>NC_082670.1:38536500-39234500 GCF_025265405.1 Mesoplodon densirostris
CATAGTAAGCATTAATAAATTATAATTACCAAGTATAGAGAAATGAAATTGGTACTTTAATAGAGACCAAAATTTTTTTTTTAAAGATATAATACCAGGCTTCCCTGATGGCGCAGTGATTGAGAGGCCGCCTGCCAATGCAGGCGACGTGGGTTCGAGCCCTGGTCCGGGAAGATCCCACATGCCATGGAGCAGCTGGGCCCATGCACCACAGCTGCTGAGCCTGTGCTCTGGAGCCTGCGAACCACAACTACTGAGCCCACGTGCCACAACTACGGAAGCCACTACAATGAGAAGCCCACGCACCACAGGAAGAGTAGCCCCCACTTGCTGCAACTAGAGAAAGCCCGCAAGCAGCAACGAAGACCCAGTGCAGCCAAAAATAAATAAATAAAATAAATAAATTTATTTAAAAAAATAAAAAGATATAATATCTGTGTTTAAAATATTCAATCTTGTAGGAGAAGACAAAATCACAGGCAGTAAGTCAGCAGCCTATTAATTATCTAAGTGGCCTTGGCAAGTTCTTTCCCGTTGTTTGAGTGTCATTTTTCTTTCATGTAATAAAGGAGGAGATATTCCATTTACAGGAAGATGGAATATATGTACTTTTGCCTATTCCTCCTGCTAAGAACAACTAAAAGCCTTGGAAAATTATATACAGAACAAATGTAAAAAGACTCTGAAAGGTGAAGAGAAGAAGACAAACTGGCTCAGACCCAAGGAACAACACAGTGGTGAGTTCCTTGGGTTTTCTTTTTTGCCTCATATATCTCAAACTTGGTGCTGAAGAAGCCAGAAACCCAAAATGCCAACATGGGCAGACCAAAAAAAAGCCCCAACAAAAGTCTGCTCTTTATAACCACAGGACCAGGAAAGACTAGCAAGACTGAAAACTTTTACCCAATAACTGCCCTACTCTAGACAAACACCAAAAAAACAAAAACAAACCTGTGGTGTCATCCCCACTCATGCCAGCAAAGGCCAAGCAGGGAGCCCAGACTTCCACACTCACCCAGCTGTAATGAGGTAGCCACCTGGGGTATTGTCAGAGAAGGCCAAATAGGGAGTCAAGACTTTTATCTCCACTGGGCAGTAATGAGAAACCCTTCCTACTCTTTGCTGGGGTGTGTCAGAGAAAGCCTAGTGAAGGGTCAGGTCTTTCACCACAACACAGCATTAATGATGACAACCCCCTCTTCAGCAGTGTCAATGGAGGCGATGTAGGGAGAAATAAAGGCATTTCTGTCTCTCCCAGCCAGGATGGGAGGCCTAGTGGGGAGCCAGAACTTCCATCCCTTCCCAGCAAAAATGAAGAGTCCCTATTGCCTCAAGTGTCAGTGGATTTTGAGAGGAGAACCTGGACTTCTGCCTTACCAGGCAGTAACAAGGTGGCACCTTCCCCTTCCCCTGCCAGCACTTTATCAAAATAAGCTGGCTAAAACAGAAGGTTTAAATAAGATCCAGAGTCTTACAGCATAGTACACAAAATGTCAACAATTAAACTGAAAATAACTTGTCATATCAAGAACCGAGAACATTTCAACTTAAATGAAGAAAGAAATGAAGAAAAAGATGCCAGCACTGAGATGACAGAGATATCAGAATTATCTGGCATAGATTATAAAGCAGCCATCCTAAAAACGCTTCAGCAACCAATTATGAACATGCTTGAAACAAGTGAAAAAATAGAAAGTCTTAAAAAGTAAATAGAAGACGTAAAGAAGAACCAAGTGAAAATTTTGGAGCTGAAAAATACAGTAACCAAATTTAAAAATTCAAAGGATGGGCTCAACAGCAAAATGGAGGAGACAGAGGAAAAAATCAATGAACTTGAAGACAGAACAATAGAAATTACACAGTCCGAACTACAGAGAAAAAACAGACAGAAAAAAAAATTAACGGAGCCTCAGGGACAAATGGGACTATAACAAAAGCTCTAAAATTTGTGTCATAAGCATACCAGAAAGGGAGGAGAAAAAAGATGGGGCTGAATTATTTGAAGAAATAATAGCTGAAAACTCCCCAAATTTGGCAAAAAATATAATCCTACAGATTTAAGAAGCTTGGAAAAACCCAAAGAAGATAAATCCATAGAAATCCACATCAAGACAAATCATAGTCAACCTGTTCTTTTTTTTTTTTTTTTTTTTAATTTTTGGCTGCATTGGGTCTTTGTTGCTGCACTCAGGCTTTCTCTAGTTGTGGCGAGTGGGGGTCAATATTCATTGTGGTGTGCGGGTTTCTCATTGTGGTGGCTTCTTTTGTTGCAGAGCACAAGCTCTAGGCATGTGGGCTTCAGTAGTTGTGATGTGTGGGCTCAGCAGTTGTGCTGCATGGGCTCAATAGTTGTGGCTTGCGAGCTCTAGAGTGCAGGCTCAGTAGTTGTGGTGCATGGGCTCAGTTCCTCCGTGGCATGTGGGATCTTCCCTGACCAGGACTTGAACCCATGTCCCCTGCATTGGCAGGCGGATTCTTAACCACTGTGCCACCAGGGAAGTCCCCATAGTCAACTTCTGAAAACTAAAAGCAATGAAAAAAAATCTTGAAAGCAGTGAGAGAAACACTTCACCTACAGGGGGAAAATAATTTAAATGACAGCAGATTTCTTGTTAGAAACCATGGAGACCAGAAGGAAATTGCACAATATATTTTGTTTATGAAAGAACTGTCAATCCAAAATCACAGCCTCAGTGAAAATATCCTTCAAGAATGAAGGAGAGGGATTTCCCTGGTGGTGCAGTGGTTAAGAATCCACCTGCCAATACAGGGGACACAGGTTTGAGCCCTGGTCTGGCAAGATCCCACATGCTGCAGAGCAACTAAGCCCATGCATCACACCTACTGAGCCTGCGCTCTAGAGCCTGTGAGCCACAACTACTGAGCCCACATTCCACAACTACTGAAGCCTGCATGTCTAGAGCCCATGCTCCACAACAAAGAGAAGCCACTGCAATGAGAAGCCCACACACCGCAACAAAGAGTAGCCCCTGCTCGCTGCAACTAGAGAAAGCCCACATGCAGCAATGAAGACCCAACAGAGCCAAAAATAAATAAATTTTAAAAAAAAGAATGAAGGAGATATCAAGACGTTCTCAGATGAAGCAAAACTAAAGAGAATTTGTCACTAGCAAGACCTACCCTAAAAGAATGGCTAATGGAAGTTCTCTAAACAGAAAGGAAATGATAAAAGAAGGCATCTTGGAACATCAAGAAGGAAGAAAGAACAATGGAAAAGGAAAAATATGGATAAATGTGGTAGTTTTCCTTGCTTCTTGGGTTTTCTAAATTATGTTCAATGGTTGAAACAAAATTATAGCACTGTCTGATGTGGTTCAAAATGCATATGGAAGAAATATTTAAAACAATTCTTTTATAAAAAACATAAAGGGAGGTAAAGTTTCTATAATTTGCTCAAACTGGTAAAATGTTTACACTGGTAGACTGTGATACGTTATGCATATATAATGTAATACCTAGGACAACCACTTAAAATCTATACAAAGAGATACACTCAAAAACACTATAGATAAATCAAAATGAAATTCTAAAAAATGTTCAAGTAACCAATGAAATCAGGAAAAATAAAGAGTTGAAAAACAGAAAAAACAAACAGAAAAATGGCAGACTTAAGCCCTAACGTATTGACATTTACATTAAAGTTAGAGACTGACATATTTAGAAATATGCTGTCTACAAGAAACATCAAATATAATAATATAGACAGGTTGAAAGTAAAAAAATGGAAAGATAGATTATGCAAATATTAATCAAAGGAAAGCAGGATTGACTATATTAATATCAGATAAAATAGACTTCAGAGCCAAGAAAATTACCAGAGGTAGAGAGGGACATTATATAATGATAAAAGTATCAGTCTACCAAGAAGACATAGCAATCCTACATACGTATGCACCAAACAACAGAGCTACAAAATATGTGAAGCAAAAACTGATATAACTGGAAAGGAGAAATAGACAAATCCACAATTACAGTTGGAGACTTCAACACCCCTCGCTCAACATTTGATTGGACAACTAGATAGAAAATCAGCAAGCATATAATAAAATTCAAAATATCAACAACATCAATAGGATTTGAGACATTTACAGAATACTCCCACCAATAACAGCAGAATACACATTCTTTTCAACAACCCATGGAACATACAGCAAGATAGACTGTATCCTGAGCTATAAAACAAACCTCAATAAATTTAAAAGAATTGAAATCAAACAGTATGTTCTCTGACCACAGTGGAATCAAACTAGAACTCAATAACAAAAAGTTAACAGGAAAGTCTCCAAATATCTGGATACTACTAAACAGCATACTTCTAAATAATCCATAAGTCAGGTAGGAAATCTCAAGGGAAGTTTTTAAAAAATACATTGAAGTAGGACTTCCCTGGTGGCGCAGTGGATAAGAATCTGCCTGCCAATGCAGGGGACACGGGTTCAATCCCTGGTCCAGGAAGATCCCACATGCTGTGGAGCAACTAAGCCCATGTGCCACAACTACTGAGCCTGTGCTCTAGGGCTGACGAGCCACAACTACTGAGCCCACGTGCTGCAACTACTGAAGCCCACGCGCCTAGAACCCATGCTCCGTAACAAGAAAAGCCACCACAATGAGAAGCCCGCACACCACAATGAAGAATAGCCCCCACTCGCCACAACTAGAGAAAGCCCGCGCGCAGCAATGAAGACCCAACACAGCCAAAAATAAATAAAATTAAATCTTAAAAGAAAAATACCTTGAAGTAAATGAAAATAAAACATACTAAAATTTTTGGAACACAGCTAAAGCAGTGCTGAAAAGGAAATTTATAGCACTAAAATGCATACAGTAGAATAAAGAAAATGTCTCAAATTAATAATACAAGCTCCCTCTTCAAAACCTAGAAAAATAAGAGCAAATTAAACCCAAAATAAGCAGAAGGAAGGAAATAATAAAGAGCAAAAATGAATGAAATTGGAAAGTTTACATGCTGATGATTCCATTTATGTAAAATTGGAAAGTTTACATACTGATGATCCCATTTATGTAAAATTCTTGAAGTGACAAAATTATAGAAATGGAGAATAGATTAGTTGTTGCCAGGGATTAAAGATGGGTAGAGGTCAGAGGATGGAGATTGGAGGTAGAGATGAGAGGTGAGAGGCTATTAAAGGACAACAAGAGGGATCTTTGTGCTGATGGAATTATTTTGTAACTTGGTTGTATTGATGTCAGTATCCTAATTGTGGCATTGTATCAATACTATAGTTGTGCAGGATGTTATCATTGGGGTAACTGGGTAAACCGGATCTCTGTGTGTTGCTTTTTTACAATTTCATGTCAATCTACAATTATTTAAAATAAAAAGTTTAAATTTAAAAAAAGAAGTCTGAACTAGATACTAATATCTAACATTTATTGCTATGTGCTGTCAATATTCAAAGCACTTTACATGTTTTATCTCATTTGATCCTCACAACAGCCCCCTGTATGAGGGTAGGTATTATTCTGGTACTTATTTTAAAGAAATAAATGTAGAAAGAGGTTAAGTGAATTGCCCAAGGTCACATAACCAGTACGATTCCAAACTGGGATTCAGGCTCAGTTTGTCTACCTCTAGAATCTGTGCACTAGATAACCTTAAAGTGCAAACTAGTGTTAATAAAAGTGAAGAGTTTGTTGTCAAAAGAATATGAAGTGGGGACTTCCCTGGCAGTCCATTGGTTAAGAGTCCACGCTTCCACTGCAGAGGGCATGGGTTCAATCTCTGGTTGGGGAATTAAGATACCACATGATGCGCAGTGTGGCCAAAAAAAAAAAAAAAAAAGAATGTGAAGTGAAGGGATAAATTTTAGCTGGGATGGAGTTGTCTGGGAAGGAAACAACCATTTATTGAGCCTTTCCTTCATTCACCAAACATTTAGTACAGAACTTCCTCAGTTTATGATGGGGTTACATACTGATAAACCCATGGTAAGTTGAAAATACTGTAAGTCGAAAATACATTTAATACACCTAGCCTACCAAACATCATAGCTTACCCCTGCCTACCTTAAACGTGCTCAGAACACTTACATTAGACTACACTTGGGCAAAATCATCTAACACATTATCTATTTTATAATAAAATATTGAATATCTCATGTAATTTGTTGAATACTGTACTAAAGGTGAAAAACAGAATGGCTGTCTGAGTACAGAAGAGTTATAAGTGTATCAATTGTTTACCCTCATGATTGTTTGGCTGACAGGGAGCTGTAGCTCACTGCCACTGCCCAGCATTACGACAGAGTATCATACTGCATATGGCTAGCCAGGAAAAAAAAAATCAAAATTCAAAGTACGGTTTCTACTGAATGCATATGCTTTTGCACCATCGTAAAGTTGAAAAAAATGTTAGAACCATTGTAATTTGGGAACTGTCTGTACTTGTTTTCAATAAGGATGGCAGATAGGTTTCACGTCACAGACCAATTCTGACTGACAATTGATGCCTAGAAAATTACATTAACACCAGATTCTGATGCCACATCACAGCTGGGTAAGGAAGAGTTCTATGGTTAATTATAGATATTTGCCATTTAAAAGGTGGAAGGAAGGGATGGCATGAAGAAAGAATGGTACATATTTGCATCTGTCACTATTTTCAGATTTGAGCTAAGTGTTTTATGTGAATTATGTAGTGTAATCCATACAAAACACTGCGTGTTGGGTACTATTCATTCTATAGGTGAAGAGACTGAGGTTCGGAGAGTTTAATAAACTCGCCCAAACTCACTCAGGCTGTGAGTGGTAGAGCCAGCATTGAAGCCAAGTTCTCCATCCCCAGGATTCATGCTGTTTGCACCACACCTCCTGAAGAAGAGAAGTTTCATTGAACTTTTGAAAGAGATGATAAACATGGATTGGCAAAGAGATGGCAGAGGGGTTTGAACATAAGCACAGAAGTAAAAATCAGCCAGTCACACCAATGACAGGAAGCAGATTGGCCTGACTGGAGTAAAGGAGCATATTGGGCAGTAATGACAGGACATTAAGGGAGACAAACTGCCCAGCTAACTGAAAGCTTTGAAACAAAAAGCTTTTAAAGCTAATAGATTTATTCTTCCAAGTTTGTTTTCTGAGAGTTCCTACTGCAGTGGAAGATGAAGCAGTGACAATAGAAGACTTCATGACTTTTGTTTTTCTTTCCCCATCTTCTTCATTGGGCTGTGTCATTTTTCTTAACCTACCCTCTTAAGAGGGTTGGGGCTCACCCCCATCCATAATTTTACAATTTTTTTAATTATAAAAGATGAACATGTATATTGCAAAAAATCTCAAATAATAAAAAAGTGTATAAATTACAAATATTGCCCCAAACTTTTAATCCCATTCTCCAAAGGTAACTTCTGTTAATAGTTTGGCATCTATCCTTTTAGATGCTTTGCTTGTTTATTAAAAAACATTTTAAAAATATATTTACATATATATGCATGTGTACATGTAAAATGCTATATCATACATGTATTTATATATAATCCTGAAGACATAAATTCAGTTTAATCATTCTTTGTAAAGATAAATGTCAAAGGCCAAAAAGTTTAAGCTGGAACCCAGTTTGTTTTAATGTTTTTCTTTGCGAAAAGCTGCATTCCTCACAGGGATATTAACCTCTCATGAAGAGGGCTATCAAAGCTTCTAGTGAAAAGGGCTTTGAAAAGGCAAGGTCTTGTTCTGATCACTTTGTCACTGTTAACCCCACATCAACAAGGTCAGTAGATTCTAGAGTAAGAACTTAAGCTTATGAACTCGTGAAGAAAGGAGTGTGGTCTTATGTCTGTAGGAAACCTCTGAATAAACACCAAGGACCTACCTTAGCTCATCAATTTCAGTTGATTAGGGAAAGAGGAACAAGAGTTATCAAAGGGGCCTAACTTAACTTTTTTGTTGGAACCCCTCTGGAGTCTGCCTAATTGGTGACATTGCTGGTTTGATGACATTCCTCCTCACTCTGGTTTTCTTTTCCATCTGAACCCCCTACAGCTATCAATGGGCATGTTAGGTTTTGGCTTCATTATCACCTATATTCCGGAGGCTGCAATCAGTGCTTACCTGGCTGCCACGGCACTACACATTATGCTGTCCCAGTTGACCTGCATCTTCGGGATTATGATTAGTTTCCATTCTGGTCCCATCTCCTTCTTCTATGTGAGTAATTTCTACCCTCACCTAGACTTACAATTGCCCCTCCCCTTGCCTCCAAAAAGAAGTAGACCCGAGTGGATAGACTCCTGCATAGGCAGCTGGGTCAAGAGAGACCTAGAAATAATTTCACCTCTTCTAGATTTACAGTCTTGATTAACTGCAGGTGCCAGTTGGACCATGTTCCTAGTTGCATTAACCATTTCACCCCAGCCTTTTAAACCAACATGATTTATATTAAAATTTGGTCTTTGAGATACTGTATTATCATACTTCTTCCCATTACATGCCTCCTGAAAGACATATATCCTAAAATATAATATATACAGAATATAAAATGCAAAGTAGTCCCTGAATGCAAGAATGGCCTGGGAGCCAAGCTAAACATACATGGTCTGGGAAAATTGATAAAGAATAGGCTAATAAACAGAACTCCTGGGTCCTTTCCACTACACTGAAACATAGAAAGTGTATTATCTTCTTACTGGACATTATAGTCTTTTAATATACTGTTTTCAATTAAAAAAATATGTATCCACCTACTTGCTCTCACTGTTCTAGTAATGCTCATAAAGACCTCTGTGCCCAGCAACACTGCCTAGGGACTTCCTTTTGAACTAATTTAGAAAAAGCATCATTTTCTAGATTTAGACAATTATTACATCCCTTTCTAAGCCTCTGTAATTTTGTTTTCTTTCAGAACATAATTAACTACTGTATAGGTCTCCCCAAAGCTAATTCCACCAGCATCTTACTATTTCTAACTGCTATTGCTGCTCTGAGAATCAACAAAAGTATCAGAATTTCCTACAATCAGTACCCCATCAAGTTTCCCATGGAAATTTTTCTGGTAGGTGTTTTCATTTTGTTTTGTTTTGTTTTGCTTTTTATTGGAGTATAGCTGCTTTACAATGTTGTGTTAGTTTCTGCTGTACAGCAAAGTGAATCAGTTATGCATATACATATATCCCCTCTTTTTTAGATTTCCTTCCCATTTAGGTCACCACAGAGCACTGAGTAGGGTTCCCTGTGCTATACAGTAAATTTTCATTAGTTGTCTATTTTATACATAGTAGTGTATATAAATCAATCCCAACCTCCCAATTCATCCCACCCCCTTCCCCCGTTGGTATCCATAAGTTTGTTCTCTACATCTGTGTCTATTTCTGCTTTGAAAACTGGTTCATCTGTACCATTTTTCTAGATTCCACGTATGTGTTAATATACCATATTTGTTTTTCTCTTTCTGATTTATTTCCCTTAGTATGATAATCTCTAGGTCTATCCACGTCTCTGCAAATGGCACTATTTCATTCCTTTTTATGGCTGAGTAATATTCCATTGTATATAGGTACCACATCTTCTTTATCCATTCCTCTGTGGATGGACATTTAGGTTGCTTCCACGTCCTGCCTATTGTAAATAGTGCTGCAATGATCATTGGGGTACATGTATCTTTTTTTTTTTTTTCTTTTTGCGGTATGCGGGCCTCTCACTGTTGTGGCCTCTCCCGTTGCGGAGCACAGGCTCCGGACGCGCAGGCCCAGCGGCCATGGCTCACGGGCCCAGCCGCTCCGCGGCATATGGGATCCTCCCAGACCGGGGCACGAACCCGTATCCCCTGCACCGGCAGGCGGACTCCCAACCACTGCGCCACCAGGGAGGCCCTATACTGTTCTCCATAGTGGTTGTACCAGTTTACATTCCCACCAACAGTGTAGGAGGGTTCCCTTTTCTCCACATCCTCTCCAGCATTTATCATTTGTAGATTTTTTGATGATGGCCATTCTGACCAGTGTGAGGTGATACCTCACTGTAGTTTTGATTTGCATTTCTCTAACGATCAGTGATGTTGAGCATGTTTTCATGTGTTTGTTGGCCATCTGTATGTCTTCTTTGGAGAAATGTCTATATAGGTCTTCTGCCCATCTTTTCATTGAGTTGTTTGTTTTTTTTTGATATTGAGCTGCATGAGCTGTTTGTATATTTTGGAGATTAATCCCTTGATGGTTGCTTTGTTTGCAAATATTTTCTCCCATCCTCTTGGTTGTCTTTTTGTTTTGTTTATCGTTTCCTTTTCTGTGCAAAAGCTTTTAAGTTTCATTAGGTCCCATTTGTTTATTTTTGGTTTTATTTTCATTACTCTAGGAGGTGGGTCAAAAAATCTTGCAGCAATTTATGTCAAATTGTGTTTTGACATTTGACAAATATGTCAAAGAGTGTTCTGCTTATATTTTCCTCTAAGAGTTTTATAGTGTCCAGCCTTACATTTAGGTCTTTGATCCATCTTGAGTTTATTTTTGTGTATGGTGTTAGGGTAATGTCATTCTTTTACATATAGCTGGCCAGTTTTCCCAGCACCACTTATTTTTTTTTTTTTATGGTGTGAGATGGGGGTCCACCTTCATTTTTTTTTATTTTTTTTATTTTTTGCTTTATAACAAATTTAATCAGTTATACATATACATATGTTCCCATATCCCCTCCCTTTTGCGTCTCCCTCCCACCCTCCCTATCCCACCCCTCCAGGCGGTCACAAAGCACCAAGCTGATCTCCCTGTGCTATGCGGCTGCTTCCCACTAGCTATCTACCTTACGTTTGGTAGTGTATATATGTCCATGCCGCTCTTTCACTTTGTCACAGCTTACCCTTCCCCCTCCCCATATCCTCAAGTCCATTCTCTAGTAGGTCTGTGTCTTTATTCCTGTCTTACCCCTATGTTCTTCATGACATTTTTTTTCTTAAATTCCATATATATGTGTCAGCATACAGTATTTGTCTTTCTCTTTCTGACTTACTTCACTCTGTATGACAGACTCTAGGTCCATCCACCTCATTACAAATAGCTCAATTTCATTTCTTTTTATGGCTGAGTAATATTCCATTGTATATATGTGCCACATCTTCTTTACCCATTCATCTGATGATGGACACTTAGGTTGTTTCCATCTCCGGGCTATTGTAAATAGGGCTGCTATGAACATTTTGGTACATGTCTCTTTTTGAATTATGGTTTTCTCAGGGTATATGCCCAGTAGCCCAGCACCACTTATTGAAGAGACTGTCTTTTTTCCATTGTATATTCTTGCCTCCTTTGTCATAGATTAGGTGACTGAAGGTGCATGGGTTTATCTCTGGGCTTTCTATCCTGTTCCATTGATCTATATTTCTGTTTTTGTGCCAGTACCATATTGTCTTGATTACTGTAGCTTTGTAGTATAGTCTGAAGTCAGGGAGTCTGATTCCTCCAGCTCCATTTTTTTCCCTCAAGATTGCTTTGGCTATTTGGGGTCTTTAGTGTTTCCATACAAATTGTAAAAATTTTTGTTCTAATTCTGGAAAATTGCCATTGGTAATTTGATAGGGATTGCATTGAACATGTAGATTGCTTTGGGTAGTATAGTCATTTTCACAATATTGATCCTTCCAATCCAAGAACATGGTATGTTTCTCCATCCATTTGTATTGTCTTTGATTTCTTTAATCAGTATCCTATAGTTTTCTGAGTACAGGTCTTTTGTCTCCTTAGGTAGGTTTATTCCTAGGTATTATTCTTTTTGTTGTGGTGGTAAATGGGATTGTTTCCTTAATTTCTCTTTCTGATCTTTCATTGTTAGTATATAGGAATGCAAGAGATTTCTGTGTATTGATTTTGTATCCTGCAACTTTACCAGATTCACTGATAAGTTCTAGTAGTTTTCTGGTGACCTCTTGAGGATTTGCTGTGTATAGTATCAAGTCATCTGCAAGCAGTGACAGTTTTACTTCTTCTTTTCCAATTTGGATTCCTTTTATTTCTTTTTTTTCTCTGATTGCCATGGCCAGGACTTCCAACACTATGTTGAATAATAGTGGCGAGAGTGGACATCCTTGTCTTGTTCCTGATCTTAGAGGAAATGCTTTCAGTTTTTCACCATTGAGAGTGATGTTAGCTGTGCACTTGTCATACATGGCCTTTATTATGTTGAGGTAGGTTCCCTCTATGCCCACTTTCTGGAGAGTTTTTATCATAAATGGGTGTTGAATTTTGTCAAAAGCTTCTTCTGCATCTATTGAGATGATCATATGGATTTTATTCTTTAGTTTGTTAATGTGGTGTACCACATTGATTGATTTGTGTATATTGAAGAATCCTTACATCCCTGGAATAAATCTGACTTGATCATGGTGTATGATCCTTTTAATGTGTTGTTGGATTCTGTTTGCTTGTATTTTGTTGAAGATTTTTGCGTCTATGTTCATCAGTGATATTGGCCTGTAGTTTTCTTTTTTTGTGATATCTTTGTCTGGTTTTGGTATCAGGGTGATGATGGCCTCATAGAATGAGCTTGGGAGTGTTCCTCCCTCTGCAATTTTTTGGAAAAGTTTGAGAAGGATAGGTGTTAGCTTTTCTCTAAATGCTTGATAGAATTCACCTGTGAAGCCATCTGGTCCTGGACTTTTATTTGTTGGAAGATTTTTAATCACAGTTTCAATTTCATTACTTGTGATTGGTCTGTTCATATTTTCTATTTCTTCCTGGTTCAGTCTTGGAAGGTTGTACCTTTCTAAGAATTTGTCCATTTCTTCCAGGTTGTCCATTTTATTGGCATAGAGTTGCTTGTAGTAGTCTCTTATGATCCTTTGTATTTCTGCAGTGTCAGTTGTTACTTTTCCTTTTTCATTTCTAATTTTTATTGATTTGAGTCCTCTCCCTTTTTTTTCTTGTTGAGTCTGGCTAAAGGCTTATCAATTTTGTTTATCTTCTCAAAGAACCAGCTTTTAGTTTCATTGATCTTTGCTATTGTTTTCTTCATTTCTATTTCATTTCTTTCTGCTCTGATCTTTATGATTTCTTTCCTTCTACTAACTTTGGGTTTTGTTTGTTCTTCTTTTTCTAGTTGCTTTAGGTGTAAGGTTAGGTTGTTTATTTGAGATTTTTCTTGTTTCTTGAGGTAGGATTTTATTACCATAAACTTCCCTCGTAGAATTTCTTTTGCTGCATCCCATATGTTTTGGGTCATCGTGTTTTCATTGTCATTTTTTTCTAGGTATTTTTTGATTTCCTCTTTTATTTCTTCCATGATCCATTGGTTATTTAGTAGCATATTGTTTAGCCTCCATGTGTTTGTGTTCTTTACAGTTTTTTTTTCCATAATTGATTTCTAATCTCATAGTGTTGTGGCTGGAAAAGATGGTTGATATGATTTCAATTTTCTTAAATTTACTGAGTCTTGATTTGTGACCCAAGATGTGATCTATCCTAGAGAATGTTCCATGTACACTTGAGAAGAAAGTGTATTCTGCTGCTTTTGGATGGAATGTCCTATAAATATCAGTTAAGTCCGTCTGATCTAATGTGTCATTTAAGGCTTGTGTTTCCTTATTAATTTTCTGTCTGGATGATCTATCTTTTGGTGTAAGTGGGATGTTTCTGCTAAGTGTTTTGATACTCCAAACTCATGGTTCAGATCATTTAAAGTACGTATTTTTTTAAATTTAATTTAAAGTAAGTAACCTCGGAAGGGAAATGTTCATAGGAGAATTGTAAAAATAATATTTTCAAAATGTATGTTGAATTGTGACAAAGCTGAATACATACATTTAGTTAGCTTATATTTTTTAAACATGCTTATTTTTCAAAAGACTTTTATCTACTGCCTCTTTTTCATACTATTTGAAAAATTGGGGTTTTTTTTCCATTATGACAGTAATACAGGCTCATTCTAGCAATTTTTTGTTTGGCCATGCCACGTGGCTTGTGGGATCTTAGTTCCCTGACCAGGAATCAAACGCAGGCCCCCAGCAATGGAAGCATGGAGTCCTAACCACTGGACCACCAGGGAATTCTAGCAATTTTGAAAACAGAAAGAAAAAAAATGGAAGGAGGAAAAGAAATTCCTATAGCTGCACTATCCAAAGTCAACTACAATTGATATTCCTGTACTTTCAGTTATTCTCACCTTTCCTCTTTCAAGCAAATACATGACAGGCCTATGCTCAGTGTTGATGAATTTCTGTATTCTTTTATGTAGAGGTTTCATTTCTATTTTAATATAGCAGCAACCACACTGTTATTCAGCCTCCTTTCATTCTCCCTATGCTACAGTAAAGAAATTGAGGGAGATGAGATGTTAAATGAAAACTAATCCATGACATTAAGTGGCAGAGCTGGGTTCGGGGAGGTGGGGCTGCTGGGGAAGGTGTGTGTTCATGTATATGTCCTAGGTTTTTTTAACATCTTTATCTTTAGATCAGGGGAAATGTTAAACTAAATAAATGTGATTGTTTTCTTTATTTTCGAGAATATTAAAAAATGTTGTCTAAAGATAACATTTCTTGTTAGTTTTAGGAAATCTGGGAGAATTCCCTGGTGGTCCACTGGTTAGGACTCCACACTTTCACTGAGGAGGGCGTGGGTTCAATCCCTGGTCCAGGGAACTAAGATCCCACAAGCCATGTGGCACGGCCAAAAAAGAAAAAGAAAAAGAAATCTGATAAAATTTATCTTTTGCAGTTAACATTTTTACAATACTAAAGAGATTTTTATAAATAAAGCTCAGGTTTTTGGAGTCAGCATTTCTCTTACAAGGATCAATAAATCTTTGGGTGTCCTTGAGCATTATTTTCCCGTTAAGAAGTGTTCTGTGATAGAGATAATTAAAGTTCACCATGTGCTCCCCTGTATTTCCCAGCTGCCCTTGTAATTAGGCGGGACCATGCAACTTTGGGGCCAAAGCATAGGCGAATAGGCATGAGTTTCCAATGTTCCTTCTTCCCCTGCTGTAGTAATCATAGGGGCTATATGTTGAGGTGATAGAGTCTCCAGGTAGAATTAGCCTGGATCCCCAAGGCACTATTTGCAAAGAAGCTGTCCTGAAGAGACACTGACCCACAGTGGACTTTGTGTGGGTAAAAAAATAACTTTCAAGTGCTAGGAAACTAAGATCTTACGGTTTGTATATTGCCACAGTATAACATATTCTATGCTAACTAATCCAGGTCCATACTCTTCATGATTGAAAGAGTATAGGAATTGCTTTGGAAACTGAGACCAAGCTCTGTCTCATAACTGTTGTCTACTTCTTGTGGAGGTGCATATCCTTTCTTCCTTGGAGTAGTTAAAAAGCTATCAATTCATAAAGGCCAAAAGCTGAATGGCTGCTTTTACAAAAGACCTTCCAAAACACTGTATACAAATAGTGGGGCCCTAGAACCCAGGGGACAATGTGCATATGGAGTTTGGGGAGTGGAGTCAGAGGCAACCTCTCCTTCTCTTGGAACCAAGTACAGCTCTGGCTTCTTAGGAAGCTGAGGCTTTGGAGTCACCAGCAGATGGCATCTGTGACGCAGGCATCAGCGCACTCTCTCTGTTTCTATCTCTGTTTCTGTGTCTCTCTTTGATTCCAGCTTTATTCAGGTATAAAATTATAAGATATTTAAAGTGTGCATCATGGTGATTTGATACAGATATACATTGTGAAAGGATTTCCCCCATCTAGTTAATTAACACATCCATACCCCATACATTTATCTTTTTTTTTTTTTTTTGGGTGAGAACATTTAAGTTCTACTCTCTTGGCAATTTTTAAGTATATAATAAAATGTTATCAACTATAGTCACCATGTTTTACATTAGATCCTCAGACCTTATTCATCTTGTAGATGAAAGTTTGCACTGTTTTACCAACCTTTCTCAATTCCCCCATCCCTCAGTCCCTGGCAACCGCTTTTCTACTCTCTGTTTCTATGAGCATGACTGTTTTGTTTTTTGTTTCTGTTTTTGTTTTAGATTCCATGTATAAGTGATACCATGCAGTATTTGTCTTTCTCTGTCTAGCTTATTTCACTTAGCATAATGCCCTCAAGGTCCATCCATGTTATCACAAATCAACCCTCTTTTAAGAGACATCAGCAGCAGGGATCATAGTGATGTTCCTTTAAGCAACCTCAAAGGCAATAACATTAACCTGGGTTATTAGGAAAGGAGAGGAGTAAGAGTATAGAGGATGCTGTGGGTTGACTATGGCTGACAGATTGGTTTGTGAGCCACAGTTAAGACACTCCTTTGGGGAATGCTATAAATAATTAGGATGCACCATGAAGTGAAGTGGAGAAATAGACTGAGGTCCAGAAACAAATGTAGGTGGAGACTTAGAATTATTGCAGATTAGGCATTAAACTTTTTTGTGACCTGATTTATCCTCAAAGGTTATTGAAGCCTGCAATACACTACTTATACACATGTCAAGTCAAGTGATTGGGAACATTTCCTACTATATAGCAGGGATTAGTGATGTAGTTTAGAATTGGAAAAAGACCTCCATGTTTCCCTTGGAAATGAGGAAAGTAGGAGAGGGAGGATGAGAGCTGCTATGGTGTAGCGGGTGAAAAGCTTTTCACAACACCCCATAAGAAACTACTGTTAAGATATGCTGGAGATGGGCTTCCCTGGTGGCACAGTGGTTAAGAATCCACCTGCCAATGCAGGGGAGACGGGTTCAAGCCCTGGTCGGGGAAGGTCCCACATGCCGTGGGGCAACTAAGCCCGTGCACCACAACTACGGAGCCTGCACTCTAGAGCCCACGAGCCACAACTACTGAGCCCAGATGCCACAACTACTGAAGCCTGCATGCCTAAAGGCCATGCTCCACAACAAAAGAAGCCACTACAATGAGAAGCCTGCGCACCGCAACAAAGAGTAGCCCCCGGGGCTTCCCTGGTGGCGCAGTGGTTGAGAGTCCGCCTGTCGATGCAGGGGACACGGGTTCGTGCCCCGATCCCGGAAGATCCCACATGCCGCGGAGCGGCTGGGCCCGCGAGCCATGGCCGCGGAGCCTGTGTGTCCGGAGCCTGTGCTCCGCAACGGGAGAGGCCACAGCAGTGAGAGGCCCGCGTACAGCAAAAAAAAAAAAAAAAAAAAGTAGCCCCCGCTCACCGCAACTAGAGGAAGGCCGCGGGCAGCAACGAAGACCCAACGCAGCCAAAAAAAAAAAAAAAAAAGGATGTGCTGGAGGAAACTGCTCATACCCACCAATCTCTCCTTTAGATGGTAGTCTCAAATATTAAGGGAAAATTTCAAGGCAATATTTGGGATCCAGGTAAAATAAACTGACAAATAATTCAAGAGTTTCATAGATATAAGAAATTGTACATACCGTATGTTCATAATTAATGTATGTGTATGTGTGTATTTGTATATGTGTATATTTAAGCTGTATAGCAAACACCAAAAAAAAGCATCAATAGTAGTTATCTTTGGGTGATTTATTTCTGCTTTTAAATTTTTCATATTTTCTCTATTTTCCTTAATGAGCAAGTGTAACCTTTATACTGGAAATGAAAGAGTTTCTTGGCCACTTGCCACACTTCTTGTCCCTTAACTATAGAAAGATCACAACTTTTCTGTTGATCCAGATCTTCCTTCCATTCTGATCTGTAGGCTTCCTAGGGGTCGTCATCTGAACACGGCATCACAGGTAAACCAACAGCTATCCTGCTCAGTGTCTGGCTGAACTCTTAGAGTAGATGCTGGGAAAAGATTTATGTGTTAGTAGGGATAATGGGGTAAAGCAACTATATATTATTATTTTAAAATGGGCATTGAGTTCTCTTGTCTCTGCTTTAATTTGCTTTGGTGTGAGGTCTTTTTTTTTTTTTTTAAAGACGCCACTTTTTAAAATTAATTAATTAATTAATTAATTTTTAAATTTTTGCTGTGTTGGGTCTTCGTTTCTGTGCGAGGGCCCTCTCTAGTTGTGGCGAGCGGGGGCCACTCTTCATCGCGGTGCGCGGGCCTCTCACCATCACGGCCTCTCCCGTTGCGGAGCACAGGCTCCAGACGCGCAGGCTCAGCAGTTGTGGCCCACGGGCCTAGCTGCTCCGCGGCATGTGGGATCCTCCCAGACCAGGGCTCGAACCCATGTCCCCTGCATTGGCAGGCAGATCCTCAACCACTGCGCCACCAGGGAAGCCCAGTGTGAGGTCTTTATAAGGTGTAACAGCTGCTAGCTTGTCTGTTTTCCCTCTAACAGACATTAGAAATGGAAGGGAGACTTGGCATTTCAGAAGGAAATGAAAGGAGAAAAAAGAAAGCAAGTAATTGCTTTGCTAAAGCAATTTTTCGTGTGTGCTATCAAATGCTGCTCCATCTTACTAATGGTTATTAATGATTATCAATATACCTCAACAACCCCCCAGAGGGCTTACTTGTATTGGGACAATGTACCTAGATTTTAAAACTTTTAAAACTGAGGCCTTGGTTACAGCTATAATCTGAAAACATGTTTATACTTGATCCAGATATTTAAAGTTGGTGAGGAAAGAGAAGTCTAGGGCAACCCTTTTTTCCTATTACTATGTCAGAGACCAAGCCTGAAGTTGTTTTTCATTCTGGTTACAGTGCTAAAAAGAGTTCAGGGAACCAAAAGAGTCGGGGAGGACTTCTGCCTTTGTCGTTCCACTGAACTGGCACTGCCTCTTTCTCCAACCTTCATGTATAGGGACTGCCGCGTATTGCCTTCCCTGTGCTGCCAGAGGCTATGGGCACCTCTGCTCTTGGAAGCAATGCATAATGTTTAGATGATCACATTCCTTTTCTTTTTAAACCCCTACAGATTCTTGGGTTCGCTGCATTTGCAAACAAGATAAACGTGGACACAGAAAACAGCAAGATGCTCATTGATATGATTCCCTATAGGTTGGTAATTCCACTTTTCAAGACTACTTTTTCCTTCCCGTTAACTCCTCTTAGCCTCTGACTACATAGCCTGATTGGTATCATTGACCAAAACAGAGTGCCAGTTAGTTCTCCAGCAAGGATGGGTTTGTTTGGGATCAGCAAAGAATTGCAATTTGGGGTCTGCAACCATGGCGAGTCACATGCAAGTCCTCCCACATCAAGGGAAGAAGTTTTTATAAAGGAAAAAATAAAATTGGAGTTGGGGGAGCCATGGTAAACAAAAAGTCTATGGCTTTTCATTGGCTGAGTCCTTTGCCAGGAAAGAAGAGGAGTCTTTCTTCTTCCTGTTGGGCTCTGCAATGGTCACAGTGTGTGAGAACTCCCCCTTTTGGTCTCCCAACTCTACTTAATTATTTTCTATTTATTAATTTTTTTAAACAATATTCTCTGCTAACAGTCTCTGGCCACAGCCAAATCCGGGTCATGGGCTCAAGTTCATTTTAGAACACAGAGATTCTAAAGGACAAGGGCTAGGACAACCCCATTCTTCTCTGTTCAGCCTTTGACTCTCCTCCCATGGTCGAGCCAATCCCCTTACCCAAGTAAACTGCTGGATGCACTGGATACCAGAGAGACTCATGCATCTTTCTCACAGCACATTATGAAGCTTCTCAACCTCCATACCTGTCTGATTAACTCTCAAGGATGGGACAAGAGATACCTCTGTTTTCCTAGCCTCTCTCTGGGGTTCAGTGCTCAGGATGTGAGCATTCCTTCTGTCTTCACCTACTTAGACTGAATGGGTGTCCTTGAGCAACATTACTTCATCACTCTGAGTAGAAAGCCTTCTTCAAGTAGTCTGGCATATGGAGTTCTTAAGGACTTGCAATTAATTTACATTATGATTCCTACCAGTGACTATGGGGCATCACTCTTGCTTCTGTTAGGGAATTATAGTTTCTTTAACCTTGACCAGATGAATCACTTTAGCTAAGAAAGGCTGCATACCACAGTTTCTTGGCTCATGAGAAGGCTTTTGAAGAGCATTGTTTATTTCCTCATGTTCTTCAGTAGGGAATACAGCAAAGAGTCAATGATATTGGCTAGCCCCCAACATACAAAACAGAGGCTACTTTGATGCAACCAGATTGACTTAATCTCATATCCTACCAGTTCTCAGTAAAATCTAATGATGACTAGATACATTGGAAATTCTGTTCAATTTTTTAAAACAGTGAGCAGGCAACCTAGGTACCAGGGAATACAGTGGTAAATAGGACTTGGTGTCTGCCCTCAGGAAAAAAAAATGACAAGGGCAACAATGGGATTGATGCTTTACATAATTATTTTATGTCATTTGTTCCTCACAGTAATACTATAAGGAAGATATTATCTTCTTTTTATGGCTCAGGAAACTAAGGGTTACCAAGTTTAAATTACTTATCCAAGCTCACACAGCTGGTCAGTGTCAGAGCTACTATTTAAACCCATTTCTATTTAATTCCAAAATCTAGTATAATAACCCCTCTATTATACTTACTTAATATGCTTCTGTTATTAATGACTTAAAAAACACACAATTAACCTTTGCTTATATTTCATCATAAGATTCAAGGGTATGGGTAGAGAAACAAACATTTCAAAAATTTAATTTTAGGTATTGCTTTGAACTCCCTTTTTATTACCTGTTTATCCACAGTTGCTAGGGACTAGAAAAACTGAACAATTTAGGTTAGTTCCTTCCACATCCATGTCCCCTTTTAACTAAATTGCTGACAAAGAATTGAATGTTACAGAAAACGTCAGGAAGGAAAAAAACAGTAGTTTATGCTATTATCATACTAAATATTTAAGGTTTACTAACATAGATTTGGGCAATAAATTCATGAAAATTAAAATCTTCTGTGCATCAAAAGACACTATCAACAGAGGAAAAAAAGACAGCTCACAGAATAGGAGAAAATATTTGCAAATCATATATGCTAAGGGATTAACATCCAAAATACATAGAGAACTCCTAAAATGCAACAACAAAAAACTAACAACCTGACTCAAAAAGTGGAGAAAGGACTTGAATAGACATTTTTCCAAGGATGATACACAAATGGCCAATAAACACATAACATGCTCAACATCACTAATCATTTGGGAAATGCAAATCAAAACTACAATAATTCAATAGATACCACCTCACACTCATTAGTATGACTACTATTTTTTTTAAAAAAGACGAAAATAACAAGTGTTGGTGAGGATGTGGAGAAAATGGAACTCTTGTGCACTGTTAGTGGGAATGTAAAATGTACAGCCACTGTGGAAAGTAGTATGCTGATTCCTCAAAAAATTAAAAATAGAATTGCCAAATGATCCAACAATTCTACTTCTGTATATATACCGCCCAAAGTTAAAAGCAGTGTCTTGAAGAGATATTTGTGCACCTATGTTCATAGCAGCATTACTCACAATAGCTGAAATGTGGAAGAAATAAAAAGTGTCCATCGATGGATGAATGGATAAGCAAAATGTGTTATATACATACAATAGAATATTTTTTGACAGTAAGAATATAGTTTTATTTATAGAAGTAATAAAAGGAATATACCACACAAGTATTTTACACACAAAACACCTTAGACACAAAGATATGGAAATGAATTTTTACAGTTTATTCACATTGAGTCTAGAATACTAGGTGACCCATTGTCACCTTTAAATAACAGAATCTTGTCACATCTCTTGAATACAAATTAAACAGCTCAGACTGAGTTGGTCGAGGTCACATAGAATCTGGAACTCACTCTAGTCTGTGCCTTTACCCTAACTCTTGAAGCTGCTACACTCATGACAGAATAATTCAGTGGGTGGTGAATCAGACAAAACAAACACCAAACAGACTCTCCTTCACAGCATGGCAGGTGTGAGAGAAAGATAAACTTTAAACAAAGCTGTATTTATCTCGCAACAATGCCCCAACTGAAGCACTTTTTTTTTTCCTATAGACAGATACTCCTAACACAGGTGCCAAGAGGACTGCTCTACTACTAGAATTAACACTATCTCTAATTTTTTTCTGCAGCTCAAGAACCTTCAATGGCTCCCTAGTGCCCATGAACTCACAATGGCAGCATGTTAAGGCTGGACTTTTCTTGTTTGTGACTAGCCCCAGTGGCTTAGCTGAAATTGTTTAAGATTTTATTGGAATTCAGTATTAATTGTGAAGTGGGAGAGACTGAAGGCTTCATAACGGTTCTGGAATGTGCTTAATTTGGGCACTGAAAATCCAAATATTTTAGCATTCAACTCCCCTCATACAATAGAATATTATTCAGCCTTAAAAAGGAAGGAAATTCTGACATATACTACAACATAGATGAACCTTGAGGACGTTATGCTAAGTGAAATAAGCCAGTCAGAGAAAGACAATTACTATATGATTCCACTTATCTGAGGTACTTAGTAGTTAAAATCACCAAGACAGAAAGTAAAATGGTGGTTGTCAGAGCTGGGGGGAGGGAGAAATGGAGAGTTATTGATTAATAGTTATAGAGTTTCAGTTTTACAAGATGAAAGGGTTATGGAGTAGTTGGTGGTGATGGTTGCACATTCTGAATGTATTTAATACCACTGAACAGTACATTTAAAAATGGCTAAGATGGTAAATCATGTTATGTGTATTTTACCCAATTAAAATAATTGGGGAAAAAAAGGTGTGAATAAGAATCAGAAGCAATTTTTACAAAGGACAATGACTAAAATTATACCCTAAAAGATTTGAGTTTGACTAGAAGGGAATACATTGAGCTTTTTAGCTCTAAACCATCTTAGATATGACATATGCCTATTGCTTACCCACTGTTATGGTCTCAAACAGTGTAAATAAACTATTTTTCATCGATTTTTGTAGTTTTGCCTGTCCTATCTGTTGCCATTGGTACATGGCAGAAACCTTGAACTAGAAGATAGTAGAGCATGTTCTCTTAATGGCTTTTGTAACCTGGCTTGATTTGCTGGCAGTTTTGTCAAGCTGCTGCCTGAGTTGCTCTTCTTATCTCCTATTTTTATTTTTTAAAAAAGGGTCAGACCTTTTGATATGGATGATAAAGTATGATAAGGTTGGAGTGGGGGAGATGCCAATAAATGATTCCTGCTATCTAGGAATAATTCCACCATTTTATTCCAGCTTCCTGTTTCCTGTAACGCCAGATACGAGCAATCTTACTGAAGTTCTTTTAGAAGCATTCTCCTTAGCTTTAGTGAGCTCCTCTCTGCTCATATTTCTGGGCAGGAAGATTGCCAGTTTCCATAACTATGATGTCAATTCCAACCAGGTGAGAGGACAGGCCTTTCTATTACTTTCTGTGACCCTTTAATCTTTGTTCTCTAACCTTAGCCTGCAGTTAAAATGAAGACTGGATTCTTCTGTAACCAGAGAGTCACTTGGACCATGATTTGAATTACAATTACCAAAGGATGTTTTAAATTTATTTATTTATTTATTTATTTATTTTTGGCTATGTTGGGTCTTCGTTGCTGTGTGGGGGCTTTCTCTAGTTGAGGCGAGTGGGGACTACTCTTCGTTGTGGTGCGCGGGCTTCTCATTGTGGTGGCTTCTTTTGTTGCGGAGCACAGGCTCCAGGCGCGCAGGCTTCAGTAGTTGTGGCACGTGGGCTCTAGAGCAGAGGCTCAATAGTTATGGCGCACGGGCTTAGTTGTTCCACGGCATGTGGGATCTTCCTGGACCAGGGCTCGAACCCGTTTCCCTTGCATTGGCAGGCGGATTCTTAACCACTGCACCACCAGGGAAGTCCTACCAAAGGATTTTTGAGAAGTGTGGCATACTTAACTCTGAAGCCACTTGAATTAATGTGTGTGGTTACTCTAGAACAGATATGGTGTAGGGAGGCAAGAAGGTAATGTATGACATCATGTTGTTAAGCTAACAGAGTTCCTCTCCTCTCCTTTTATCTTCCTTTTTCCCAAGTCCTTAGAAGTCAACCACATGCCAAAGCACAAGAAGAAATGCAGTGGAGGGACTTCCCTGGTGGTCCAGTAGCTGACTCTGCTCTCCCAATGCAGGAGGCTCCGGGTTCCATCCCTGGCCAGGGAACTAGAACCCACGTGCCGCAACTAAGAGTTCGTATGCTGCAACTAAAGAGATCCCGCATTCCACAACGAAGACCCAGTGCAGCCAAATAAATAAATACTTTTTTTTTTTTTTTTTTTTTTTTGCGGTATGTGGGCCTCTCACTGTTGTGGCCTCTCCCGTTGCGGAGCACAGGCTCCGGACGCGCAGGCTCAGCGGCCATGGCTCACGGGCCCAGCCGCTCCGCGGCATGTGGGATCTTCCCAGACCGGGGCATGAACCTGTGTCCCCTGCATCGGCAGGCAGACTCTCAACCACTGCGCCACCAGGGAAGCCCATAAATAAATATTTTTTTTAAAGAAATGCAGTGGAATATCAGAACTAGGCTAATAATACAATTAAGTTGGCCTCCCAGAAATAGTCCTTGTCATTTTTTTTTTTTTAGTCTCCGACCATTTTGAGTTTGGCTTTTCCCCTAGAAATTAAAAAGGGAATATGGGGACTTCCCTGGTGGTCCAGTGATTAGAACTCGGTGCTTTCACTGCCGTGGCCCCAAGGTTCAATCCCTGGTCGGGGAACTAAGATCCTGCAAGCCGCTTGGCACGGCCTGGTGGCCTAGTGGTTAGGATTCCGGACTTTCACTGCCTGGCCCGGGTTCAATCAGTGTCCCACTTTGACTTTAGGATAGTATAGAAGGAAGCAAGAAAAATAGTACTATATTTCTCCCTGTCATCCTAATTCCCAGAAATCATGCGGAAGAGAATAATAAGGAAAATGTCTCATTTACTCACTTTGAAAAAGGACTTTCCTTATGATCTCTAGCTAAAATGAAGAAATCAGATTTGCCATCCTTCACTTCTCTCCAATAATATTTCAGTGTTATTTGAAGTGATGTAAACAACCCTATCTTCATGCATAAGAAATAACAGTATACCTTTAGTTCAAACTCAAATCAGCCTTCTTTGACAAACAGTGGGCCTAAAGTATTTGCCATTTCTTTACAGGATTTAATAGCCATTGGCCTTTGCAATGTCGTCAGTTCATTTTTCAGATCTTATGTGTTTACTGGTGCTGTTGTCAGGACTATTATCCAGGATAAAGCTGGAGGAAGACAACAGGTATGTGAAATAGAATTTGATCTCTAATATAGAAAGACACTTAGGTCTATTCATATGTATATTCACAGAAGGGGATTATATTAGTTTAACTATGTTACTGTTTTAATGTGATGCTTGTTTGGGAAGAATTTGGATTTCATGCTTGGCTTAATTTTTGCTTAGATTTTGTCTTAAAAGCTATCTGTCAATGTGGAACTTGAAAGTCATTTTCTATAAAAATACTGTTCTGTTAAAGGCTTCTATATATTAGCCCACAAAAAGCTACTTTCCATGTAACATACCTAAAAGATAATATTTCAGATAAACCAACCATCACCTATTAACATTTTTTTCTATGGGGAGATATATTCTCAGCCCTAGTCTGGGAAAATGATAATATAACTCTCTCCTTCCTGACAGCAGAACTAGAAACTTTCCTGGCTTTCTCAAAGGGCATGACAAGAGGCTTTCATGATAGAGAATAAAGTCTTTGTCTAGGTGAGCTTAGGGAATTTATGACCATTCTACCTTTGTGTAAGAGAAAATTATCTAGGTCAGACCCTCTTCAGGTATCCTGAATTAGTAAACTAAATATATAGGGGTATGGAAAGGAAGAGGGAAAGGGAAAATGTTGGCAGAGAAGGTGCTAAAGGCAAGCTCTCTGTCTAATTGTAGGTAAGAGATTTTTTAAAAATTTATTTATTCATTTATTTATTTTTGACTGTGTTGGGTCTTCGTTGCTGCGCGTGGGCTTTCTCTAGTTGCGGCAAGCAGGGGCTACTCTTCGTTGTGGTGTGAAGGCTTCTTATTGCGGTGGCTTCTCGTGTAGCAGAGCACAGGCTCCAGGCGTGTGGGCTCAGTAGTTGTGGCTCGCGGGCTCTATAGCACAGGCTCAGTAGTTGTGGCACATGGGCTTAGTTGCTCCGCAGCATGTGGCATCTTCCTGGACTAGGGCTCGAACCTGTGTCCCCTGCATTGGCAGGCAGATTCTTAACCACTGAGCCACCAGGGAAGCCCAGCAGGAGAGTTTTTAAGTCCAACGTTCATGAGTTTTAAACTGACCAGATAAAAGTTACAACTTGACAACATGAGAGGTGTCGCATCTCAGTTATATAGCATGAATAAATGTCAAAGAACTATCAGAATTGAACCTGGAGTAAGCCTATGGAATGAGTCCGGGGATCAGGAGGCACAGAAACAGTGACAGAAGTCAAAGACAAGCTTAGGCCACAGCAGCACAGTAGGGAGGTATAGCCATGGTCAAAAAGTAAAGTGTCAGAAGAATGGACACTGAATTTGAATGGGGAAAGATAAAGTGTCACAGTCCATGGGTAAATATAAGTGAAATATAAGGTGAAAGCTAATAAAAGTCAGAAGATTGGACAGGGGTGAGAACATGGGTCTAGAGTAAGCCCATACTATATGATTTTATGTGGACTGAGTTTTTTTGTTATAGAGTTTCTGCCAGACACATTGGCCTTTAAGGTGTATGTAGCTGTTTTGCACTACTATTTAACCAAAAGAAGGAAGATGAGTTATGTTAAAAAGAAGGATGTTCTATGCAAGTGTGAAAAAATTTTGAAGTCAAAATGAGAGGGTTTTATGGTAAGAAAAAATGGAAATTCCAGACAATAGTTCCCACTAACTTGTGACCACACACTTTGTCTATTTAGTATACAAGCATAACAAATTTGGGGAGAAAAGATGCATGTGGTTGGAAAAAACTAAATCACGGTGCAGGTAAAATTAAGTGCAGAATAAATACAATAAATTTTAAAATGCCATAAATATTGCAAGAAGGAGAATGATGGATAAAGTGAGACTTTCATGGATCATTGCAAGAGGGTTAGGATATGTATAGATGGAGGGAGGGAAGAAGGGCTTCAGTTCAGCCTCAGAGCTGCCTTTAGCCTGTTGGACAAAGTGCCTGCTTCAAAGGTTGCCGATGGCTCTCATTCTGTTTTCTGCTATGGCATTGCTCTCCCCTACCAATGACATCTCTCTTTGTGGTACAGTGACCCTTCAAAGGGAAGTATGTCCCCAGGGATACCGGTAAGTCCTTCCCCAAGACCCTGACTTGCCCAGGGCAAATTGCTGGTTCAAGCAGAGAATGCCCCTGACCCTGGCCCTCCACATTGGAGCTACCCCACCTCCAATAAGTTTCTGATCTGGACTCATTCAGCCTTCTTCATCCCATAGCAGGGGTTATTCTCTCTGCCCTTTTTCTCTGGGGACTTTTGATTCACTCTGCCTGAGAACACCCCCACTTTTTCAAAGCTCCTCAGGACTGCAGGAAAGAGAGGCTAGGGGGCTGGCTCAGAACCTCTCTGACATGACTTGTCACCAGGAGCCACTTATGTATATATGTATTATGTATGTGTGTATGTATGTATGTGTGTATGTATGTATGTCTGACATAAATACAAACTGTATAAAATGTGTCTGGATTTCACTTTAATTTCTCCCTGTCTAGAACCCACTTGTCTTTACTGGTTGCAGCAAAACCTATCAGCCCTTCCAGCCATGGCCTGGGCCTGCTCATCCAGTTCTAACCACTATGCTTCCCTCTTCTCTATGACTGGGTTCCTTTCCTTGTTCTCTGCTTTCCAAGGACCAGCCTTCTTGCCTTGTCCCCAGGCTCCCAGAACTGCTTTTAAAAATGAGTTATTATTTTAAAAAAGAAAAGAAAAAAATTATCAGAGAGAAATGAGCTGTGTTCTTTTTAGAGGAAGCAGATAGTACAGTGGAGAGAGCCTGGATTTTGGAGTCAACTGGTCAGGTAGATTGAAACCTGACTCAGTAGTTCTAGATGTGTGACCTTGGGCAAGTTACTTTCACTTTCTGAGGCTCTAGTCCTCATCTGTAAAATGGGGCTAAGGATAACCTTTCAGTTGTGAGAATTAAACTGGATGACAATAGTGCCCACCATAGTGCGTGTCACTTAAGATGTTCAAATATCAGAGCTTCTACCACAGGTCCCTAGTGCCCTGGCTGGTCCATGGTAATGTACTGTCCGCTGCTTATGGAGCATTTGGTGTCTGAGGGTCTGCATGTCAGTAGTGGCTGTGTTTTATGGGACCTCACATTGCCTTGAATCCCCAGAAAGAAGGTAGAGTCAGTCTTTGTTCAAGAAAGCCTGGAAAAGTGATGGAAAATCAGAGCAGAAAAGCAAAACATGCATGAGATGTAAAGTTGTACATGCTCGTTGTCTCTAGACCCTGTTCAGGCACTGAGTCTGTGATTCTGAGAGCCATCAAGCATCCTCTTAAGGCACAATGCCACCAAGGATGGCCCTCTGATCCCAAAGCCCACTCCTTTGCGTGTGCAGCCATGGGGGACACACAATTATTGGCAGGCCTCCCTGAGCAGCAAGTTTTATGGGATTCAGTGTCTGGTTTGTGCTCATTTTAAACTAGGTTTATACAGCTAATTTTGGTGTCTGTATGTCTTCGCTTCCTTAAAAATAATGAGAAGAATTTTGGAGAAAGGAGTAGAAGGAAGGAAAAGTCCTGATATATTTTCCTGTGCTAATCAAAGCAGTTTCTTCTTATAGTGCAAGACTGCCTGAAGCTAGACCCTAAAACTCGATGCAGCAACAGGCTGATATGTACATTGGCTGGAGGAACTTATGGCGTCAGTTACCTTTTTTTAGTTCCACAGTGTATAAAATGTTTGCCATGAGAACTCCCTGAGGTTCAATTACGGTGATCCATTTTCCTGAATCCTTCTCCCTTTACTCTTCTCTCAAGGTTCAACTTTTCCACGTTGAGCTGGTCCCATTAGCTGTGCATCAGCTGGGATGGGGAAAGAAGGAAGTAGGATGTTGATTTCATTGTGATTATTATCAGCGATATATTTATATGGCAAATAGCAGTGAGTAGTGAGAGGGAATCCAGTAGGAAGTTTTTTTTTTTCACACCTAATAAAAACAGAGAAAAAAAGTTAGAGAATCATTGCTGAGTGGTCATTTAATGGTTTAGATTTAAGGTTGCTTGTTCTTGCTTGTATATGCCATTATTTTGATTTGTGGTTACATATAGTTTTATTCCCCTTCCACCCCCATCACAGTGGGAAATTACACTGCTGTATATTATTTTTTCTTAGTAGGGGTTTAAACAATGGAAATTTATCAATAGAGGATATAATGGTTCAAGATTATGTCCAGAGAGCCTTGAGATTATTAAGGGAACTATGCTTCTTAGCTTTCTACCTGTATTTGCCAGTCTGAATCACCGCTTACCAAGTAGTACTGAGCCCAGAGTAGTCAACCCAGGTGGGATAGGATCCAGAGCTCCTATATACAGCCTGACTCATGTTCATAACCTTTTTTGATGGCAGTGAGGCAGAGGGAAACTGAAGTAGGAAAATCAGAAGTGAATATCATGGTGTTTTTAAGATGAAGCACCACTGAAGCTGTTAGATGGGAAGTTATCCAGGCTCCAAAAGAGCGGGGTGGAATGGTTGGGATTTTAGGGCTGACAGTGATGAGTCTACCAGGGCTTTTCTAAACTGTTCAAAGAAGGGTTAAATTTAGGATGAAATGCAGGCTGGATTTTAGGAGACTTCAGATTCATACCACAAAGCTATGGCAAGAAAGATTCAGATATCCCAGACAATATGCGACTTTTCAGAAAGCCTTCATACGTCCAATCAACAAGAATTTATTGAGTACCTAGTATGTGTTTAGCACTTTGACAGGACCTGAAAATGTCAGTTCATGAAAAATGCACTTATGCTGGATGGTTATACTCAACCCCTTTTAAGAAAAAAATGACATGCTTCTCACCAAGCAGAAGGCCTCAGTTGCAGACAGGGACCAATACATTCCTGATGGTCTCTCTCCACCTGGCTCTGTCTCCTCAGTTTGCATCTCTGGTAGGCGCAGGTGTGATGCTGCTCCTGATGGTGAAGGTGGGACACTTTTTCTACAAACTGCCAAACGTAAGTAGAACTAATCAAATAACTAAG
The DNA here is from genome assembly GCF_025265405.1 of Mesoplodon densirostris. Taxonomy (NCBI): domain Eukaryota; kingdom Metazoa; phylum Chordata; class Mammalia; order Artiodactyla; family Ziphiidae; genus Mesoplodon; species Mesoplodon densirostris. The sequence continues at coordinate 38,566,495 of NC_082670.1, forward strand.
TCAAGAAAGAATGGATCTCCAGATTACATCTTGGTGGGGCATCTCTGAGGAGAACTGCGTTCAACTGATCCACAGTGGTTGCCCCAGCCTATTTCTAGTTCCTTTTCTTTAAAATAACAGCCACTGCCTCACAGGATTGGGAGTTAAATAAGACAATATGTATAATATGGAGAGAACGGTTTTGAGCTAGTAATAAGCACTAAAACAATTGTTATTCTTCTCGTTTCTGTTAATCTTTTTTTTTTTTTTTTTTTTGCTTAAGCTATAAAGTAAGCTTTGGAAGTAAGGATTCAGTTAAACATGACCAAAATAGACTTCTGATGCCAGAACACCCAATACCACCACAGGCTTGGAAGCTCATTGTGCATTCATGCCATCTGTTTTCCTAAATAGTTTCCAGAAGTCCTTGTTCTGCATTCATGTGAACTCAGTCCCCCTACTGCTGCCACACTGCCTCTTGGTCAGTTCAGAACACTAAAGGCAGCATCTAAAACTTGAGTTTTAACTCTGTGTTCAGCTAGGATGCCTCTATATACTTATGTGCCATTTCTTCCCTTTGTGTGAGACGGATGACCTTACATTTAGAGATGCCAGGTGCATTAATTACTAGCTATAATCGATTTGTCTAAGTGACAATACAGATCAATGCCCAGTCATCATAATTTCCTTTTAAATTTCCTTAATGTTCCCTTTAGCTATTTTTAGATAGTACTAAGGGAGCGGGGAGGAGATTTTATTCCTGGTGCAGCAGCTTGGTTACACACTGAGGTGGCAGTCCCTAAGCTGGCATTGTTGTAAATATGATGCCCATCCTTTTGAATGCGTTTATTCCACCTGGTAAATATCAGGTTTCAGTAGAGCAGGACCATCTCAAGGCTGTTGCTGCCTTCTGCTCTTGTGATTCAGGGACCTTGGAAACCAGCCATGGAATATATGCATGGTGGGTGGGATTAAGCTTCTGTTTATCACACAAGCTGTCCTCTGATTCCCAGCAGAAGCCATCTACAGAATTTAGTTTATATAGCACCTTTGGTGCTATAACTCTTGGGAGTCTATTTTCGGAGGGCCACTCACTAATTTACTTTGAACAATGATTTTTTCCATTCTAGAAGAGTCAGAATTTTTAAAAATCTCAAATAAAAATCTGTCAGAATTCACTGAAGGGTAGTGATAAAAGTAAGTAAGCCCTCCCTTACTATAAATATGTTGGGGATAGAACAGCCCTTGCTTTTGGCCAACCATGTTATGGCATGTTATTTTTATATCATCTAGTTAGGATGTTTTTGGGTGAGAAAATGTAAATACAATCTGATCAGTGGAATATCTGAATTTCTACAACACTGGGACTCTATGAGTATTAAACTACGAATGATTCCTTCCTTTTTTGAACAACTGTGGATAACTTGTTGCAAAATCCTTAGGAGAGTAATTGGTGGAACATCCTGGCTAGGATCTCAACTAGTTAGCAATGGAACCAACATAAATTTTAAAAAAACGTAATACAGGGACTTCCCTGGCATTCCAGTTGTTAGGACTTTGTCTTCCAGTGCCCGGGGTACGGGTTCGATCCCTGGTCAGAGAGCTAAGATCCCACATGCCTCATGGCCAAAAAACCAAAACATAAAACAGAACAAATATTGTAACAAATTCAGTAAAGATTTTTTAAAAATAGTTCTCATCAAAAAAAAATCTTAAAAAAACCATAATGCAAATAGTATATTCAATATTGTTCCAATTTTGTGTGAAAAAATACATAGTCTATACCAAAATGTTAACAATGGTTATCTCTTGTATGATGGAAATTATATATAAATTCAATTCTTCTTTATACATGAGCACAGTTTATCTTAATATTAAGAGAGGTAAAAATTTTATTGTATATTATGTCATGAAAAGATTTGTTTCCTCTTCATACTCCATACATCAAGCCCAAAATCTGGTAAAAGCCCTATGAAGTTGAATTTCTTATCTTTCCTACCACATCTCCCTGCAAATTGTGGAAATTTGGGGAGATTCTTGACTGGAAAGAAGATGAAGATGGGAAACAAGTAATTTCTGTTGACTTCATCTTTGTTCTTCCCTCGTCTACTGACCTGTTAAGACCAAGTGGTCACTGAGTAACCTCAGAAAATAAGAGTAAGCTTGGATCCAATCCATTCCTGATGATAGGATCAGTTCTAATTCGCAGGCAGAGTGTGCATATATATATATATATATATATATGTATATATGTATATATGTGTGTGTGTGTGTGTGTGTGTGTATATATATATATATATTTTTTTTTTTTTTTTTTTTTGCGGTACACGGGCCTCTCACTGCTGTGGCCTCTCCCATTGCGGAGCACAGGCTCAGCGGCCATGGCTCACGGGACCAGCCGCTCCACGGCACGTTGGATCTTCCTGGACCGGGGCATGAACCCGTGTCCTTTGCATCGGCAGGCAGACTCTCAACCACTGCGCCACCAGGGAAGCCCTAGGCAGAGTATATAGAAGAGAGGATGGTTAGGAAAAGAATGAGAAATGTTTCTTAAAGTAGGTTCGATTCTACTTTGAGGCCCTGATGATTTTACATCCCTATGAGTATCCATCTTCATTTTCTTATATTTAGGACACTTTCTTTCCATCAGAAAGGGAGACATGCTTACTTTTAAAACTTTGGAAAATTCACAATAGATAAAAATCTATTTTTTAGATAGACTGTTTACACACTGAGGTGGCAGTCTCTGAAGCCATAGTCACAAATAAACCATTATTAACATTTTGGCATATATCTAACCAATATTATTCTCTATAAATGTATAATACTTTGTGTAATTGTGATCTAACTGTACAATCTGGTATTCTTGTTTTAATTTAATATGTAGCATGATACTCCATACTATAACTTAATCCTCTTAAATTAGGTTATCTGAATTTTTGTTATTATAAATAACACAACAGTGAGCAATTTTGTACATCTACCCTTTTCTATATTTAAGATAGATTTCTAAGAGTAAAACAAAATTTCTGTGTGAAAGCAGATTAGCATTTCTTGATATATTGCCAAATTATTTTCCAAAAGGGCAATACTCAACACCCATTTTTATGGGATGTCCTCAATGTTTTAAATTTGCTAATTTAATCTGATGGACAAAAAATTGGTATCTTATTGTTGAAATAATTGTAGTACATCATGATTAGACTTGAAAAAAGCCCAACTGAAACTATTTCAGCATTCCTGTGAGTGGAAATTCTCTTAATTTGTCATCCCTTCTGAGAATGGTTTCTAAGTAACACCAGTAACATAGATTATGTCAAGCAAACTAGACAAAGCAAGGCCAAGTAGGCAAAGATAAGAAAAATGGCCAAGGTGCCAGCCTCCCTGAGGGCTTGCCTCAGACACCAAAGTGACAACATGGAAGCAGAAGGTGCTAGATGATCATAACCTGCGGGTACTCTTCCTCTCACTGTCAGGGTAAGTAATCAGTGACCTGAATCTAAAAGGGGCTTGTGGTAGCTGTACCGGCCAAATGAGTGACCTGGCCTTGCCTTGTTTTGTGCGTTTGACAAATTATGGAGGCGAGCAGAGAAAAGCGTGGAGAATACTTATTTGATTAGACAATGAGTCAAAGCATGGACCTGGTATTTTTATGAAATATCAGTGCATAATATCTCTGAGTGGCAAGGCTGACTAACTCTCTGTGGTACCTTTGTGGAAATTTGGGAGTTTTACCCCTGAAAGGAAAATGAAGCAGTGTTTATCTTTTCCCCACAGGCTGTGCTGGCTGGTATTATTCTGAGCAATGTCCTACCCTACCTTGAAACCGTTTACAACTTACCCAGTCTGTGGAGGCAGAACCAATATGACTGTGTGAGTGTAGATGTCCTGGGTGGGGTGGGAAGGACGGAGGGGAAGCCTGCAGAGAGGGGAAGAGAACAAACAAAAGAGATCAACCTGAAACCACTGTCTGATGCCTAGTACTCTACTTTTGCTGTAAAAAGGGAGTCAAGGTTATTGGTGCATGGAAATACCCATTCCAACTATGCAAAGTTAAATAAAATGCAATTAATTAAGTAGCTGCAGTTACATACAGATCTAGTCAAAAGGGTTTATCATACATTGCATATTTGAATGACTTTTAATCCAGTTAATAGAAATACATTCCAGGATGGGAGACAGAAATTCTAACAAGAGAAGGAGGTGTCTTTCCAGGAAGAGTAACTGATGGAGCACTCTCCTTCTCTCTAGAGCACAAAACTAGAGGACATAAAGGGGAGACAGCAAGAAATAAAAGATGGGGGATGTGATACAATGAGAGGAGAAGCACCCAGAAGAGGCAGAGAGATAGGGAAAGGGATCATTTTTGGATGCAGGTCCCTGAGAAGTTAAGAGGGAAATGTGGTCCAGTGCACAGGTAGAGCTTCTAGTCTTAGGAGGAGGGATAGCCCTTCCAAGAGACCTGGAGAGAACGGGGGAAGGTTGAGTGCACATACTAACAAGTGGCAGGTGGAGGGGGAAGTAAATACTTAAGGGAGTTTCGGCCTATCTTCTTTTTTAAATTTTTATTAGAGTATTATTGATTTACAATGTTGTGTTAGTTTCAGGTATACAGTAAATTGAATCAGTTATACATATATCCACTCTTTTTTAGATTCTTCTCCCATATAGGCCATTACAGAGTATTGAGTAGAGTTCCCTGTGCTACAGCAGGTTCTTATTAGTTATCTATTTTGTATATAGTAGTGTGTATATGTCAATCCAATCTTCCAATTTATCCCTCCCCCTTCAGCCTACCTTCTTTGTGAAAATGAAAGTCAACATCACCTGCTGAGAGTGATGGAGAAGGTGGTGGGATAGGGGCTTGAAAAGGATATTAAAGATTCCCAATAACTATCATAGCTCTTAAAATAGCAACCACTAATTTGGTGAGTGTTCTGGGTTGCTTTACAAATAATATTTCTAATCTCAATAAATTCTATAAATCAGATACTATTATTCCTATTTTTCACACGAGGAAACTGAAGTTTTAAGAGAGAATTAGAGAGAAGTGACCAAGGATGCATAAAAGAATTGCTAGGTAGCCCTGAGACCCAATCATTTGTGATGGCATCAGTTCATATGGCTGTGGAATTTGTTCTCTAAATCCTAGGTGTTGGGAGAGAAAGGGTAAAGGTGAGTTGAGAAAGAGGACTTGTGATTTTCTCAGTTCTGCTTGTTATCACGGTCTTCCTTTTCCCTTCTTCCTCTTTTCCATAAGCTCATTTGGATGGTGACGTTCATATCTGCAATTTTACTGGGACTGGACATTGGATTACTTGTTTCAGTAGCTTTTACCTTCTTCATCATCACTGTTCAGTCACACAGGTACTTTGTCTCAGGTAGTAGGAGGTGGGCCATGGCAAGGTAAGGCAACTGTGACCTAAAGACAAATGCATTTACTTTCAGAACTAAGATTCTCCTCCTGGGTCAGATCCCTAACACCAATATTTATAGAAGCTTCCATGACTATCGGGAGGTAAGAATCCAAATCAGTCCCACTCCTTTGCCCAAAGGATGGGGTGGACCAGGCCTGCTGCTTAGTTTTTCTACAAAACCCCTTTGCTCCTGTCTGCTGCACTGCAGATACGCATTTACAAAGGTGGGGAAAGCGATGGAGCCAGTTAAGGATAATTTAAAAATGTACTTCGGGGGAGGAAGGCCAAGAAAAAGAGAGGTGTGAGGAAATGGAGAGGAAAAGAAGAAAGCCGGAAAAGCACGGGATGATAATGGGAGGAAGGAATTTGCTAGATTTTGCTTCTTATAAAGAATACAGATTCTCCAGGAGGTTCTAAGGATTTTTTTTTCTTACTCCATAAAAGAGCTGAAAAATTTCCCTCAAGTTTCCATTTATTTGTCTTGCAGGTTACAAACATTCCAGGGGTGAAGATCTTCCAGTGCTGCAACTCCATTACATTTGTCAATGTTCACTACCTAAAGCGCAAGCTGTTAGAGGGGGTGAAGTCTTTCCTCCCCAGCCTCTCTCCACCTGCTCCCCTCCCCTTCCCCGAGTATTCTCCCCTCCCGCACTCACCATCCGTATGAGACCCCCTCATATGTCTTTCAGGTTAAAATGGTAAAGGTGCCTCTTACAGAAGAAGAAATTTACAGCCTGTTTAATCAAAATGAAGATGGCCCCCAGCGAGGAAAGATTTGTTGTTGTTTCTGCAACTGTGATGAACCGGAGCCACCGCCCAGGGTTAGAAACATGTCTTCTTTTCTGCATTTTTCTCCACATTTTATAAAAAAGAAGTGCACTAGTAGTTTCTTTAAAAAAAAAGAAAGAAAAGAAAAGAAAATCTAACCCCCCTCAGGGATTTTAACTCTTAGACGAACCATGAGTAATTGGAAATCAAAGATTTCTACTCAGAAATGGAGACACGGGTTCCCTTTCAGGTTCAGATCTTGCCCTGAAAGTAGGAGGCAGGGGTAGATGTCCTGACTCCTGATTCCCTTCTCAATGGCCAGCAACTTATCTGAGCACAGAGTACAGTCTGCCTGTTGACATTGTCAGTAGTTCCCTGGTTGTCCCTGTTTCCTTGACTTTTATCTTAGCTCCCTGGCTATAGATTTCTGAAAACAAGTGACTTAAAGATAGTTTTCTAACTGCAGCAGGGTCAAGGGCAGACAGGGTCAAGGTGGCTGGGGTTCCCAAGGATCTGTCAGAGTCTCCTGATGTCTGCCTGTGACCAGGGAAATGATGATGTGGGGTGGAGGGCAGATAAGCAGACATTGGGATTTTACAGCATCTGAATATTATTTTAGCAGATGAGTTACAGCACTCATTAATTTCCAACTCAGATTTGATCTAAATATTCCCTTTCCCCAGGGCAGGGCTGTTCATTTCCAGCTTCAAGGCCTTTCATCCACACAAACACCCTGGAGGAGCAGCTCTGTCTACACACACACACACACACACACACACACACAAGAACACCTCCCATCCCCCTCCTCACCTACAATACTAAGCACCCACTCTCATTGCTATACACCCGAATGGAGCATAGGTTCTACTGAGTTCCTGGAAAATACCAACTTCCCTGCCAAGAGGACTGCTCTACTACTAGAATTAACACTATCTCTAATTTTTATTTTGTATCCACACTGCACTGAGTATTGTAGAGAGCATTTACAGGACATCAGAAAATACATTTTAGAGTAGAATATGATCTCGTATTAATTGATCTCATACTGTGTGCCCAGAACTATGACACTATGAAAAAGGAAAACAAATTTTTAGGGGCCTCTGTCTCCAGGTAGTTCCTTTTTCTTTTTCTCTTTAATTGTGGTATAAGGCACATAACATAAAATCTATCATCTTAACCATTTTTAAGTGTACAGTTCAATAGTGTTAAATATATTCACATTGTTGTGCAATCATTACGACCATCTACCTCCAGAACTTTTTCATCTCACAAAACTGGAACTCTGACCCATTAAACAACTCCCCATTTCCTCCTCCTCCCAGCCCCTGGCAACCACTATTACACTTTCTGTTTCTATGAATTTGACTCTTCCAGATGCCTCATATAAGTGGAATCATGCAGTATTTGTCTTTTTGCAATTGGCTTATTTCACATAGCATAATGTCCTCAAGTTTCATCCAGGTTGTTCTTTTTTTAAAAAATTTTTTCATGGAAAAATTTGAACATATACAAGAGTAGAGACAAGTATAATGAGCCTCTATGTACTCACCATCCACTTTAAGATTTATCACCTCGTATTCAATCTTATTTCATCTATATCCCTACCCACCTACAGCCCCTCAAAATCACAGGATTATTTTGAAGCAATTTATGGAATTTTAATTCAAACTGGGGAGGATTTCCTGGCAGTCCAGTGGTTAAGACTTGGTGCTTTCACTGCTGTGGGCCTGGGTTCAATCCCTGGTCAGGGAGCTAAGATCCCACAAGCTGTACGGTACGGCCAAAAAAAAAAAAAAAAAAAAAAAAAAATCAAACTGGGGAAACATCTCTCTATTAATGTGACATTTAGGCTATTATTGTATTTATCCATCAAAAAATATACTTTTTTTCACATCTCTGAAATTTAGATGCATTATAAAATTGATGGCATTATTATAGTTTAATTTGCAGAGTTTTGTTTGTTTCTTGACAGTACAAAAAGTAATGGTGCATCTTAAAACTGATGAAATAAGATGGTAAACCATACCATGCAGTATACTGTTATGTTCTAAATCATGTGTTTATATTCTAACCACTCTAAGACTTCAGTTAAAGAGATCGGCATGAACTCAAAAAGGCAGGGAAACTTCACGGTAGTAATGGACTTAAGCTGGGCAGGAGAGAGAAATTTGGATTTATGTCAGGTAGGAAAAAGAAGGACTCCCAGTCCATGAATAGGCTTGGACAAGGACACTGAGGTAGAAATAAGCATGGGATCCTCAGAGTAATAGGCTTGGCCTGGGCAGTAAGTTCAGGCAGACCCGGTGGGAGTGGCTTGTGAAAGCTCTTGAAAGAGTATAGAGTAGACAGAGAGAAAGGGGAGGCTCTCAGAGGTTTCTTCTCCCTGAAGGACCTTGTATCTCCCCAACACTGAGCCAGTGCTCAGCTGTCCCCCAAAGGCCTGGCCTCAGTGACTGTCAAGTCTTGGGGAGCACCTCTCTCCTTTGAACTGTAATATTATCATTTGTCCACACCACTTTTTGTTAGCAATACAATATATACTACCTTGTTAGTTTTAATCTTTACATTTTTTTTCTATTTTTAAAGTTTATTTCACAAGCAACATTATTAGAACAACAGATTTTTCTTAAAGAAACATCACCCCAAAGTATACCACTCTAGCAAATGAACTCTTCATTTTCCCACATGCCTTACAGTTCTTGTCCATTTAGGTTGCTATTCATCCTTTAAATGGACACGTGCCCTCTCCCCAGGTAGAATCTGGTCCCTGTGACTGCAGAGTCAGCATTCACATCTTTCACGCCATTGTATTCCCGGTGCTTGGTACTGTCCTTAAGCGATGGCTTGGTACTATCCTTAAGCGACATAGGCCTATTAGGAGCATGAAAGGAGTGAAAGGTAAAAATAGCCACACTCAAATACCTTTTGTCTCCTTAAGGAAGTCTGACAGAAGACAATTTCATTGATAAAAGAAGGAGGTGTTGAGAAAAGGGACTGATGGAAGAAATACTTCAAAGTTCTAGTAGGTGCGGGAGACTAATTAGAATCCAGGGATGAGGGAAAGGACTAAGTCAAAGATGATTTAAAGTCTGGCTCACTAAGACAATGATAATGTCACTGATGCATGTGGGGAAGTTGGGAGGGGTGGCTCTGAGTGGTGAGGATCAGGAAAGATGAACGTGGTTTTAGTCACAAGCTGGAAGTGACGGTGAGATATCTAAGGAAAAAAGGTATAATGCATAGTCTGTGGAGTCTTCCAAGAGAGAGGGAAGTGAGTTAGTAGATAGAAACAGCATAGTTGCGAATGCTTCCAGGCTTGTTTGAGTCTTATCATAGTCCTCCCCTAACTCTGTCATCCCAGGTTGTTTACACAGAACGATTTGAAAGTAAACGGGGCCTCGACTCGTCCTCCATTAACCTGGTCCACTGCTCACGTTTCAAGAGCATGGACATAGGCCAGACTATGTCCGATGACCAAGTACCGTACATAACATCTTCCACATCCCAGAGAAATCCAAACTACAAGGAGGTGGAGAAAGTTTGGCTTTCTGATGACCCCTCTAAGAGCATGTCGATCACACTCCCTGATGCTTCTGAAACTCAGGTCGGAGGTAGAACACTCCTGCCTTACTCGACTTCATCTCTTCTACCCAGCATCCACACCATCATCCTGGACTTCTCCATGGTACATCTTGTGGATGCACAGGCTTTGGTCGTACTAAGACAGGTAAGTACTAAGGAGGCTTTCACAAGAACCCTGATCCCCTCCTACCACCACCATCCCAGCCCTGATCCTGATTGAATCCTGTTAGTCACTGGTCAGCTGCTCTGTGACTCCTAGGCCACTAGGAACGTGAGCACCAAAGACAGTTTAAGGTCAACCAGAATAAAAAGAAAATGAAGCAACTCTGATTTACTAAACTAGGGTTGGTTCCCTAACCATGGCATATTTTTTCTCAAGGACTGAAAACTAGGAAACTCTTAACACCATTGAAACAGCAATCTGTGCCACCCCCAGCAACTCCCAGCATATCCTGGGAGTTAGCTACAAAAAATGTCAAGGAATAGGTTCAAATGCTACAGAAGAAAGTTCACAAGGAATTCTCCACTATTCAGCTGCTCTAAAAGGCACCCAGGTTTGAAGAACTTGTGATGAAATGGCACCCCAAGTGTGGGGCCGCCCAGTCCGGTACCTGTAAGGATCTTCCCCAGTTCCTTCTTCATTGCCTGCATCTTTGGGTGAAAAGGGCAGGAAAGATTTTTCCTTCAAAGCTATGTTCCCTGAGTCCTGGCTTCTCTCCCACTTTCTGGTTTCTCAGACAGATTTCATTTCTCTCTCTCGTACAATATGGACAGTTTAGGTGCACAACTAACCATATTGGTTTTATTGTTTAATGTCTCATAAGTACAGTGTCTTTTTTTTTCAAGCCAGCTTATCTCAGTTTTTAGTCCTCTATCTCACTCTTGCTCCTGTTGGTGATGGCTCAGGTTTACACATCCTGAACCCACTCGCTTCCTGGCTCTAACTGCACCCACTTTTTAAAAAAATTTATTTAATTAATTTATTTTTGGCCACGTTGGGTCTTTGTTGCTGAGTGCAGGCTTTCTCTAGCTGCGGCGAGCAGGGGCTACTCTTCGTTGTGGTGCGTGGGCTTCTCATTGCAGTGGCTTCACTTGTTGCAGAGGACAGGCTCTAGGCACATGGGCTTCAGTAGTTGTGGCATAGGCTCTAGAGCACAGGCCCAGTAGTTATGGTGCACGGCCTTAGTTGCTCGGTGGCATGTGGGATCTTCCCGGACCAGGGCTTGAACCCGTGTCCCCTGCATTGGCAGGCGATTCTTAACCACTGTCCGTTCCCCCCACACACACACCTTTTTTTGAGATATGCTCCTTTGGCTGACTTTCCTTCTTGTATCCTCAGATTCCATTTGAACAAAATATTTATAAATATTTTATCCTATGTCTTATTCCTAAGTGAATATGATTCTGTCTTAAGTGAGTCCAGCTCCTCTTTGGTCTAAGGCAATAGGAAGCTTGTCATAGCAGAAAGAACTCTGATTGGTGGTCTGTGGATGTGTGCTCTGTCCTGGCTTTACTACCACTCACTGTCCATCAGACCCGAGGTAACTTAATACATTGCACTTAGTTTCCTCATCTATAAAATGAGAGGCTTAGAAGAGATTTATATCAAGGGCTTTCCCATCCATGAGACCCTCTCCCCACCAACACCCCACCCCCACTCCATTTGCAGGCTCAAATATACTTGATAATGTCTTATCTTTGGGACTTTTCCATCTTAGGTTGTACTACTGGGCTGTGTTCTCTTCTCCCAGTCTTACACTGTAGCTATAGCTTTAGATTTCATTGACTACACTATCGAATGTCTCTTACATGCCAGACTGAGTTGAGCACATTTATATACACTATCTCATTTAGTTCTCACAACAGCCCTGAGGGACAAGCCATATTTCCCCCTAAGAGTCCTGTGCTCGCAGCTAGGAAGGGGCCTGTCCAGCACTGGAACTTAAAGCCTCTGACATTATATCACTCTTCCCCCTGTTCTGTAGTATAATTGGGCCATCCTTTCCTCTCTCCTCTCGTCTTCCATTTTTTGGAGGCACCATATGTTCTGGTCCTTGGCATGACCCTTCCATCAACCTGGCCTATGCTGATGACTTTCTGCTCCAGCCCCATCATTGAGGCAATGTCTGGCACCTTAACTTTGCAGTCTTCAGAGATTCACGGTACACCCTCACACTTTAAAAAGGCAGGTTTCCCCCCAGGTGTCTGGTTCTGTGTGTGTTCGGGTTTGGTTTGTAGCTTCTGTGGCCAGAGCATTTGAGAAGAATGATTTCTTTAACACTGGCATCACCAAGGCCCAGCTGTTCCTCACCCTCCACGACGCTGTGCTGTTTGCTTTGCTGTATCCCGCCTTGTTGGAGGAAGTCATTATGTTTTGTTTACTTTATAATTGAAAACTTGAACCCACTAAGAAAAATCCCAGTAGTTGTTCTTATTAGAGACAACCACTCCATTTAAGCTTCTTCTTAATTCACGGGATTTCAATCTCCCATTGCTTGTCATTTAGAGTATGTCTATAGTGGCTCTTTACCAAATAACTTTATGATTTACTGTATGATCAAGAATGACTTTCTTGTTTCCCCTTTGTAGTGAAAGAAGTAGAGTCTGTCTGTTTTATTTCTTTTGACACTCCAACTTAGTGTCCAGGTTTGGAACCTGTTGAGTCTTAGAATATTAAGGTGAATGGTGACTTCTTTTGAATTGAACGTTAAGATTTATAGCTCCAGAGCATACATACATATATATATATATATATATATATATATATATATATATATATATATATATATGGGCTGAAGTATACACTTGGGGTCAGTGTCTGATGTTTTACTAAATTCATATACAACTTTGCAGGACAGCGCTGAATATGATCCTCAGGGTTCCTGAATACCATTCCCAACTATATCACTTGACCATCTCTGGGCCACATTTTGCCACCTCTGCTTAGTGGACTCCAGAGAGAAGGGGGCCATGTGCAAACACTAAGCAATAATACCAAGATATGATTGTTCATGAGGCCCGTCCAGTGTGTCCCCATCACACCTGTGCCTGCGTCTATCCTAGCACTCTCCTCATGTGAACATTTATCTCTTTATGTGAACTGTTTCCCCACTTAAGACCATGGGCAACCCTCCCTCTCACTCCCCACCTCACACAAGACCATCTGATTCTCTTTTGTATTCTGGCACTTTAGGCATTTCCTGGCATAAAGCAGTTCACTCATCAAATGTTTACAGAGTTAAATGGGGTGGGGATGCAAAGGTACATATACCCAGACAAATGAATGACCAAAGAGGTTTTAAAACTCAGCTAATTAAAAGGCCCTTTCCTCTACTGAGTGTGAAGATCTCTAAAACTGGCTTACTCTCTCCCCACAGATGTTCAGTGCTTTCCAAAACGCCAACATCTTGTTGCTCATTGCAGGGTGTCACTGTGAGTATCTTTCATCTTATGAAGAGGGCTATGTTTTGTATCCTGGATCCTCTCCTCCCCAGATGTCTGACCCTGTGTGTATTCCCGGTTTGGTTTGTAGCTTCTGTGGTCAGGGCACTTGAGAAGAATGATTTCTTTGACGCTGGCATCACCAGGGCCCAGCTGTTCCTCACCCTCCACGATGCTGTGCTGTTTGCATTGTCAAGGAAGTTGCCAGAGTCCTCCGAGTTAAGTGTGGACGAATCGGAGACAGTGATACAAGAAGCCTACTCAGAAACAGACAAGGTTGGATGATGTGAAGCATCGGGGTGGGGAGTGGTGTGGCGATGAGGTGGGAGGAGACACCTAATCAGATAGAGATGAGCAACGTCCAGGAAAGGTTTTTGAGTGTGGCTGTCCCAGAATTTGAAATGTTGAAAGGTTCCCTTACCAGTTGGTAAATAGCAGTAAACCTGACTCCCAGGTTCCCACACTGCCATGGCATCTGGGTGTCATTCAGGATCCTTTCCCAACTGAAGAGGGGTTACCCAACCCAGCAGAGGCCTCAAGGATCTTTTTACAGCAGGCTTGGTTAGTGCCAATGCCATACCAATTATTAAATATTTTAAATATCCTCCTTAGCTATCCCTTTAAAATCCCCCCCCACCACCACCCTTGGGATAGATAATAAAACTGATGAACTAGCAGACGTAAAGGTATGCCAGTCTAACTCTATGGCTAGAGCAAAAGGTGAGAACTATAGACAGAGATAAAGCTAAAGAAGATAGCAGGAAGCCAGGTCATGAAGGGCCTGCTGAGGATTACATTAGGGGGTTGGAAAGACAAGTAAAATCAAGAAGACAAGATGTCCAGGAATGCTGACAAGACCATTGTTATTTAAATGGTTGACCATGAAATCCAGGCGGGCTAGAAAAACTAGAGAAATTGGAAGTTATGGATTGATTGAGCCTGAAGCATGGTAAGTAACTGAGGAACCAGAGGGTACAAAGAAGATGAAAAGCAAATTTAGGCCAGAAATATTTTCTACTTTGCCAGGAGCCCATACTTTCTGGTACCTTAAGTCCTACTGTATTCTGAAATTCCTTGACTGTTCAAAAATTAAATCTAATTGGGAAGTTTTAACCCATCTAATTGTGTATATTTCAGAAAGAAGAATCAAAACATAAAATGAGCAGCCATCTTATAGAAGCCCCCAGAAGTAAAAGTCCAGCCTTCACCATACTCCAGGACCCAGTAACAGAGGAGGAATCAGAGCTAGACTTTGATCTGTATCCCACGCAGGAGTCAGAACAAGGGACTGGGCTAGATCCGGACCTAGACCTGGATCACGAGGTGGAGCCTGAATCAGAGCTGGAGCCTGAATCTGAGCTGGATCCAGAGACAGAGACCAAGCCTGAGCCCATATCCAGGCCAAGGTCTCAGCAGCAGTACTAGCCTCTGTATCAGTCTATAACTCCCCAGTTCCCACCTCAGACTCAGCCTAGGACACAGTCAGTAGAGAGGAGGCATCAACTTATGAATTCATTTACATCCCAGAGCAACGCCAGTGAGGATACCTTGTAGATGAGCTAAGAATAAGGGGTCAGATTCCCTCAGCAAATCCTCCCCACCCAAATGGGGCCACTTGGTCTGGAGACGTAGGCTAGTTACAGACTAGCAGTACTTGCCTTGGGACTCCTCCACCTGTTGGCCTTCTTCCTTCCTCAGCGCTGGGATCTCACTCCCAGATCACAATACTAAACACCAAGAATTATCTCTGAATTCCTTATCCAGGTTCACTTCGTTTCACCTTCAGCAGATGTTCCACTGAAGGATTTCCTTCTTCACACCCCTCACCTCTGTGCTTTTTTTTTTTCAGACCATCTCTAACTTATTCCTCTCATCTGTGTTCCCCTTTCTCTAAAGAGATGAGGCTCAAATAAAATACATAACTCTAGTTACATTTGGACCCTTCCTGCATCTTCTACCTTTTCTGTATTCTGTATGCCGAAGGAAATGTCAGGTGGAAGAAATTCCAGAAGTAGGTAGAGACGGTGGGGAAGAGATGAGCAAAAAAAAGAAAAAGTGTGTAGCATTTGTACTTTATATGTTATCTTCACTGCACTGCTGCAGTGGGAAATAGGGGGTAAATAGGTTAAGTTAGGCCAGGCTGGGACTTCCCTGGTGGTCCAGTGGTTAAGACTTTGGGCTTCCAATGCAGGGGGTGTGGGTTTGATCCCTGGTCGGGGAACTGAGATCCCAAATGTCGTGCAGTGTGGCAAAAAGCAAAATAAAAGGCCAGCCTGTGAAGGCTTGTAGTACAAAGAACTTTTAGGCTAAAAGCACTTTTGCCATCACTCCAGGGTCAGGATCTTATCCTGACAGTGTTTCAGAAGGCCAATAAGCTGTACCACCCAATGAGAATGTTAGCTCTATAGAACTCCCCCTGGTCTTCAGATTCACATTCGCCGTTGCTTCTTTCTTACAGGTTTTTAAGATCTGGGCAATCTAGAATCTGTACTCTTGGTGGACCAAACAGTTAAAATCTGTGACAGACACAAACCCCTTAGGAATTGGAAAAGTCAATCAAATCACTAGTTTGGTCCAAATTCATTTAAAAAAATTTCCCCTCCTCCACTAAGAAATATCTAGTATTAAGGTACAACCTGAAAAGAAATATAAACCCCTGGGCAAAGGCATTGGGAATACTGAATTTTATTTCCCACTCAGTAAACAAGATTCCCCTTGCTTAGAAAATCAACTTCTCTCACCTGTTAGATGAAGGAAATACTTCTTAAAATAAGTGTCTCTTATCACAGAGATAACAGGTGCATTTATTCATTCTACAAACATTTACTAAGCATCTGCTATATACACAGCACCCCAAAGTGTGGGGTAAATAAAACAATATTATCCCTCCCTACTTTACACATGCATAAAGTGAGACATAAGTTTTGTAACTAGCCCAAGGTCACATACAATTGTACCCTAAAAGAGATGGGGGCCCAAGTTACAAGCTTCATTTGTTCATGTTTACTCAACACATTTATTGAACTCCTACTATGTGCCAGCCACTGTTCCAGGTGCTGAAGACACAAAAATAAGCAGAATAGATGACAAAGGTAATTATAAATTGGGATAAGTACCTTGATGGTAAAATACAGGAAACAAAGAGGGCATACATCAGGAGGACCTGAACCTACCTTGGGTGTCAAGGAAACTCTTCCTATGGTAATGACAATGACCTTGCATCTGGGGGATGAGAAAGAGCTAGACTGAAAGTAGGTTCCAATGACTGCTAGGAGGGCAGAACCAAACGGGGGACCAAGAGTGGTAACCATGGGTAAGTACAGAAGCTGGGCACCCAGGGACACATCCAGATGGAGCCTAAGGGTGATTAACATGGCACCAAGGACTCAACCAGAAACTGGTTCAAACCAGGCTGTCAGGGTGGCAGGAGCAAGCACAGAAATGTTTCAAAACCAAGAAAACATTTCACATTTAAAACAGGAGACTAGAAAGTGCACGGAGAGCCCAGTTTCTGTGGGCTGCCGCCCTCTCACTCCAGCTCCCTTCCATTCCCACATTTCCATCAGAGGAAGGTCTTTAAACACAGAACCAATGGCTTCTGACAGTCTAGTAGAGTTTAGACTTCGGACCTTTCTGTTATAAATGCAACATAGCTAAATCTTGATTTTCATGCATGACCTCAGAAAGACCAACCTGATGCTTGGACTATAGCCTATCTTTAAAGCATATTCTTCATAAATCCATAGCATCCATCCCCTCCTGAAATAATGAGATGAAGAAAAATGGTCAATTGATTGTAAACAGTTCAGCATTAAAGAAAGGGTAAAGTGAGTAACAATTCAAAGGCTGAGTCTTCTTCCAAAATGCAGATTGCCTGAAATTCTAAGACGTTTCAAACTTTACAAAATGCCATGGTTTGGATTGGTTAGCTCACTTTTCATTGTATGGTCATCATTGCAGATTTTATATCTCTAATAAGAAATTGGAGAAAAATTTTAAAGACTAAAAAACTAGTATAGGCCAGATCTGAAAGAGTATTTTTCTCCATTACTGAAAAAATCTCAAAGTAGTTTATGTTCTACAGTAAATGGGTTATGGGGCATGATTTTCACATATAAGAAATTAAGTGAAATCAATACAACTGCAGAAAACTAGGTTTGGAAAAGAGATTGGTCAAAATAGGTGACCCTAGGTGCTGTCTCTAAATATTAATACATTAAATGTCACAAAGCCCAATGGATTGTAACTTGATCTTACCCATATCTGATTTAGATGACAGTTAGATGAGACCTTGGACTTAGACCTTTGAGTTGATGATATGTGAGAAGGATATGAAGTTTGGGGAACCAGAGATGGAATATTATGATCTAAATATTTGTGTCACCCAAAATTCACATGTTGAACTCCTAATATCCAAGATAATGGTATTAAGAGATGGGGCCTTTGGGAGGTGATTAGGTCACTCTTACAATTATTAGTGGGATCAGTGCCCTTATAAAAGAGGCCTCAGAGAGATCCCTCCTCCCTTCCACTATATAAGGACACAGCAAGGAGACAGCCATCTATGAACCAGGAAGTGGATTCTCACCAGACATCTAATCTGCCAGCACTTTGATCTTGGACTTCCCAGCCTCCAGAACTGTGAGAAATAAATTTCTGTTGTTTATAAGCCACCCAGTCGATGGTATTTTGTTATAGCAGCCCAAATGGACTAAGATGCCCAATTGCATCTAGATTCAACTCTCATTTATAGGTAGAAATAAAGGAAGTAATGGCATAATCCAAGGTCATTAAGTGTCTTGAGATGATAGAATCTCAGTGTTAAAAAGGACCATGAGGGTCATCTGGACCAATTTTACCCATCCAGTATCTTACAATTAAATTTAATTTGGGACTTCCTTGGTGGTCCAGTGGTTAAGACCCCACACTCCCAATTCAGGAGACACAGGTTCGATCCCTGGTCGGGGAACTAAGATCCCGCATGCTGCATGGTGCAGCCAAAATAAATAAATAAATACAAAAATAAATTTAATTTGACAAACGCTTATTGGAAGACTCACCATAACCCAGATACTCTGTGTTTCCGTGATCTATTACTGCATGACAATCCACCCAAAATTTAGTGGCTTAAAACAATAGTCATGTATTTGTTCATTATTCTGCAATCTGGGCTGGGTTTAGCTAGGCCCATTCATGAGGCCGCAGTCATCTAGAGATTCACCTGGGGCTAGAAATTGAAGATGGGTTTACTCACAAGTCTTGACATCTCAGCTGGGATGGCTGGAAGAGCTGGAGGCTGGCCAGGCAGCCATCTCTCTCTCCACACAGTCTCTCTGGGAGTGTACCTGGACTTCACACAGCAGCTCAAGGCAGCTTGTCACCTGCCACATTCCACAGATCAAAGTAAGTGACAAGGCCAGCCATGATTCAGTGTGAGGGCAAATACACTCCACTTCTTGAATAGAAAATAATTTATGGCCATTTTCAATCCACCACACTATGATAAAAGAATGAATAGAATATGATATCTGCCCTCAAGGAGCTCCCAAGCTACAAACATGCGGGGAGAGTGTCATGCCTACTAAACGAAAAGGTGATAATAATGAGAGGTAAAGTGCTATAGAAATACAGATGACAGGAAGGGTTAGAAAGAATGTGGGTCAGGGAAAACTACTGAGAAGAAATGACATTTGAGCTGGGCATTGAGATTAAGTGGGATAAACACGAGGCTCCCAATGGACCAAGGATGAACAGAGGAGCCACAGCTACTGTGGATCAAGTGTCCATCTGAGTAAGCACCAAGAAAAATCTTGAGTTTTGTTCTGGGAAATGGTTAAATTACTTGGAAACAGTTTGATCACTTCAGTATGACTTTTATGCTTTGTTAGGTGAGACTAGAGCACCATTTAGTATAGGGCTAATTATTCCCCCAAATTGAGACAAAGTCTTTCTAAAAACTCTATCCAATGCTCTGAATATTGGACTTAATATAATCAAAGGAGCCTCATGCTTTAATTAATTTTGTGTTATCTTATAAATTTGTTAAAATACAGCTTTTCATTGTAAGAATAATACTTGCTCTTTAATGAAAATCTATAAAATACAGAAAAGCGGGTTGGGGGGGAAGAAATCTCCTGTACTTCCATTCCCTAGAGATAAATTCTGTTAACATTCTGGGGTGTTTCTTTTGTTTTACTAGAAAGCATGGGCTTTGTCTTAGTAATGAAGGGATTCTTACCTCCCAAAGTTATAGAACTTTTTCTTTAGTAAATTAGAGGGTTCTTTGATTACATCTAAAATACCACCATCCCAACATGCATTTCTTGTTCTCAAGGACTGAGATAAACAACCTGGGAACACTGCTGGATGCCCACACCTGGCCTCAGCCCTCTAGGAAGCACCAGGCCTACAACTTTATTTCCAGTATCCTTTCTTCAGATTTAATAAATTTAAGGGAAATGCCAGGGAGTTGACAGAAATCCAGTTTACCTAACAGTACCTTTCATGAAACAGACAAGGAGCCTGAGTCTAAACTATAGCAATGCTTAAGTGAAATGCACTATGCCCTCATGCCAGAAAATTGCAATTTTTTTTTTCCTTAAAGGAAAGCAGTCTTTATTTGGGGGACTTCCAAAGCTTGATTTGTAGTAACTACAAACATTGCTACTTTTGAAAGTTTATAGAAAAATTTTTAGAAAAATGGTAATTTCAAACATTAGTCACACTGTTGTAACACTCATCCAATAATTATTTATTCTTCAGTAAGAAATAGAATTCTTCACAGCAAATGCCCCAGAGTTGCCTCACTCAATTACTACAGCCATTAAAAACCCATTAACTAAATCAACTAAATGTTTTTGTAGCCTTACTGAACACCTGTAGCTCTATCCTCTGTTGTCTCAATAGGCACCACGTTTATCTAAGTAACAGTAGATCACGTCTGAGAGATACTAACACTAAGCTTACGTACTGTACTGAAGAAGCCTAACACTGATATGTGTGCTTGCTATAGGTGTACTCTCTGACGCACATAAAAGCAGATCTAGGTAATGCCCTTTGGGGATGGGAGAGTTTACTTTGCCTTGACACGTTCTCATTCTAACCAGTGAACTCTTTTTGTTTTTAATGACACTTTTTAAAAAATTCTGTAACACTGATGGGAAGGGAGCCCACCACCATCATATGTGGTACACCTACAGATGACTGCATGGCAGTTATATTGCGGCCTAAAAGACAATGTCCTATTTAGTGATATAGTAAGCAATGGTCCAAAAAACATGCAAGAGCTGGGATCTTTAAAGCATTCCACAAAAGTCCTGTTACAGTGGAAGAATGAATTGTCTAAGGGTCATGAGCATTAAAACTAAGGTTATGATTCCATTGTTCAATTTGGGCAGGCAGGGATCTGTTGTCACGTCAGAAGATCACGGAAAAAAGGACTCTTCGCAGAGTCCTTGATCAAAAATGGGCCTTCAGGTTTCTCTTCAGGAACAGCTCTGCTTTGTAATGGTTCATCACTCACCAGTGACAGGGATTGCCTGTAATCTGAAGCAAATTGGGCATGAGGCAGTGTATGTAATCAATCTGTTTATGGACTTCCCAAGCTCTCCACCTACTAACATGGGCATGGCTGTCTCCGGGTACCTGACGTTGCCCTTGCCTGCGTGATTGCAAACACTGGGTGGTTGTGTCCTCTTCTGAGTCACAATTAGCTTGTGAAATTGCAGAATTGTTCTGATTTATTTCAGTCATTCTAGGAGCTGACTTTGGTTCCAGTTTATAGAAAAAATTAACGGATACAGTGTCTTCAGACGTATGTATTTGTGCATCGGGAAGGGGATCAACCTCTTTTTCAATACCAAGCTTCCTTCTCTCTCTAAGCTTATCCTCTTCATCTTCTGTAGAAGCCAAGGATAGAGCAAACGTATCAAAAAATGTTGAATGTGGGCTCACAAGAATATGCTGTTTAATCAAAGGCCATTTAGGGGCTAAATCTGAGACAGCAGGCAAAGACCATTTCTCAAGCATTAATTCAGAAAGGCGTGTTTTTCTTTTATTAGAAAAGAGGAGCTTTGACCGCTTGTTGTAAGTTCTCATGGGAAAACACAAGCCCACAGTATCCTGCAATCTCTGTCTCCTATAGTGCTGCTGGAAAGTGACTTCCTATAGTGCTGCTGGAAATGATGTTCATGTCATGTACAGAGCTTATGCCATTTCACCTCTCTCTCCTTTGAAGTCCACTTCGAGTTCCACCAAACTTTTTTTTTTTTTTTTTTTTTTTTTGCAGTGCGGCTTGTGGGACCTTAGTTCCCCGACCAGGGATCAAACCCAGGCCCCTGGCAGTGGGAGTGCCAAGCCCTAACCACTGGACCACCAGGGAATTCCCTCCACCAAGCTTTTTACCAGTATCCAATGAACTTTGTGTCTCTGCAGAACAGGAATGTTTTTTCTTCCTACCCCACAGAGCATGTCAATAGTAGAAACCTCTTCTTGCAAGTCTTGTTCCTGGGGTGACACATGAATTATTATCCATTTCAATGCTTATTTCAACAATCTGAGGAGTTTCAGTGGCACAGTCTTGGTTTCTCCTTGAAGAATTCTTTGAAGGGCTTAATCCCAGTCATAAGGCAACATTTCCTCTTCAGGGACTGCCCTGTTGCTGAGGAGCTGTCTCCTATACTGATTTTTTCTCTTTGACAGACAAAACATCTGTTGGAGTTCATGCCTGCATTTTCACTACAGCTTCCTCCTTCATGGCTGAAGAGATTCTGACACCTGTATTGGAAGTTATTCCATATTTCCTCCACTTTATCTGTTGATTATAAGCTCGTGACCAATAGCAGGCATGGCTTTGGAGGGGCAGGAGCCTTGAAGGAAATATGTTGTTCTTCTGGCCACAGATAGGCATGGTGCCCTTAACCTGCTACACTCACTGAAACTTGCCCAGTGGTGTTCGTTCCTCCATAGAGCCTGACTCCCTGCAACATCCTGATGCATCTTATAAATGGTGCGTGGGAGACACAGCAACTCAGATGATCCCCACTCTCCCACTCTGCTATTACCCTGGGGTGCTCCTTCTCTCCCAGGTAGCACTCACTTATTAACCCTTTACTGTGTATCAGGTTCTGTTCTAAGCACTTCACAAAAGCTAACACATAATTCTGCACAACAACCCTGTGAGGTAGGGCTGTTATTACTCCCATTTCCTAGATGAGGAAACTGAGGTACAGGAGGTCCCACTGCCCTGGATTCCACCTGAGGCCCCTAACTCTACCATCTTGTCTAATGCTTAGTATCTGTGCCAGTGAACGTTCAGAATAAGTCCAATAGTGCAAATTTCTGGCCTAGTAGAGGGAAAGGTGGTGCCACCAAAAGGAAAAGAAGCAGGTTCAAATGAAGGACAATTCCTATTTACTGAGTGCATGCAATGGTGCAGGTACTTCACAGGCATGATCATATTTGTTACTTCCTCCAAAGTCTCTCATTGAGAGAGGGACAGTTATTCTTTTTACCCAGGGTAAGACTCTTAAGACCAAGAGTTTGCCAAAAGTCACCACTATTCAGTGTCAATGTCAAAACTCAAACCCAGGTGAGATGACAAAGATTAGGCCTTTTCTCTACTCAGTGCTGCTTCAATTTGGGGAAAGGTGGCTTCTTGGTGCCTTTGACATGAGAAACTCAAATCGGTGCACTGAGTGCCTCTGTGTCTCTGCCTCCTGCCCTGGTCCCTCCCCCGCCATACACCCAGACACCCATGGTTTTTACATTCTTTCATAACATCCCAGATAATTCACTGAGCACCTACTACGTATCTGACACTTTTCTTGTAGGCCCTGGAGATACAGCAGTAAACAAAAGTCACTGTCATTCCAAGGAGTAGTGGGGCAATCAAAGCAAATAAACAAAAAAGTCCTCTCCCTCCCCAAAAACTCATTCTCAGGTTCACTGCCAGAGGGTGTATAAACCTCTCAAAGGTCCAAACAAAGGAACATATTGAGATACTGGTGTTTGTGAGAGAGTAAGTAACTTTAATGACTTTTTGCAAGTCAGATGGTTTCCAATTATCTGCCTTCGACAAAACTGAATAAGGACCTCTTGGAGTTGTCAGTTGACGGTCATTAATATAAATTTTGATGATGATTACTACGTGATTTTTGGCGCATTTGGAAGGAGTTTAAACAATGATACTCCTGTGCCAAACCCTTTCCATTCCCATGTACTTATTTTATGTGACTAAGTTTTCGTAGCTATTACCAAACAAACATGAATAGAATGATGCAGGGCTTATTGAGAAAAATCACCTACCTTTGCACCGAGGTATATTTGCAATAAAATTTCATCTATCACAAAATGATCCTATATGTTATTTTGATTAATCATGCAATAATAATACTCATAATGATAGGTAAGAAAGCTTTTAGAGGATCATGATCTCAGGAAACATTTTTACAAATTAAATTACAACATAAACGCACATTTGTATGGTGCAGAAGTATGATAGGATGATCAATACAAGACTTTTGAGCATAAAATTGTATTACCTGAGGATAAACTTCTGTGAGAGTAAAATGAAATAGAAATACAAGTTCAGGGAGAAAAGCGGGTAATGTAAAATTTCTTAAAGTGATTTTTATTTTTTACATATAAAAATGAATGATGGTGGGTATCAAATTGCTATTGTATTTAAATTCCACTGGGTGGCATTCAAAACTGTGATGTTAACACTTTTAAAGTGTCAATTTCCTTTGCAATCTGGATGCCTTTTATGTAATTTTCTTGCCTAGTGACCCTAGCTAGAAAATCTAATACAAGACTGAACAGAAGTGGTGAGAGAGTGGACATCCTTTTCTTGTTCCTGATCTTAGGGAGAAAGCTTTCAGTCTTTCACCATTAAATATAATGACAGCTGAGGGTTTTTCCTCAGCCTTTATCAGGTTGAGGAAATTCCCTTCTATTCCTAGTTTGTTGCATGTTTTGCATGGGGGTAGTTTCAAAAAGTTATTTTAGTGAATAAGGAAGCAAAATGTTTGAAAGCTCAAGTTCAAGTTCCTTAGAAACACTGTCTCTGCTATACCCCCAACAACAAGCACAGTGCCTCCATATGGAAAGGGCCCAATCAGCATTTGCGGAGCAAACTATCTCCCTCCTTCCCCCTTGCATTTTTTTTTTTTTTAATTTTTTTGCGGTATGTGGGCCTCACTGTTGTGGCCTCTCCCGTTGCGGAGCAGGACGCGCAGGCTCAACGGCCATGGCTCACGGGCCCAGCTGCTCCGTGGCATGTGGGATCTTCCCAGACCAGGGCACGAACCCGTGTCCCCTGCATCGGCAGGCGTACTCTCAACCACTGCGCCACCAGGGAAGCCCCCCCTTGCATTTTATACTCCAGTGATGCTACGCTGTTTATGGTGTGCCACCAGGGAAGCCCCCCCTTGCATTTTATACTCCAGTGATGCTGCGCTGTTTATGGTTCCCCCACATACGATGCTGTCTTCTCTGACTGCAGGTTCCGTCCCTCCCTTCTGTTCCCAGCTGACACGTATTTGATGTGTTCCAATGCTGCCCCCGTGTTATCTCATTCAGGAGATGCCTCTCTCCTCACCCCTTCTCAAATCCTGAGCTGAGCAGGCCTCTTTTTTTGTGCTCCTGTGGTACTTTGTGCATCTACTGTATTTATAATCCCCCACTAAACTAGACAGGTGATAGGGTGTGTGGTTAAGAGTATGAATTTGAGAGCCCGGCTGCTCAGATTCAAAATTCTGCCTCTTACTAGTTTGTGCGACTTTGGTTGTACCTCAGCTTCTTCATCTGTCAAACACAGGTGATAATAATGGTACTGATCTCAGAGTTGTTTGAGGGATGAGGGGTAACAGTGTCCAGTAAGCAGTCGTTACTATGTAAGAATTAGCGAATATGTGTGTATGTATAAATGATTCACTTTGCTGCACACCTGAATCACAACACTGTAAATCAACTATACCCCAATAAATTTTTTTTTTAATTAGCTATTAAGTCCTACAGGGCAAGGGCTATGTTTTCTTCTTCTCTGCTTCTCCAAGCCCTTAGTCTCCTGCCCGGGCTGCAGTGGGTACTCAATACATGTTTGTCATGAGGGTGGGCCTGGTGGAAAGTATCTGAAAGAAGGAAAAGAAATATGAATTTGACATTGCATAGCAGGTAGAAATCAGAACTCAAATGTCTAAACCATGTTGCCCATTTTTACGTATTTCCTAAACAGTCTCCACTCTGGCCCCGAGATTGCCAAACTGGAGAAATTAAACCTGGGGCCAGAGGTTCCAAGAGGACAGAGTGACCTCAGAGAATATACACAAGTCACAAGAGCTGTGCTGTGCCTGCCTGCTAATGAATGTTTACAAATGTGTGTGGCAGATTTTAGTCAAAACTTGTTTTCTTTATATCCGGGAGAGAGGATGTGGGGCAAACAAACCCTCATCACTATACACTTCTCTGGTGGAAGTTCTTTACCCAGGTAGAAGAACTAAGAGTTGGACACGATCAGCACAGGTCAGTTTGCAACACCCTGCTGCCTCCCCAGAGCACCTCCAGGGAGCAGAGCAAGGGCTCTACCTGCCTCCAGAACCATCAATCTCTGTAACCTCCTCACTGCTAGAGAATCTCCTCCCCTCCTCCAGCCTTCACGCTGTGGCCAGAGCATCCAGAAGGATGCATAGTTTCCCACCCTATCAAGCCATGGCTTTTATTCTTTTATTTTTTAAAGATTTATTTATCATTTTTTTAATTTTATTTATCTTTATCTGGGTCGGGTCTTAGTTGCAGCACGTGGCATCTTCGTTGAGGCACGCGGAATCTTTTTGTTGCAGCACGCGGGCTCGTTCGTTGCGGTGCACGGACTTCTCGCTAGTTGTGGCGTGCTGGTTTTCTCTCTCTAGTTGTGGCGCGCAGGCTCCAGGGTGCGTGGGCTCTGTAGTTTTGCGGCACACAGGCTCTCTAGTTGAGGCGCACGAGCTCAGAAGTTGTGGCACGCAGGCTTAGTGGTCCCGCGGCATGTGGGTTCTTAGTTCCCTGACCAGGGATCGAACCCACGTCCCCTGCATTGTAAGGTGGATTCTTCACCACTGGACCACCAGGGAAGTCCCAAGGCTTTTATTCTTATATCTCCTCCACCTACACCCCTCAACCATTCACTCCAGCACAATTTCCTTGTGAGGTATAAGCTTTTATAGAACAAAGCCAGAAAGCGGTTTATCTCCAAGCAACTTCTGTTCTCAAGCCTCTCCAGGGATCAGGGAGCCCAAGAGGCTGACTTCTTGCTTGGAAAGTGCTGGCTGCTTTGGGTGTCTCCTACAGACTGCCCAGACAGGCTGTGCTGGATCTTTTGTTTGCCCTCCAGATTCACCCTCCACCCTCTCCACCCTGCTCTGTGCCCTGGGAGGCTGGCCTGCATGGACTGCATCACCCAGGCACCTTTGCCTTCTAACTTCCAGTTGAGTTTTGTCAATGGGAGGCACTAGCTGGAGAGGATGATTGGACAAAGAAGTTGGGTATTTATTTCCCTGCTGTGCCACGGTTATATCCCTTTATCAAAGGGCACAGCTGTATTCAGGCAGTCCTTTCTTACTGCTACAGCTCTGTTATGGGTTGAACTGTATCCCTGTCCTCAAAAGATATATTGGAGTCCTAACCCCCAGAACCTCAGAAGGTGACCTTTTGGAGATAGGGTCTTTACAGAGGTAATCAAGTTAAAATGAGCTCTTGAGGATGAGCCCTAATCCAATATGGCTGATGTCCTTATGAAAAGGGGAAATTTGAACATAGATTGAGACACACATACAGGGAAGATAATCTGAAGAGTCATGGAGAAGGCTGTCACCTACAAGCCAAGCAAAGAGGACAAATCCTTCCCTCATAGTCCTCAGAAGGAACCAAACCTGCTGATGCCTTGGTTTCAGACTTCTAGCCTCCAGGGCTGAGAAAACACATTTCTATTGTTTAAGCCACCCAGTTTGTGGTACTTTGTTAAAGCAACCCTAGCAGACTAACACAAACTCTCATTGGGTCTGGTAACACCTCCACCCCTTGTGTCTTCAGGCCTAGAGTGGTAAAGACTCCCAATGTTGCTAGTCCTCACCATCCCTAGTTGGTTTCCCTTAATCCTGTCCACACCTCAATCTCTTTATTCAATTCTCTTCAGTTATTCTGTTGACTGTGCCATGTTTACTGATACTCAAGTCTAAAATATATTTTCCCAATATACTTCACAAAACTCTCACAAAGGCAAGAGAAAGTTCTATTGGGGTTCTCCAATTATGCAGACATCTGCTGAGAATCTTATTCAATATATTTTCACTTTCTTCTTCTGTTACCTATTTCATCTTGCAGGACATAGAGGAAGCCATGAGGGGAAGTGATACTTTGGACTTAATTCAGATCAAAATTGTGAGAGTTTGTGGTAATCAAGGCAGGGAATGGGTGTGATGAAACATGTGTCCTACACTTTAGGTGCTCATATTTCAAAAATTCCAAAGAAGCATTAGGTAAGATCCTAGGACAGCCTTAAAAAATAAGTTAGCTCAAAAGGAATGGGATCTTGCAGAAATTAAATTCTGACACTGCCCATGAGCAGCAAAAACATGACGACTCATGTTCTCTGAATAATTCTACTTTTAAAAGAACTTGCAGAAAAACAGTTGTGGGAGAGGCGTATGCATGTAATTGAAAATGAATACCAAAGAATGGCCACCACTTTTAAGAATAACTTCTGGAAGGGGAAAATCCAAAATAGGATAAGTCCTGTGAAAACAGGGGGGGAAAGTGATTTTTAAAGTTACATTTAAAGCGAGAAACACACAAAAAATGGTATAGGCTTTAGAATACGGGAAAAAACCAAACTAGCTTATATGAACAATTATAGAAATTACAGAAAAGGTGTGAAGAACTGAAGCATGCTGGGAGACTGGGGAAAAACAGATGAAAGAAAAAGGAGAAATAGTCAATCCTGGGAACTCAGTCCAGTGAACTTGACACTGACTCTGGAAAAATTCTCAAATGAGTTGTTAAACAGATAGCTGGTGAGCTCTTAGAGAGAGAATCAACAGTCACTCAGAGATATATTTCCTTTTTGATGGATCTGCACTAACCCATTTGGGTTTTAGCACAGCTCTCCTGTTGTCCCTCTCAGCGTTTTCTCTCCCTCATCTAGACCTTTCTCATAAACTGCATATCATTTATTCTTTGATTAGACAAATATTTGAGCACCTAGTAAGTGCTAGGCACTAATTTCCCCATTCTGGGGCTTTCCCTCAGCCACCAGCTCTCTCCTGTCTTTTCTAAACCCCATGTGGTTTTCCTGAGCTGGGAGAATCCACATACTCCAGGGCTTGACTGTCTGCCCCAACTCACCTTTTGTTTTCAAGGATAGAATTGGGAGGAAACTGGGTTGCAGTTTTCCTTGCCTAACAGGCGCTGTCCTCTTTTGCAATATGCCCAGAAATGCTATCATTTGGGTTCCATGCAACAGATATTAACTCAATTTCAAATTTGGCAAGCCTATATTTCCAGCCTCACATTCCACTTCATCTCTTCATCTCTTCAGTCATTACCAGCCCCAGTCCCTGCCTGTAAGTTTCCAAGCCTGTGCCTTTTTGCTCAATTGATTTTCTCATTCATGAGCCTGACATCTCCTCCACCTCTGGAAATCCTACACATTTCCCAAGACCCAACTCAAAAGCTGCCTCCTCTCTGGCTGGACTTAATGACCTACTTTGCTCAATAAAATCCCGCCCAAGCCCCACGCTTGACCTGTGCAGCACCACTGTACTTTCATCTTCCCTTCTCAATTAATTACTTGTCTGTCTTCCCCACTGGAGTCTAACTTCTTTTAAGGGCAAGGGTCTGCAGGCTTCCACCCAGTCCAGCTGCAGTACTTTAGAAAGGGGTCGGCAAACTAAGGCCTGAGCAAAGAATGGTTGAAATAGTGGAAAAAAGATCAACAGAAGAATAATATTTCATGATACATGAAAATTACATGAAATTCAAATTTCAGGGACCATAAATAAGACTTTTTTTGAACACTGAGAGCCCCTATTTTCTATGACTGCTTTTGAACTCTAGTGGCAGAGCGTAATAGTTAAGAGATCTTATGGGGTTTACTATATGGTCCTTTACAGAAAAACTTTTCTAACCCTGCTTTACAACAAGGATTTGATGACTGATCACTGTGTCAGGACACCAAGGTTCTGAGTACATATCCCCGCCGAGTTTTAGTTTGTGTATTGGAAGTAATAACTATCTTGCCTTTAAGCTGTCATGAACATCAAATGAGATAATGCACTTAGAAAAGTATAAAAATATTCTATAAAGACAACTGTGTTTATCTGTACTGAAAAGATGATAAAGTTGTAAAATAAGAAAATACTGTAAGTTTTTACTCTCCCGCTTCCTTCGTTTACAGTCTTCTGTTGAATTTGAAATTTTAAGAGAAAACTCACTTTTAAAGTTTTTACTTTTTAAGTGAGGATAAGGTCACAAGTTCCTTCCTTCCAGTGTTTCTTTTGTGTTGCTCCCACCTCCTTTTCTTTCTCACTTGTAATTCCCGCCCCCCCTCCATTTTCTTTATATAGTTTCTCAATTGGCCCTCACAATAACTCAGCGGAGGCACTGGGACACACCTGATTATTCCATTTTACAGACCAGGAAAACAAGGCAGATTACAGTTGGCTGAGCAGCTCTGACTCAGCACGCAGGGAAGCCTCAGTGCCACGCTCTTCGCCATTCCTCAGGGGCAACCGCCCGGCAAACAGAACAAAGCTGACCCTGCGAGACTTCCAAGCTCGGTCCTCAAACATCCCTTGCGTGTTCATCCTCGGTGTTATTTCCTTCACCCCTACTCCCCCAATTCTTTACTGCCCCCCCTTCTCGGGAACAGGTGGTAGGCTCCGCGCTCAACGCGCAGACGCGCGCCGTCGTGGGCGGGGCGGGGCGGGAACTGGGGGGCGGGGTGTGCGCGGGCTTGGTTTTGGGCCGCGGCGGGAGCGGGAGTCACCGCCACTGGAGTGCGCAGGCGCCAGGCAGTTACCGGTCTCGCCATGGAGCGGAAAGGTGAGCGGTGGAGCGGCCTCCGCCACGAGGGGCAACGGCCGCCGGGGCAAGGCCCGGGTCAACGCCGGGAGCTTCGCCTAACCGCCGCCGTCCGGTCCCCGGGCGTGCGGCGCCCCTCCACTGAGGTGGCGCCGCCCCTCACCCCCCGCCTCTGGGCAGCCGGTCCGCGCCCCTCAGCTCCGGCGTCCTTCCGCGCCGGCAGTCATCGCCTCTCGTTCCCCGCCAGGCCGGCCCGCCCCTTGGGGCCACTCCAGGGCCCGGCCCTCGGCAGGCGAGGCCGACCCCGGCGCGCCAGTCCCCTGACCCGGCCTGAGCCCCTTCCGGCGTGCCCCGCCTGGGCGCTGCTCTGCGCTCCGTGGGCCGCCAGCCCCCTGAGCGGCCGCCTGGCCGACGCCGCGGCGCTTGCCCCGGAGCCGCCCCTCAGGCAGGCCCCGCACCCGGGCCTCGCGCCCCTGCTGGGTCTCCACCCTCACCTTGGTCTCTTCGTTTCCTCCCCGTTCGCCCTTCATCCATCCCTCTCTCCTGCAGTGCTTGCGCTCCAGGCCCGAAAGAAAAGGACCAAGGCCAAGAAGGACAAAGCCCAGAAGAAGTGAGTCTCGCCCCCCAACATCCCTTCCTTTGGATTTGCCCCCGCACCTCGTCTCTGGTTTCACGCCTTGAACGTGCACAGGGTTTGGACCCCCGCCGGCCGCAGCCACATGGCCTCGGGGCGGCCAAGGAGGGTCGCGCCCCGTGAACCATGTGGGCGGGAGCTTCTGTTGCTGGAGGCCAGGTCTGCGTCTTAGCAGCCTCGCGCCTTCTGGAAAGGGCTGTTGGGAGAGGACCGTAGCCCGACCGGTACCTTACCTTCCCAACTCCAGAGAGGAGGCACAAGCTCCCCGAGTTTGAGCCTCCCTACAGAGCTGGTAGATCACTATCAGTTTGTGAACCCTGCTCTCTTTCCATACCTGCTTCCCAGCGTCTTAATTTGCCTCCTCCGTCTGCAGGGTAGGCGGCAGGGAATTCTTGAATGAATTTTCCATATTTTGGTCTGCCAGCCACACGCTCCCTTTTATAGAGGAGGGCATGGAGCTTTCCCCTGGGTTAGGCAACTTCCTGAGCCTGCAGGCGCCTGGCCTTCCTTGCAGTCTGCAGGCAGCCCTCTGGGGTATGCAGCTGGTTTCTGTTGCTGCTTCTCTTCTCCCTGAACCTCAAGTCCTCGCACTGAATGCAGATACCTTCTGGAGTGGGCATCACAGTGGTGACGGGGAAGTTCTTTAGCCAACGCTGTTGCTGATTTTGGCTTGGTGTGTTAAATGCCACTTGCCGGTTTTTATCAGCAGGATGCATAATCGTGGTTTAGTGCTATTGTGGGAAACACAAAAGTTGGTCAGTGTCATAGAAACGCCCAGTAGAGGGCTTCTGCAAGTGAGGCTTAGTCTGAAGAACTTTTATCTTGTACTCACATTTAGTTGCAGAGGGCCTTGGAAATTGTCTTTTAGACAGTTTGTACTGAGAAAAAAATGCATTATTTTCATGACACTTTTCCATTTCCTTGGAGCTACGTGGAGTTGTACACCATCTAAGTCTTTCTGAGCTGATAAAACTCATTTCAGAGGCTTTCCTAGGTTTTCTTTCTAAATGATGATACAAGATCCGGGCATGTGTGCATGTGTGTATGTTTGTGTATTGTTTTCGGCAGCTGCCTAATATTTCAGGAGAGCAAACGATGACTTCTATCAATAGAGCTAAAGTGGTAGATAACCTCACCTCTTGCTTCATTTCTATCAACTGTCTTATGAAATTTTTTATTTTGTGAAGTGCTTGGTAACCCGTGCATTTAAATGTGAGTTTCTATATGTTTGTGTGTGTATTTAATTTGCCTCTTGATTATCCATGTATGGATGATTCAAAAACCAGTTTTTACTCCCAGATTGGTTTAATGGAAACAGCCAGGAGCTAACCTGGCTCTCCCGTGCAGTGGGAATTTAAATGTTACTCTGTGTGTGTGCGTGTGCGAGCTTGCATGCACAGCCTTAGTTTTGTTACTCTCTGTGGAGCTGATATGAATGTGTTATAAAACTATCTGTTTTCTGCTGATGTAAGGAGGTGGTGATTTTATTATTCACTGTATTATTTAGATTTCATCTGTCCTGGTTTCTCCACTTGGAAGTTAACCTTGATATTAGCCTGAATCAGCCTATAACTTGGGAGATAAATATGTATGGGTGATCATATACTTTATTTTTAACACCAGATATTCAGTACTTTGGATTATCTATTTATTTATAATAAGTTTGTTCATTTATTTTTGGCTGCATTGGGTCTTTGTTGCTGTGCGTGGGCTTTTTCTAGTTGCGGCGAGTTGGGTCTACTCTTCGTTGTGGTGTACAGGCTTCTCATTGCGGTGGCTTCTCTTGTTGCGGAGTACGGGCTCTAGGCATGTGGGCTTTAGTATTTGGCTCTTGGGCTCTAGAGTGCAGACTCAGTAGTTGTGGCGCACGGGCTTAGTTGCTCCAAGGCATGTGGGATCTTCCCGGACCAGGGCTCTACCCTGTGTCCCCTGCATTGGCAGGTGGATTCTTAACCACTGTGCCACCAGGGAAGCCCCGTGGATTATCTGTTATAGACCATAGGCTTTATTTGTAAAGCTGAATATATGTACTTTGTATTATTTGTTACTCCTCCATTCACTACTGTGGGTAACCTAGAGTCACTTGCACAAAAGCAAGTGAGTAGTACAGATAGTTATTTTACTGAATATTTCATCTTGTACAACTTTGACTCCTTGAACCACCCCCATTTACTTATAGTTTCAGAGGTGCTTAATTTTTTATTTTGTCTTCGATTAATAGTTTTTCTTGATAATATTACTTTTTTTGGGGTTTCTCCAGCCTCCTTTTAAGTACTTGAAATGTCTAACTAATTAACTTGGTTAGAGTACTGTATCAGAAGTTCAAGCCCACCTGTCTCAGGTAACTGGACTCTATTCCTTGACTCTTGACTGCACTCCTGACTTCTAGTCATTTTGCAAAGGCAAGCTGCTAGTTACAAGGAGATTAGTCAGGGAGAAAGTCTGAGGAAGAAGGGTGCGATAGTTTGGTCTTTGGAGTGAGTCAGATCTGGTTTGAATTCTGATTTTGCCGCTTTTTAGCAATCTGACCTTGGATTACTTAGTTAAGGAAACAGTCTTATATGTTATGACTGGTAGCTCAGTCATAATGAAAACTCATCAGGACTTGAAGTTTAAAAAAACCAAACATTTAAATGAAAAATTTTAGAAATTATAGATGTACAACAGTAAATAACATCCTAGTAATTTAGTTGTAGTAGTTTTCTGGTGGCATCTTTAGGATTCTCTATGTATAGTATCATGTCGTCTTCCAACAGTGACAGCTTTATCTTCTCTTTTCTGATTTGGATTCCTTTTATTTCTTTTTCTTCTCTGATTGCCGTAACTAGAACTTCCAAAACTATGTTGAATAATAGTGGCGAGAGTGGACATCCTTGTCTTGTTCCTGATCTTAGAGGAAATGCTCTCAGTTTTTCACCATTGAGAATGATGTTTGCTGTGGGTTTGTCATATATGGCCTTTATTATGTTGAGGTAGGTTCCCTCTATGTCCACTTTCTGGAGAGTTTTTATCATAAATGGGTGTTGAATTTTGTCAAAAGCTTTTTCTGCATCTATTGAGATGATCATATGGTTTTTCTTCAATTTGTTAATATGATGTACCACACTGATTGATTTGCGTATACTGAAGAATCCTTGCATCCCTGGGATAAATCCCATTTGATCATGGTGTATGATCCTTTTAATGTGCTGTTGGATTCTGTTTGCTAGTATTTTGTTGAGGATTTTTGCATCTATACTGATCAGTGACATTAGTCATGGTGTGGAACAGGTGGAAAGGATTTTCAGTCCCCTGATTTTGTAGATCTTAAAACTAGAATCTACATACTTTAAATAATATTCCCATGGAGCTGAACCAGTTTGTAGCAGTGTCAAAACTGGATCCAGGGCTCCTGCCTTCCAGCTCAGTGCTCTTTAGGATTTGTTTCCTTTGGGTTCTTTTACTGTGCTGAAAGATCTGACTTTGGGGATTTTTAGTTGTCTTTAGTAGTTTTACTTGAAGAATTCCTTCTCCATTTCAGTTTTTCAGACACTGTACTCTTATTTACTAACATTAACTAGTTGGTGATAATCTCTTTTACCTTACAGATAAGGCAATTGAGATTTGCCAGATTACTCCCCTAGAAAATTTAAAGCTAGGTTTCTAACCCAGATCTGACATACCCCAAAGCCCTGGATACTAACCATTGCTGTCTCCAAGTGACAATTCCTTTTGGTGTATCTGAGGACAAATAAGAATAGAGGCTGAGTGAACAGAGGCTTCTGAATAAGGGACCTCAGGATGCATGGGTGTTTAGGTACACTTTCATGGCCCATTGGGTATGTCTCTTAAAGGATACGTTATATCTCCCTTTGAGTATTCAGTTTTCAATGTGTATATCAAGAGCTGTGTGCCTTTATCTGTTTGTTACAGGTTTTTATAATTTAAGACAATTTATGTCTTTTTTTTTTAAGATTTATTATTTATTTTATTTATTTTTGGCAGCATTGGGTCTTAGTTGTGGGACATGGGATCTTCATTGAGGCGTGCGGGCTTCTCTCTAATTGTGGCACACAGGCTCCAGGGCGGGTGGGCTCTGTAGTCTGTGGCATGCAGGCTCTCTAGTTGAGACACGTGAACTCAGTAGTTGTGGCATGCAGGCTTAGTTGCCCCCTGGCATGTAGGATCTTAGTTCCCTGACCAGGGATTGAACCCACGTCCCCTGCATTGTTAGGTGAATTCTCTACCGCTGGACCACCAGGGATGTCTCTGTCTGCTTTCAAAATTGTTTCTATGGAATATAATTCCAGAATGGATTTCATATCTAATAATTTTACTAAGATAAAGGGACTGAGAAGTGGGAAATGGGGGTGCAGTTTTAAATAGGGTGATGGAGGACACATTGATAAGGTGACACTTGAAAGAGGTAAATGAAGGGCTCCTCTAGGCAGAATACTAGGAGTGGGAATATTCTTCTAGCTCCTGCTTAGCCACCAGAACTGGACAGTATTATTTGAAAAAGCTTCCCAAAGACAGTAATCTATAAGGTATCTTGTTTTCATTTCTTTTATTACTAAAAGGTTGACCATTTGGAGGATATATTTATTGACCTGCTACTATCTTTTGTCCATTTTTATGTTGGATTGTTGATTATTTTCTTGATACTAAGAGCTATTTATTAAGAATATACCTTTTGTTATGTGACAGATTTGTATTTCTTAGCTTGTTAGCCTTTCAAATTACATTTATAGTGTGTTTTTGACATAAGTTGATTTTTTAAATGTGGCTAATCTGTTTCTTTGCTTTTTACCTTTGAAATTTTTGATGTCAACTTTCCTATGTTTAAAAAAAGTTGCATTTTTAACTTTGTGTGATACCATTAAAGTATGTACTTTAAAAATTATGTACTGCTAGAATTGCATTTTAGAATTGCTCTTAGAAATATTTTCTTGTCCTCTTTTCTTTCTCAGTAAGTTTATGTATGTTAGTAAATTTTATTTGCATTAGTGTTTCTTCTACAGTGAGGCCCAGAGGCTTGCCAGTTTACCATGTTTCTTTAGATTACTACTTGAAACCAGCAACTTGTTGAAGTGCTAAAAGTGGTGGGTGTTTAGGAACTCCTATATTAAAAATGAAAAGACAGTTCACAGAAAGATAGACAAGTTGAAAAGGCTGTGTACCAGATGAAGGAACAAGATAAAACCCCAGAAAAACAACTAAATGAAGTGGAGATAGGCAACCTTCCAGAAAAAGAATTCAGAATAATGATAATGAAGATGATCCAGGACCTCAGAAAAAGAATGGAGGCAAAGATCGAGAAGATGCAAGAAATGTTTAACAAAGACCTAGAAGAATTAAAGAACAAACAAACAGATGAACAATACAATAACTGAAATGAAAAATACACTAAAGGAATCAATAGCAGAATAACTGAGGCAGAAGAACGGATAAGTGACCTGGAAGACAGAATGGTGGAATTCACTGCTGTGGAACAGAATAAAGAAAAAAGAATGAAAAGAAATGAAGATAGCCTAAGAGACCTCTGGGACAACATTAAACGCAAAAACATTCGCATTATAGGGGTCCCAGAAGGAGAAGAGAGAGAGAAAGGACCCAAGAAAATATTTGAAGAGATTATAGTCGAAAACTTCGCTAACATGGGAGAGGAAATAGCCACCCAAGTCCAGGAAGCGCAGCAAGTCCCATACAGGATAAACCCAAGGAGAAACATGCCGAGACACATAGTAATCAAATTGGCAAAAATTAAAGACAAAGAAAAATTATTGAAAGCAAGGGAAAAATGACAAATAACATACAAGAGAACTCCCATGAGGTTAACAGCTGATTTCTCAGCAGAAACTCTGCAAGCCAGAAGAGAGTGACATGATACTCTTAAAATGGTGAAAGGGAAGAACCTACAACCAAGATTACTCTACCCAGCAAGGATCTCATTCAGATTCGATGGAGAAATCAAAAGCTTTACAGAGAAGCAAAAGCTAACAGAATTCAGCACCACCAAACCAGCTCTACAACAAATGCTAAAGGAACTTCTCTAAGTGGGAAACACAAGAGAAGAAAAGGACCTACAAAAACAAACCCAAAACAATTAAGAAGATGGTCATGGGAACATACATATCGATAATTACCTTAAATGTGAATGGATTAAATGCTCCAACCAAAAGACACAGGCTTGCTGAATGGATACAAAAACAAGACCCATATATATGCTGTCTACAAGAGACCCACTTCAGACCTAGGAACACATACAGACTGAAAGTGAGGGGATGGAAAAAAATATTCCATGCAAATGGAAATCAAAAGAAAGCTGGAGTAGCAATACTCATATCAGATAAAATAGACTTTCAGATAAAGAATGTTACAAGAGACAAGGAAGGACACTACATAGTGATCAAGGGATCAATCCAAGAAGATACAACAATTATAAATATATATGCACCCAACACAGGAGCACCTGAATATGTAAGGCAACTGCTAACAGCTATGAAAGAGGAAATCAACAGTAACACAATAATAGTGTGGGACTTTAACACCTCATTTACACCAGTGGGCAGATCATCCAAACAGAAAATTAATGAGGAAACGCAAGCTTTACATGACACAATAGACCAGATAGATTTAACTGATATTTAATTCCATCCCAAAACAGCAGATTACACTTTCTTCTCAAGTGCACATGGAACATTCTCCAGGACAGATCACATCTTGGGTCACAAATCAAGCCTCAGTAAATTTAAGAAAATTGAAATCAAGCATCTTTTCTGACCACAATGCTATGAGATTAGAAATCAATTACAGGGAAAAAAATGTAAAAAACACAAACACATGGAGGCTAAACAGTACGTTACTAAATAACCAAGAGATCACTGTGAAGAAATCAAAGAGGAAATCAGAAAATACCTAGAGACAAATGACAATGAAAACACGACGATCCAAAACCTATGGGATGCAACAAAAGTAGTTCTAAGAGGGAAGTTTATAGTAATACAAGCCTACATCAAGAAACAAGAAAAATCTCAAATAAAGAATGTAACCTTACACCTAAAGGAAGTAGAGAAAGAAGAGTTAACAAAAGCCAAAGTTAGCAGAAGGAAAGAAACCATAAAGATCAGAGTAGAAACAAAACAGTAGCAAAGATCAATAAAACTAAAAGCTGGTTCTTTGAGAAGATAAACAAAATTGATAATTAGCCAGACTTATCAAGAAAAAAGAGGGAGAGGGCTCAAATCAATAAAATTAGAAATGAAAAAGGAGAAGTTACAACAGACACCACAGAAATACAAAGCTTCCTGAGAGACTACTACAAGCAACTCTGTGCCAATAAAATGGACAACCTGGAAGAAATAGACATTCTTAGAAAGGTATAATCTTCCAAGACTGAACCAGGAAGAAATAGAAGATATGAACAGACCAATCACAAGTAATGAAATTGAAACTCTGATTAAAAATCTTCCAGCAAACAAAAGTCTAGGACCAGATGGCTTCACAGGTGAATTCTATCAAACATATAGGGAAGAGCTAAAACCCATCCTTCTCAAACTCTTCCAAAAAATTGCAGAGGAAAGAACCCTCCCAAACTCATTCTATGAGGCCCTGATACCAAAACCAGACAGATACAACAACAAAAGAAAATTACAGACCAATGTCACTGATCAGTATAGATGCAAAAATCCTCAACAAAATACTAGCAAATAGAATCCAACAGCACATTAAAAGGATCATACACCATGATCAAATGGGATTTATCCCAGGGATGCAAGGATTCTTCAGTATACGCAAATCAATCAGTGTGGTACATCATATTAACAAATTGAAGAAAAACCATATGATCATCTCAATAGATGCAGAAAAAGCTTTTGACAAAATTCAACACCCATTTATGATAAAAACTCTCCAGAAAGTGGACATAGAGGGAACCTACCTCAACATAATAAAGGCCATATATGACAAACCCACAGCAAACATCATTCTCAATGGTGAAAAACTGAGAGCATTTCCTCTAAGATCAGGAACAAGACAAGGATGTCCACTCTCGCCACTATTATTCAACATAGTTTTGGAAGTTCTAGTTACGGCAATCAGAGAAGAAAAAGAAATAAAAGGAATCCAAATCAGAAAAGAGAAGATAAAGCTGTCACTGTTGGAAGACGACATGATACTATACATAGAGAATCCTAAAGATGCCACCAGAAAACTACTAGAGCTAATCAATGAATTTGGTAAAGTTACAGGATACAAAATCAATACACAGAAATCTCTTGCATTCTTATATACTAACAATGAAAGGTCAGAAAGAGAAATTAAGGAAACAATCCCATTTACCACCACAACAAAAAGAATAATACCTAGGAATAAACCTACCTAAGGAGGCAAAAGACCTGTACTCAGAAAACTATAGGATACTGATTAAAGAAATCAAAGACAACACAGACGGATGGAGAAACATACCATGTTCTTGGATTGGAAGGATCAATATTGTGAAAATGACTATACTACCCAAAGCAATCTACATGTTCAGTGCAATCCCTATCAAATTACCAATGGCATTTTTTACAGAACTAGAACAAAAAATCTTAAAATTTGTATGGAGACACAAAAGGCCCCAAATAGCCAAAGCAGGCTTGAGGGAAAAAAATGGAGCTGGATGAATCAGACTCCCTGACTTCAGACTATACTACAAAGCTACAGTAATCAAGACAATATGGTACTGGCACAAAAACAGAAATATAGATCAATGGAACAAGATAGAAAGCCCAGAGATAAACCCACGCACTTATGGTCAACTAATCTATGACAAAGGAGGCAAGAATATACAATGGAGAAAAGACAGTCTCTTCAATAAGTGGTGCTGGAAAAACTGGACAGCTACATGTAAAAGAATGAAATTAGAACACTCCCTAACATGATACACAAAAATAAACTGAAAATGGATTAGAGACCTAAATGTAAGGCTGGACACTATAAAACTCTTAGAGGAAAATAGGAAGAACACTCTGACATAAATCACAGCAAGATCTTTTTTGATCCACCTCCTAGAGTAATGGAAATAAAAACAAAAATAAATGGGATCTAATGAAACTTAAAGCTTTTGTAAAGCAAAGGAAACTACAGACAAGACGAAAAGACAACCCTCAGAATGGGAGAAAATATTTGCAAACAGATCAACGGACAAAGGATTAATCTCCAAATTATATAAACAGCTCATGCAGCTCAATATTAAAAAAACAAACAACCCGATCCAAAAATGGGCAGAAGACCTAATTAGACATTTCTCCAAAGAAGGCATACAGATGGCCAAGAAGCACATGAAAAGCTGCTCAACATCACTAATTATTAGAGGAATACAAATCAAAACTACAGTGAGGTATCACCTCAAAGCAGTTAGAATGGGCATCATCAAAAAATCTACAAACAACAAATGCAGGAGAGGGTGTGGAGAAAAGGGAATCCTCTTGCAGTGTTGGTGGAAATGTAAATTGATACAGTCACTATGGAGAACAGTATGGAAGTTCTTTAAAAACTAAAAATAGAATTACCATATGACCCAGCAGTCCCAATACTGGGCATATACCCAGAGAAAACCATAATTCAGAAAGACACATGCACCCCAATATTCATTGCAGCAAACTGTTTACAATAGGCAGGTCGTGGAAGCAACCTCTATGCCCATTGACAGAGGAATGGATAAAGAAGATGTGGTACATATATACAATGGAATATTAGCTGTAAAAAGGAATGAAATTGGGTCATTTGTAGAGACCTGGATGAACCTAGAGACTGTCATACAGAGTGAAGTAAGTCAGAGTAAAAGAAATATCATATGTTAACGTACGTGGATGAACCTAGAGACTGTCATACAGAGTGAAGTAAGTCAGAAAAAGAAAAATATCATATGTTCACGTATATATGTGGAACGTAGAAAAATGGTACAGATGAACTGGTTTGCAGGGCAGAAATTGAGACACAGATGTAGAGAACAAACGTATGGACACCAAGGGGGGGAAAGTGGCAGGGGGTGGGGGTGGGGGTATGTTGAATTGGGAGATTGGGATTGACATATAGACACTAATATGTATAAAATGGATAACTGGTAAGAACCTGCTGTATTAAAAAATTTTTTTTTCTTAAAAATGAAAAGACAGGCTAGTCAACTAAAATCTATTTTTACTCAAGTTTTTAGACCTGGTAGGATAACTGCAGCAAGCTTTTTTGTTTTTTACCCACCTTAGATAGACTTTTGCCTAGTGTTCCCCAGGCCCTGTCTACCACTAATGCTGGTTTGGGGACTAAGTTCATTTTTATATTGGCTGAAGCATTTTAATGCTTCTCTCACTGTAACTGAATTAATCCCAAGCAAATAAGAAAATTCAGAAAGCTAGGAGTTTTTTTTTAACTCTTCCTTTCCAGGTACAATGCAAGTAATGATTTAGCTAAAGAGAAATAGATATCTAAATATATTTATAATCTTATGGTTTT
The DNA here is from genome assembly GCF_025265405.1 of Mesoplodon densirostris. Lineage (NCBI taxonomy): Eukaryota > Metazoa > Chordata > Mammalia > Artiodactyla > Ziphiidae > Mesoplodon > Mesoplodon densirostris. The sequence goes on from NC_082670.1 coordinate 38,607,844, forward strand.
TTCATTGAATTTAAGATGCTGTCAGTTTTTTAATTCACCATTTTATGTACTACTAAGGAAAAAATACTACCAATTAACCTGATACACCATTTACTGTAAGATGTGTCTTGATTTCAGAGATGTAAAATGGTGGGAGACATTTTCATGTTTGAGTTTGTGAAATGCAGTAATTCCAAGGTTGTGCAGAATTGGCAGCATGATTGTCTTTTTAAAAGCTTTGTTGTGGAAATTTTCAAATATGTATAAAATGAGAGAAAATGGCAAAATAAACTTTCATATATCCACCTTAACTTCCAACAGTTATCAGCTATGGCTGATATTGTTTCATCTATGATACATCTTCTCCTACTCCCCTCCATCTTATTTTAAAGCAAACCCTAGACATTATCATTTTGTAAGATATGGACTCTTAATTTTTAAAAACATAACTACAGTACTATTATGACACCTAAAATTTTTTTAACAGAAGTTGATATCAAATATCCAACTTTGCCATTGTTTTAAAAGTCTCTCTAGTCTTTTTATCTATAGGTTCTGGATGGTTTTTGTTTTTGTTTTTTCTTTCTTTGCAAACTTCTTAAAATTTATTTCTTTTTGGCTGCGTTGGGTCTTCATTGCTGCGTGGGGGCTTCCTCTCGTTGTGGCAAACGGGGGCTAATCTGCCTTGCGGTGCATGGGCTTCTCATTGTGGCAGCTTCTCTTGCTGTGGAGAATGGCTTCAGTAGTTGTGGCACATGGACTCAGTAGCTGTGACTCACGGGCTGTAGAGCTCAGGCTCAGAAGTTGTGGCACATGGGCTTAGTTGCTCTGTGGCATATGGGATCTTCCCAGACCAGGGATCGAACCCATGTACCCTGCATTGGCAGGCGGATTCTTAACAACTGTGCCACCAGGGAAGTCCCTGCAAATTTTTTGCTAGACTGCTTCATTGGTGGTGTTGTATACTTCTATCAGGTGGCACCTACTGTCTGGTTGACTCTTTATTTGTGATGTTAGTGGCCTTTGATTATTGCCTAGATCACTGATTTTATTTGGGGTTGCAAAATGGTAATATTCTATTATTCTTTAATTTATTAATTGTAATACTTGTGTAAAGAGAAACTTTATCTCTTCTGTTTGCTTATCTAGGGAGAGACTTCATGTGTATGACAGACTGGACAAATACTTTATACTTTCCAGTTTTCAAAATAATGAGCTGGGTTCCTAGCATCCTCCAAAATGACCAATAAGATTTATTTGATTATGAACACACAGATTTAAACATATTTGTGGTTCAATCCATTGTAGTTTTGTTTTTGTTTTGTACAGCTTTATGGAGGTATAGTTTATATACCATAAAATTCACCTGTTCAAAGTGTACAATTGAGTGATTTTCAGTATGTTCACAGAGTTGTGCAACCTTCACCACGATCTAGTAAGTTTGAAATATATCCATCACCTCAGAAAGAAACGCTGTACCCGTTTGCAGTCACTCCTCATTACCCCCCATGCTACCTGACCTCCAACCATAGGCAACCACCAATCTACTTTCTGTCTCTATGGATTTGCTTAGGCTGCATATTTCATATAAATGGAATCGTACAATATGTGGTCTTTTGTGACTGGCTTCTTTTACTTAGCATGTTTTTAATGCTCATGCATTTTGTAGCATGTATAGTTGTTATTTTTATTGATTGTCCTATCTTTGGCCAGTTGGAGTCCCTTCATGATGGCCCTTGAGTCATTTGACTCAGCCTGAGGCATCTTTGATAGCTTTCTGCTATCTGGTGTGACAGTTTGTCTAGACTTGTACATTTTCTGCCCCAGTCAAAGAAATAGACCTTTCTCTAAGAAGCCTTTTAGTGGGAAATGACATTTGGAGATCACAGTCTGGGCCCTTAAGGTGCTTATTTCTACTGAGTTAGTCATTGTTTCTAGGCCTTTTTTGTGATTAATTAGGAAATAAGTTGTGTTTTTTCTCTTTAAAAAAAAATCATGAGTTCAAGTTATACTTAAAAATCAAATTAAGTGACCCAGGGACTTTCCTTATCTTCTTTGATTTTACATCTCTATCTCCTTTCTCCCACGTTGAAAACCCCTGTTCTTAACAGCACCAACATGATTATTCATTTTCTTTTCCCACAGTATAAATACAGAATAGTCTGAGAATGACAATGTCAACACTACAACCAGTAGTATGATTACTGAAGAAAGGTAATGATTTCTTCTTATTGTTGTTCTTAGGGCATAGTATTTCAATAGGGATGTAGAGTCAAATTACTGAATTTTAAAGTTATGTGAGCTAGTTCCTTACTGTGTGATTATGTTACCACCTGGTACACAGATTCATTTGTTTAACTTTTGCTTTCATTTTACATCTTTGGCTTTTTTAAATCTTGTAGAATTTGGGTCATCTGTGTTCTTAGTTTAAAATGAATATTGAATATATAGTAATTTGTGGTTGTTTTGATTTATTTTTAGAATATGGCTTCTGAAGCATACTATCAGTAAGCCAAAAGGGAATGGTGGTTATTAGAATGTATGGAGTGGGCTTTCTCACTTGTCCTGTGAGAAGATGAGTCGTGTTACCAGGTCTTCAGATTTTTTGAGAGACCCTGGAAATCTTTGTTTTTATGTGCTTCTCAACAACTATTTTGATTTTTTTTTTTAACCATTATAACCATTATAAACAGAAGTTTAGGGGCAGGATTTTACAGCCTGCAGTTTGTAATCTCTGCTGTAGAATCTTCAGGGTGAGAGTTAGTTACTAATTGGCCTAATTATTAGGTCTAATACTATCTCTAGCCCTTCCCCTTAAAGTTATAGTAAACACAGTTGTGGAAGAGATCTGTGGTTCTGTGTACCTCTTACTGGAAGATTAACTTTGGGAATTTGAAAAAGATCCATGCGATTAGCTATGAAGACCAGAGTATCTAGTTTTTCAACTACTTTAACAAGGAATGCTTTCAGAAAGTTGTCAGAAACCACAAAATAAGTTAACTATACTCTGTTCATTTTCAGAGAAGTATAGTAGCACTGGACACAAAAGTTAGTTGGCAGGAGCTAGATAAATAAAAATCATATTCATTTGTACCATGATGAGCCTTTGGTTATATAGATAAAGGTTAAGGCCAGGTATAATTCATTGCTATTGAGTAATAAATTCCTTGGTGGCTTAAATGCTTTGCATAATAGGTATTTAAAGATTGCTTATCAAAAAGTTTGAGAACATTTGATATATATTTTAACCACTATATAAGAATTGTCACCAGTATAAGAGTTGTCATCAATGGCATGAAGTTTGGTGTTGGTACCATGAGTCATGTTGATGACCTTTATATATTATTTAATTTACTCAAATTCTTACTTCTTTGTTCTGAGTGATTAGGCATTTTAAACAATGCTACCCATTCTTTTGGGGGTGGTCTTGTGAACTTTTGTTTCCTGAAATACTAAGGTGGCCTTATGTTGTAACTAATTATTAATATAAAGGTAGTTTATGGGCAACTGTATCTTCTCATTCACTTTGTTCTTGATTGTGGTGCTGCCCTTCAGTCTGTGAAGGACCTTGAATGTCCTTTAAGCCAAGCAGTTTGACCACAGACGTCAGGTTCTGTCTATACCTGAGCTTGGTGGCAAGCTCCCTTGATACCCCTTTTCTCTTTTATGACTACCTATGCCTTTAAGAATAGATTTTGCAGGAATTGTATGTTGCATATTTTTTGCTAGTATTAGGAATATAACGAGAGGGCTTCCCTGGTGGCACAGTGGTTAAGAATCTGCCTGCCAATGCCGGGGACATGGGTTCGATCCCTGGTCCGGGAAGATCCCACATGCTGCAGAGCAACTAAGCCCATGTGCCACAACTGCTGAGCCTGCTCTCTAGAAGCCTGTGAGCCACAACTACTGAGCCCATGTGCTACAACTACTGAAGCCCGTGTGCCTAGAGCCCATGCTCCGCAACAAGAGAAGCCACTGCAATGAGAAGCCTGCGCACCGCAATGAAGAGGAGTCCCCGCTCGCCGTAACTAGAGAAAGCCCATGCATAGAACGAAGACCCAGTGCAGCCAAAAATAAATAAATAAAATAAATTTTAAAAAAAAAGAATATAATGAGATAAATTAGCTAACTTATGCTCGTGTTGTAGGTGGAAGGATAGAATAGGTATATGCTCAAATACTGTTTATTAAAAAAGGGCTTATTGGGCTTCCCTGGTGGCGCAGTGGTTGAGAGTCTGCTTGCCGATGCAGGGGACATGGGTTCGTGTCCCGGTCTGGGAAGATCCCACATGCCGCGGAGCAGCTGGGCCCGGGAGCCATGGCCACTGAGCCTGCATGTCCGGAGCCTGTGCTCCACAACGGGAGAGGCCACAGTAGTAAGAGGCCCGCGTACTGCAAAAAAAAAAAAAAAAAAAAAAAAAAAAAAGGGCTTATTTTCTTGAATCACACAGTCCCAGGTTCCAGCTTGCCTCCAACATGGTTGTTGGATGAACTTGGACAATATCATTTGACTTCCTTGAGTCTGAGTTGCCTTATCTGCAGATGGCGAGATTCTGATGCTGAAATTGTATGTGCATACCTAGCTCAGTACTCAGCTAGGAGTATAGTGCTTTGGTGACTACTCCCATGCTCATGCTTCTTTCCTTAGCTAAAATGGGTTTACCCTTGACTTTTATGTAACATTTCTTATTACTATTCATGTGTTGAAGTAATGGTTTTAACTCACCTGTTGGTATTTCCTATATATATGTATCAGGTCTGGTTTGGGTTAGAGTCCCTAAAGATCAGGGATAGTTTATATTTAATTATGTGTATATATCATCTGATAAATTTAGGCACTCAAATTTTTGTTTCAGTGCTGCCAAACCCTAGCTCCTAGGATTACTGAATTGAGATTGCTACTTGAGTATGTCTCAGAAATTAAATTCAGTTTGTCAGTTTGCAAAAGAAAGAAATTATCTGTCAGGAAAGATATATATGGAAAAGGTTGTGGGAGAAATTTAGCATTTATTGAGCTCCACTGTGTGTAGTTCCTGCAACTTAAAATAGTATCTAATTAAATTTTTGCATCAGATTAGGTACTCCAGAAGGGATACAAAAATGACTTAAAACAGAGTGAAGGGGACTTCCCTGGTGGTGCAGTCGTTAAGAATTTGCCTGCCAGTGCAGGGGACACAGGTTCGATCCCTGGTCCAGGAAGATCCCACATGCTGCAGAGCAACTAAGCCTGTGCATCACACTACTAAGCTTGCACTCTAGAGCCCGAGAGCCACAACTACTGAGCCCGTGCGCCTGGAACCTGTGCTCCGCAACAAGAGATGCCACTGCAATGAGAAGCCCGCACACCGCAACGAAGAGTAGCCCCCGTTTGCGCAACTAGAGAAAACCCGCGTGCAGCAACGAAGACCCAATGCAGCCAAAAATAAATAAATAAATAAATTTTAAAAATAAGCAGAGTTAAGCCTTCCCCTCAAGGGGATTTCTTAAGAGAGATAAGTACACAAATATGATTTTCTTCTAGTCTCTATTAGTTTGCTCTGGTTACTGAACAAAGTACCACAATCTGGGTGGCTTAGACAACAGAAATTTATTGTCTCACACTTCTGGAGCCTAGAAGTCTGAAATGAAGGTGTCAGCAGGGTTGAAGTTGGCCATCTTCTCCTTATATCTGTGCATCATCTTCCCTCTGTGTTTTAATCTGTGTCCGAATTTCCTCTTTTTATAAAGACACTAGTCATACTGGATCAGGACTCATCCTAGACCTCATCTTACCTTGATCACCTCTATGAAGATCCTATCTCCAAATAGTCACATTCTGAGAAAGTGGAGGTTAGGACTCCAATATGTCTTTTTGGGGGGACACAGTTGAACCCATAACACAGTCCGTAGAAGATAGACCTCTGCATTAGGAGATCCTACAATTATGCATTCCCCAAGGCAGGAAGAAATAGAAGACTGAAATTTATATGTAAGTAAACTAGAGTTTCTAAGGTGCATTTTCCAGTCAGCTTTTTTTTTTTTTTAACTTATTTATTTATTTGGCTGTGCCGGGTCTTAGTTGCAGCACACGGGATCTTTGTTGCGGTGTGCGAGATCTTTGTTGCAGCATGTGGGATCTTCAATTGTGGCATGTGAACTCTTAGTTGTGGCATGTGGGATCTAGTTGCCTGACCAGGGATGGAACCCAGGCCCCCTGCGTTGGGAGCACAGAGTCTTAGCCACTGGACCATCAGGGAAGTTCCTCCAGTCAGCTTTTAGTTTGTCTTTTGAAGCCAAATCATTTCTAAGACCCAAACGCATCATCTTCAAATCAGTTCTTCTTCCTGAGTTTCAGTTTTATTTACTTATTTGTTTGTTTATTTATTTATTTGGCTGTGTTGAGTCTTCGTTTCTGTGCGAGGGCTTTCTCTAGTTACGGCAAGCAAGGGCCACTCTTCATCGCGGTGTGCGGGCCTCTCTGTCGCGGCCTCTCTTGCTGCGGGGCACAGGCTCCAGACGCACAGGCTCAGTAGTTGCGGCTCACGGGCCCATTTGCTCCGCGGCATGTGGGATCTTCCCAGACCAGGGCTTGAACCTGTGTCCCCTGCATTGGCAGGCAGATTCTCAACCACTGTGCCACCAGGGAAGCCCCTCAGTTTTATTACTGAATCATTCCAGATAAAACTCTAGCATCCCTTACCTCTTTACTAAAACGTCACAACCCTATTGAAAATGTCAGCATACTCTGTCCCCTTACCTCATTTAATTTTTCTTTATAGCCTCTCTCATAGCCTGACATTATAGAACATCTATCTCCTTGAGAGACGTTGAGAGAGAACTTTGATGGGACTTGCTGTCCCAACTTCAGCTATTCACCAGCAGAAACTCAAAAACCAGATAGATTCATATAAATTAGGGCTATTTTTTGTCACCTTGTGCTAGTATGATGAAGACCAGGGACTCTTTTTTTTTTTTTTTTTTTTCCTCACAACTGCATTTCCAGTGCCTGGAAAGGTATCTGACATACCTATAGGCACTCGGTAAAAATAAGTTAAATAAGTAAACAAATGTTTGTTTGTTTCTTTTCCGTTATTTCCTACATGCAATGCTAAAATTTATGTATCAGGTACTGATATAGAATAAACATAACCTCTGTGTTCCCCACGAGGTAGATGTTTTTCTGCCCTCGTTTTACATACTGGGCAACTGAAGCACAGAGAGCTTCTTGAATTAGCAGTTCATCCAAAGTCATGGCGCTCTGGTAGACTATGGAACCAGGATCAAACCTAACTCCTGACACCAGAGACCGTGGCTGTGTCTCCTGCATCTTTGCTTTCCAGTCCTCCTACATTTTTACCACCTTCTTGTCAGAAGAATTTTTCTAAAGCACTACTTCTGCTTAAATTTCTTGATGATTTCCTTCCACATAATACACTTCAACACTTGACATTTAATATTCTTCACAGTCTAGTTCCATTAGGGGATTGGTTGGAGGTAGGGTGGGGTGTAATGGTCTTCAATTGAAGAATGATGAGTAACAGCTAAAAATGAAAAAGAAGATACTTGTCTTATACATATACTTTTTCTGGGTATTTCTATTTTACAGGCAGTTAGCAAAATAAAGTCTGTTCTCATGAAACTTACATTCTGGGAGTGTGGGTAGGAAGAAATGGCAAGTGCTGAAGAAAAATGAAGCAAGGTCAGAGGGCAGGGGAGGGCATGCCTCTAACTGCTGTTTTATACAGGCGGGTCAAGGAAGTTTTCTGAAAAGGCAACACTTTAACATGGACCTAAAGAGACAAGGTCAGAGAGATGGGGGGCAGGGGCGGGCAATGAAAAGATCATGTAAGCCCTGTATAGGCCATTGTGAAAACATCTATTTTGAGTGTAGTGGTTGCCTAATACATAATAATATGTTATTATATAATAGGGCTTTATTAAAGATCACCAGTTGTTTTCTGTTTTTGTTTTTTTAAGTATAATTGAGTCTAAAATGCTCCCTGCAGAATCCTAGGCTGCTGGGGTTAGGAGATCACAGATTGCCATCTAGTGGCTGTTTATCATAAATGTGGGTAAGCCTTCCAGAAGATAAGCAAGCTCTACAGAAGTTTGTGTTGCTAGCTTAATCATATCAGTGCAAAGTGTGGATGTCTGAAAAAAAAACCTTCATATATGAACTGTTTGAGAGTAAGTTGCAGATATTGTGCCCCTTTATCCCTAAATACTTGACATATTCCCTTAGAACGAGGACATTCGCTTACATAATCAAAATATAATTATCAAAATAGGAAAAAATGTTAATACAGGGCTTCCCTGGTGGCGCAGTGGTTGAGAGTCCACCTGCCGATGCAGGGGACACGGGTTCGTGCCCCGGTCTGGGAAGATCCCACATGCCGCGGAGCGGCTGGGCCCGTGAGCCATGGCCGCTGAGCCTGCGCGTCCGGAGCCTGTGCTCCGCAATGGGAGAGGCCACAACAGTGAGAGGCCCGGGTACCGCAAAAAAAAAAAAAAAAAATGTTAATACAGTATTTAATGTAGGTCTTATTCAACTTTTGTCAGTTGTCCCAATGTCCTTTGTAGAAAAAAGGTTTTTTTTCTGGTCTAGTATCTAACCCAGGATCGTGCATTGCATTTAGTTTTTGTGTTTCCTAAATCTAGAACAGTTCTTTGCCTGCCTTTGTGTTTCCTGACATTGATATTTTTTAAGAATATAGGCCATTTATTTTCTAGAATGTCTCTCAGTTTGCGTTTTTATGTTTCCTTGTGATTCAGCTTATGCATGCTGGCACTACCTAAGTGAAATGTATCTTCCTTGGTGCATCACATCAGGAGACACATGATATCCTTGCCAGTATTGGTGATGTTACCTTTGACTGCTGAGATAAGGTAGTGATTTCCAAGTTTCTCTGCCATAAAATTACGATTTTCCCCTTTGCAATTCATAAGTTATTTGTGGGAAGATACTTTGACCTATGTAAATAACTTTTTCCTCATCAAAATCTCACTGTTTTAGCATTCATTGTTGATTCTCACCTAAGTCAGTTATTAATGTAATGGTTACAAAATGGTAATTATCTAATTCTACTATTTCCTTCTATAGTTATTGGTCAGCATTCTGTTAGTAGACAACTTTCCCTTTTCCCCATTCATTTATTTATCATTATAATCATCAACATTAGCATGAATTTATGGAGTATTCTTTTATTCAGTGAGTTTTAATCCATTACCTTCATTATTACGATGCTCAAATTCTTTCCTATTTGGCCATTGGGAGCCCCTTCAAGCTGGCTTTTTGTTCTTTGACATGTCTCCTTTATTCTTTGAGCACTCCTGTATTCTCTGGCACAAGATATTCCATGTTCATCTTGTCCTTTTCCTGCCCCAACCCTGGAATCAATCATTTCTCTGAGGAGCTCTGGTTCCTTTTAATGAGGATTGGTATTTAGAAACCAAGATTTGGGTGTGACTTTAAGTAAGTTCTTAAAAATTTTGTGTCAGAAAATATGTTAGCATGGTAGGTTTCTGTGATATCACAGTTCTTTATTTCTGGTGAAAAACTTAGGTGACAAATCTGATATTTTTGGGCCCGTTCTTTGACATTGCCTTACGCTGAGTAGGCTACTGGAGCAATGATAATTAATGTTGTATTTGAAGCTCCATATTTCCATGTGTGCTTATTAAGTAATCTAAAATACTGAATATATGAAGAGATATATTGGTTTGGAAGACTCAGATTTAAATAATAATTAGTTCTTCCTAAATTAATATATAAATTTCCTATTCCTGTAACAGCATTCTGTGACGCCAATTCCAAACTTTACGGAAAATACAAACGTAAGAATAACCCAAAAAATGTCCAGAGAAGTGTAATCCATTTTGAGGTTTTTTTTTAATATGGTGTGAGAAAATGTTCTAATTTAATTCTTTTACATGTAGCTGTCCAGTTTTTTCAGCACCACTTATTGAAGAGGCTGTCTTTTCCCCGTTGTGTATTCTTGCTTCCCTTGTCATAGGTTAACGTAAGTGCATGGGTTTATTTCTGGGCCCGCAATTCTGTTCCATTTATCTATGTGTCTGTTACCATACTGTTTTGATTACTGTAGCTTTGTAGTATAGTTTAAAATCAGGGAGTGTGATACTTCCAGCTCTGTTGTTATTCCTCAAGATTGTTTTGGTTATTCAGGATCTTTTGTGTTTCCATACAAATTTTAGAATTGCTAGTTCTGTGAAAAATGCCATTGGTCTTTTAATAGGAATTGCATTGAATCTGTAGATTGACTTGAGTAGTATGGTCATTTTAACAATATTAATTCTTTGAATCCATGAACACAGTGTATCTTTCCATCTGTGTTGTCTTCAGTTTCTTTCATCAGTGTATTACAGTTTTCTGAGTATAGTTCTTTTTCCTTAGTTAGATTTATTCCTAGTATTTTATTCTTTTAGATGCGATGGTAAATTGGATTGTTTTAAAATTTCTCTTTCTGATAGTTTGTTATTAGTGTATAGAAATGCAACAGGTTTTTGTATATTAATTGTATCTTGAAACTTTACCGAGTTCATTGATGAGCTCCAAGTAGTTTTTTTGGTGTTGTCTTTAGGATTTTCTATGTATAGTATCATGTTATTTGCAGACAAAAACAGTTTAATTCTTCCTTTCCAATTTGGACTCCTCTTATTTTTAAAGTAATGTCTGATTGCTGTAGCTAGGACTTCAAATACTGTGTTGAATAAAAATGGTGAGAGTGGGCATCCTTGTCTTGTTCCTGATCTTAGAGGAAGCGCTTTCAGCTTTTCGCAGTTGAGTATGACATTATTGGTGGGCTTATATATGGCCTTTATTATGTTTTATGCTCCACTTTGTGGAGAATTTTTATCATAAATGGATGTTGAATTTTGTTAAAAGCTTTGTCTGCATCTGTTGGTGATCATAAGATTTTTATTCTTCAGCTTGTTAACATGGTATATCATTGGCTGACTTATGGATATTGAACTATTCTTGCATCCATGGGATAAATCCCACTTGATCATGGTGTATGATCCTTTCAATGTATTGTTGAATTCAGTTTGCTAATTTTTTTTTTTTTTTTGGCGGTATGCGGGCCCTCACTGTTGTGGCCTCTCCCGTTGCGGAGCAACAGGCTCCGGACGCACAGGCTCAGCGGCCATGGCTCACGGGCCCAGCCGCTCCGCGGCATGTGGAATCTTCCCGGACCGGGGCACGAACCCGTGTCCCCTGCATCGGCAGGCGGACTCTCAACCACTGCGCCACCAGGGAAGCCCCAGTTTGCTAATATTTTATTGAGGATTTTTGCACATATGTTCATCAGTGAGATTGGCCTGTAATTTACTTTTTTTGTGTGATATCTTCTTGTTTTGGTATGAGCTTGATGCTGGCCTCCTAGAATGAGTTCAGAAGCATTTCTTCCTCTGTAGTTTTTTGGAATGGTTTGAGAAGGATAAGTATTAGCCCTTCTCTAAATGTTTTGTAGAATTCACCCATGAAACCATCTGGTCCTGGACTTTCGTTTGTTGGGAGATCTTTATTTATTTATTTATTATTACTGATTTGGTTTCATTACCGATAATTGGTCTATTTATATTTTCTATTTCTTCCTGACTCAGCCTTGGAAGATTGTACATTTCTAGGAGCTTGTCCATTCCTGCTAGGTTGTCCATTTTATTGGCATGTAGTTGTTGCAGTAATCTCTTATGATTCTTTGTATTTCTGTGGTATTGGTTGTAACTCCTCCTTTTTCATTTCTGATTTTGTTGATTTGACCCTTTTTTTTTCTTGATAAGTCTGGCTACAAAATGCAGTTATTTGTATGTTGTCTTCACTGAAGTTATCAAATTTCTTGCCCATATTTTATTGAGTTGTTTGTCTTGTTATTGTGTTGTAAAAGTTCTTTTTATATTCTGGATACAAGTCCTTTATCAGTTTGTATTGTATTTACAGAGGTTTCTAATTTTGTTTAGTATTTATTTGTATTGTACTTAGATTTGTATTGTATTACAGAGGTTTTTAATTTAGACAAAGTCCAGTTTATCAATTTTTTTTTCTTCTATCGGTGTTTTTTTGAGTTTTAGGAAATCTTTGCCTACACTAGGGGTGTGAAGATACTCACACTTAGTTCTGAGGCGAGAGGGGAGTACTGTTTTGTTTTTTTCCCCATAAAATACAGAGAATTATGTAAGATTTTTTAAAGTCTTCAGCCCCATCCACACTCCCTTGAAACCACAAATTGGCTAACAGGCATTGTGTGCTTTCTAAGTACAGTTGACCCTTGAACACTGTGGCGGTTAGGGGCACCTGTCTCCCCACCAGTTGAAAATTTGCATGTAACTTTTTTTTCACATCTTTATTGGAGTATAATTGCTTTACAATGTTGTGTTAGTTTCTGTTGTACAACAAAGTGGATCAGCTAATGTGTATACATATATCTGCATATCTCCTCCCTCCCACCCTCCCTATCCCACCCCTCTAGGTTATCACAAAGCATCGAGTTGATCTCCCTGTGCTGTGCAGCAGCTTCCCACTAGCCATCCATTTTACATTTGGTAGTGTATATATTTCAATGCTACTCTCTCACTTCATCCCAGCTTCCCTTTCCCCCGCTGTGTCCTCAAGTCCGTTCTCTACGTCTGCATCTTTATTCCTGCCCTGCCACTAGGTTCATCAGTACCGTTTTTTTATTTTCTATTTTTTTTCATTCTGAATTTTAGTTTATTTTCTTTTGTAATATAAGATGAAGCAACACTACCTCTAAAGCTGTACCTAAAAGTTGGCTCACTTTTACAATGACCCTTAGTGATATTTTTATTTTTTATTTTTTAAGACTCTTTATCTTATTTTATTTTATTATACAGCAGGTTCTTATTAGTTATGTATTTTATACATATTAGTGTATATATGTCAATCCCAATCTCCCAGTTCATCCTACCCCCACCACCCCCCACCCACTTTCCCCCCTTGGTGTCCATATGTTTGTTCTCTAAATCTGTGTCTCTATTTCCGCCTTGCAAACCAGTTCATCTGTACCGTTTTTCTAGATTCCACATATATGCATCAATATACAATAATTGTTTTCTCTTTCTGACTTACTGCACTCTGTATGATAGTCTCTAGGTTCATCCACGTCTCTACAAATGACCCAATTTCTTTCCCTTTTATGGCTGAGTAATATTCCATTGTATATATGTGCCACATCTTCTTTATCCATTCATCTGTTGATGGACATTTAGGTTGCTTCCATGTCCTGGCTATTGTAAATTGTGCTGCAGTGAACATTGTGTGGTACATGTATCTCTTTTTTTTTGGTACGCGGGCCTCTCACTGTTGTGGCCTCTCCCGTTGTGGAGCACAGGCTCCGGACGCGCAGGCTCAGCAGCCATGGCCCACGGGCCCAGCCGCTCCGCGGCATGTGGGATCTTCCCTGACTGGGTCACGAACCCGTGTCCCCTGCCTCGGCAGGCGGACTCTCAGCCACTGCGCCACCAGGGAAGCCCACATGTATCTTTTTAAATTATGGTTTTCTCAGGGTATATGCCCAGTAGTGGGATTGCTGGGTCATATGGTAGTTCTATTTTTAGTTTTTTAAGGAACCTCCATACTGTTCTCCATAGTGGCTGTATCAATTTACATTCCCACCAACAGTGCCAGAGGATTCCCTTTTCTCCACACCCTCTCCAGCATTTACTGTTTCTAGATTTTTTGATGATGGCCATTATGACCTGTGTGAGGTGATACCTCATTGTGATTTTGATTTACATTTCTCTAATGATTAGTGATGTTGAGCATCTTTTCATGTGTGTGTTGGCAATCTGTATGTTTTCTTTGGAGAAATGTCTGTTTAGGTCTTCTGCCCATTTTGGGACTGGGTTGTTTGTTTTTTTGATATTGAGCTGCATGAGCTGCTTGTATATTTTGGAGATTAATCCTTTGTCAGTTGCTTCGTTTGCATATATTTTCTCCCATTCTGAGGGTTGTCTTTTCGTCTTGTTTATGGTTTCCTTTACTGTAGCTTTGTAGTATATTCTGAAGTCAGGGGGCCTGATTCCTCCAGCTCCGTTTGTCTTTCTCAAGATTGCTTTGGCTATTCAGGATCTTTTGTGTTTCCATACAAATTACAAAATTTCTTGTTCTAGTTCTGTGAAAAATGCCATTGTTAATTTGATTGGGATTGCACTGAATCTGTAGATTGCTTTGGGTAGTAGAGTCATTTTCACAATGTTGATTCTTCCAATCCAAGAACATGGTGTATCTCTCCATCTGTTTGTATAATCTTTGATTTCTTCCATCAGTGTCTTACAGTTTTCTGCATACAGGTCTTTTGCTCCTTAGGTAGGTTTATGCCTAGGTATTTTATTCTTTTTGTTGCAGTGGTAAATGGGAGTGTTTCCTTAATTTATTTTTCTGGTTTTTCGTTGTTAGTATATAGGATGCATGTAACCTTTGACTCCCCCAAAACTTTTCTACTAATAGCCTACTGTTGATTGGAAGCCTTACTGATAACGTAATGTCGATTAACACATATTTTGTATGTTATATGTATTACATGCTGTGTTCTTACAATAAAATAAGCAAAGATGAATGAAAAATGTTACTGAGAGAGAAAATGATACTAAGAAAATCATAAGGAAGAGAAAATACATTTATAGTACTGTATTATATTTATCGATACTGTAAATTTACATCACCTATATTCATAAGATAAATTGTCATACCTACATCAGTATTGTCTTACATAGTATAAAACACTGTAGATGTTACACATATCACTAACACTAGACATCAAAATGAAAAAGTAATGTGAAAATAAAATTCATTTTTATTTACAGGTACAGTGATTCATGCATTGACAATAAAACAGCAATATGATTGCTTTATGGTATCCTTGTGTGATTGATACAGTTGCTTCCCGGTAGCCTGGCCTATACATTAGTGAACGAATTGTTGTAAAAATTTTTTTTTCTTTTTTGCGGTACACAGGCCTCTCACTATTGTGGCCTCTCCCGTTGTGGAGCACAGGCTCCGGACGTGCAGGCTCAGCGGCCATGGCTCACGGGCCCAGCTGCTCTGCGGCATGTGGGATCTTCCCGGACCGGGGCACAAACCCGTGTCCCCTGCCTCGACAGGCGGACTCTCAACCACTGCACCATCAGGGAAGCCCAAATTGTAAAATTTTAATGGCATATAGTATTACATATTATAGTGATATTCATAACGCAGTATTGGAAACATTATTACTTTTTTAAAAAACCATTTACTTGTAATGATAGGCTGATATGCAGTTTCTCCAATTAAGAGGTGGGGACATACTGAATACAGTAATGTAATTCTTATGCCTATGTAAGGATAGGCTATCCACTTCAATACAAGTCTTACACACAGTGTTTTACATGATGCATTCTTAGGCGATGATGATAATGATGCAAAAAACATTTCATACAGTTCTTGCTCTACAATTATTAGATTTTCACGAAGACATAGACATACACAACAGATAAGTTTAACTGTACTGTGGTGATTATTTACTAATTTACTAAGTGGAAGTGGATTATAAACATCTTCATTTTTGTCTTCACGTTGAGGAGGAGGAGGAGGGAGAGGAGGGGTTGGTCTTGTTTTCACAGAGGTGGCAAAGGTGGAGGATGTGGCAAGAGGAGGCAGGAGAGGTATGCACACTTGGTGTAGCTTTATGGAAGTACATGGAAATTTCTGTCTGAAATTTTTTGCTTTTTCATTTCTCGAAATGTGTTTCTGTATGGTACCAATCCTTTTTCAACCATTTGCTTTAGTTTCAGTTTCAGTGATACATAGAAGGGTCCATGTCATAAAAGAAGCCAAAAGCAATCTTGAATAGTCAGAACCCTTCTTCCGAACTGTATAATGTCAGTTTGTTTTCTGACACTGCTTCTTCTATGTCTTCTTCCTTATCTGTCACTGATTTGGAAGCACTCATCTCCATCAAATCTTCTTTTGTTAATTCCTCTGTTGTGTCTCTTAGTTCTTGAATTTCTCCAAGATCCATATCTTGAAACACTTTAACCACCACCCCCCCTTTTCTGTCATGTCCACAATCTCTTTCACGATTTCCTTGATTGGCTCTTTCATAAATCCTGTGAAGTCATGCACAACACCTTGACACAGTTTTCTCCAGCAGGAATTTATTGTTTCAGGCTTGATTTCTTTCATGGCTTTTTAAATAACAGTGATGGCATCTTCAGTTGTCTAATCCTTCCAGACTTTCATAGTGTTTTCTCTATTGGGGTTCTCTTCCATAGCATTGACAGTTCTTTCCATAGAGTACCATGACCTAGAGGCTGAATTAGAGATGACGCGTTTTGGGGCAAGTACACCACTTCGATGCCATTCATTAGTTGATGGATATTTGGGTTGTTTTCACTTTGGGCTGTTACGAATAATGCTGTTGTGAACATTTATGTGCAATTTTTTGTGTGGGCACATGTTTTCATTTCTCTTGGAAATATACCTAGAAGTAGAATTGCTGAGCCATATAGTAATTTTTTTTTTTTTTTTTTTTTTTTTTTGGTCATGGCATGTGGGATCTCAGTTCCCCAACCAGGGATTGAACCCATGCCCCTTGGCATTGGGAGCATGGAGTCTTAACCACTGGACCACCAGGGAAGTCCCCATATAGTAATTCTGATGTTTAACATTTTGAAGAACTGAAAACGGTTTTCCAAAGTAGTTGTACCATTTTGCATTTCCACCAGCAATACATGAGGGTTCCAGTTTCTCCACATCCTCACTTGTTATTGTCTGCCTAGATCCACTTTTGATTACTTCATAACTTTAATGTGCCTCAACCTTTATTTTTGGTTTCATCCACTCTAGGCAAACTTTATTTTTTTTAATTTAATATCTTTATTAGAGTATAATTGCTTTACCATGTTGTGTTACTTTCTGCTGCACAACAAAGTGAATCAGCTATATGTATACATATATCCCCATATCCCTTTAGGCAGACTTTAATTTCCTACTTTGTAAAATGGAATTTTGGTGGATCTACGCCTCTCCTATCCTTCCCACCTCTGCCCCTAAATTCTGTCTTTACCATCTTAGGGTGATTACCTTACATTCTCCTCTGTAACAATAATTATTTTGTGTTTTGTTTTTTCACCATAAATATTTGTTTATTTGTTTTCTTGGTAGCACAATGAAAAAAGCATTTGGCTGGAATGCAACACACTTAGGTTCTAGTCTGTCACTACCTATACTTGGTACACTTCCCTAACTTCTGGGTTTGAGTATTCATCTGTAAAATGGCGTTCTGGTTAGAGTTCAGGACTTTGCTAGTTCTAAGATTCACTGATTCTGTGAAGGAATAAGCATCCTCCGTGTATGCATGTAATAGTTCATTTTATAAACTTATTTTACACAATTTTTAGGACTCCATTGCATAAAGTACATATTTCACACAAAATACTTAGACTTTAAAACTAAAATAGGAACTTGATCAGCAGATTATAGTTGATATTTCCAAGATCCCCAAACTTCTGCAAGATTATCTAAAAGAATTTTTATCAAATTCAGCTTATTGTTAAGCTTGTCTCTTTCTATTAGTGTCACTCCCCTAACTGCTCAATGAGCTGTGTAGATAATTAAAAAACATGTTGCTTTTTAAAAAGAGCTGATCCTTCCTAAAATGGGTGGTTGTAGAGCATGAATCATTCTGTGCCATTCTGTAGTTTGGTGATTAAGACCGAATTTGCAAATTTACTTCTGAAAAGAAGTTTCTAAGGTTGAAGGAGATTATTGGATTTAGAGTGTCTACCATTCTTTAGCTCTATGACCTTTGGAAAGTTTTCTACCTCTCTGATTCTGTTTGCCCAATTTAAAGGGCATGAGTCTCAACATTGTTAAAAGTGAGATAATCTACAGATTTCTATACTGCAAGTAATCATACATGTATAGGTTATTTTATGATTTTATGCAGATAATTCAGATTTTTTTTCAGATTCAAAAGAATTTTGTTGAGCTTGTTCCATGTTAAGCTTTTTATTTTACCCTTTTAAAATTTATACCCCCTTTGGGGCTTCCCTGGTGGCGCAGTGGTTGAGAGTCCGCCTGCCGATGCAGGGGAAACGGGTTCGTGCCCCGGTCTGGGAAGATCCCACAGGTCGCGGAGCGGCTGGGCCCGTGAGACATGGCCGCTGAGCCTGTGCGTCCGGAGCCTGTGCTTCGCAACGAGAGAGGCCACAACAGTGAGAGGCCTGCGTACCGCAAAAAAAAAAAAAATTATACCCATTTCTCCTACCCTCCACCACCCACATCTGGCAACCACCAGTATCTGTGAGTTGTTCTGTTTTGTTTTTATTTTTTGGTTTCTTTTTAAGTTTCCACGTGTAAGAGAGATCTTACAGTATTTGTCTTTCTCTGACTTATTTCACTTAACGTAATACCTGTGAGGTCTGTCCGTGAGAAGATTTTGTTCTTTCTTATGGCTGAATAATATTCCATTGTGTGTGTGTACCACAGTTTCTTTATCCATTCATCCATCCATGGAAACTTAGGTTGTTTCCATGTCTTAGCTATTGTAAATAATGCAGTGAACATGGGGATCTGTATATTTTATCAACTTAGTGTTTTTGTTTTCTTCAGGTAAATACCCAAAAGTGGAATTGCTGGATCATATGGTAGTTCTCTTTTTAATTTTTTGAGGAACCTTCATACTGTATTCAGTAGTGGCTGCACCAATACATTCTCACCAGTAGTGCACAGGGTTCTCTTTTCTCTACATCCTTGTCAACAATCTGTTGTCTTTTTTGTAATAAGCCATCCTAACAGATGTGAGGTGACATCTCATTGTGGTTTTGATTTGCATTTCCCTGATGATTAGTGATGTGGAGCACTTTCTCATGTACCTGTTGGCCATCTGTATGTCTTCTTTAAAAAAAAAAGTCTATTTATGTCTTCTGCCCATTTTTTAATTGGATTGCTTGGTTTTTTGCTACTGAGTTGTATGAGTTCATTATATATTTTTTAAATTTATTTATTTTTGGCTGCGTTGGGTCTTCGTTGATGCACGCAGGCTTTCTCTGGTTGTGGTGAGCAGGGTCACTGTTCATTGCGGTGTGTGGGCTTCTTTTGTTGTGGAGCATGGGCTTCACTAGTTGCGGCCTATGGGCTCAGAAGTTGCGGCCTATGGGCTCAGAAGTTGTGGCCTATGGGCTCAGTAGTTGTGGCTCATGGGCTTAGTTGCTTCGTGGCATGTAGGATCTTCTCAGACCAGGGATTGAACCCATGTCCCCTGCATTGGCAGGCGGATTCCTAACCACTGTACCACCAGGGAAGTCCCCATGTAACACCTTATCAGATCTTTGGTTTACACATATTTTCTCCCATTCCATAGCTAGCCTTATCATTTTTTTTGATGGTTTCCTTTGTTGTGCAGAAGCATTTTATTTTATTTTTAAACACTGTTTATTTTTTAACATTTATTTATTTGGTTGCGCCGGCTCTTAGTTGTGGCAAGCAGGCTTCTCCGTTGTGGCTCACTGGCTCCTTAGTTGCAGCTTGCCGGCTCTTTAGTTGCAGCACATGGGCTCCTTAGTTGCAGCAGGCAGGCTCCTTAGTCATGGCTCCAGGGCTCCTTAGTCGTGACACGAGGGCTTCTTAGTTGTGGTATGCAAACTCTTAGTTGCGGCAGGCATGTGGGATCTAGTTCCCTTACCAGGGATTGAACCTGGGCCCCCTGCATTGGGAGTGTGCAGTCTTATCCATTGTGCCACCAGGGAAGTCCAGAAGCATTTTAATTTGATGTAATCCCACTTGTTTACTTTTGCTTTTGTTGCCTTTGCTTTTGATGTCAGATTCAAAAAATCACTGCCAAGATCTATGTCAAGGAGCTTACTGTCCATATTTTCTTTTAGGAGTTCTATGGTTTCACGTCTTATGTTCAAGTCTTTAATCCATTTTGAGTTTATTTCTGTGTATGGTGTAAGGTGGGGTTCAGTTTCATTTTTTTGCATGTGGCTCTACAGTTTTCCTAGCACCATTTATTGAAGAGACTGTCTTTTCCTCATTGTATATCCTGGCATATTTCCTGTCTTAAATTAATTGACCATATATGTGTGGATTTATATAAGGGCTCTCTATTCTGTTCCATTGTGTTATGTCTTTTTATACCAGTACCATACTGTTTTGGTTACTGTAGGTTTGTAATGTAGTTTGAAATCACAAAGCATGATGCCTCCAGCTTTGTTCTTCTTTCTCAAGATAGCTCTGGCTATTCAGGGTTTTCTGTGGTTTCATACAAATTTTAGGAGTTGTCTGTTTTTTTGAAAAATGCTGTTGGAATTTGATAGGGATTGCATTGAATCTGTAGCTTGCTCTGGATAGTATGTACATGTTAACAATATTGAGTCTTCTAATCTGTGAACATGGAATATCCGTTTATTGGTGTGTTCTTCAATTTCTTTCGTTACTGTTTTGTAGTTTTCAATATACAGGTCTTTCACCTCCTTGGTTAAGTTTATTCCTAGGTATTTTACTCTTTTTGATGAATAAATAGTATAGTTTCTTAATTTCTCTGATAATTCATTATTAGGGTAAATATATATACCCTATATATATATATATGCAACAGATTTTTGTGTATTGATTTTGTATCCTACAACTTTACTAGATTTATTAGTCCAAACAGTTTTTTGATGGAGTTCTTAGGATTTTCTATATATAATGTCATGTCATCTGCAAATAGTAAAAGTTCTACTTCTTCCTTTCCAATTTGGATGCCTTTTATTTATTTTTCTTGCCTAATTGTGCTGACGAGGACTTCAGTACTATGTTAAGTACAAGTGGTGAGAGTGGGCATCTTTGTCTTGTTCCTGATCTTAGAGGAAAAGCTTTTAGTTTTTCACCCCTGAGTATGATGGTCATTGTGGGCTTGTCATAGATGGCCTTAATGATGTTGAGATATATTTCCTTTGTATCCACTTTGTTGAGAGTTTTTAATCATAAATGGATGCCGACTTGTCAAATGCTTTCTGCATCTATTGAGATCATATGATTTCTATCCTTCATTTTGTTAATGTGGTGTATCACATTAACTGATTTGCAGCTGTTAAACCATTCTTGCATCCTTGGAGTAAATCTCACTTGATCATGGTTTATGATCCTTTTACTGTATTATTGAATTTGGTTTGCTAATGTTTTGTTGAGGATTTTTGCATCTATGTTCATCAGTGATACTGGCCTGTAATTTTCTTGCGGCATGCTTGTCTAGTTTTGGGATCAGGGTGATGCTAGCCTCATAAAATGAATTTGGAAGAGTTCCCTTCTCTACTGTTTTTGGAAGAATTTATGAAGGACTGGTATTAATTCTTATTTGAATATGTATTAGAATTCACCAGTGAAGCTGACTGATCCTGGCCTTTGGTTGTTAAGAGATTTTTGGTTATTGATTTAGTCTCCTTACTAGTAGTAATCAGTCTATGTTCGGATTGTCTATTTCACCATAATTCAGTATTGGTAAGTTGTATGTTTCTAGAAATTTATCCATTTCTTATAGGTTGTCAATTTGTTGGCATGTAATTGTTCATAATATGATCAGTTATGATCCTTTGTATTTCTGTTGCATCAGCTGTAATATCTGTTTCGTTTCTGATTTTATTTATTTGAGTCTTCTCTCTTTTTTTCTTGGTGAGTCTAGCTAAAGGCTTGGCAGTTTTGTTTACCTTTTCAAAAACTAGCACTTAGTTCCATTGATCTTCTCTATTGTCTTTTCGATCTCTGTTTCATTTATTTCTGCTCTCATCATTATTTCCTTTCTTCTAGTAATTTTGGGCTTTGTTTTTTCTTCTTTTTCTAATTCCTTGAGGTGTAAAGGTAGGTTGTTTGAGACTTTTTAAATTTCTTCAGGTAGGCATTTATCACTATGAATTTCTCTCTTAAAACTGCCTTTGCCGCATCCCACAAATTTTGGTATGTTACTTTTCCACTTTCATTTGTCTCAAGGTATTTTTTAATTTCTCTTTTGATTTCTTCTTTAACCCTTTGGTTGTTCAGTAGCATGTTGTTTTACCTCCACATATTTGTGAATTTTCCAGTTTTCTCCGTGTAATTAATTTCTAATTTCATACCATTGTGGTCAGAAAAGATGCTTGATAAGATTTCAGTCCTTTTAAATTAAGACTTGTTTTGTGGCCTAATGTATGATCTATCCTGGAAAATGGTCCATGTATACTGGAGAAGAATGTGTTTTCTTTTGGTTTTGGACGGAATGTTCTGTATGTATCTGTTAAGTCCATCTGATCTAGTGTATCATTTAATGTGTATTTTTCCTAATTGATTTTCTGTCTGGATGATATATCCCCTACTATTATTGTATTGCTGTCTGTTTCTCCCTTTAGGTCTGTTAATAATATATTTGCTGTATATATTTATCAATAGGTGTTCTTTTGTTGGGTGCATAAATATTTACAAATGTTATATTCCCATGTTGGATTGACCTCTTTCTCATTATGTAATACCCATATTTGTCTGTTTATTACAGTCTTAAAGTCTGTTTTATCTGATATAGGTATATGTACTCTAGCTTTCTTTTGGTTTCCATTTGGATGGAATATCTTTTTCTATCCCTTCACTTTCAGTCTGTATGTGTCCTTTCATCTCAAGTGAGTCACTTGTAGGTAGCATATAGGTGGATCTTGTTCTTTTTATCCACTCAGCCATTCTGTGTCTTTTGATTGGAGAATTTAATCTGTTTACATTTAAAGTAATTATTGGCAGGTATATGCTTATTGCCATTTTGTTAATTGTTTACTGGCTGTTTTTGTAGTGCCTCTCTCTTCCTTTCTTCTTCTCTTGCTCTCTTCCTTTGTGGTTTGATTTCCCTTAATGGTTTATTTATATTTCTTTTTTTGAATTTTCTATAGGTTTTTGCTTTGTGGTTACAGTGAGGCTTACATATGGCAACTTAGACCTGTAACAGTCTATTTTAAGTTGATAACAACTAAGTTTGATCCTATTCTGAAGCTCAGCATTTTTACTCTTTCCTTCCCCTCCCCTCATTTTATGTTTTTGATGTCACGTTTTACTTGTGTATCCCTTAATTAATTATTGTGGACTTCCCTGGTGGCGCAGTGGTTAAGAATCCGCCTGCCACTGCAGATGCCTGTTTTTACATCTTACATAGAATCTGTCACAGCATTTACCCAATAAGAAGGGTCAGCAAACTTTCAAATAATAGAACTCTGGATCAAGAAAAATGTGACTAGAGATAGACTTGGAGCCAAAAAGACCTAAGATGTGTACAATTTTATATGTGATATTATACAATTCAGTTCATCTCTCTCAACTTCTGAAAAATTCTACCTACTAAAGACTCAACAAGGGGACTTCCCTGGTGGCACAGTGGTTAAGAATCCTCCTGCCAATGCAGGGGACAGGGGTTTGAGCCTTGGTCTGGGAAGATCCCATGTGCTGCAGAGCAACTAAGCCCATGTGCCACAACTACTGAGCCTGCACTCTAGAGCCTGCAAGCCACAACTACTGAAGCCCGCGTGCTACAACTACTGAATCCCACGCACTTAGAGCCCAGGCTCTGCAACAAGCGAAGCCACCACAATGAGAAGCCTGCATACCGCAACAAAGAGCAGCCCCTGCTCACCGCAACTAGAGATAGCCCACGTGTAGCAACGAAGACCCAATACAGCCAAAAATTAATTAAAATTAATTAAGTAATTAAAAAATATTGTAACCATAATTATTTTTACTACTTTTGTTTTTTAATCCTCATACTAGCTATAATAGTGTTTAGTCCACTTTAGTATATTTTTACCTTTCCAGTGAAATTTGTTCTTTGATGTATTTTCTTATCAATTCGCACTCTTTCTTTCCAGCTTAAAGAAACCCCTTTAACATTTCTTGTTAAGGCCAGTTTGGTAGTGATGAACAACTTTAGATTCTGTTTGTATGGAAAACTATCTCTCCTTGAATTCTGAATGATAACTTTGCTGGGTGGAGTATTCTTGGTTAGTTCTTTCCTTTCAGCACTTTGAGTGTATCAGCTGCTTCCTTCTAGCCTGCAAAGTTTTTGCTGAAGAATCTGCTGATAATCTTATGGGAGTTCCCTTGCATGTAACAAGTTGTTTTTCTCTTCTTGCTTTTAATATCCTCTCCTTGTCTTTAACTTTCGAGATTTCAGTTATAATGTGTCTTGGTGTGCATCTCTTTGGGTTTCTTCTTTGGAACCTTCTGGGATTCTTGGATCTGGGTGTCTGTTTCCTCCCCAAATTAGGGAAGTTTTCAGCCGTTATTTCTTCAAACAAGATTTCTGCCTCTTTCTCTCTTCTTCTGGTATCCCTTTAATGCGAATGTTAGTCTGTTTGATGTTGTCCCTTAAACCATCTTCAGTTTTTTTCATTCTTTTTTCTTTTTGCTGCTCTGATTGGGTGAGTTACAGTACCTGTCTTTGAATTGACTGATTATTATGCTTCATCTAGTCTGCTGTTGAACCCCTCTAGTGTATTTTTCAGTGAATTATTTTATTCTTTAGCTCTGTGACTTTTATTTGATACACTTTCTTATTTTTTCCATCTCTTTGTTGAAAGTTCCACTGTATTCATCTTTTCCTTTTCCCAGGTCATTGAGTATCTTTATGACCATTACTTTGAACTTTTTATCAGGTAAATTACTTATCTTCATTTCATTAAGGATTTTTTCTGAGGTTTTATCTTGTTCTTTCATTTGGAATACATTACTCTGTTTCTTCACTCTGCTTCATTCTCCATGTTGACTGGTTGGAAACAACCACCTCTCCAAGTCTTGAAGGAGTGGCCTCGTGTAGGAGCTGAACCTTGTCTTTCAACCCTTCCCCAACTCTGTCTTCTCTCAAACCTTTGTGCTTGTTCAAGCAGGCTGTTACTATTTTTTATTTTGGCTGCACTGCGCAGCATGCAGGATCTTAGTTCTCTGACCAGGGATTGAACCCATGCCTCTAGCAGTGGAAATGTGGAGTCTTAACCATTGGACCACCAGGAAAGTCTAGCAGGCTATTATATTTTTAATAGCTCCTAATTGTTGAGGAGGTGCCAAGATCTGTCACTGTCCCTAAGGGGAGGATCTCAGCACCTAGATTCAGGCTGTTTGGAAGCTTGACTCTCAGGCAGCTTTTAAAAGTATGTAAATTGATACAGTTCTATGGAACTGCCGGTGTAAACCCTGCTGGCCAGGCAGTCTGTTGGTGTCCCCTGAGTAACAGTTGCAGAAATCAGGGCACTAGATGAGTATATAAGTTCTCTTCTGTAAGATACTGGTGAGCTGGAACAAGACAGAGAGCATCAGATGTGTGCCAAACCTGAAGCCTGCTCCTCAGGCCGAAGCTCTAGGACAATCAAGAGGCCTCCTTCACAGAAAGACTGGGAGTTGTTCCTCAGTTTACTGTCTGCAGTGCCCTGGGAGTGACAGCCTGCCAAGAGTCATCTCTGATTGCCATAGCCCTCTGGGCCTCAAGAATGCAAGACCAACTGGCCACCAGAGACAGGCAATTAAGGGGCATCTTCTGGGTGGCAATGGCAAAAACCGGGACAACAGATGTAAAAACCTATCTGCCACAGGTAAAGCTTCCCTCCAGGAGACACTAGTGCTTTGGAGCAATGCTATTGAGAGTTAGACTGGGTAAAAAGTTCATTTCCTCAGATTTAGAAGTCACTGCCTGATGGTCTTTTGCTATCCTGGGTTTCTGATGAGATATTTAATGCCAGTCTGATTACTTCCCTTTAACTTTATTCTTTTTCATAGAAGCCTTTAAGATCTTCTTAATACTGGATTCTGAAATTTCCATAGTACTATATTTATATGTAGGTAAAAGTAATCCTGTTTAACACCAGGAGGGCCCTTTTGATTTAAATGAGGATTCCATTTAATCCTCAGACATTCTTGTATTTCTTTAATATTTCTTCCCCTCCATTTTCTTAAGCATCTTTTTCTGCAGCTCTCATTGTTCAGATGTTGGGACTTCTGGATTGATTGTATCTTGTCTCTTTTTGGTGCACTTATCATTTCTATAATTTTTTCTCAACGTTTAGGGAACTCTTCCCCCCCCCGCCAAATCCTTTTTCTCACTTCAACTACTTTTAGAGCACCTTATTTTGTTTGGAAGTCAATATCATTTAAGATTTCTCTATTCGTGTTAACTAGTTTTAAAAATTGTGTTTTTCCTGAGTGCATTTTTGACCTGTAGGGTCAGTTTCCCGATTATTTCTCTTGGTCTCTACCTTTGAGGTTGAAGACTTTCGTCAAAGGTTTAGTGATCCTTGGTCATCTCTTCATACTTATGGATAAAGTGTTAGAGATCTCATTGAAAGCCCTGTGTCCCTAGCAAGGTTTTTTCTTTAAGGTGAATAGGTGGGGATCTGTCAGTGATGCTGGGCACCAGAATCTGGAAAATTTTACTGTGGGATACCATCATCTACACTAACAGCCTTTGCTCTTTCCAGTTTTGTTCACTCTCTTTAGAGAATAACCCTCCTTTTCTTTTTTCCCTGCAGGGTAAATGTAAGGTGTCAACTTTGTTATACAAACCTTCAGTTAACCTCCCTCTTTACCATCCCTCTTCTCACACCTGTGTTCCTATCCCCCTTCTCCACTTCAGCTCACCCTACACGTTTTTTCCTAGGTTGCCAGAGCATTGCTCCCTCTCCCTGTTTCTACATGTGGTAGATTTATAACTTTATTCTTTATTTTAGTTTTATTGTCTTTGAGTGGGGAGATGATATAATTATGCAATCTATTAAAGTTTTTGTTTCTAGCTCTTTGCTTTAATAAATGCTGTGATAGCCATCATTGTGCCTAAATCTTTGTGCATATGTTAATTTTTCCATAATTAAAAAAAACTTTTTATTTTAAAATAATTGCATGGACTTCCCTGGTGGCGCAGTGGTTGAGAGTCCGCCTGCCGATGCAGGGAACGTGGTGGGTTCGTGCCCCGGTCCGGGAAGATCCCACATGCTGTGAAGCAGCTGGGCCCATGAGCCATGGCCGCTGAGCCTGCACATCCGGAGCCTGTGCTCCGCAGTGGGAGAGGCCACAACAGTGAGAGGCCCACGTAACGCAAAAAATAAATAAATAAATAAATAAATAAAATAATTGCAGATTCACAGGAAGTTGCAAAGATAAGACAGGGAGGTCCCAGGTACCCTTCATCCGGTTTCCCCCAATGGTTGCTTCTTCTGTAAGAATATCAAAACTAGGTATATCATTGGTGTAAAGTATGTGGTGAGTGTGTGATTATCTTAATTTTTAGGATAAATATTTATAAGTGAAATAGTTCAAAATTGTTGTGATTATTGCCTAATTATGTATATGTATATGACCTATTTAGAATGCTTCTTGTTATAAATAACCAAATTCAAACTCACTTCTTAGACTATATCTAGAGGGGTTAATAGGTAGGGATCTATGAGGCTGGACTCTGAATATATCTCCGTGGATTTGCCTGTTTTTCTCCACTCCTAGCCAGTGAATGTCTTAG
The DNA here is from genome assembly GCF_025265405.1 of Mesoplodon densirostris. NCBI lineage: Eukaryota > Metazoa > Chordata > Mammalia > Artiodactyla > Ziphiidae > Mesoplodon > Mesoplodon densirostris. The sequence continues at coordinate 38,635,301 of NC_082670.1, forward strand.
CTTTATTTTCCTGTGTTTTAATATCATTCTCAGACATTTTCTTCCTATTTGGTGACAGTAATCCCCTCTGACAACTCCTTGGTCCGTATTGCTTAAGATTTCAGAAGTAGAGCTTCCAGCATCCATTATTTCCTTCCCTAAAGGTTTCTAATCTTGCTTAGATCATGCAAGGGAGGTACCTACCTATGGGAAGGTAGGGTGGATAGGACCAGGTGATTAGTAGCCTTGCCAAGCTGTGGAGGGTTATTTCCTGAAAGGAAAATGATGCCAGACAGAAGAAGCTGAGTATGAGAGTAGCAGTCCAGTGTCCCTGCACTCTTCCCAACATAACAGTGAGTTGTATTTGTTGTAATTTTGTGTGTTTTTGAAATGATGTGAATATTTCATGAGTAATTCTCATAGGAAAAGATTCCAACAATTCAGAATTGTATTATATAAGACAAAATATGAAAACTCCCTTTTATATTCCCCCACATCCTTATTCCTTCACCATTTCCAGGAGGGGAACCCTATCAACAATTGTCTGTATCCTTTAAACCCCTCTCAATATGTTTGTATACTAATATATGTACCTATATACATTTTATTTTATTTTATTTTTTATTGGAGGATAATTACTTTACACTGTTGTATTAGTTTCTGCTGTACAATGAAGTGAATCAGCTATTAAATGGATTACACTATAGCTAATCTACCTACCTATCTATCTTATCCAGTTACTTGTCTTTTTCATTGTAATGGTGTGTCTTAACTTTCCTTGATAGTACCTCTCTATTATATGGATGTGCCATCAATTACTTAACTGCTGCTGTTGATTACAAGTTACATTCATTTATTTTACACTAACAATAAAGTGATGGCTTTTTTATTTTTTGCTTCAGTATTTATTTCCTGCTTAATTAAAAGATCTAGGACTCTAGATACTGTGTGACATCACAGCATCATGCTAAGGCACTGTTAACAAGTCCACTCATAGTGTTTTGGCATTGTTTTTTTTCCTATGTTGATCTTTTTTTTTAAATTGTGGTAAAATACACATAACAAAATTTACCATCCTAACCATTTTTAAAAATAAATATTTAAAAAAGAACATTGAATTTATTTATTTATTTATTTAGGCTGCGCTGGGTCTTAGTTGTGGCACATGGGGTCCTTCGTAGTGGCATGCAGACTCTTTAGTTGTGGTGTGCATGTGGGATCTGGTTCCCTAAGCAGGGATTGAACTTGGGCCCCCTGCATTGGGAGCAGGGAGTCTTATCCACTAGACCACCAGGGAAGTCCCCACCATCTTAACCATTTTTAAGTGTACAGTTCAGTCGTATTAAATACATTCACACTGTTGTGCAACCATCACCACCATCTATCCCCATGACACTTTTCATTTTGTATGACTGAAACCCTATACCCAGTAAACATTTTGAGTCCTTGCTTTCAATTCTTTAGGTATATACCTAGAGGAATTGTTGAATTATATGGTGATTCTATTTTTAATTTTGGAGGGACTCACCATACTGTTTTTCATAGCAGCTGCACCATTTTTATATCTCAGCAAAATGCACAAAGGTTCCAATTTCTCCACATCCTCATCAACAAGTTATTTTAAATATACATGTACTTTAGAATGCATTAATAATAGGTAGTATGTGTCAAGTAGTACTACCTGTGTACTAAGCATTATGCTAATTACATTAAATGTCAAATTCTCATAGCAGCTACTATCCCCATTTTATAAATAGTCATTTTTGAGGCTTGGGATGTTAAGTGACTCCCAGTTCAAGAAGTCACCCTTCAGTAGTACCTGTGTTCTTGATATTCCATAACTGTTGCCTCCCAGAAATAAACTTACTTAGTCAAAGGATATATATTTTTTAAACTTTAAACTGCCAAATTACCTTTCACAAAGACTTCACCAATTTTTTTTTTTTTTTTTTTTACGGTACGCAGGCCCCTCACTGTTGTGGCCTCTCCCGTTGCGGAGCACAGGCTCCGGACGTGCCGGCTCAGCGGCCATGGCTCACGGGCCTAGCCGCCCCGTGGCATGTGGGATCTTCCCTGACCTGGGCACAAACCTGTGTCCCCTGCGTCGGCAGGTGGACTCTCAACCACTGCGCCACCAGGGAAGCCCAAGACTTCACCAATTTTATTCCCATCAACAGCATAAGAGAGTGCCTACCCACTCCTTCCAAATCCTTGTCAATACATGAAATTGCTTTTTGATTTCTCCCAAGGCACTGGGCAAAAAATTGATCTTTGTTTTAATTTTTTCTCTGTTACTATTGATTTGACATCTTTTCATGCATTTATAGAACATTTGAATGTTTTCTTGAACTGGCATGTTATTAGTTTGAGTAATGCTAGGCTGCTGTATTAGTTTCCTATGGCTGCTATAAATTTAGTAGCTTAAAGCAACACAAAGTTATTATCTTACAGTTCTGTGAATTAGAAGTCTAAAATGGGTCAGCAGTGTGTTGTTTCTTCTGTAGGCTCGAGGGAAGAATCCATTTCCTTGTCTTTTCCAACTTCTAGAGGTTGAGTTGCCTGCATTCCTTGGCTCATGGCCCCTTCCTTGTATTGTCATCATATCTCACTCTGACCTTCCTGCTTCCCTCTTAGAAGGACCCCTTTCCCAAACAACTTCAGTTTTTCTCGTTGTTTTGAAATGCAATTTTATTTAATACTAAATTCTCATATTTATTTGAGTCTGTGGCTAGATTTCATTCTGATCCAGTACCAGGACTACAGAGTTTTAATTACTATAGTGTTATATTTTGCTATCTGGGGGCCAAATTCCCAATTATTTCTCTTGTTTGAAAATTTTTTGGCTGTTTTTGCTAATTTCCTTTTCCAAGATTTTACTGGTCAGGTTCTACAGAATACCATGTTGCTTTCAGTTGAGATTGTTTTGAATTTATGGATTACTTTCTGGAAAATTGACACTTAAAGGTTTGATTCTTCCCATCTAGGAGTATTCTATAGCTTGCTTTTGTTGGTTTGTTAAAGCATCATATACCCTTCAGATGTGTGTGTTTCTAGATTTTAGAGCTGTTGCTGTTGCAAATTTATTGCTTTTTATCTATTACATTTTTTATTGGTTATTGCCATTATGTAGAAATACTTTTGTTTCTGTAATTTGTATGGTAGTTTGTTTCTTCCTTGCCTAAAACCCTTTATTGGTTGTACTAATTTTTCGGTTATTTTTCTCCAATTTTCTAGGTAAATAGCCACTTTGTAATGGTGACAGTTCTGGTTCTTTTTCTTGCCTTAAATTATTATCTGTTACTGCAAGTACAACTTTGAAAAGTAGCCTTTAAACTGTGTAATTGTGATGAACATCTGTCTTTTGTGGGAATGCTCGTATGTTTCTGTGATTTTCTAATAGATAACTGAGTTGAGTAAGTTTCTCTCCACTTCGTTCCTAGACTACGAAGTGTTTCAGTCTTAAATGCATCTTGAATTTTGTCAGATGTCTTCATAATTTTTCTAAGAGTTTTCTTCTGTACATATATTAAATAGTGAATAACAGTAAGTTTCCTGTTGGAATTATCCTTTTATGTCTGCTTGTGAATATTACAATATTCAGTAGTTGAATATGAAGTTCACTGGTGAAACTGACCAGTAGGTTTTTGTTTGGTGTGTGTGTGTGTGCACACGCGCACACACGTGCATGCATGTGTGTTATTCTCTTCTGCTTTGGATGTCAGGGTTATGCTAGTGCTCTCAAATTAACTGGAAAGCTTTTCCAACTCTTAGAGATACAGTGGTACACTTTATTAACTGGTATTCTTCGTTGAAAATGTAGTAGCACTTGACCTTACTGTCTGACCAACTGACCTTGTTGCCTTTTAGGGGTGACTCTTCAATTTTTTAATCTCCATGATTGTTATATCCCTGTGGGGTTTTTTTAAAATTAGTTTTGCCAGAGGCTTATCTATCTTATTAATCTTTTTCAAATAATTAATTTTCAATTTAGAGTTAAAATTTTACTCCTTTTATTTCTAGCTCTTTATTCAGTTAACAACAACTTTTCTTGTTTTCTAATTGGTATACTCATGGTTATAAATTTTTCTCTTGAGTAAAGCTGAGTATGTCATAGATTTTAACATGTAATGCACTTATACCTAAATACTTTGAAATTTTTAATTTCATTTCCTCTTTAAATCAAGATCTGCCAAGATATTTTCATTTTATTCTCTAGTATGCCAATTTTTTTCAATGTTTGGAAAGAATGGATATAAAGTTACATATATGAATATATCAATTTAGATCAAACTTGTTTGTTATTTAAATTCTCTCTGTATACTTTTCATTTATTTGAATTGTTTATTCTCCATAAACAAACAGAAGAATCTAAGTTAACTATAGAAAATTTTTGTGCAGGTATAGATTTTTTCATGAATTAGGCATGCAGTTGAATCTCTCCCCTTTCCCCATTGCCATCATTTGTATGTTGTGATAAAGCCATGATTAACCTGAGAGAAGCAAAATAAAGTCACTTTTGAGGGTAACTTGATGGATAAGGTCAATAAGATTCCCAAGTGTATGATAATGTTTTAGCAAAATCTCAATAAGCCAACCATATGTTAGATTCATACTTGAACTTGCAAGCAATCAGAGCCAATATTTTTTTTTTTTTTTTTTTTTTTTTTTTTTTTTGCGGTATGCGGGCCTCTCACTGTTGTGGCCTCCCCCGTTGCGGAGCACAGGCTCCGGACGCGCAGGCTCAGTGGCCATGGCTCACGGGCCCAGGCGCTCCGCGGCATATGGGATCCTCCCAGACCGGGGCACGAACCCGTATCCCCTGCATCGGCAGGCGGACTCTCAACCACTTGCGCCACCAGGGAGGCCCCAGAGCCAATATTTTTTAAACAAAATGTTTGACATATACAAAAAAAGAAAAAAGAATAAAAGAAGAAATAATAACATGGTAGCTCCTACCCAGCTTAAGAAAATCTCATTACTGTACAGGTGATGCCCACGTATACTCCTCCTTGATCATATCTCTATATTATAGTTCACTTGTGGAGTTAATAGCTATCCTGAATTTGTCCTGTATTTCTTTTGTGTTGTTCCTTTTTTCATTCTTTTTTCTCAGCTTTTTAAAAACAGATATAATTGACATATTGTGTAAGTTTAAAGTGTACAACCTATTGATTTGATGGATTTATATCGCATTGATGGATTTATATCACATTATGATTGCCATTGTAGTATTAGCTAATACCTCTGTTACATCTCATAATTATTATTTCTTCCAGTGGTGGGAACAGTTAAGATCTAGTCTCTTAGAAAGTTTCATGTTTGTAATACAGTTTTATTGTCTGTAATCACTGTACTGTGTGTTAGATCTCTAGGAATTATTTACCTACTCGTTGCAGTTGTGTAATTCTTTATATTTTAACTATATATTGGCTGTTTTGTATGTTTTAAAAGTTTGATTGAAGGTGATGCATTGTATTTATTCTGCAGCTTGCTATTTGCATTCCATCTTATGTTTGTGCAGTTTATTCAAGCTGATGCATGTAGCTTATTCATTTTCACTGTTGGGTATAATATTTTATTATATCAAAATACTATAACTGGGCTTCCCTGGCGGCGCAGTGGTTGAGAGTCCGCCTGCCGATATAGTGGACACGGGTTCGTGTCCCGGTCCGGGAAAATCCCACATGCCGTGGAGCCTGCGCCTCCAGAGCCCGTGCTCCGTAACGGGAGAGGCCCCAACAGTGAGAGACACGAGTACCGCAAAAAAAAAAAAAAAAATACTATAACTTACCCATTCTCCTCTTGATGGACATTTAGTTGTTTCCTGCTTTTCGTTATTACAAACAGTGCTGCTGTGAACACAATTGTATATGCTCCTTCTAGGGTGCTCATAGCAACAAGATTCATAATAGCTAAAGAGTAGAAACAACCCAAATGTCCATCAACTGATTAATGGTTAAATTAAAATGTGTTCTATCCATATAATGGAATATTGTTCAGCCATAAAAAGTAGTGAAGTACTGATACATCCTACAACATGGATAAACCTTGAAAACATGTTAAGTGAAAGAAGTCAGTCACAAAAGACTGCATAATATGTGACTCTGTGTATATGAAATATGCAGAATAAGCAAATTCATAGAGACAGAAAGTAGACTAGTGTTTCCCAGAGTCTGGGGGAAGAGTGTAATGGTGAGTGATTGTTAATGGGTTTGGGGCTTTTGGGGTTGCCGGGGGCGGGGGGAATGAAAATGTTCTAAATTTAGTTTGTGGTGATATTGCACAACTCTGAATATACTAAAACCACTGAACTGTACACTTTAGATTGGTGAGCTTATGGCATGTGAATTATATCTCACTAAAGAAGTGAAAGGTAATTTCTAGGACAGTATTTTTCAAACCCAACCCACTAGTAGGTTATAAACCAATTTTAGTGAGTTAGAATAGAGTTTGCAGGGTATTTTTGTTTTGAGCTATAAGAATTTCTTCATTTATTCTTTAGAAAACAGGGGAGTGGGGAGCTCACGTGGCTAGTTTGAGTATATAAATTCATGAAATGTTTAAGTGAAAACTCATAAATAGCATATTTATGGTAGTTATGAATATATAATATTTGGCTGCAAAAAATTCAGTAAATTTTTGTTTGGTACTTTGGTTTTACTATTTATTTGGGTGATTAGTGATGATTATACCAGAAATGGAATCTTGAAAGGATCCTTGGAAATAAGAGAAAACACTCTAATTTGGCTTTTATCATCTCTTTGTTCACACTCCAGAGTTTCTGTGTCAAATCTGTCAAGCTTTTCTGCTACTTTCTGCCTTTCTCCCAGATTTTTGCCTTGGCTCTATTCTGTACCACAGCCAAATATATTCCTATTTCTAACATTCTGGTGTTTTGATCAGGTTATAAATTGACTCCTTTGGAAGCATACTGCTATTAAAATTTGATCTGCTGTCCATTTCAGTTTATATTAGAGATTTTGTAGATGTACTGGGTTAAATTTTATATGCTTTGAGAGCTTTAAAGTACTGATACAGTTTTTGTCTTCTGAATATGAATAGCAAATACTTGAGGCATGAAAATAGATATGAAGAGTTTAAAATCACAGATTGAAAGTATTTTAGAACTCTCCTTTTTTGTTCTAGGAAGAATTGTTTTCACTTTCAAATGTTAATAAGCTGAAATTTCTTTCTGTAGTATTCAGATTTTTTATACTGTTTTCTTATAACAACCATCAATCAAAGTTATAGTGATTTTGAGCTCTTTAATCATGTCATATCCTCATTATCTAATAGTAACTATCTCTGTTTTCTCAAATTTTCTTTTTGTTTTTTGTCTTTTTCTGACAGAGGCTTTTTTTAAAATTTATTTAATTGAAGTATAGTTGATTTACAGTGTTGTGTTAATTTCTGTTGTACAGCAAAGTAATTCAGTTATACATATAAATATGTTCTTTTTCATGTTCCTTTCCATTATGGTTTATCACCGGATGTTGAGTATAGTCCCCAGTGCTATACAGTAGGACCTTATTGTTTATCCATTCTATATATATAATAGTTTGCATCTGCTAATCCTAAACTCCCAGCCCATCCCTCTCCCACCCCCTCCTGCTTGACAACCACAAGTCTATTCTTTATGTCTAAAACTGGGACCTTTAGTCAGTAAAACTGGTGTGTGTGTGTGTGTGTGTGTGTTTTGGCACGAGGCTGGGAAAAAATTAGACTGAGGATGTCATTAAAAGGCAATATTTAACGTGAGGGGCTTGTGGTTGCCAGGCCATTTTTGCCTTCCTCTGACAGAGGCTTTTTTCAGTTGTCTGATATTCGTTGATTGACATCATGTATAAAAGCATAGCATTAGTAAAACATGGGCAGTTTGAGAAAGCCAAGACAATGCAGGGATCAGAAGGAAACTTAAAAACTATAAATCATATTGGGAAGAGAAAAGAAGGCATAGGAGTCTGTCGAAAAGGAATGTTCAAGAGAGAAAAAAAAAAGTATGGGAAACTAAAATATGGTAGAAATTTAAAGGATAATGCAAGTTAGGAAGATAAATCTCGAAAGTAGAATGAAAAACTTAAAGATGCATAAATAAGAGAAAATATAAGAAGATTAATGAAGTAGGCCAGTAGATCCAGAATCTGGCGGGGTGGGGGGAGTTCCAGAGAGAGTAGACAATATGAAGAAGATTGAATTTTCAGTGAATTACAGGAAATTTTCTCAACTGAATGAATCTCTGTTTTGCAAGTACATAGAAAGTACTTAGCAAGATGGATTTTTTTTAAAGCCACTCTGGAAATTTCAGAACATGAGGATTAAAGAGAAGGTCCTTCAAAACAAAAAACAAACCAAAAAACACCTTCCAGGGAGAAAAACAAGCCCTATTTCAAAGCTCAGAAGGCATTGATGGACTTGTCAACAGCACCACTGAAAGCTAGAATGCAACAGAGCAATTTATTTTATACCCAGACTGGCAGTCAAGGATGAGGATAAAATAAAATAAAGATAGGAGAGATCTTAATAAATTTACCTCCCATGCACTCATTCTCCAGAAGTTACTGATAAATGTGCACTATGAAAATGGAGTAAATCAAGATAGAGGAAGACTGGGATTGAAGACACAGGACATCCAACACACACAGAGATGACAGAACATTTAAGACATGTATATACTTAAAATTGATAAATATAAATGAAGTGTATTTTTTAATGAAATTTGAAAGTTAAAAATAGGATTTTTTTCCCCCTTAGTTGATCAATTTCTCTTATTGATTTAGAATGAGACAGGATTTTCTTCTGTACCAGCCATGGTCAGGATAGAGACTTGTATTTTACATTGAGACCTGGAACTTATAATTCCTTTTTGAATCCTTGAACTGGGAATGATACTTAATAATGTTCGGTTTTATAACTAAAAACAACTTCACAAATACATATTCTTCCAAAAATGTTGCGAACCTTTAAAAAATAAATTTTTAACTTTACTACTCCCATGATACTTGTGGAATTGTAATATTCCAGCATTTTCATGTCTGTTTTTTGCTACTTATATTTCACTACTTTTCAAAAATTTCTCAATTGTAGTTATTAAAATGAAATTTTAATTGTAAAAGGCAACAAGTTTGAAATCAGAGAATTTGTTTTAGAAACATGTCTTAATCATAAATTTGGAAATGTTCATTCAGGCTCATTATTTCCACTTAGGAAAGTAAGCCAGGTAGTTCCATACTGAATAAATTTCCCAAAGACATGTTTTCACTGAGAATGAACATGTTGAATTATGCAGTTTTATAACTACTTTTGTGTCCTCTGGGGGACAAAAAAGTACCAAGAATTGAGGCAGGTTGGAATGGCCACCAGAAATCTAATAAATCTAGTAATGCTTGCCAAGGTATTTCTTATGTCTCAACAGCCCATGTAACTGATTCTGTTATTATAATTTTCTGTTAAATTGAATCTTTTGAAAAAACAATCTGATGAAACAGGTTTGAAAACACAAATAAAATACTGGAAAATGGGAATTAAAATTCCTTTTCCTACAACTACTGAAAAGAGTGCTGTGGACACTGTTTCTTTTGCTTAAAGCTTTACGAATCAGGCAGCTAATAAGTGTCAGAGCCTGAATGCAATTCCAAGTCTTTCTGCCTCCTGAACTACTACTCAGTCCTCAAAAATTTTGATACAGCTAATTGACGGCATGTAGAGAAAGGAATCAATTTGAAAGTGTTTAATACATTATAAAACGAGATAACATTTTTACCTGTTAAATAAGTTAAGTTTTCTGAACTTAGTAATACTTAAATACTGGAAGCCCATATGTAGCTGGAGATGTAATTCACTACAACCCTATCAGAAAAGTCATACTATGTAATAATCCTAAAAACTGTTCACAGCCACAGACTGGAAGGAAATAGTCCAAAGTGTTAATATGTTCAGAGTAGAGATCTAACAAAATAATTATTTTCCAAATTTCCTACATTTAACTTTTTTTTTTTTTTTGGCTGCAGTGGGTCTTCACTGCTGTGCGTAGGCTTCTCCTTGCGGTGGCTTCTTTTGTTGCAGAGCATGGGCTCTAGGCGCGTGGGCTTCAGTAGTTGTGGCACACAGCCTCAGTAGTTGTGGTACGTGGGCACTAGAGTGCACGGGCTTCAGTAGTTGTGGTGCGTGGGCTCAGTAGTTGTGGCATGTGGGCTCTAGGGTGCAGGCTTCAGTAGTTGTGGCGAACAGGCTCAGTTGCTTCGCGGCATGTGGGATCTTCCCAGACCAGGGATCGAACCCGTGTCCCCCGCATCGGCAGGCGGATTCTTAACCACTGCACCACCAGGGAAGTCCTAACATGTTATTTTTATAAATAGGGTAAATGTTTCTATCTTTATCTGGTAGTTTAACTTTAGGGAAATAATTCTAAATACAGAATAAAGATTATCTAAAAATACTCAACAACTTTATTTTTTAGTAGTGAAAAATTAGAAACAAATGTCCAGCTGAGCAGAATGTACCAGAGTAAATAGTGATACTTCTAAGGGAAATATGTAAGACTTAAGAGATTGTATAGGTATAAGGGGGAAAGTTTATAGTATAATAGGCAAAGCCGGATACAGATTTGTTTATAAAGCATGTGATTACCGATATATATTTTTATAAAAATACAGCAGATTACTGGAAGAAGGTCTGGTAGTTTCATCAGCAATTTTGTTTGGATATTGAGATTCAAGTAATTTTTCCCTTTGTACTTTTATATATTTTCCAGATTTTATTTAATCATGTACTGACTTTTTAAAAACTAATATTTTCCTAACATGAGGTAAAGTGATAGGTAATGTTTTCCTAGGCTGCCACTACATACATTCTGTTTGTAGTATCTGTTAATTGGTCCTGTTTTCTTCTGTCCATATGGAATGAACATGTTTGTATTATTTCTTAGATCTGAAACTCAGCACCGAGGCTCTGCTCCCCACTCTGAGAGTGACCTCCCAGAGCAGGAAGAGGAGATTCTGGGATCTGATGATGATGAGCAGGAAGATCCCAATGATTATTGTAAAGGTAAGATTTTCTGTGAGGAGATACTAAGTAAGATGTGATCCATGTATATGCAGTTTTTCATTTGAATATTTGGTCTGTCAGCGTAAACAGTATTGATGCTTTCTGCTTATTGCATCCTTTTCTCTAAGTATAGGAATTAGTATTTCCTTTTACTTTGACTTAATTAAAGCTTAGTTTAAATTAAATTTGTTTCTGCTCCTTAAAAATGATAGTGCAGGGCTTCCCTGGTGGCGCAGTGGTTGAGAGTCCACCTGCCGATGCAGGGGACACGGGTTCGTGCCCCGGCCCGGGAAGATCCCACATGCCGCGGAGCAGCGGGGCTCATGAGCCATGGCCGCTGAGCCTGAGTGTTCGGAGGTTGTGCTCCTCAATGGGAGAGGCTACAACAGTGAGAGGCCCGCGTACCGCAAAAAAAAAAAAAAAAATGATAGTGCATATTTACCTTAGAAAATTTCAGAAATATGTTAAACAAAAAGAAAACAAAAACCGTCTGTAATGCTGCCACCCAGAAGTAACCAGTGGTAAGATTTGGTATGTAGACTTTTGAAAAACACCTTTCACTATTCTTTTCTCAAAGTGATGATTGCTAAGATACATTAAACTGGAATTATAGATACTTAAACTGTGTCATACAGTTGCCTGTTACCTTTTCTGTTTCTATTATGAAACTTCCCAGGATTCTTGGGTAGGATCTTCTTTGTTTTTTTTTTGTTTTGTTTTTTTTTTTAGTTTCTGCTTTATAACAAAGTGAATCAGTCATACATATACATCTGTTCCCACATCCCTTCCCTCTTGCGTCTCCCCCCCTCCCTCCCTCCCTCCCACCCTCCCTATTTGGGTAGGATCTTATAACAGAATATCTCTTAATCACTGGGGAGAACCTGGTTCTTCTTCTCAGTAGGCAGAGATGCATGTTTAAATCCCTTGATTCCTGCCACTGTTGGCAGCCTTTTCAGGCCTTCCTGGTTTTTATGTTTTAGAAAAGCAATTTCTTTTTTTAAAGTTAAATAAATGGAATTCATTAATCTCTCTCCTAAAAAACATCCTGAGACTACAACTAGTCTCAAAATAGATTTATATGTTTAGATAAATCTTGGATTACTGAGGGGCAAGAACGTTGTGAAACATAACCTTATTTTTGTTTGAGGATGACTTATTTTTTTAAGTAATTATTGGTTGTTCCACAAAGCATCACTTGCTCACTCTAAATCATTACTCTTATTCTTTAAGATATTTTTTGTAACATGAGCTCAATAGTACTGTGTTGCTAACTTAACATTTTCTTTTGTTGAGTTGGTTGTGTTAGAAGAAACCATTTTTATTTGCTAAAAGGTGTATAGATGTTGAAAAACGTGTTGTGAGATACCTTTTCCTACTACTTAAGTGACTATTTCCCTCCCGTTGTTTCTTCCAGGAGGTTATCATCTTGTGAAAATCGGAGATCTATTCAATGGGAGATATCATGTGATCCGAAAGTTGGGCTGGGGACACTTTTCAACAGTGTGGTTATCATGGGATATTCAGTAAGTTTTAGTGATCCTGCAAGAGAATTAGGTGATTCCTAAATGTTTGTGTCTGATTTTCCACTTTTAGTCTAAGCTCTAGACTGATGTCTTGATAAGAATCTTATTACTGAGAATCTTTATGTTCTTGGGCAAATGACTTTCCTCGGATGAAGAGTCAGCTTAGAGGAGACACAAGATTGATTAAATTAGTATCAGTAAGGCGCTTGAAACTCCCAAATTCAAAACATTACAAATACCCAAAGAAAGTGTAGTATGTAAGTTCATAGTTTTTCTCATTGGAGTAGAGCTAAATTTTTGGATGATGCCCTAGACCAACCTTTGTGAAATTACCTATTTTTTTGTATTTTGTTTTGATAACAGACCTGTTCAGTGTAAAACTTCTCTACATAAAAATCACAGGCAATTAACGTTGGATGTTTACCTAAAAGTGTAGCATCTATCTTTGGTGAGACAGCAGTTGCTATCTGTGTGCTTAATTTTTTATCAGTTTTTCACCCAAGTATTTCTTCTGGCTTCTTAGAGGAAAGTATTATAGCTTTTAACCTTTTAGGTTTTGCTATACAGATATACAGAATACTTCTGATTTGGTGGAGCTTTCCCCCTTATTTATCCACACTTCATGGTTTTACTTGGATTCACGGAACATTCAGAAAGTAGATTTTAACTTAGAGGAAATGTTTGGTGACTGACATTACCCAGGAACAGATTTTCTTCTTCTCATAAGTTATATTTGGCCAGTTAGTGCTATTAAGAGGTACAGGTGATCCCATAGTAGTAGTTCGTGTTTGAGTACAGGGAAATATGAAATCAATGTTTGTACTTCTGTCGCTGTCTCCCAGTTATAGTTAAATCTTAGCTTCCTAACATAAAGATAGAGCATTTAGTCTTAATTGCCTGTTTGTTTCTTAGGGGGAAGAAGTTTGTGGCAATGAAAGTAGTTAAAAGTGCTGAACATTATACGGAAACAGCGCTTGATGAAATCCGGTTGCTGAAATCAGTAAGTATTAGATTGTATTTGTGAGCTGCAAAGCATTATAAATAAATAAAGTTTTATTCAGTTAAGATACGCCAAGTGTATACTCTTTGGCATGGCTCATTTTTACTGTAAAGTTCTAGTATCCTTAAAGAGGTAGAGGAAGACAGTATTTACACATCCTGTGTATGTGGTAGGGAACTGGTGGAATATGCTGTGATGGGAATTCTCCCTACATATACAATGGAAAATAACCTTGCAAATAAACAGAAATGTTTACTGAGTATGTTTTATGTGCCAGATAGCACAAAGAATGTTTTTCTTTCCTGCTATAGTTAAAAAAAGTTGTGTGAATAAATATATAATATCTATTTTGTTTTAAAATCTTATACAAATATATAAAAATAAGCACTATATTTTTACTAATTCCCTTTATTACCTGGAAACTTAGGTAAATATTATCAAAAACTTATTTTCAGTTTTGTTACAAATTAGTAAATGTCAGTGTAGTAGAAGGAGCTTAAACTCAGAGTTAGAAAACATGAGTTTTAGGGCCAGCTCTATCCAAATATATCCTTCAACTCATCTTTTTATTTCTTCTGAGCCTTAGGTTTTTCATTTGTAAAGTGAGGAAGCTAGACCAGGAGAGCTCCAAGGAAGTACTTTTCGAAGTGCCAGTCTGTGATAAGATAAGGAGGTCATGCCCAAAGTAAATCAGTGTACTGCTTCCTTCCCTCAGAAAGTTTTTCTATGAAAAAAAATGAAGGCTGAATAAACAGTATGGTTAGTGCTATGGTTGACTGCATCCTGCAAAAGCTCCTGAATTCCTCCTGGTCTGGTAACTAGCAGTTAATTTGGGAGTAGCAAGATGGTATAATTAAACAATAGTCTTTGTTGATTGTGTTTTCTTTTGTGAACTGCTTATATTAAGTTCTTTGTTTGAACTATTAAAATTTTATGTTTGTCTCATAGATTTGTATGAGCTCTTTCTTGGAGTAATCCTTTGTTCTATTTGCTGCAGGTATCCCCTCCCCCACCACCATTTGGTTTATTTCTATGGTTTCCCTTTTGCTAAGCATTGTTTCTTCCCTATTATAGGTTCGCAATTCAGATCCTAATGATCCAAATAGAGAAATGGTTGTTCAACTACTAGATGACTTTAAAATATCAGGAGTTAATGGAACACGTATCCTTTTTAAAACCTATTTGAAAACAAATCATGAAATAACTTTATCCCAAAGAAAGAAACAAGATTTGTACAGGTAGCACTGGTCTCTTCTCTCAAAACAAACTGTAATCAAATTACTTTATTTTATTGTAAACTTTTGAACACAGATATGAATCGGGTCTCTCTTCATATGTTGTGATTTTTTAGGCTATTGGTTTTACACTTTTTTCCTTTTTTCAGGCAAATTAAAACCAAACCCAAAAGAAACTTTTTAAGAAAAGAACCTTGTACTAGTAAGTAGCTTCTATGATTTTTATCAATTAGCGCAGAAATTTTAATGGAGTTAATGAGAAATACTGGGTAAAGGACTTCCCTGGTGATCCAGTGGTTAAGAATCTGCCTGCCAATGTAGGGGACATGGGTTCGATCCCTGGTCCAGGAAGATCCGCAGAGCAACTAAACCCATGCGCCACAACTACTGAGCCCTTGCTCTAAAGCCTGCGAGCTGCAACTGCTGAAGCCCGTGCACTCTAGGGCCCGTGCTCCACAACAAGAGAAGCCACCGCAGTGAGAAGCCCCTGCACCTCAACGAAGAGTAGCCCCACCTCACCGCAACTAGAGAAAGCCCACACGCAGCAATGAAGACCCAGTGCAGCCAAAAATAAATAAATTAATTAAAATTTCAAAAAAAGAAATACTGGGTAAACAAGAATTTTATCTCAGTATTTAAGAGGCTGTACATGTATGCTTAAAATCTAAACAGGTGTAATTGTTCACATTCTGTCATAATGGAAAAACTGACTTGTTTTATGTTTTGATCCGGAATTTTAGAATTTTAAAGTTGGAAGGAATGTTAGCTATTTTTTCCCCCACAGGTTAATATCAGAGTGACATGCACGGAAGTAATTGAAAGGTTGTTGCAACAGCTATGCTTGTAAAGGCCTATCACATTTTTCAGAATGAAAGATGAAGAAGAATCTCACTTGGATTGGAGAGTCTGAAACCTGTTTATAAACTATTTTAAAATGTATAAGAAAAGACACTGCATATATCATTCTACTTTCCCTGCATGTTTAGCTTCTCTTAGCGCACATTTTTAATTGCCAGTGATGATCTTTTTTTAAGGAGATGGGCTACATAGGTCCCATCTCTAATCATGTGGACTATGGTTAGAGATTTGAACAGAGAAGCAAGGAGAGAGGATGAAAAAGGAGAGAGAACAGGTGATAACATAAAGATTTTATCTATCATTCTGAAGTTAGTTTTCAGTTACTTCCTTGGAGAAATATAAATCAAATCCCCCCCCTTCCCCAAATCTCTAAGGAAAGTGGTACAAGAAGCATTCCATATGAATCATCATTTTACGTCTGTTGTGGTCATTTCATAGATGACTTACTCTGTGTGTGTGTGGTATGCATGTTTTCAAAGAATTGAGAGGAAGGCTAACCATGAAATAAAACCATACAGGATGTCATGATGGCCGTTAGGGTCTGTTTCCCTATTTCTTGATCTTGTAATGTTTCTCACTGTGCCACATTTTCCTATTAATTTGGGAATATTATAGTAAAACTGTAGAAGTATTCTAAATAGTCTCCTCAGTAATGCTGAGTACCTTTATTTGACCCTAAGCAAGAAGACTTTGTTTTTAACTATTGAAATATCTTATTAGATTTGAATTTCAAGCTCTAAGATATTTTCCAGACATTACCAGATGGGTTCTCTGTAGTTTCTATCCACTGAGTTCCTATTTTATTCATTTCTCCCTTTATCCTTAGCCATTTCTCTTTGCCCTTCCTCCTACTTGTCTCCCAGCTTTCTTGGCTATTGCATTATTTGCTGCTTCTAGAGATTAGAAAGGATAAAACGCAGAGCACTGAGTTAAGGTTTAATGGATTATGTCATTCTCCTGCCCCTCGTCTCTTTTCACAACACAGGTATACCTGCATGGAGCTATATATCTGTATTTTTCATTGTATCTGAGCATACTGCTTTTTCTCTGGAGCACTGTCCTTTCTCATATTGAAGTATCACAGGACTCTGAACTAGGAAGTTAATACAGACTTCAGTATAAATGGGTTCATTCTACTTCCATGAGTGGTGAGGGGAGAAGAGTGATTAAGGGACAGCTGATCTTTATATAATACTGACATTAGGGGGCTTCCCTCGTGGCGCAGTGGTTGAGAGTCCGCCTGCCGATGCAGGGGACACGGGTTCGTGCCCTGGTCCGGGAAGATCCCACATGCCGCGGAGCGGCTGGGCCCGTGAGCCATGGCCGCTGGGCCTGTGCGTCCAGAGCCTGTGCTCCGCAATGGGAGAGGCCACAACAGTGAGAGGCCCGCGTACAGCAAAAAAAAAAAAAAAAAAATACTGACATTAGTAAGTGTCTTTTTTTTTTTTCCTTTACCCATCTCCCACAAAATTTTTTTTCACAGATTCTTTTGATATTTTACCCAGTTCTTCTTGTTTTTTAAGCTACTGAATGTTTGGTCATTTTTAGATCACTGCTTACAAATTAAAATAACATTGTCAAATTGTAATCTCTCAACAAATGAAAGTTAATATTAAAGCTAGGAACATGAAAATAACTTAAAAATTCTGTTTTCTGGTTTGTTTAATCAATCTGCATTCTAAAATACCTTATTTTGATACATTTCCTATATACAGAAGTAGAATAGTTTGATGAATCCTCATAGATCATTCCCATTTCAGAAGTTATCAACTCACAATCAGTCTTGTTTTGTCTGTATCTCCTGATAATTTTGTGACCAATCTTAAAGATATTTTTTCATCCGTAATTATTTTAGAATGTATCTCCAAAAGACAAAGACTTAAAACATAACCCCAACACAGTTATTATTCCTAAAAAATTGGGGACGAGTTTCTTAAGTCCTTTTTTCTAGTCAGTGTTTAAGTCTCTCCAAATGTCTCATACTTTTTTTTTCTTTTAGTTTTTTTATTCTTAACTTCAGTCAGGAGCCACAAGGTTTTTGACAGTTCCTTTATGATTTGGCACATCAAAATGTTCCAGGCTCATTTTGTGCATTTCCTGTCCCAAACCTGGGGTCAGCCATTTCTTTAAAAAGCCTTAATTCCTGTGAGTGGGAAATGGGGAACAGAATCTAGGCACTAGGTATATACTTTGCTACTGGGTTGATTATTGCCATCACTTTTATGATTTCTTGATCCATTGCAAAGAGCAAATACCTTCATTCCCTTCCCCTCCTTCCTTTTTCTGGGTCACTTGAAGTTGCCCCTGCAGCTTACTTTTGTGGGTAGGTGGGTTTATTTGTTCGTTTGTATTACTTTTTCTTTGTGTATTTCATTTTGGATAGTTTTTATTGCTGTACCTTCGAGTTCACTAATCTCATTCTGCAGTGCTTAATCTGCCATTTATCCCATCCCCCTGGATGGGATTTTTCTGCTTTTCATCTCAGAAGTTCAATTTGGGTCTCTTTTTTTTTCTTCCAGCCTTATTGAGGTATAATTCACATACAGCAGTGTATAAGTATAAGGAATACAGCATAATGATTTGACTTGCATACATCATTAAATGATTATCACACAATAATTCATCTCATAAAATAACAAAATTAAATAGAAAAAAAAAATTTTCTTTGTGGTGAGAACTCTTAGACTACTCCCAATAACTTACATATATAACATATAGCACTGTTAATTATATTTATTGTATTGTACATTATATCCCTAGTACTTATCTTATAACTGGAAATTTATACCTTTTGACTGCCTTCATCCAGTTTCCCCTCCCCTAACCACCACCTCTGGTAACCACAGATTTGATCTTTTTCTTTTGAGGTTTTTTTGTGTGTTTTTTTGTTTTTGGTTTTTTTTGCGGTATGCGGGCTTCTCACTGTTGTGGCCTCTCCCGTTGTGGAGCACAGGCTCCGGACGCGCAGGCTCAGCGGCCATGGCTCACAGGCCTAGCTGCTCCATGGCATGTGGGATCTTCCCAGACCGGAGCACGAACCCGTGTCCCCTGCATCGGCAGGCGGACTCTCAACCACTGCGCTACCAGGGAAGCCCCTGTTTATTTTTGAAGTATAACTGACCTATAACACTATGTTAGTTCTGGTGCACAATGTGGTGATTTGATATTTCTATACATTTCAAAATGATCACTGTGATAAGTCTACTTAATTTATGTTACCATACAAAGATATTACATAGTTATTGACTATATTCCCCAAATTGTACATTTCACACCCATGACTCACTTATTTTGCAACTGGAGTTTTATACTACTTAATCTCTTTCAGCTATCTCTTTCCTCCTCCACCTTCCTCTCCTCTGGCAACCACCTGTTTGTTCTCTGTATCTGTAACTTTGTTATGTTTGTTCATTTGTTTTGTCTTTTATATTCCACATTATTAAGTGAAATCGTACAGTTTTGTCCTTCTCTGTCTCACTCATCTCACCATCCATGTCACAAATGGCGAGGTTTCATTCTTTTTTATGGCTGAGTCACATTCCATTAATATATACATACCACATCATCTTTGCATCTCTCTTTTTTTCTATATATATCTTCTGTATCTCTTTTCAACATATGGAATACTGCTATAACTATTTAATTTCCTTGTCTGCTAATTCTAACATCTGGGTCAGTTCTGGGTCAATTTCAAATGATTGATTTATTACTGTATCTAATTTTCAGATACATTTTACTGCACCTTTGTTGCCTGGTAGTCTTTGAGACACTGTGATTTTTACCTTGTTGGCTCCTGGATATGTTGTATAGCTATAAATCTTGAGCTTTGTTCTGGGATGCAGTTGTTACTTGGAAGCACTTTGATCCTTTTCAGATTTTACTTTTATGATTTGTTAGTTGACTCCAGAGCAGTGTTCAGTCTAGGGCTAATCATTCCTTCTACTGAGGCAAGGTCTTCTGAATAATCTACCCAATGCCCCATGACTATGAATTTTTCTAGTTTTTTTCTTAATTGAGATATAATTGACATATAACATTGTATTAGTTTTGGGTGTACAACATAATGATTTGATGGATGTATACATTGCAAAATGATTACCATAGTAAGTTTAGTTAACATCCATCACCACACATACTTAGTTTTTTTCTTGTGATGAGAACTTTAAGATTTACTGTCTTAGCAACTCTCAACTACACAATATAGTATTATTAACAATAGTCACTATGCTGTACATTACACACCCAGGACTTACTCATCTTTATTTATTTATTTTTTTAAATTCATTCATTTATTTATTTTTGGCAAGGCGGATTCTTAACCACTGTGCCCCCAGAGAAGTCCCAGACTTAATTCATCTTATAACTGGAAGTTTGTACCTTCTGACCACCGTCACCCATTTCCCCCACCCCCCACCTTTGGCAACCACTAGTCTGTTTTCTGTATCTATGAGTTTGTTGTTTTGTTTTGTTTTTAGATTCCACATATAAGTGAGATCATACAGTATTTGTCTTCCTCTGTTTTATTTCACTTAGCATAACACCCTCAAGGTCCATCCATGTTACCATAAATGGCAAGATTTCTTTCTTCATATGGCTAAATAATATTCCATTGTGTATGTAGACCATATTTTCTTTATCCATTCATCCATCAGTGGACGCTAGGGTTGCTTCCATGTCTTGGCTGTTGTAAATAATGCTGCAGTGAACATGAGGGTGCACATCTCTTTAAGTTAGTGATTTTGTTTTCTTCGGATAAATACCCAAAAGTGGAATTGCTGGAATGTATGGTAGTTCTCTTTTTAGTTTTTTTGAGGAACCTCCATACTGTTTTCCATAGTGGCTGTACCAGTTTACATTCCCACCAACAGTGCACAAGGGCTCCTTTTTCTCCACATCCTCACAAACACTTGTTATCACTTGTCTTTTTTTTTTTTTTTTTTTTTGCGGTACGCAGGCCTCTCACTGTTGTGGCCTCTCCCATTGCGGAGCACAGGCTCCGGACGCGCAGGCTCAGCGGCCATGGCTCACGGGCCCAGCCGCTCCGCGGCATGTGGGATCTTCCCAGACCGGGGCACGAACCCGTGTCCCCTGCATCGGCAGGCAGACTCTCAACCACTGCGCCACCAGGGAAGCCCCACTTGTCTTTTTTATATAATAGCCATTCTAACAGCTGTGAGGTGGTATCTCACTGTGGTTTTGATTTGCATTTCCCTGATGATTAGTGATGTTGAACACCTTTTCATGTACCTGTTGGCCATCTTTATGTCTTCTCTGGAAAAATATGTGTTCAGATTCTTTGTTCATTTTTTAATCAGATTGGGTTTTTCCCCCCTATTGATTTATATGAGTTCTTTATATATTTTTGATATTAACCCCTTATCAGATCTTTGATTTGCAAATATTTTTCCCATTCCATAGGTTGCCTTTTCATTTTCATTTTGTTTCCTTTGCTCTGCAGAAGATTTTTAGTTTGATGTAGTCCACTTCTTCATTTTTGCTTTTGTTGACTTTGTTTTTGGTGTCAGATCCAAAATATCATCGCCAAGACCAATGTCAGGGAGCATCCACCTGTATTTTCTTCTAGGAGTTTATGGTGTCAGGTCTTATGTTCAAGTCTTTAATCCATTTTGAGTTGATTTTGGGGTCTAGTGTAAGATAATGGTCCAGTTTCATTCTTTTGCATGTAGCTGTTCAGTTTTCCCCCCATGATTCATTGAAATTACTGTCCCCATTGTAAGTTCTTGGCTCCTTCCTTTGTTGTAAATTAATTGACCATATATGTGTGGATTTATTTCTGGCCTATGACTGAATTTTTCTAGTCCTTTTGATGAAAGCAGATACTGTTGGAGCCCTGTGAGAATGCTGGGCACTATTCCCTCTAATCCTTTCAGATGATTTTTTTCCCCTCTAGTAGTTTCCTCATATACCTATGCTGATTACTACTCTACTGAATACTTGAGGGGGATCCCTTTTTAGATCTCCAGGGTTCTCTTTCTCTGCAGTTCTCTCCTCGCTAGTATTGTTCTGTGAACCATAGCTGCTGCCTTGATCTCCCAGGACTCTCAGCTCCGTCTGTTTAACTCAAGGGGTTTGCTTGGAGAGTCTCAAGACAGTAAGAAGACAGTGATCTCTCAGGGAGGTCTTCTTTGTCCAGGGTCTTTAAGTCTGTTGTTTTATGTATTTTGTCTGATTTTGTTGTCGCTTAAAGCAAGAGGGTTAAGCCAGTCCCTGTTACTCGATCTTGACTGAAGCAGAAGTTCCTAGATGTTTGTTTAACTCTAAGAAATTACCAACCAGTTTTCCAAAGTGGTTGTACCATTTTATACTTATGTTAGCATAATATGGGAGTTCTAATTGCTCCATATGCTCATCTACATTTGGTCATGTTAGTCTTTTTATTTTAGTTATTCTGTTGAGTTTGAAATAGTATCGTCCTGTAATTTTGATTTGTATTTTCTGAGGTAGTCATGTCCCGTTTTTAATCTCCTTTAATTAAGAACGGTTCCTTTCATGGCATTCACTCATCCCCCCCCCCCCCCCGCCACTGGCCAGAGAATCCAGGCCAGTTGTATTGTTCCTTAATTTGGATTTGTCTGATTATTTCCTCATGATTAAGTTCATTAATCATTTTTGTCAAGTATACTACATGGATGTTTTATTTTTCTCAGTGTATTACATCAGAGGGCACATAATGTGAATTTGTGCTTATCATTGGTGATGATATGTTTGATTACATGGTTAAGGCAGTGTCTGCTCGATATCCCTGTTTAAAAGTATCTTTTTCCTTTTATAATTAATAAGCAACCTATGGGGTGATAGTGTGACACTGTGAGAATTCTTTTTCCCCTAGCAATCTTCACTTAGTAGTTTTAGTATTCATTAATTCTTATCTGAATCAGTTCAGTTATTACTATAGTGATGATAAAATGGTAATTTTTTTATTTCTGTCATACTTTATGTATTTATTAGTTGACTTTTTCTCTGAAGAAGACATTTTCCTCCCCCGAACACAAACTTATTTTATTATCCCATTTGGATTCATTCTGTTTTTAATTTATAAGCTAATTCATAACTTCACTCTTTAAAATGTTCTCAGCTTTGGCCGGTGGCTTCTTTTTTTTTTTTTAATAGATTTTATTTATTTATTTATTTATTTGTTTGTTTGTTTGTTTGTTGCATTGGGTCTTCGTTGCTGCACACGGGCTTTCTCTAGTTGCGGCAAGGTGGGGCTACTCTTCGTTGTGGTACGCAGGCTTCTCCTTGCGGTGGCTTCTCTTACTGGGGAGCTGGGCTCTAGGCGAACAGGCTTCAGTAGTTGTGTCACGTGGGCTTCAGTAGTTGTGGCTCGCGGGCTCCAGAGCACAGGCTCAGTAGTTGTGGTGCACGGGCCCAGTTGCTCCGCAGCATGTGGGATCTTCCTGGACCAGGGCTTGAACCCGTGTCCCCTGCATTGTCAGGCAGATTCTTAACCGGCCAGTGGCTTCTTCAAGCTGGTTCCTGTTTCCTCCTGACATGTTTCCTTACTGTTGGCACAGCAAGGTATTCCAGGTTTTCCCTGGATTTGGCCATTTCTTTAAGGAGTCCAGGTTTTCCTTTAGCAGAGAATCTTATTTAAAACAGAAGTCTGAGCACTAGATCATTATTACATATGTATGTCTTGACTTTCCAATTTATGTAGAAGCTTCTAGAGGTTGAAAATACCAACATCTTCTGACTAAAATCCCTGCAGTGCCCTAGCCCTGGCACTACTAGGCCCAAAGAGTATTCCTGTTATGAGGCGTGATTAGGGTGTTCATACATAAGAGAACACATGGTGGCAGTAGAATCAAGATTAGTTTTGTAAAGTAAAGAGCATAAAGCAAGTCAGTTTCCTATTTTTTTTAAATGTTGATATTTACATTTTTTAGCTCGTTTTGGTACTTGTCTTCTTTCGCTAAAGCCAATTTTATTTTTCCTTGCTTTGATACTATGAGAGTAGGCGTTGTTACCCTGGACGTTAGTTTCGACATCAGGGAAGAGACTAATCAATACCTTAAGCCTAGTGCTTTCACTAACTTTATGTATATGTTTCACTTTTATTTTTATCACTGAGTGTTTTAATGTGCATAGTTTTATTAATAAACCAGCACACCCCAGAGTTTTCCATACTTTGGGTATTTTCTGTGACTAAAGCATTAATTAACCTTTAGAATTTCAGAATATTGACAGCTAGATTTTCTTTTTTAGTCAAGCTCTATAACTCTTTATACTGAAAGAATACAATAATAATTTCATTGACAGTAACACAATCATAGTAGGGGACTTTAACACCCCACTTTCACCAATGGACAGGTCATCCAAAATGAAAATAAATAAGGAAACACAAGCTTTAAATGATACATTAAACAAGATGGACTTAATTGATATTTATAGGACATTCCATCCAAAAACAACAGAATACACATTTTTTTTCAAGTGCTCATGGAACATTCTCCAGGATAGATCATATCTTGGGTCACAAATCAAGCCTTGGTAAATTTAAGAAAATTGAAATTGTATCAAGTATCTTTTCCGACCACAATGCTATGAGGCTAGATATCAATTATAGGAAAAGAGCTGTAAAACATACAAACACATGGAGGCTAAACAATACACTACTTAATAACGAAGTGATCACTGAAGAAATCAAAAATACCTAGAAACAAATGACAGTGGAGACACGACGACCCAAAACCTATGGGATGCAGCAAAAGCAGTTCTAAGAGGGAAGTTTATGGCAATACAATCCCACCTTAAGAAACAGGAAATATCTCGAATAAACAACCTAACCTTGCACCTAAAGCAATTAGAGAAAGAAGAACAAAAACATCCCAAAGTTAGCAGAAGGAAAGAAATCATAAAAATCAGATCAGAAATAAATGAAAAAGAAATGAAGGAAACGATAGCAAAGATCAATAAAACTAAAAGCTGGTTCTTTGAGAAGATAAACAAAATTGATAAACCATTAGCCAGACTCATCAAGAAAAAAAGGGAGAAGACTCAAATCAATAGAATTAGAAATGAAAAAGGAGAAGTAACAACTGACACTGCAGAAATACAAAAGATCATGAGAGATTACTATAAGCAACTCTATGCCAATAAAATGGACAACCTGGAAGAAATGGACAAATTCTTAGAAATGCACAACCTGCCAAGACTGAATCAGGAAGAAATAGAAAATATGAACAGACCAATCACAAGCACTGAAATTGAAACTGTGATAAAAAATCTTCCAACAAACAAAAGCCCAGGACCAGATGGCTTCACAGGCGAATTCTATCAAGCATTTAGAGAAGAGCTAACACCTATCCTTCTGAAACTCTTCCAAAATATAGCAGAGGGAGGAACACTCCCAAACTCATTCTACGAGGCCACCATCACCTTGATACCAAAACCAGACAAGGATGTCACAAAGAAAGAAAACTACAGGCCAATATCACTGATGAACATAGATGCAAAAATCCTCAACAAAATACTAGCAAACAGAATCCAACAGCACATTAAAAGGATCATACACCATGATCAAGTGGGGTTTATTCCAGGAATGCAAGGATTCTTCAATATACGCAAATCAATCAATGTGATACACCATATTAACAAACTGAAGGAGAAAAACCATATGATCATCTCAATAGATGCAGAGAAAGCTTTTGACAAAATTCAACACCCATTTATTATAAAAACCCTGCAGAAAGTAGGCATAGAGGGAACTTTCCTCAACATAATAAAGGCCATATATGACAAACCCACAGCCAGCATCGTCCTCAATGGTGAAAAACTGAAACCATTTCCACTAAGATCAGGAACAAGACAAGGTTGCCCACTCTCACCACTCTTATTCAACCTAGTTTTGGAAGTTTTAGCCACAGCAATCAGAGAAGAAAAGGAAATAAAAGGAATCCAAATCGGAAAAGAAGAAGTAAAGCTGTCACTGTTTGCAGATGACATGATACTATACATAGAGAATCCTAAAGATGCTACCAGAAAACTACTAGAGCTAATCAATGAATTTGGTAAAGTTGCAGGATACAAAATTAATGCACAGAAATCTCTGGCATTCCTATATACTAATGATGAAAAATCTGAAAGTGAAATCAAGGAAACACTCCCATTTACCATTGCAACAAAAAGAATAAAATATCTAGGAATAAACCTACCTAAGGAGACAAAAGACCTGTATGCAGAAAATTATAAGACACTGATGAAAGAAATTAAAGATGATACAAATAGATGGAGAGATGTACCATGTTCTTGGATTGGAAGAATCAACATTGTGAAAATGACTCTACTACCCAAAGCAATCTACAGATTTAATGCAATACCTATCAAACTACCAATGGCATTTTTCACAGAACTAGAACAAAAAATTTCACAATTTGTATGGAAACACAAAAGACCCCGAATAGCCAAAGCAATCTTGAGAACGAAAAACGGAGCTGGAGGAATCAGGCTCCCTGACTTCAGACTATACTACAAAGCTACAGTAATCAAGACAGTATGGTACTGGCACAAAAACAGAAAGATAGATCAATGGAACAGGATAGAAAGCCCAGAGATAAACCCACGGACATATGGTCACCTTATCTTTGATAAAGGAGGCAGGAATGTACAGTGGAGAAAGGACAGTCTCTTCAATAAGTGGTGCTGGGAAAACTGGACAGGGACATGTAAAAGTATGAGATTAGATCACTCCCTAACACCATACACAAAAATTAGCTCAAAATGGATTAAAGACCTAAATGTAAGGCCAGACACTATCAAACTCCTAGAGGAAAACATAGGCAGAACACTCTATGACATAAATCACAGCAAGATCCTTTTTGACCCACCTCCTAGAGAAATGGAAATAAAGACAAAAATAAACACATGGGACCTAATGAAACTTCAAAGCTTTTGCACAGCAAAGGAAACCATAAACAAGACGAAAAGACAACCCTCAGAATGGGAGAAAATATTTGCAAATGAAGCAACTGACAAAGGATTAATCTCCAAAATTTATAAGCAGCTCATGCAGCTCAATAGCAAAAAAACAAACAACCCAATCCAAAAATGGGCAGAAGACCTAAATAGACATTTCTCCACAGAAGATATACAGACAGCCAACAAACACATGAAAGGATGCTCAACATCTTTACTCATTAGAGAAATGCAAATCAAAACTACAATGAGATATCATCTCACACCAGTCAGAATGGCCATCATCAAAAAATCTAGAAACAATAAATGCTGGAGAGGGTGTGGAAAAAAGGGAACACTCTTGCACTGCTGGTGGGAATGTGAATTGGTACAGCCACTATGGAGAACGGTATGGAGGTTCCTTAAAAAACTACAAATAGAACTACCATATGACCCAGCAATCCCACTACTGGGCATATACCCTGAGAAAACCATAATTCAAAAAGAGACATGTACCAAAATGTTCATAGCAGCCCTATTTACAATAGCCCGGAGATGGAAACAACCTAAGTGTCCATCATCAGATGAATGGATAAAGAAGATGTGGCACATATATACAATGGAATATTACTCAGCCATAAAAAGAAATGAAATTGAGCTATTTGTAATGAGGTGGATGGACCTAGAGTCTGTCATACAGAGTGAAGTAAGTCAGAAAGAGAAAGACAAATACTGTATGCTGACACATATATATGGAATTTAAGAAAAAAATGTCATCAAGAACATAGGGGTAAGACAGGAATAAAGACACAGACCTACTAGAGCATGGACTTGAGGATATGGGGAGGGGGAAGGGTAAGCTGTGACAAAGTGAAAGAGCGGCATGGACATATATACACTACCAAACGTAAGGTAGATAGCTAGTGGGAAGCAGCCGCATAGCACAGGGAGATCAGCTCGGTTCTTTGTGACCGCCTGGAGGGGTGGGATAGGGAGGGTGGGAGGGAGACGCAAAAGGGAGGGGATATGGGAACATATGTATATGTATAACTGATTAAATTTGTAAAATAAAAAAAAAATTAAAAAAAAAATAATAATTTCATTGAGGTGGAACACAGCTTGTCTTGCCCCCTTTCTTCTCTTCTGTCTCCCTTTTCCTCCTTAACAAACTCCTAGATATCTGCATGGTGTTTGAAGTTTTGGGGCATCATCTGCTCAAGTGGATCATCAAGTCCAATTATCAAGGGCTTCCTTTGCCTTGTGTCAAAAAAATTATTCAACAAGTATGTATCTTAATATTTTCTATGTGGTGGATTTTTTTAAGGTTATGCTCCATTTATAGTTATTATAAAATATTGGCTATATTCCTTGTGTTGTGCAGTATATCCTTGTAGCTTATTTATTTTATACATAATAGTTTGTATGTGGTAATTTTTTTAGATTCTTAAAAGTGTCAGGAGTTTCCTATTTCCAATAGAATTTTTATTTTTAAAACAAGGTTTTTTTAATTGCTGAAATTATTTATTCAGCCCCTAGGGTTTATTGTGTTTATTCTATTTTTAAATGTTTTAGCATAACCATTTTCCCCCAGGTTCATCTTCTGTAATAATTATTAGATGAGGAGCTGATTTTTGAAATTTGGAGCCCTTATCCAGAAGTTCTGGTTGCGAAAATTGATTATATATTAATAGAAAATTGTCAAATTATTACCGTCTCTTTATATAACATTATTCATGAGCATTTTCTCATATTCTAAATAGCTTTCAATATATAGTGAAGAAGTTTGTCATCACGAAGGTGGTAATACTTCAGAGGGCAAACAGTTTGTTTAGATAATGTGTTTTGTTGGACAGAGCTCCAAACTGGGAAACAAGAGACCTCAGTTCTTCATCAACAAGGAAATTTGAATTTAAAGATAGCTAAATTTCTTTCATGACCTACATTTCAGTAGTTAAAGGACAGTGTCAACCGTTTATTCTTCGTCTCTGTAATGTATCAATAAATATCTCCAAATAGAATTAGCTTTGTAAAACTTGGAAGAACTTGTTATTGTAAATAAACTCTTGCCTTTGTTCATAGTTTACAATTAATCTTTCTGGGGAAGTTTGTTGTGCTTTAAAAAAAATGCTTTCTTCTCTGTAGTAGAAAACTACCATATCATTTTTACTTTTTATTTTTTCAAAATGTTGTATTGTGATTTTTTCCTTCTCCAGAAAGACTTGTATTTTGTGTTTGCAAGTCTACTGCTCTATTCCCATTCAGGTGTTACAGGGTCTGGATTATTTACACACCAAGTGCCGTATCATCCATACTGACATTAAACCAGAAAACATCTTGTTGTCAGTGAATGAACAGTACATCCGGAGGCTGGCTGCAGAAGCAACAGAATGGCAGCGATCTGGAGCTCCTCCACCTTCTGGATCTGCAGGTATATTTTCTTTGGGGACTTCACTTTCATTAGAAGTTAAGAGAAGTTCTTGTTTTTATTCTGTTACCTGACAGTTAAGTAAAAGTAAAGCACCACTAATTCATTTAACAGTAAGATACAGTAAGTACTTACATAAGAAATAGTTCTAGCCTTCAAAAGACTTTTTATACTCAGTATTATTCCCGTAGAGGAAGAAGACTGTGCCTTTTAGGTCCAGATATGTTGTGTATTATAAAAGCTGATTCATGTTGTTGTTAAAATGTTTTCTCTTGTGATTTGATGGTCTTTTTTGATGTTCATACATGCTCACCTATGTGAATCAGTGATCCCTGTGCAGGGGCAAGATAACATTGCTAGTAAGAGCTTGGGTTTAAGCACTGGAGTGGACACACCTATTTTGAATCCTTGCTTCATCCATTGAATGACCTTGGGCACATGACTTGACTTCTTTTTTCTCATGCAGGAGTTACTCGGATTAAATTTCATGTTAAAGCAGTTAGTAGTATGCCACACAGTATTATGCGTTAAATAACTGGTGGCTACTATGATTATAATGATTTTTTTCCATTTGTGGTACAGATTTTAATTTTAGTAGTTTAATTATATTTGAGGAACTCTCTTGATCCTCAAGTTGAAATACCAATTATCCAGAGACTTCCTTTGAAAAAGAAGACCTACAAAGGGGGCAAGGGGCAGTTGTTCAGTGGGCATAGAGTTTCATTTTTGCACAATGAAAAAGTTCTAGAAATGTTGCACAACTATGTGAAATTAACACTACTGAACTGTATGCTTAAGGATGGTTAAGAGGGAAATTGTATATTACAAGTTTCTTACCACAATTAAAAAAAATTTTTTTTTTAAGGAAGACTGAAGATTCTACCTCCCACCTAAGCTAAACTAATATCCATAACATGCTATGTAATAAATTACTGTAGCTTTTGATGCTACTCTCCTTTTAAAACTGACAAGTGTCACAGGGAAGAATTAGTCCTGGGTGAGGATGTGAGGGTTGTTGGCCTATCCTTTTCTGTTTTAAGCAGTACATGGGAATGAGTTTTTAGCAGCATTAATGATGTAAGTCAGAAAGGAGGACTTGGTTCTTTGCATATATTGATGCTATCTGGAGAAGAATTTATTTAAATTTATTTTAAGTTTGTTGACTTTTGTATGCATTGTTTGTTCTTTTTAAAAAAATAATGTTGCTTCTACCAAAATTGCTTAAAAACAGTAGTTCTCTCTACAATATAAACTATACAAGAAAGACTTCATTCTGGTAGGGTGTCTTAGTTTATATTGCTTGCTGAATGCCAGGATTCTTACTTGGTTTTCTTTTCTTTTCAGTCAGTACTGCACCCCAGCCTAAACCAGTAAGTATAGTGTTTCTATATTTAATTCTGATCTATGGGCAATGGGCAGGGATTCTTCTGTTATGGATCACAGTTTATTTAGAGTTTGGAAACCAGAAAAAAAATATATTCCTATGCTTCTGTAATTTTCTCCAATAAATTCCTGTGCATCTTCAGCAAGTTTGTACTGGTGAGGTTTCCATAAATTTGAGCATGAGAGTGGACCAGCCCCACAGACTGTTCAGAGTTCCAAGATTTGTTGTTAATTTTGTTTTAATTTGGTTTCTTAAGAGTATCTGCATTTTTTTAATTAATGAAAAGCTTAAGTGCTATGTTACGACAAGAGTGGAATTTAATTAGGAAGTAATTAAAATTAACAGTTCTCTCCAACTGGGGATAATGGATTAGCCACCTGAAGGCTTTATCTCTTTGTAATCTCCGCCCAGGCTGACAAAATGTCAAAGAATAAGAAGAAGAAATTGAAGAAGAAGCAGAAGCGCCAGGCAGAATTACTAGAGAAGCGAATGCAGGAAATTGAGGAAATGGAGAAAGAGTCGGGCCCTGGGCAAAAAAGACCAAACAAGCAAGAAGAATCAGAGAGTCCTGTTGAAAGACCCTTGAAAGAGAACCCACCTAATAAAATGACCCAAGAAAAACTTGGTATAAATAGAGCATCACAAAAATTTCTTTATAGCAAACTTTAACATTAATTTATCATTGTTTTATAATATAGTGGTTTCATGCATATACAACATCTCTGGGGGTGTCGTTATACAGTAAGAATACAGAATTTGTCATAAATGTTAGGTAGGTAATATTCAAACGTAATTTCTAACTTTTCTCAGGAAATGCAACGTAGACCTCATTTAGCAATTGGGTAAGAATAAGAAGATCTTTGTCCTTTCATAAATAGATTTTAGATGTGCAGTCATGTTTTTTTGTCACCCTGTATAAGTTCTAGAAAACGTTTTAATCTTGTGGAGAGATTTTTTTTGTTCTTTCACGCATATGCATACACGTACATCCTTTTTGTCTTTGTTCCTTAGAAGAGTCAAGTACCATTCACCAGGATCAGACACTTACGGAACATGGTGTAGAGGGTGGTGCAGCAGAAATAAATTGCAATGGAGTAATTGAAGTCGTTAATTATACTGAGAACAATAATAAAGAAACATTGAGGCTTAAACAGGATCTACATAATGCTAATGACTGTGATGTCCAAAATTTGAAGCAGGAACCTAGTTTTCTAAGTTCCCAAAATGGAGACAGCAGCACATCTCAAGAAACAGACTCCTGTACACCTGTAACCTCTGAGGTGTCAGATACCATGATGTGCCAGTCTTCATCGAATGTAGACCGGTCATTCAGTGAACAGGACATTAGCCAACTTCAGGAAAGCATTCGAGCAGAGATACCCTGTGAAGATGAGCAAGAGCAAGAACATAATGGACCACTAGACAACAAAGGTACTTCCCCAGTACTCCTTCCCTGCATAACATGTTCATGAATTTCTAATAAGTCAGACAGACAAAGACAAATAATGTATGTTATCACTTATCTGTGGAACCTAAAAAATAAAACAGATGAGTTCAGCAAAACAGAAACAGACTCACAGGTATAGAGAATGATAGGTGGTTACCAGTGTGGAGAGGGAGGAGGGGAAAGGAGAGGTGGGAGTAGGGGATTGAGAGGAACAAGCTACCATATATAATAAAATAGATAGGCTACAGGGATATATTGTACAGCACAGGGAAATATAGCATTACTTTGTGGTGACTTTAAATGGAGTATAATCTATAAAAATGCTGAGTTGCTATGTTTTATACCTGAAACTAGTATGTTGTAAATCAGCTATACAATTTTTTTAAATTCACCACATAGAAAAAAATTTTTCATGAATTTCTAAACTAAAAGTACCATTGTTGTTATAAATGTAGCTTTACAGCAGGTGTCCAAGTTACCTTCAATGTGTAAATGTGTAGCTCAGTTTGATTTTTATTGGTTAAACAGTGAATATACAGCATTTTACTTATTGCTGTGAAGGCAGAGGTTTTAATTCTGGGAAGTCAAGGTGTTGCTTTACTTGGTTTATTTTAGAAAATTTATTGTAAGTTGCCAGTTGGGGACCTGGGTGAATTACTTCGTAGAGTTTCATTAACCTTTGGATATTTCTGTGTTCATTGAACAGTCTTATTGATGATACCTGTTGTCTATAGGAAAATCCACTGCTGGAAATTTTCTTGTTAATCCCCTTGAGCCAAAAAATGCAGAAAAGCTCCAAGTGAAGATTGCTGATCTTGGAAATGCCTGTTGGGTGGTAAGTTAAACTTGTCTCAGTCTTTTGAAGTGACTGGGGATAAATGAGAACTTGGACTTAGTTATGCTAAAAGAAGAAAACATCTGCAGTTCTATACCCAAATTGCCAGTTAACATTTTAGTGAACTTTTTTTTACTTTTTCTTTTAACCATTTACATGAGTAGAGAGAATGGTATGATCCTGCCCCTATTCCAGGTACCTGTCACCCAGATTCAGTAATGTCAACTCCTGGCCGGTTTTGTTTTATCTATATCCTCATTGACTTTCGTACTCTCAATACCCACGTTCATACTTTCCCCCTATTTTTAAAATCAGCATCTAACTTATTAATTGTAACCTTTTAATTCATTTAATATATTTCGAACACTTTTGTCAACCAGAAATTTACGTCAAATTCAGTTGGTTATGTGGTATTTGCCAGTATACTATAACCTTTACATAGTCTTGACAGTTCTTTGTGATGAACATCTTTGCTCATGAGTCTTTTGAAGTTGACCTTAGGACATGTCCTAGACATGAAATTACTAAGTCAGAAGTTGGGTACTTTTTTTTTTTTTTTTTTTTTTTTGTGGTACGCGGGCTTCTCACTGCTGTGGCCTCTCCCGTTGCGGAGCACAGGCTCCGGATGCGCAGGCTCAGCGGCCATGGCGCACGGACCCAGCCGCTCCGCGGCATGTGGGATCTTCCCAAACCGGGGCACGAACCCGTGTCCCCTGCATCGGCAGGCGGACTCTCAACCACTGCGCCACCAGGGAAGCCCTGGGTACTTTTTTTAAAGGAGGTTTTTGACGTATAGTGTCATATTAATACTGTTGTTTACCTAGTTAAGAATGCTTTTTGTGTTATTTTTAATGAATATCTTTAAAAAATCTACAATAGAATGATTTGCACATAAATGATACTATTCAAAGAGCTATATGCTTTGTAAACAGGGATATTAGAGACTGTTTGAGGCAAAATCCACTTTAATAGGTCTTAGGTTTACTTTTGTACTTCAAATTCCCCATTCCACATGACATCCTATATCTAGTGGTTCATAACCTAGAAGGATCTCACTTTCAATATCAATTCTAGAATATTGTGATAACTTTGTGGAAAAAATGAAGTCAGTGCTTAACGCTGACTGATAGAAATGTAGAAAAGCTTTTCAAGGAATTAGAAGTATTTCACCATGCCACCAGACAGTCCAGGCCACCATATATTTTCACCTGGGTGACTAATTAGCCTCCTTGCTTCTCTCTTATGTTGTCCTTCCCTCTTACTGACTGTTCTCAACATAGCTCTCAGAGTGATCCTTTTAAATGCAAGTCACATCAGATATTCTCGAAACCTTGTGGTGGCTTCCTTCAGAATGAGTACCAAAGTCCCTACCATGGCCCACACACCACCAAGCAAAAAACACTTACTATTTCTTCTGCCTGGAATTCTCTTCCCAAGATAATGTGTATAATTCACTCCTTCATTTTCTTCACTTTCCTATTGAGATGTCATCTTAACCAGGGAGATCTTCCCCTGAACACCTAACATACAGTAATTAGCAAACCACCACTCTTTACACCCATTTTCTTTTTCTTCCTCTCCTCCCTCAGTTTTTTTTTCTCCACAGCACTTAACCCAATCTGATACTAGATATTTGTTTGTTTAATATCCCTCTCGCTATAATGTATGTCCCATCACAGCAGAGATTTTTTTCATTCACTGCTATATCTATGGTACTTAGAACAGTGCCTGATACATAGGAGGTGCTCATTAAATATTTAAGTAAAACAATTATAGAGGAAAATATTGACTCTAACAAATATCACATGGTATAAACTTCAGATGTTTGTCAGTTTTCTGCTCACATCATGTTTCAAGCTCCTTTGCCTTTGTGTTTGGAACACCTTCCTTCATGCCTGCGTTATGCATTTGGCATACTCTCCTTTATTTGGGTGCAGTCTTTCCTGTCATTTTTACTACAACAGAATTAATCTCTCTCTCCAACTATTATATATATTTTTTAATGTGTCTCTATGCTAAAATGACTTTACATTCTTCTCATCCATTTATTCATTCAGCAAATATATGGGCACATATTCTGACCTGGGCACTAAGACAGTGGTGAACTGGACATGGGTGCCTTGTCCTGCTGGATCCTGGTCTATTCTCACATCTTGTTGGTCTCTTAAGCACAGCAGCGTGTGGTATTTGGTAATGGAATTTTACATGATTTTCAAAGAGCTTGGTTTTTTAAAATATTATACTTTTGCTCATCATAGTTTAGGGACACTTACATAGTTTTGATTCAAAAATCTGTCCCCACTCCCTTTGCCAATTTGTCACTCCCCATGTGAGGGTATTTACCTTCGCCTTGCTAATAAATAACTTGGGTATATTGCTTCCAATTCTTTTTTTCAGTTTTAGGTATTTCTGCCTCCTGGAAAGTAGGACTTATCTACCACTACAACCATCCCCTATCTTGTCAATTTAATACGACTTTTGGCTAAATGACTCCATGTTTACATTATTAGGACTCTAATGCTGTCTTCAGCTGAACTAAGCATATATTGTGGTATGATTCCTTTTCCCTTTCTGCCTAACACTGTGTTTCATTTGCTTAGTTGTCTCTGTATTACTTATCACTTAATTCCACCCCACACTTTGATCCAGTGCTATGATTACACTTTAATACACATGGATACCTTGGGTATTGTTTCAACTTTCTCTTCCTAAAGAGCTCTATCCTGGAACCTGTGCTCTGCTAATTTGTGTTCATCTCTTGGGTTGCCCTGTAGGCTTGCTGCATCACTGCCATTTGGGATTTCCTTTCATAAACGTCCTGGAGATTATTTTTATATCCCGTTTCCTGTCTCTCTGATCTTCTTTCTTGGTTTACTTCATCACGGTTTTTGTTTGTGTTTGTTTGTTTTAACATCTTTATTGGAGTATAACTGCTTTACAATGGTGTATTAGTTTCTGCTTTATATCAAAGTGAATCAGCTATACCTATACATATATCCCCATATCTCCTCCCTATTTTGTTTGTTTGTTTGAAGTATATACAACTTTTAGTAGCTTCCTCAGAAAGGGTGTGTGTGATTGAGGGAGTGGGCATCCTTGTATGTCTAATAATGTCTTTATTCTGTTTTTACACTCAATTGGCTGCATGTAAAATTCTAGGTTGAAAATCATTTTCCCTCAGAATGTTTGTCATTGCTCCATTGTTTTCTAGTTTTCCGTCTTATTGCTGCTAAAAGACCAAAGTCATTCTGATTCTTGGACCTTTGTATGAAGCCTTTTTCCCTGTGAAAGTCTGTAGGATCATTTCACAGCAGTGTGCCTCATGAGGTCTGTTTTCATCGATTAGCTAAGGGACCCAGTGTGCACTTTCAGTATTGACACTCTGATTCTTTGGTTTTGACTCTTTCTTGATTTTTTTTCTTTCTTTTAATTCTCTAGCTCTGAAATCTCATTATTCAAATGTTAGATTTATGCAGGTTCTCTCATTTTCTTACCTTTCTCTCCTATTTTCTAGTATTTTTCTTTTTGCTTATTTTCTGGGAGATTTCTCAGCTTGTTCTTTTAAGCCTTATTTCTCCTATTATATCCTTACTTTCCAAGAGTTCTTTGGTTCCCTGATTATCTCTGAGAGGATATTGATTATTTTTTCATTTTTGACCCTTCCTTTTTTTTTAAATATTCATTTTATCAACCTGTAATTCACAAGTGTCTGATTTTTTTTTTTTTTTTTGTCTGCATTGGGTCTTCGTTGCTGCATGCGGGCTTTCTCTAGTTGCGGTAAGCAGGGGCTACTCTTTGTTGCAGTGCAGTGGCTTCTCGTTGCAGAGCACAGGCTCTAGGCACGTGGGCTTCAGTAGTTGCGGCACGTGGGCTCAGTAGTTGTGGCTCACAGGCTCTATAGCACGGGTTCAGTAGTTGTGGCGCACAGGCTTAGTTGCTCCATGGCATGTGGGATCTTCCCGGACCAGGGATCAAACCCTTGTCGCCTGCATTGGCAGGCAGATTCTTAACCACTGCGCCACCAGGGAAGTCCTCTTCTTCTTTACATAGTGTCTCTTGCCTTCTTTTTTCAGGATCATTAAACAAAAAACTGACCATATGAATGGAGTGCCAGAAAGCTGTTTGGAAGCTTTGTGCCTGGGTGGGTCTTGTTGACTGTCATTCACTATAAAATGATTTGTCTGAGCTATTTCATTTCATCCTCAGATGTCAGGGTCTTGGATTGGTCATACTTCCTGCAGAAAACTTACAGTCTTCCTCAGATCTCTTACCCGGGGAGTGAATGCCTGGCTGCTAGTGTTTTGGAAACTGAGTTAAGCAAGAAAACTGGGGTTCAGCATGCAATTACATATAGTCACTTAATTTCCCTGTTTTCAGAATAGTACTCTCCCCTCAACCATGCCGAGCATCCTCCAAAAACTCTTTTACCCACTCCAGAGAAAACCTCTAAGTGTCTGTCAGGCCAGGGAAAGGCTGTTATACTGCATCATGCCCTGTGTTCTGGAGCTCTGTTTCTTTAAAAGATATTCTAAAGCAGTATTCCTTTGTTGAATCCCACCCTCCCCGCTACTTCCAGAGATACCTGATACCACCGAATCCTGAGCCTTGGGAGGACTACTATGGAATACCTCACACTGCTTCTCCGCTTTCACCAGTGTCTTATTATTCAGCTTTCTTGGATCCATTAAGACACTTGCCAGTGATCTCTCTGCTTTCCACCTTCTAAATAGTATTGCTCTGACTTCTTTGCCTTCTCTGTCTTTGTCAGTTTATGCTTTAAAAATTAACACTGGATTCGCTACAAAAGTGGAGTTTCAGGAGTGAGTGGATGTGTATGTTTCCAATCCACCTTCTTCACTTTTGCTGATTCTTGACCTCATTTATCATTTACGGTGTATTTGTAAGGCAGTAGTGAGGCATGATGAGTAAAGACAACTCCCTTGAACAGCATGTTCATTTTTCTAACTGTATCACCTGTAGTACAGTTCCATTTCAAACTCAGTATCTGAACCCATTGTTTTCCTGTAAAACCACTTCCCTCTCTAAGTCTCTCCATCCGTGTTTTTGTCGACAGCCTCTACCACAAAGTTCTTTTTGACTCTTCCTCCTGTCTCCCACTTGAATTGAATTTTTAAATTGTGCTCATTCTTTCTGTGAATGTCCTTGGTTTTAACTCTTCCTTCTCCTATTTCCACAGCCATTGTTCAGATGTTCATTACTAAGCCTAAATCTGACCACAAACCAGAAGATTACTGGAATGGTGTTCTCAGGTCCTATCAGTCTTCTTACAGTACACTGTCCTATTTACTAACGTGCAGTGGTGTTCTCTTGTCTGACAAATGAAATCGAAACTCTTCAACCTAGCAGTTAGCTATGTTTGGCTTTAGCAGATGTCTTTCTGTGCCTTTATTTATGATGTTCCCTCCACCTGAAGTACTTTTTGCTCTTTTGCAAACTTAGTCCAGTACCCTGTGGAGCTCTGGTCAATGCTGGTTTTTCTACCTGAAGCTTTCTCTGCCTAATTTCTCCTGTTCACAAATGCTGTTCCTTGTTTTTTTTGTTGTTGTTGTTGTGGTTGTTGTTTTAGTTTTAATAGGATTAGAAAATCATCTTTCACACTACATGGTTTTTTTTATTTTTTTTTGCGGTACGCGGGCCTCTCACTGTTGTGGCCTCTCCCGTTGCGGAGCACAGGCTCCAGACGCGCAGGCTCAGAGGCCATGGCTCACGGGCCCAGCCGCTCCATGACGTGGGATCTTCCTGGACCGGGGCACGAACCCGTGTCCCCTGCATCGGCAGGTGGACTCTCAACCACTGCGCCACCAGGGAAGCCCTACATGTTTTAATATTATCTGAATTTTGTTTCCTGGGTAT
This sequence comes from Mesoplodon densirostris, assembly GCF_025265405.1. Taxonomy (NCBI): domain Eukaryota; kingdom Metazoa; phylum Chordata; class Mammalia; order Artiodactyla; family Ziphiidae; genus Mesoplodon; species Mesoplodon densirostris. Next base: position 38,673,818 of record NC_082670.1, read on the forward strand.
GACACATTTGAAGCTTCTTTTTTCTGTATTATTTTTTATTATGGAAAATTTCAAACCTATACAAAAGTAGAGAGTAGAATGAACTCCCCTGCCATTATACTAGTGTCACCCAGCAATTATCAACTCATTGCCTGTTTTTCACCTATATCCCCACCCTGACACCCACTCCAGATCATTTTGAAGTATATCTCAGGCATCTTATTTTCTTTTTTTTTTTTTTTTTTTTTTTTGTGGTATGCGGGCCTCTCACTGTTGTGGCCTCCCCCGTCGCGGAGCACAGGCTCCGGACGCGCAGGCTCCGGACGCGCAGGCTCAGCGGCCATGGCTCACGGGCCCAGCCGCTCCGCGGCATATGGGATCCTCCCAGACCGGGGCACGAACCCGTATCCCCTGCATCGGCAGGCGGACTCTCAACCACTTGCGCCACCAGGGAGGCCCAGGCATCTTATTTTCATTTGTAAATATGGCTTTCTAAAAAATGATTCTTTTAGGTAACCATGACACTATTGTTAACACCTAAAAAGGTTGACAGTTCACTAATATCAAATATTCAGTCAGTTTTGCCAGTTATCTCATAAACATTCTTCTAATTTTGTTTGTTTAGAACAAGATCCAAATAAAATCCATGCATGCCAGACTGGGTACTGTGTCTCTTAAGTTGCTTTTATATGGAGGTTTTCCCTTTCTTTACCAGACATGTATTAAAGAAACATTTTGCTGATTGCATCCCCATGGTGCTTAACATGGTCTCTGTTTCCCCGAGATTCATGTTTGATATTTTTGGAGGAGTGAGGGAGGCAAAAGAGAATGAGGGGGCTTCCCTGGTGGCGCAGTGGTTGAGAGTCCGCCTGCCGATGCAGGGGACTAGGGTTCGTGCCCCGATCCCGGAAGATCCCACATGCCGCGGAGCGGCTGGGCCCGCGAGCCATGGCCGCGGAGCCTATGTGTCCGGAGCCTGTGCTCCGCAACGGGAGAGGCCACAGCAGTGAGAGGCCCGCGTACAGCAAAAAAAAAAAAAAAAAAAAAAAAAAAAAAAAAAAAAAAAAAAAAAAAAAAAAAGAGAATGAGGGCAAGAAGTCTTTATAGGTGGTGTTTATAAGGTTCTTAAAACTTGAAACTTACATCTTTTATTTTCCTATAATGAGCACACAGCAAGAAGAGTTTGAACTGAACTTAAATTTGTATTATTTATTTGTTGAAATGCAAGTTATTAATTTTAGACAAGTGAACAACTTAATTTTTGTTTGGGGTAATAGGTTTCCATTTCTTAAAAAGCGATTGTTATTCCCTAACCTGTGTATCTGTATTAAGTTCAGACTCGTGTTTAGAGAAATAATTTGGAGTAGACAGCATATAAAGAAAAGTGCTGTTTGGAGCTAATAACATCTAAATGATACTTAAGAAGTTAGCCACATGGGAACTTTGGTTTGGGGAAAGCTTCGGTGAACTTATTTTAATCTCCATTATTAAGCAATCATGACTTATTACTTTTTAGAATAAAGGAATTTTAAAATACTGTTTCTTTCTTCATTTACTCAGCACAAACATTTCACTGAAGATATTCAAACAAGGCAGTATCGCTCCTTGGAAGTTCTGATAGGATCTGGCTATAATACCCCTGCTGACATTTGGAGCACAGCGTGCATGGTAATGTTCTTCCCATTGACTTTAACTTGTTATGTGGTAATTTGCTAATTTCAGTAGACCAGCGGATTAATGAACAGAAAAGGATTTTTTTTCTGACTCATCACTGGCACTCTGAATCCCATGTCTGGAGAGGTCTGAATTTAAAAGCTTAGTTACAAACATCTGACATTCCATTCGGTTCCTGCCAAATTCCTGTTAGGTGAAGGAACCAAATGTTTCCTACTACAGATTGGGGTTGCGGGGCGGCTAAAAACAACTGCTCAGACGCAGTGCTGCTTTTGATGAGGAGAGGCTACTCTTACCCTCTCAGCTCTGATCTATTTTCAGATTAGGGGAAACCCTGGAAACTGCTTCATTCTGTACAGTTTAGCAGTCACTCAGCCATCTTTGCACCTCACAGGATATGAAGCTCAGTCATCCATGGATTCATAAGTTGCTGCTTTGTCCTTGTCAGGCAACTACTCAAGTAGTCAGACTTAGTTTATATTAAATGACTTCCCACAGATAGCCTCATGTTGGAACATATTATATTGTTTCCTGAAGTGGAGTGTACTCTTCAATTTGTAATTGTGGATTTACTTTTTTCTCTTCCACTCATTATAAGTACTGGCAGGAACCATGTCTATAATGTATAGCTAAGTGTCTGGTGCAGGGCCTGGGACATTTTGAGTGGGTACAATGCACTGCTAATGCTAACTTCCCAGAGTTATCACAGGCTTCACAGATTAAAGACATAGTTTTCCACAAGACTACCCTCACTTCAGACACCAGCTTCAAGCTCTGGGGTCCACAGGCCACCTGCACCTCCTGACCATCTGGCTACAAATTGGGAGTTTCCATTGTCCTTTCAGATTCAGTAGTTTGCTAGAATGACTCACACAACTCAGGGAAGTGCTAAAATATTACAGTTTTGATATAAAGGTTACAAATCAGGACCAGCCAAATGAAGACACGCATACAGTGAGGTCTGAGAGGGTACCAAAGGTGAAGCTTCTGTGTCCTTAGGACACATCAGTTTCCTGGCACGTCAGTGTGTATCACCAACCAGGGAAGTTCACCCAAGCTTTAGGTGCCCAAAGTTTTTACTGGGATTTCGTTACTCAGGCATGATTTATTCAATCATTGGTCATGTGGTTGAACTCAGTCTCCAGCCCCCTTCCCTTCCCGAGAGGTTGGGAGGTCAGTTTTGACAACACTCAGCCCAAAGCCTCAACCCTCTAATTGTACAGTTGGTCTTGTCCAACTTGGTGGCATATCCAGCCCCCCTCTTGAAACTGGGTCTAGGGGCCCACGATGAGTCACCTCATCAGTATAAACTTAAGTGTGGTCCGAAGGGGCCCACCATAAATAACAAAAGGCGCGTTTATCACTTGGAAAGCCCAAGAGTTGAGAGGCTTCCTCCCGGGAAACAGGAACAAGATCAAACAAATTCTTTAGTATACAATAGTACTTAATAAATATTTATGGACCATCAAATGAGTGAACTAAATCAGAAACATATTAAACTGTCATTTCAATTAACATTTAGTATTTATAGTCAACTTTGGGGAAAACTTAAAAGAGAAAGGACAGACTAGAAGCCCCAACCTGTTTTGTGTCATAGATTTCTTTGATGCCCACATTCCTGAAAACCTTTGTCTTCCAAAGATAATAAAGCTTAAACCATGTTGTTAAATATGGCATGACCTTCTAAATTATTTTGTTATGGCATGTCTGTGGTCTTTTAAGGGGGAGGGCTGTCTAAATTGAAGATGATTTGGTATTGTGTGCACAAGATGAAAGAACATTGGAAGAAAATCTTCTTTCTTGCCATACTTTAAAGCTTTGTGTTGAGGAATTTGATTTGGATTGAGTTGGTAGAGGAAATAATTGATAGAGATGCCGCCATACAAAATACAGCTAGTTTGTAGGTGGCATCTGATTTATTATGATGTGGTTCTTAGTAGTGGGTTAATTGAGGGCAGTAGGTCCTGCTTGCTTTGTAACATAGTATGTACAGTGTAAGGCTTAAGAAGGCAAAAAGGCAAAAAAGATGAAAGGGGGGTGGATTAACCTTGGCCCCTCTTTGGACCAGCTCATGTGCAGGAATTTTCTTGACCAAAGGAGGGAAAGCACTTACCTGACTTGAGACAATATCATGAAAACTTAAGCCCCATTTGTTCCCCCAAATTTCTCTCATTTTGCTAATAGATGTAGAAAAAGTGCTTTAAATTTCACCATACTCAGAGAATAAAAATAAATCTTGGAATATCAGAAGTGGAGAGATGGATCATCCTTCATCTAGTACAATTAATTGATGGAAAGATTGGGACCCCTTCTGAGGTAAAAAGGCAAGTTGTGAGACTGCCTGCCACTTCAGTGATTGAGACTACAAAGTTAGAAGGACAGTTTTAAGAAGGGAATGCTCTGTGAAGAACATTAAGAATTAATAAAGAATAGATGTTTTAAAATTCTCCGAACATTCTATGGATTTTGACAAGTTTGTGATGACGTGTATCTACTATTATAGTATCATACAGCATAGTTTCACTGCCCGAAGAATCCTCTGTGCTCTGTCTCTTCATCCATCTGCACCCCCTGCCAACCCCTGGCCACCACTGATGTTTTTATTATCTCTATAGTTTTGCCTTTTCCAGAAGAATGTCATAGTTGGAATCATACGGTATAATTCAGGTTAGCTTTTTTTCACTTTATAATATCATTTACGGTTCCTCCATGTCTTTTCATGACTTGATAGCTCATTCCTTTTTGTCACTGAATAATATTCCATTATCTGGATGTACCAGCACACTGGATTTATTATACTTTCCCTGATTTTGCCTCTGTCTGTTAGCATGACCCTGACTGACGTAAAATAGGCCCTTTGGTCAGTATGAGACAAGCACAGGAGTGGGCACCAGGAGCCGTGGATTCTAGGATGGACTTGGCCTTTCTGTTCTGGTCAATTTTCTCATCTGTAAAGGAAAGATGTTCAACTAGGTGTTTTGTAATCTAGAGTTTCTACTAGTTTTCATTTCTGATGTTGTGATCTTTCGGTTTGGTTTTGTTTTTTACTGTTATTTATAAAATTGTAACTACTAGCAACTACCTTATGTTCCAAAAATAAAGTTCTTTTAGAGAACTTTAGGTAACTAGTTATAAGTATCTAGGTGGAAAATTTTAGATATTTTAAACTTCTAGAAAACTATCTACTTTTTGTTTTTTTAGCTTTAATATCTTCACTGAATCCCCCACTATGAGATGGAAAAATTAAAGTACTGGTTTCAGAAGAGACTGACAAACTTTGATGAATAAGAATCATAAATTGTTTCTGTTCTGCTTTGAGACCGTAAACCTCAGGATAATTAGAGGGTGAAACAGGTATCTGTTCTATCAGTGTAGTTCAGTTTCATAACAAACTGCTAGCATGTAAAACAAGCTATGCCTAGCAAGAAGCCACAGCATCTCTGACATTTTAGAGACAATCCTGAAACTTCTACTTCTGTGGCCTTGCTCTGGGCAGTGGTACAGCCCAGGTTATACATTTTTTGAGAAAGACTATTCTATCGTAACACTGGCAAACCACCAAGACCTAGACATGGGTCTGAATTGAGAATGTGCCCCAACTAAATCCACTCCACAGTTCTTGAGATTGTCTGGGCTACTTAGTACCATTGAGTCAACCAAAACTGACCCATGGCTAGCAGTTGACTTATAACTGTACTTTTTATATCAATAAGGTCCTTTTTAAAACTGCTGTTAAATTACTTGGTTTATTTTTAGTCAGTGAAAAATTAATATAACCCCATCACTCACATGCTGTCCTTCTGTACTGGTTGACACTTATTCCTGAGGAAATCACTTTTTCAGTCCCTCTCAAACACTGTTTACAAGACGTTTTCTTGTTATAGGGGACATGTGCCTTTTCCTGGTTGGTGAATACTAACCTGCTGGTCAATATGAGTAGCTCCTGACTCCATTTATACTTAATCTTTTTCTGATTTTCTGTAGACCTAGGAATTGGGAACTCTCTATCTGGGACAGTGCTTTCCAAAGCAAAACTTTAAAAATGTACTTCTTACCAAACACTGAAGAGTCATAGGTAGAAAAGTGTCTGAATATTTTTGGTTTTGATTTTAGATACAGAATCTTAATTTCTAGCCATGTGAAGTTATAAGTTATTCATGTTTATCTCATGAATAATTTAATAACTTAGAATCACCTTAAATATGCCCCTCTCTGAGCAAAAAGAGAAACTTAAGAGAGCTGAATTACTGATTGAAGGGTTGGGGTGTACAGGGCTTGGAATAATCCACATATTGATATTAACTGAGTTTTTGCAGTTTTCCTGCTCCATTTTATTAAGGTACAGGTGTGAAAGGAAAGTTTTTTAGGAATAATCTTAGAGAATTTTTAAAATAATCATTTGCAGGTTTTCCAAGAAGAAAAAATTACTTAAAATTGAGCCAAATAGCAATAAACTTCCCAAACGTCTTTTTTTTATGCTTTCATAAGCTTTCCTCTTTTTCTTAGGCCTTTGAACTGGCCACAGGCGACTATTTATTTGAACCTCATTCAGGGGAAGAGTACACTCGAGATGAAGGTAAGTCCCCTCAACCAAGGATGTCTGCACGGTGGCTAATGTAATTTGCTAGTACTGAAGAGCCTTAGTCTTCTTAGCGTGCTAAGTATATGTAAGTCCCAGAAAAGATAGAAACATAAGATATTTTATATTAAGTATACTAGATATTTTATAATAGATATTAAAGAATTCTATATAAAGATTAGAGAAAAGGCCACAATTGGTTAAACTAAAGCTTGTATTGGGTTGGCCAAAAAGTGCCTTCAGCTTTTAAGTAAAAATAAAAGACACATTTTTCATTTTCACCAAGAACTTTATTAAACAACATACTCACCCTTTTGTTCCACTACCTTCTGCCATTTTTCAGGCAACTTCATAATTCCATTTTCCCAAAACTTTTATCTTTTTGAGCAAAAAACTGTTCCAGGTGTCTTCCAGGGGATTGAAATTTTTTCCATTAGGAGAATTTTGTAAAGATTGAAATAAATGGAAATCTGAAGGTTCAATGTCTGGTGAATATGGCAGTTGAATCAGAACTTCCCAGCCAAGCTGTAACAGTTTTTGCCTGGTCATCAGAGAAACATGTGGTCTTGCGTTATCTTGATGGAAGATTATACATTTTCCGTTGACTAATTCTGGATGCTTTTCGTCGAGTGCTCCTTTCAGTTGGTCTAATTGGGAGCAGTACTTGTTAAAATTAATCGTTTGGTTTTCTGGAAGGAGCTCATAATAGAGGACACCCTTCCAATCCCACCATGTACACAACATCACCTTCTTTGGATGAAGACCAGCCTTTGGTGTGATTGGTTGGTGGTTCATTTCACTTGCCACACGATCTCTTCTGTTCCACATTATTGTACAGTATCCACTTTTCATCGCCCGTCACAATTTGTTTTAAAAACGGAGCATTTTCATTACATTTAAGTAGAAAATCGCATGCAGAAATACGGTCAAGAAGGTTTTTTCGCTTAACTTACGTGGAACCCAAACATCAAAGCGATTAACATAACCTAGCTGGTGCAAATGATTTTCAGCACTTGATTTGGATATTTTGAGTATGTCAACTGTCTCCTGCGTGGTATAACGTTGATTGTTCTCAGTGTTTCGATTGATCGTTATCAACTTCAACTGGTCTACCCGACTGTGGAGCATCATCCAGCGAGAAATCTCCAACATGAAACTTTGCAAACCACTTGTTTTTATTTTTTTTTATTTTTTATTTTTGCGGTACGCAGGCCTCTCAGCGTTGTGGCCTCTCCTGTTGCGGAGCACAGGCTCTGGACGTGCAGGCTCAGCGGCCATGGCTTATGGGCCCAGCCGCTCTGCAGCATGTGGGATCTTCCCAGACCGGGGCACGAACCCGTGTCCCCTGCATCGGCAGGCAGACTCTCAACCACTGCGCCACCAGGGAAGCCCCGCAAACCACTTTTGACACTTTCAGTCGGTCACAGTACCTTCTGCATACACTGCACAAATCTTTTTTTGCATTCCAGTTGCGTTTTTACCTTTCTTGAAATAATAAAGCATAATATGCCAAAAATGTTGCTTTTTTCACAAAAATTCAATTTTGATAAGTCTTTTTTTTTTAAATGCACACTGATAAGACAAGCTGTCACATACAGTCTAACAAAATTGTTTCGAATGAAGTTAAAGACATCTAAGTGCTACTAGAGCCATCTTATGTAAAAACCCGAACGAACCTTTTGGCCAAACCAATATTTGCCAGTTTTCTTATAAAACATCTAGTCATTTTCCTTCCTGTGTAAATCAGTGATTCATTCTTTTCCCAGTTTGGATCTACCTGTTCATCAACTTGTTGCCCAGTTATGCTTGCAACTTTATTTGGAAGTCGATTTTATCAGATACACACTACTTGAATGCAGAGAATATATCCTGTTTGTCTATATAAATTGTACAACATTTAGCATTCTTTTTTCTCCTTTCTGAAAATTAAAGCTATATTTTTCTTTTTAAATGATACTAACATTTGGATTCCATTTTAAAACAAAATATTATTGGTTTATATTTTGCAATACCAGTGGGAAAAGCCCAAGGTGTCAGATGCTCTGAGAGGCTGTGAAAGCAGACAACTAAATGTGTGATGATTTTTTTTAAATCACAGTGGCATTCAAGTAACTAGATGAAATAATAATGTGAATAAAAAAACTTGATTAAAGGAATGTTTTACATTCTTTATGATACAGTTTTGGCGCTTTTGTTTTCAGGATTAATGGGGAGTACTTTGAGAGAGCACTACCAGTGTACCCTCCCAATGTGGAAAATATGTCTTTTACTTTCTGTGCTTTCCTTGATTCTTTGGGAGATCAGGTTCTATGCTTTATGGAACCAACAATGCTATTTCTCAGACTGGTCCCTGGGATGTCAAAAGGCAATGTTAGTAAGGCCTGCTGATATTCCTAATAAGTACCGTTTGAAAAATGCTCTGCTAACTAATCACCATAGCCATATGCCTGTTTTAGTGGGTACAGTTTGGACATGTTTTCTGTATATAAGCCCCTTTTACTGTAATTACTATCTGTGTACACACTTGATTTTTCCCTGTTATCTGCTTGCTTTTTTCTGGGATATAAGTTTGGGACTGTAGACTTAACATCGCTTTAGAAATGCCCTATCATATCTGTTTGCAAGGGTAATTAACTTTTTTCTCTTTATTTCTCTGGATTCCCTATAAATAGTGTGCGGTACAGACTCATATAGTGGCTAGAATTACATTGTACAGGATCTTACGCTACCAAACCTGAAAATTGAAATGTATATGAAAAGACTCAAGTAAGGGAAAAGGGAGAACCAGTTACCCTAGATATTTATATCCTAATTTATTCCCTCCTATTCCAGCCCTTAGATAAAACCTCAGATTACTACTGTTTGGCCCATAAGAGCAGGGAAAAGCAAACCCTATCCCCTGGCTAGTGTATGCACAGTGTTACAAGTCGTGGTAAGACTGGGGCCTAAGTAGCATGTCCTCTGTTATTAGGGACATTCCACAACCTTAAATCTTGGAATAATAGTTGATAATTTTGCCTGTCAGATATATTAATCCTATGATTAATTGATAAGCCAGAGATAGGTTGCTGGAATTTAAAGTAATATAACAATTTTAAGGGAAAAATAATTCCTTGGTAGGAAAAATATTAAAAGAACCAATACTTTACTTGGAAGTTTACAGTAAGACAAATTATAGCCTCATTTATAATTTATACAAAGATATTTACTTGCAGATCCTGCCTAAAATTGGCAGAAATTTTTTGGCAGCCAAATACTTGTTACCAAACCATAAATTTAGTAAAAACTGCTCAAAAGTTATAGTGAATTCATAAAGTTCTTTTAAAATGACACCACTGAGTCCTTTACATGAGAAATAGATATGACCTGAAACCTTCACAAATTCCCAAATAAGTATATGTCTCTAGCATATGGTTTTCCTCTAAGATACATTATTGGAAGTTTTAAGTGATTCCTTTTGACCTGGATTCTGTAACTACAGGATTAAAGTCATTTTTAAAGCTGTTTTGTGGCTAGGAGCTGTCACTTTTTAAAGCCTCTTCATATTTTTACTTTTTGTCACCTGAAGAAAAAGGTAATAGACCTGTCTGTAGGTGTGGATGCTGGCTGGTCCCAAGCTCGTCTCCTGGTGACAGACTGCCCACCTCCCTGGCAGTGCTCACAGTCCATATGCCTGCTGTGACAGTTACAAGACACTACATGACATAAACATTTCAGTGGCCAAAGATAGTCAAGTAGCTGTACTTTAAATGTTTGTGCTCATTTTTTCTTAATAATGTGATTTATTAAATTAAAAAACAAAACAAAAAAACCTCTGGACCAGACATGATAAGATAGGGGTTTTCGTTTGAGTTCTAGCTCTTATTGGCCTTGTGGCTTCAAGTAGGCCGTTCTCCCAGAGGTTCCACTTTTCACCTTTAAAATGGGGTATTAATTTTTGGCCTGTTTTACAGGGTGATTGTGAAAACTCGATCATATGTGAGTGCTTTGTCCTGAACATTCTTAAAGTGATATTACTCTGTGAAGCCCAGAGCACTATTATAAATAAATGTCTGTCCTAGAATGTCTAAAACATACTGCTACACTCTTTTAGCTTAGCTGAAAAACCCACCTGGACCTAGATATAGACAAAATAGAAATAAAATATTATAGTTAAGCCTCCAAACTCCAGAATGGGACTTGCCAACTACTATCAAGGGACCAACCACCGGAAATAATTCTTGGCCTTCCCAGTCTTCCCTTGAGTATCCTCAGTTTTATGTGTACTTACTTTTAAACAGCTAGTTCTTGAAAAAGCTATTCATAGAAAAACCTCTTTTACAGCTTGTCCTTGATCCTGTTCTTCTTACCCTTCTATTTTAGACCACATTGTGCACATTATAGAGCTGATAGGCAGAATTCCAAGACGCTTTGCCCTCAGTGGGAAATATTCACAGGACTTCTTCAATCGCAGAGGTAGTATTGTTAACATGAGTTTTCATCTAGGCCCCAGGGATGCAACTTCAGGAAGCAGAGCATTCACACCAAGATTGTTTTTACTTATCACTCAAGTCCCACTGGAGTGGGTACCTGATTTTTAATGGTTTTCTGGATTCTCCATTAGATGGATAGAGTCCTCTTCTTCCCATTTAGGACAGAAAGCAAGCTGAAATGCTTTATAAAGAGGTGTGCATGCTACTCTTTCTGCCAATATCTAGAACTTCATTTGTTACCCCTGTTATGTATATCTTTTTTCCCCCTCTTGAAATGTTTGAAACATACAGATCACATTGCATTGATCATAGAACTTCTGGGGAAGGTGCCTCGCAAGCTCATTGTGGCAGGAAAATATTCCAAGGAATTTTTCACCAAAAAAGGTAAAATAAATGTGTTTGTTCCCAGACATTAAGGGGACAAAAGTGTTTAACAATGAAGAGGTAAGTACAGCTTGGGTGTGTGTTCCCGACACCTACAGAAGGATGGTCCTACCTTGAATGCTGAGCTGTGACTTAGCAGACCCTGGAGCTAGACTGCCTGGGTTCAGATCCCAGCTGCTCCACTACTTATGTGGCCTTTGACACAACCTCAGTTTGCTGCTTTAGAAATGGAGATTACTTCGTATTAAATTAGTTACTATGTATATAGTAGCTGGCACATGGTTGATTACTCCTACTACAGGACTTCTGAAAAATGGGCAGATTTTGCTGAGGCAGTTCTATCAAAGGGCAAGTAGTTTCAGCTTTTTAAGGGCAGGACTACATCTCACCTTGTAGTCCGTGATACCTAACACAGTCACTTCAACACATCAGTCATATGAATTAACTTTATACTTTCAATTGTGTAAGTTATGTTATCACTTATTAGTGAAGAAAACACAAGATAAAACTCTCACCTCAAATTTTTGCCTAGATAATATATGTTGGCGTATTTAAATATGAATTTCTTATGCATTCTAAATATATTTAAAAGCTTAAGTATGAAACAGTGACCTAGAAGGGACTAGAAAACTGTCTGGCCTTTTTTCCATGGTTCCCTTTTTCCTCACAACCTCTACACTAGTGCTGAGAAAAACCATCTTTCTCAACACTTGACAGCAGGCATCCTCAGAAACATTTCTTAATGTTTCTCTTTGAGTCAGGAAAATGGTGAAGTGCTTCATAGTTTCTTCCTTGTGTGCAAAGTCAAATTAACGGCAAGTACCAAGTAGGTAATTAGGCACTCACTGTCCACAGAAGAGACTTCAAATAAGTGTCATGTAAGAAAAAAATTTTAAAGCAGCATTTACCTTAACAAGTCACTAATCATTGACTGTCTTTTTAAAAAAACATTGTTTCAAGGAGGCAAAAAGTAATGTTCCAGAATAGTACAGAGTGTGATGCAGCTGTATCTGAAAGTTTATTTGTTCTTTTAGTTTTGTTACTTTTATACATCTGACATAGTTTTAGCTCTTTGTTTTTTAATTACTGCCTTATTTCGAAGCAACATTTGCTGAACTATTGAGCCAAAAAAAGAGTACAAGCAAATTATTCTTGGTATGTGGTGATAAATTGCCTCTGAACACTGTATGAGACCATGCTGAGTGTATAGGCATTTGATATTCATTTTAGTGAATACCTAGTTCCTGATAGGCCTGCCCAATTTGATTGGGACAAAAGATCCTGGAATGGTGGAGAAAAAAATTATTTAAAATTTTTAGGCCCTCATGAAAAATGGAGACACTTCTTTCTAAGGAATGCATTAGAGAAGAGATGTGCTTTGTGAATGGAGAAGGATTAGATTCTGATGGCAAAATTTGATTCTTCATAGACTATCTGGATTAGTTCCTGCATTTCCACAAAAGGATCTTGTCACTTGTCAATGTTGGTCAGTTTCTTTTGTACTCTTTACCGTAGGTGACCTGAAACACATCACGAAGCTGAAACCCTGGGGCCTTTTTGAGGTTCTAGTGGAGAAGTATGAGTGGTCTCAGGAAGAGGCAGCTGGTTTCACAGATTTCTTACTGCCCATGTTGGAGCTGATCCCCGAGAAGAGGGCCACTGCCGCTGATTGTCTCCGGCACCCTTGGCTCAACTCCTAAGCCCCAGCCCAGCACCGCAGCAGAGATCACACGCTGGCCCTCTGCCCCTCCCCTCAAGCATTTCCCTCTTCCCTTTTCAGGGTGAAGCTCTTCCTTCAAGGGTTTCTAGGGTGTTTTTTGTTGAATCCAACATGTTCATTTGGGTTTGCTTATTTGACCCTGTGGAGATCCCCCCACAGCCATTGGGCATCCTAGGTGAATTTGGCCTTGATTGGGCTCTGCCAAAGACTAATGGACTAAAATGTGAAACAGCCTCTCACCCCCGTACCCTTGTCTTTCCATTAGGACATCCTTTAAATTATAAGCATCCTTTTAAAAAGAGCTATGAAGATGTACGAGCTCATCCTTTTATTCACTGACTCTAAGAGTCAAATTTTCTAGTGCATATCCTATTGCCAGCATAAGGATGAGAAGGGGAAAGGGTATTACTTCTGTGTACAGCAGAGATATTAAACTTGCTGTATCCAGGCTGCATCATCTTCCTGGATTGTTTCTGTTGTTTTCTATGTTCACGTTTTTTTCTGCGACTTTTAAACTGCTATCTTTTTAAATGAGCTGTATAAACACCAAATTTGGGTACCATTTTATCACTGTTCAAAGCACTGTCAAATTCCTTTCATCCTTTAATAACTCTAATAAGATCCTCGAATCTTTAGTCTGATTTTTGATGGAAACAAAAATGGAACCACTGACTAGCAGTTTCTTCAGAACCACATATATTCTGCAAACTGTCCTTTCCTATGTCTCTTCTGTACCCTACCAGCAGAGTTACTTTGATTGGCTGTTTGTTTTATTTTTTGTTTTTGTTTTTTAATCCCTGGCTGGCACTTTACTCATTGCACTTGAGTTTATTGCCCCATAACTAAAGAATTCAGGATGACTCTAGAAAGGAAAACTGGATTTCAGAGATTTCCCATCTGAGAAGAAACTGTCCTAGAGTTGTCGGTTCTTTTACAAACAGTCCCCAACTTTTATTTACAGCTTTTTCTTTACCTTGTCCAGAATTCAGCCTTGAAGCAGTTTCCCCCTACGGCTTTGCCTTTCTCATTTTCTCAGAGGCTTCATTCAGGTCTTAAATGAAATCCCAGGATACAAGAACCAAGGGGAGGGGGGTGGGATGGCACTTTTTTTTTATTGTTGTTTATTTTGAAGGTTGTAGGGGTTTTTTTCTCTTTTTGTTTGGTTTAAGGTTAGCCATTCTCTGCTGCTATTTCTTTGTATAATGTAAGTTTTAAATTTTGAGATGATTGAAATGTACTTGAGGCTTTTTTTTTTTTTTTTTTTTAATGAGAAAAGGTTTTGTGAATCTTATTTTAGGATGGGCCTCTCCTAGACTTGCCCTAGACATTACGTATGTTCCTCGGGTCATATTGAAAAGCAAAAGAGGGACAGGATTGGGGTCACAGTTGCTTGTTCTGCATGGACCAAGTGGGCCTTGGGGATTACAGCATTCTCCAGAAGCGGCTACAGGACTCTGATTTACAGAAAGCCAAGGAGGTGCAACTTGAGGCTCTACTAGCAAAGCACCGTTGAGACTGTTAGGTAGCAACTTCCTATACAGGAGATTGGAATCTAGATTCTGTCATTTATCTACCGACAAAGGCAAAGGAAAAAGTGGTGCAATTATGCAATCCATTTAACTCGTAAACATATTACCCTGAATAACTGGCCAGCCATTCATCGATCCTTGATGGATAGTTCTGAAATCAGACATGTTCCTATAGAAAGAATTTGAAGTGAGGCTGTTCTATGCACCTATCAAGAATAAAGAAAATAGATTGTATCAGACAACGGCAGGGAAAATCCTTCAGCAATTCTAATCCACTTTGGGTTTTCAGCGATATATACATCTAAAGCAATACCAGACTAGAACTGAATTCTTTTCTATGCTGTAAAATCACAATTGTGGAATTACAGGAATTCTGGTGATGACATGAAGGTGAGCTAACCAAACACACACCAATAGAAGGCCCTGTTTTAGCAACTGACATGAAGAGAAATTTTAGTAAGAGAGAACCTGTAACTTTGGAAATGTTTTCCCACCAAACAAGGGCTTTTCCTCTATCACTTAAGGAGCCAGATGAATTAAAAGCCGTAGAAAGAGGCAGCTGTAGAATTTGATCTTCCAAGCACCCCATGTACCTTTCCTGAACTCAATCATAATGTCAAATTGCCAGGATCTCACTAAAGGATTTCTATTTGCTGTCAGTAAAAAATAAAACCCCAAACACATTTTTATTCTTTCTACTGGTTGCATTGTCTGTTTTCTTTGTAAATGCAGTACAATAAACAAATTATTTAATAACCTACATGTTTCCAGGAGATTTCTGTTTATTTGTTGCCCAAGTTGATCTGACCTAGCTTCAGAATGGAGGAAAGGATTGGTTGAGTTGCTTTTTGAATTTAAATATGCCATGAAACTGGGTAACTTAAACACATGCCATTTTGGGGGGTTTGTAGCTTTGCTTTTGTCTTTAAATTGGGCGTGAGGTGGGATTTAACAAAGTACATTTGGGGAAATTCTAAGAAAATTGTTATTCCCTACATTTGATACCATTTTTGCAGTATTTGGGGGTTTTTTCCCCCACAGATCACAAAGTGCAAAATGTCAAGAGTTTTGTGAACTCAAAGGCACTGGACTGATGACCACTATTATACACAGGTTTTCATATACTTGTCTCATTCACCCCTCAGTATAAATTCTTAGAAATGGAATGGCTGGGGCAGAGAGTAAGCACGTTTTAAAGGCTTTTAATGTTCCCTAACTTACGTGGAGAACAGTTGGACTGTTTTGCTATGACCAACAGTGTTTGAATGGGCCTATTGTAATCTCACTCATTTTATTCCTAATAGCCAGTTTGATTTCCCCAAAAGGGGAATATCTTGTTTTAATTTGCATATTAGATGACTAGTGAAATCAGAAACTTGTTTCATTGGTTCTATTGGCCATTTGTAGTTTTTGGTTATTAGCCTACAATTACCAAGCTTTCTTCTGGCATGCTTCCCTATTTGATGATTTGGTAACATCTTTGTCATTTTTCCATCACATTTTCCAGTTTTTAATTTGCCTTTCATTTTTATTTGTGGTATTTTTGGGCTGCGTTGGGTCTTTGTTGCTGCACACGGGCATTTCTCTAGTTGCCGCGTGCAGGCTTCTCATTGCGGTGGCTTCTCGTTGCAGAGCACGGGCTCTAGATGCGCGGGCTCAGTAGTTGTGGCACGTGGGCCCTAGAGTGTGTGGGCTTAAGTAGTTGTGTGTGGGCCCTAGGGCGCATGGGCTTCAGTAGTTGTGGTGCACAGGCTCAGTAGTTGTGGCACACAGGCTTAGTTCCGCCGTGGCATGTGGGATCATCCCGGACCAGGGATCGAACCCGTGTCCCCTGCATTGGCAGGCAAACTCTCAACCACTGTGCCACCAGGGAAGTCCCTATTTATGGTATTTTAAAAGTTATTCATAAAAAGTCCTCCAGCCCTGAACTACATAAACTGGTTTTTTTTGTTTGTTTTAATTGAGCCATGCTTAAGACATATGTAGTGTGTTCATACTGTAGTGTTGACTAGAATGTAACCTGTTTAAAAAACAACCAAAAAAATTAAATTGGAATTCATCAAACCAGTATGTTCATCAGACTGACAAACTTAGGCAGTTCCTCTAAGCTTTGTGTTAAATGTATGGACCTTGAACTCTGAGGGTTTTGGAAAACTTAAGTTCTAAGGGAGCTTGTAGCTATCTCAAAAGAACTGTCAAACTGAGGTGGAGTTACAGCCCTGAGTGTCCACAGGAGACCATTTAGATGCTCCACAGCAGGCCCAGGTTACAAATCGACTTCATTACTGCTCATTCTTTTATTTTATTTTATTTTATTTTTTTGTGGTACACGGGCCTCTCACTGTTGTGGCGTCTCCCGTTGCGGAGCACAGGCTCCAGACGCGCAGGCTCAGCAGCCATGGCTCACGGGCCCAGCTGCTCCGCGGCATGTGAGATCTTCCCAGACCTGGGCACGAACCCGTGTCCCCTGCATCAGCAGGCGGACTCTCAACCACTGTGCCACCAGGGAAGCCCCATTCTTTTATTTTTGATGCCTGTAGAATATTCCAGTTTGGCCTTATAAGGAAAGTGATTTGCTCTTAGAGTATCACAAAAAATTGATGATTTATTGATAATAGAATCTGAACTTATATTTGCTCTGTAAATAAGGTCTTATGACACCAGAGAAGTTTCAATAGTCCTTTGTGTTTTGCCCACCAATTTGGTGCTGTTGGAGTTAGCAAAGCATTGATAATTTACAGCTCTTTCTCAGTCTACAAAGCAATATGAAAAGATGTGTAAACTTATATAAAGATAATATACGAACCTTGAGACCTACTGAGGAGGAAGTTTGTTTTTATGTCACTTTAGTCTTGTTTTTAAAAGGTGGAATTTTAAAACTAAAGTGATAAGCATTTGTCTTTTAAGTCCTTGTGCAAATATTTATCCACACCAAGTCCTTATGATATCAGAAATATCTCAGTTCAAAAAAAATATTTGAGATCATTTTGTGTTTAGAAGTTTTAACTAAGTAAGCAAGTTTACATTAGTACCTACTCTGTTACTGACTGTACCATTCCTTGTAAAGGGATGAGGGTTTTCAATACATAGATGATCAATCTGATTTTATATCCTCCCAAGTTCAATTTTTTATCATAATCTTCTCTTTTGTCCTTAATTCATATCTAGTTCCCCATTATAATACAATAACAAGCCTTGCCCTCCCATTTGGCAGAACTGGGTTGTGTTATCAGTGTATCAGCTGCCTGCAATTTGAGCTATGTTCATAGAAGTTGTGCCCTTAAGACATTTCATTGGTTGCTTTGGATTTACTAAATATAGAGGAAAGTATGGTCAGTGTTGGAAATTAGTGGACCCTACTATAAATCCTTGAGGTTAGATAGCAAAAGTGGGATGAGTTTGAGGGTTAGGGCCCTTCATCTTCAGCAATTTATTACAAAACAAACATGTATCCATCAGTATGTAAGGTTACTAGAATCTAATCTTTGTTCCAGTAAAGCATTCTAGTAAATGCCCGTTTCAGCAGAAAATTAATTATGAATAACTATGAGAAACAACTTTTTAAAATACTCCAATGATTCTCACCTCCTGGTATTCACACACTTGTGCAATTCCCTCACCTTTAACGTGGGCTGGACTTTGTGATTGTTCTAACAATCAAATTAAGGCAAAAGTAGCAGGATGTCACTTAGATTTGGTTACAATGGGTGCTTCTGTGCACCTGCTCTTGCTCTGTCTTGGAAGACTTGCTCTGGGGAAGCAAGTTGCCAGGTGAATAGCCCTTTGGAGAGGCCCTCAGCCAGCAAGGAACTCGGGCCTTCCGCCCAACAACCTGTGAGAAGTTGAGTCCTGCAGACAACCACTGAGCTTGGAAGCAGATCCAACACCTTAATTGCAGCCCTGTGAGAATCCTTGAGGCAGAGACACCTAGCTAAGCCTTGCTGATTCCTAACCCACAGAAACTGAAATGTTTTAAGCCACTGAGTCGAGGGGTAATTTGTTATGCAGCAACAGGTAACTAATACAGAGATGTAAGATAATGAAAGCATTTAGGAAAGACACCTTTCTGGTTCACATTTCAGATGTAAATGATAAGGCCTTCTTTCTTCTCTTGACCTGCTCAGTGCTAGTCACTGGTAAAGCTTGGGCATCTCAACCATTCCTGTGCTCCAGCCCAAGGCAGAGGAAGGAGTAAAGTAACTCAACTTGGTTTAGAGGAGTGCTGGTTTTATTAATTTTTCTGTATCCTTTCAAAGATGATATTTGAGGCATCTTTAAGAATTTAAAGGTAAAGCCACTTGAAAAGGACTGATAAGCAGTTATTAAGTGTCAGCCAAAATCATTACTTTATTGGAGAGGTTGAATTCTGAGTTTCCTTGATAAAGCAAAAGGTGAAACGCTGAGTCATGTGACTCAAACAGATCTCAGATCGTCCCCAGCGCTGGTCATTAGTAAACATCCACTCCTGCTTTGGTGAAACTCACTGTTCTTGAGAGCAAGGTGTAGGCTATTGGCAGATGCACCTTAAGCCCCCCAGAAACTTCTGTGGACCACCATGGTTGCCATTTCAGAAATATTTTGAAGTTAGTGAGGCTTTTAGAAATTTTTCTTTTGCCTTTTATAAAAAAGTAAAATGAGAAATAACAAATCTATCTAGAAAAGTCACAAAGCTACAGAATTGGCCAAATTCTGTCATTCATCCATTCATCAAGTTTGCATATGGAATTCCCTGGCGGTCCAGTGGTTAAGACCTCTTTTACTGCCGTTGGCCCAGGTTTGATCTCTGGTCAGGGAACTAAGATCCCACAAGCCACGCAACCAAAAATAATAATAAATAATAAATAAAAGCTTGCATAAAGTAGATGCCTGACAATGAAATAATTTTATCGGCACAAGAAAACATGAAAGTGATCATTCTTAAATCCCATTCTAATAGTCCCCATCATCAACAACTGGGACAATGCTGGGATACTCATACCTAGCCTATCTGAACTGGAGAAGAAACACTGCACTGACTGGGCAGGTTGTCAGAGTGCACTGGTTAAAAAGCATCTTTTAAACCAGTGCACTCTGAATAATCCCTGCAGCCCAGAATAAGAAGCCTGTTTTCCGTGTCACTGCTGGTTGATCAACAACAAGATCCATTGAGGTTTTGTTCGACATTTACCCATTTTCTGCCTGTGAGAAAACGGCACCCACATTTTCTCTTTACTGAGCAAACAGACAAAAGACCAGAAAAAAGCACCTGTTCTTCCTGGATCATTCACTGCAGATAATCAACAAAACCCTGTTTCTATTGCAATACATACCATCCTTAGGGCGGGGAACAGCCTAAAGAATCTAATCTTTGTCTTGGCATTTGCTACAGTGAGGTATTACCTAAATTGAGTTCCCCTCTAGAGACTGGTAAAAGATTCACCATTTAATGTACCAAATCCAAAGTTGTATTTTTTTACAAGAGAGTTCATCTATTACTCTCACAAATTACTTGGCCACAAGTAACAATTTTCCAAAACTGGTAGCCCATTCTGATTGGGTCAGTGTGGACACTGAAAAAATGTGATTTTTGGTTCCAAAGGGAAAAAAAGAATTTAGTCTCAAAAGTTTTTAGATCCTAAAGTCACCCAATCCTGATGGATTCAGGCTCCGGTGACCTCTCCAATCCTTACCCATCTCTGAGCATCAATAAGAAAACAAACCTGAAAAGAAAAAAGCGAAGGACCCCCTAAACCTCAACCTGAAATGATCCAGCATGCTTACAGCCACCTCTTCTTCATCGCCCTCTTAGAGCCGGGTGTCAATTTCGGGGTGCTTTCAAACAAGTATCCTCAGTGAATTAGACTGTCAGGGACTCACCTGGGAGGTGAGACTTGTCCTGCTCTCATTTTACCGAGAGGCCTCAAGAGGGTAAAGCAATTTGCTGGTGTGAAAGGATAGGAAGAGAAAGTGGGTCCCCAGTCAGGAGAGTTAAACACATGTCTCTGAACACCTTGGATGTGGTCACTGCAGTTCTTCCTCGCTGGAGTTTTCCGGATACAGTAAGAGGTCTTGTCTTAGGAGATTGTCATCCTATAATGAAAGGCTTCAGGATTTCAGGCCTAGAGCAGCAGATACAGGGAAGCATGGAAGGAACAAGTTTCTGTTTCTGAAGAATTTGATTCCTTCATTTTCCATTGTCAGGGAAATAGATGACCTGTGGTATTAAAAAAAAAAAAGATTGCAAGATTATAGAATTTGACATTTTTTAAGCCAATAAAAACACAAAACTTCCCCATGTATGCTCACATTTTGATTCAGTTCTACTCCAGACATGCAAACTTCCTCACTAGTATATAAGATAGTATCAGTGTCCCTCAAGTAAAAACTCGTAAATGTCTTTTAAGATGTAAATAAATGTAGTGCAAGAAAAAGAAAAAAGCGGACAGCTGTAGTTAGCTTTGATTCAGTAATTCCACTCCAGAATTTATCAACAGGAGCAAAAAGTTATCTATGATAGCAGTGCTAAATGCCTAACTAAGGTCTCGTTTAGCAATGAAATGGTACACCAGTACTGTGGAGTTTGTGGCTTTTAAAAATTTCAGTAAGGAACATGGCAAAAACATGAGAAAACATTTATACTCTGTTTACTACTCGAAGTGTGACCCCTACCCAGCAGTGTATCACTGGGGAGCTGGTTAGAAATGCAGTGCTTGGCACCACTCCAACTGAATCAGTCTGAATTTTAACAAGGTCCCCAGGTGAGTTATGCACATTAACGTTTAAGAATCGTAAGTGTGTGTGTGGCGGGGGGGGTGGACGATGCTAATTTATCACTATTCAAAAAAGTATGTCTGTGGTCAGGGATGGGAAGGTTCTTAGCAAAAATTATCAATAAGATACTTTAAATGGAGATAATCCCTGCGACCCACACAAAGTGCCTGGCCTGCTGTAAGTCCTCAATAAATGACAGCTATCAGGGAGGTGATACTGTTGTGGGCTATTCCTTCTCTTCCTTCCTCCATCCCTCCCTCCTCCCCCACCCTTTCTTTCTTTTTAAAGGTGTTCCTTCATGTCCTTGTTAAATCACATTTTAGAAACTGAAATGACAATAAGGAAATTAACATGTGTTTCATTTTCAACCAGACATTAAAATTGGTTAAATTCGTGTTTTGCTTTTTGCTTCAGCTATCAGGGAGCTAAATTTAATACTCAATACACTAATTCTGTTAGCCTAGCTTTCTGTAATATTTGTTTTCTTCTCTATGACTTTTATTTCCTATTTTATTAGGTTTTCCACTATGTCTCTTAAAATCATGTAAACTTCTTTCTGAAAATAAGGGTCCAAATGACAATAATGACTTCTAAAAACAGTCTGTTCTTGTTTGCCAGGCTCCACAAAAAGATGAGTTTATGAAACCACCTGCCTGTTTTAAATTATTTCTTCTCTCCCTGTGCTTTTACCACTTCTAAAGACACACGTAAAATTAAAGGGTTCCTGTTTGCCCCTCAGTGAAGGTCTCAGATGCCAGCCAGCTCCTGCCCCCTCCCACCCCACACCCACCCCCCTAACCCCCTCTCTCCCTAGGCCCTACAGCCCAGCTTCATGAGTCATTCTGCGAGCCCACAGCACTTCCAAAGGAACACAGACCACTCTCCAATCAAATTACGCACCAACACTCCTGTTGCTTCAGGCTTCCTCTGCAATAAAAAAAAAGAGAAGAGTATGTGTTTACAACCAAGCCTTGTTTTCAGGATAATTCCCTGCACACTATTCCCTCTCCAAACTAGTTCTAATTCCTCTTATTCACTCTCAAGAAAGCTTGCGCTTTTTGTTCATAATGTTTATCAGCTTGTGATTCCATCTTGCATGATTGTCTCCCTTACTAGACTTAAGGTCCAAATGTAGACTTCCTCCCTCACTGTACCGCCTGGACCTAAAGGTGTCAGTGGGCACCTGGAGCACATGTCCTATTATTGGCTGGGCAGATGGATGATATAAAGAGTGGAGGTACTGGAAAGACAGAAGGTGGAGAGAACTAACATTTATTCATCACCTAAAATATGCAGGTATTGTTGGTGCTTTATATACACTATCTAATCCTCAGCACAATCTTATTTTTTTATTGAGGTATAATTTACTAACATAAAACTTACTCATTTAAAGTATACAACTCAGTTGTTTTTAGTGTATTCACTACATTGTGCAACCATCACTACTATCTGCTTCTAGAACATTTTCATCACCCCAAGAAAATCCTGTGAACTTTAGCAATCACTCCCAATTCCCCCCCTCTTCCCAGCCCCGAGGAAATACTAAAATTTACTTTCTGTCTCTGTGGATTTGCCAGTTCTGAACATTTCATATAAATGGGGTCATACAGTATCTGGTCTTTTGTATCTGGCTTCAATGTTTTCTTCCACACTATAGCAATTACCAGTACTTCATTCCTTTTTATGGCTGAATAATAACTCATTGTATGGATATACACATTATGTTCATTCAGTCATCAGATGCATGACTGTTATGGTACTATGAACATGTGTACAAGTTTTTGTGTGAACATATGTTTTCAATTTTCTTGTGTATATACCTAGGAGTGGAATTGCTGGGTCACGTGGTAACTCTGTTTAATCATTTGAAGAACTGCCATTCTGTTTTCTACAGCAACTGCACAATTTTACATTTTCTATAGCAACATACGAGGATTCCAATTTCTCCACATGTTCATCAGTACTCGTTATTGTTCATCTTTTTTGTTACGGCCATCCTAGTGGGGGTGAAGTGATATCTCATTGTGGGTTTTTTTTTTTTTTTTTAGTTTCTCTTTATAACAAAGTGAATCAGTCATACATATACATCTGTTCCCACATCCCCTCCCTCTTGCGTCTCCCTCCCTCCCACCCTCCCTATCCCACCCCTCTAGGTGGTCACCAAGCACCGAGTTGATCTCCCTGTGCTATGCGGCTGCTTCCCACTATCTATCTACCTTACGTTTGGTAGTGTATATATGTCCATGCCTCTCTCTCGCTTTGTCACAGCTCACCCTTCCCCCTCCCCATATCCTCAAGTCCATTCTCAAGTAGGTCTGCGTCTTCATTCCTGTTTTACCCCTAGGTTCTTCATGACATTTTTTTTTCTTAAATTCCATATATATGTGTTAGCATACGGTATTTGTCTTTCTCTTTCTGACTTACTTTACTCTGTATGACAGACTCTAGGTCTATCCACCTCATTACAAATAGCTCAGTTTCATTTCTTTTTATGGCTGAGTAATATTCCATTGTATATATGTGCCACATCTTCTTTATCCATTCATCCGATGATGGACACTTAGGTTGTTTCCATCTCCAGGCTATTGTGAATAGAGCTGCAATGAACATTTTGGAACATGTCTCTTTTTTTTTTTTTTTTTTTTTATTTATTTGTTTATTTATGGCTGTGTTGGGTCTTCGTTTCTGTGTGAGGGCTTTCTCTAGTTGCAGCAAGCGGGGGCCACTCTTCATCGCGGTACGTGGGCCTCTCATTATCACGGCCTCTCTTGTTGCGGAGCACAGGCTCCAGATGCGCAGGCTCAGTAGTTGTGGCTCACGGGCCCAGTTGCTCGGCGGCATGTGGGATCTTCTCAGACCAGGGCTCGAACCCGTGTCCCCTGCATCGACAGGCAGATTCTCAACCACTGCGCCACCAGGGAAGCCCACATGTCTCTTTTTGAATTATGGTTTTCTCAGTGTATATGCCTAGTAGTGGGATTGCTGGGTCATATGGTAGTTCTATTTTTAGTTTTTTAAGGACCCTCCATACTGTTCTCCATAGTGGCTGTACCAATTCACATTCCCACCAGCAGTGCAAGAGTGTTCCCTCTTCTCCACACCCTCTCCAGCATTTATTGTTTCTAGATTTTTTGATGATGGCCATTCTGACTGGTGTGAGATGATATCTCATTGTAGTTTTGATTTGCATTTCTCTAATGATTAATGATGTTGAGCATTCTTTCATGTGTTTGTTGGCAGTCTGTATATCTTCTTTGGAGAAATGCCTATTTAAGTCTTCTGCCCATTTTTGGATTGGGTTGTTTGTTTTTTTGCTATTGAGCTGCATGAGCTGCTTATAGATTTTGGAGATTAATCCTTTGTCAGTTGCTTCATTTGCAAATATTTTCTCCCATTCTGAGGGTCTCATTGTGGTTTTGATTTGCATTTTCATAATGACTAATGATGTTGAGTATCTTCTCATGTGCTTTTTGGCCATTTGTATATCTTCTCTGAAGAAAAGTCTATTCAAATCCTTTGCCCATTTGGGACTTCCCCCGTGGTCCAGTGGTTAATACTCCATGCTCCCAATGCAGGGGGCCCAGGTTGGATCCCTGGTCAGGGAACTAGATCCCGCATGCCACAACTAAGAGCCCGCATGCCACAACTAAAATCCCGCACATGGCAACGAAGACCCGGCGCAGCCAAATAAATAATTAATTAAAACTGTGTACTTAAAAAAAAAATTCTTTGCCCATTTAAAAAATTGGGTTATTTTTTATTATTGTTGAGTTGTAGGAGTTCTTAATATACTCTGGATACTAGCATTATGATTATGACTTGCAAATATTTTCCCCCAATCTATGGGTTGTCTTATCACTTTCATGATGGTGTACTTTGAAGCACAGAGTTTTCAATTTTGGGCTTCCCTGGTGGCGCAGTGGTTGAGAGTCCGCCTGCCGATGCAGGGGACAACGGGTTTGTGCCCCGGTCTGGGAAGATCCCACATGCCGCGGAGCGGCTAGGCCCGTGAGCCATGGCTGCTGAGCCTGCGCGTCTGGAGCCTGTGCTCCACACAGGAGAGGCCACAACGGTGAGAGGCCCGTGTACCGCAAAAAAAAAAAAATAAAGTTTTCAATTTTGATGAAATCTAGTTTATTTTTTTCTTTGGTACTTGTGTATTAGGTGTCAAATCTAAGAAACCATTGCCTAATCCAAGATCTCTTCTAAGAGTTTTATAATTTTATATCTTACATTTAGGTCTTTGATGCATTTTGAGTTAATTTTTGTATATGATGTGTGGTAGGTAGCCCAACTTCATTCTTTTGCATGTAGATATCTGGTTGTCCCAGCACCATTTATTGAAAAGACTATTCTTTTCCCCATTGAATGGTCTTGGGCACCCTTGCTGAAAATCAGTTGGTCGTAGATGTTTGGTTTTATTTCTGGACTCTCTATTTTATTCCACTGATCTGTATGTCTATCGTATGTCAGTACCACACCGTCTTGATTATTGTATCTTTCTAGTAAGTTTTTTTTTTTTTTGTGGTACACAGGCCTCTCACTCTTGTGGCCTCTCCTGTTGTGGAGCACAGGCTCCAGATGCGCAGGCTCAGCAGCCATGGCTCACGGGCCCAGCCACTCCACGGCATGTGGGATCCCCCCAGACCGGGGCACGAACCCGTGTCCCCTGCATCGGCAGGTGGACTCTCAACCACTGCGCCACCAGGGAAGCCCCTCTAGTAAGTTTTGAAATCAGGACATGTGTGTCCTCCAACTTTGTTCTTCTTCAAGATTGTTTTGGCTATTCTGGGTCTCTTGCATTTCCAATTGACAAGCCAATCCTAAAATCAAAAAGCCAGCTGGAATTCTGATAGAAATTGCATTAAATCTATAGATCAGTTTGGGGAGTATTGACATGTCAGCAATATTAAGTCTTCTGATCCATGAACATGGATGTTTCCATTTACTTAGGCCTTTTCTTTAAACGATGTTTTTTAATTTTCATGTACATTTCATTTACTTTTTTGTTAAATTTATTCCTAAGTATTTTATTCTTTTTGTTGCTATTGCAAAATAAATTTTTAATGTCATTTTCAGATTGTTCATTGTTAGTGTATACAAATACATTTTTGTATATTGTTCTTATATTTGGCAGCCTTGCTGAAGTTGTATGTTAGCTTTAATAGTTTTTAGTGGCTTATTTAGGATTTTCCATATACAAAATCATGTCATCTGCTAATAGAGATTGTTTTTCTTCTTCTTCTCCAAAGTAGATGTCTTTTATTGCTTTTTCTTGACTAATTTTCCTGGCTGTAACCTCCAGTACAATCTTCAATAGAAGCGACAAGAGCAGACATCCTTATCTTGTTCCTGAGTACAATCTTGTGAAGTAGGTATTTTTTACAAAAGAGGAAAAACCTGCCTCCTACCCTCTAATGAGGGGAAGTGAGGCTCAGATCAGAAAATGGATATACGGAGAACCCCCAGGCTACTCTAACCCAAGGGGGGCTAGGCTCCCACCATCTGCAGTCCAGGAGCTGTCACATCTCTGCCCTAACCTACCTTTCCTCCTTCCCCAACAACTCATCATCCCCTTTGCTCCCCTGTTGTTCCTCTCTCCACCTAGCAAACTCCCCTGTTATTTCAAGACCCAGCCTCAGTGCCACCTATGGGAGGCCACACCTAGCTCCCCAAGCTGGACCAGGGCTGTCTCCCCTGTAGGCCCTGAGAGTGCAGGGGGACAGGGGGACACGCTTCTATCACAGACAGCCTTTCACGTAGGTCTGTCAATGCCTTATCGCATGCCAGCCTGCAACCCTCCACTGGCCCTTGGCGTCTGCAACAAGGGCTGTGTTTGATTGGTCTTGGTGTCCCCACCCTTGGCCAGTGGCCAAACCTCAGGCACCTGGCAGAGGGGAAGCCTCACCTCCCTGGGGTAGAGAGAATTACCGTTTCCATCGGCCTTATAGTCGTCAGGGAGCAGCTTGTCCTGGCGGTAGCCCAGCACAAAGGCCAGGAAGGAGAGGATGAGGGCATCTCCAATGCTGAGGATGGCCAGCATGAAGGCCCAGCGGATGGTGCAGTGGCCCAGTGTGTATTTGCCGGTCTGCTCCCCACACATGCGCCGTACCTCACTTGAGTCCCAACCATCTGGGTAGACCAGGCAGCCAATCATCAGGCCTGTGGCTGAGGGGGCAGGAGGGGTACAGATGGTGTCAAGCTGGGTGTGCTCGCCTGCTGCCTCCCACCTTGCACTGCTGTCATTGTGTCACCTCCCTTCTTATTAACAGCCTTGAGAGGCACAAGGGGCAGCTCCTGCCATCCTTCTTGTAGAACACGGGGGAGAAAACTGAGGCTCCAAGAGCTAAAGCTACTTGCCCCTGGGGGCCAGTGGTCAGGGGTGGAGGCTGAGAGCAGAGCTCCTCAGCCCTGGGAGGTTCTGCCACAGCACCAGGTGGTTCTACCAGGCCCTCAGCTGTACCCCTCACTTTGGACTTGACGAGGCGCCTGGCTTCAAAGTCCTCCCTAAATCTGGTCCCAGCCCAGAGAACTCATCACTCCTCAGATGTACATTTGTTCATACTCCAACATCTCTGAAATAAGTGTAATAACAAAGCTTTAGGCTATAATTTGATTCGAAGTATTTTTCCTTTTTACAGCACATAGAATAATGGTGTGTCCTAACAACTCAGGTATCTTAGATTGAATGAATACAGGAAGTTTTCCAGCCCCATCTCTGGCTGCTTCCTTCATGAACCTTCCATTCAAGCAAACAGGTCTCCACACTATTACCCACTACGGAACAGTGCAGTTGTCCACACTTCCCTGAATGTGTTTAAAATGCTGATTCCCAGGTCAGGGTTGGGTTCAGGAATTCCTGTCTTTAAAAGCACTCTTTTGGGTGATTCAACAGGAAAAGCTGGGAAACACTAGGGAAGGCTGCCTGGATCTCAAGCCCAGCTCTTCACTAACTAGCTGTGTGACTCAGAGCAAGCTACTTAAGTTTTCTTGCCTCAGTTTCCTCATCTGTAAAATGGGAATAATAATAGTATCTACCTGTTTGGATTGCAGAGAGGTTACAATAAGTTTATATTGGAAAAGTGCTCAGAAGGTTGCCCGACACATAGTTGGCATTTCCTGAGTGTTAGCTAGTATGCCACACTGTGCTTTCATTGATTTAGCGTTGACAGCCAAAAATTTCATCTTCCCCGCCTTCCCTCCACTACTCCCACACCCTCCCACCAAATTTCCACCCCAACTTAGCTGCCCAGACAGGTACATATTCCTGGGATGTGACTGGGGCAACCCAAGGACAACCACCAGGCAGGCAGGGGGTGCCTTCCTTCCCTTGTCTGTGCCACTTTCCCACCCCTGGCTCTCCTTTCACAGGCCTGGAGGCTCTTTAGTCCCAAAGCTGTTCCCTACCTGGGAGCCCCATGGAGAAGCACCTCGCAGGACCCAAAGTCACCAACCTGGGGCTCCGCTTGTTCTTGCAAGGAAGGTTAGCAGATCAAACAAAAGCACAACAAAGTGTAAAGATAAAGGATCCCACCTCCCCACCTAAATGTATCAACCATCCTTGTTTTTTTCTAGGAGGAGCTCATTTACATACTTCTCTTATAGATTACAGAATACTTCATGTACCATTTTTCTCTTGACCCTTACCACAGTTCTGTGAAGTAGGCCATGTATTAATATCCCATCTTCAGATTAAAAGACTGAGGTCTCAGAAACCAAGTGAGCTGCCCAGTCATTTAGCGATGGCAGAGCCAAGACCTGCTATCATGGCTCCTGACTTTCTTGACTTCAAAGTTAATTCCCCCAGCCTCCCAGACTGACATCTCTCCAAAGAGCCGAATGTATTTAGTGGTGACATTTCAGACTTAGTGACAAACAGGAAGATCCTTAGGATGGAGGAGGGGGACCCTCCCAGAGCTCTTTGGTAAAACCTGTGCTCTTCCCCACTTAGTGTGTGACAAGTCCTCTGGTACCTGGCATGGCCCCCTTCTCCTCTATAGCACCTCCCTACAGGGGTTCAGAAAAGATCGCAGGGTCTCCGACTTGGAAAAAGGTTGTTACTATGGGTGCCACAGCCCTCTAGGAGCACCCCACCCATCTACCTGGGCACAGTGGGGGTCTACCCCATTGTGGTGCCTCAGGGCTCTAAATAGAGGCCAGCAGGGTATTCTCAGGCAAGTTTACTTACCCTGACTTCCAGTCTCTCATCTGTAAAATAAGGATAATAATACCTGACTTGGAACAGGGTTATGAGGGTTAAGTGTGATCATGTATAGAAAGTGCTTACTGCAGTGTCTGGTACATGGTAAGTGGCCAATTAATGTTAGTTGTTGCTATTGTTATTGGCATTGAAGTCAGATGGAAGCAACCTCGATGGATGTGGCTGTCATTAGAGCTGTTTACAAGTATTTCAGGTACATAGTAGGATTATACTTCCTCGCCTCTCTCCCTTGAAGTTAGGCAAGTTCACAAAAATTCCTTCAGCCAATAAAATGTGAGCAGAAATGCCGTGTGCTTTTCCAGGCCGGAGCATTTAACTGCTGATGGAGACTTTCCAGAGCTCCCTTTCCCTTCGCAATGATGACAGCCCGATGACAGCTGATGCTCCATCAGCCTGGGCTCTGGAAGAGCACAGTGAGAGCAGAGCCCTCCACTGATCCTCAGTGAGCGTGTACCATTATCAAGAAATAAACCTTTGTTATAAGCCACTAAGATTTGGGAGTTGTCTGTTACTGTGGCATCACCCCATCCATCCTGACTGATAAAGTTGTTTTGTGTTTTTCATGTTTACTGAGCACCTACTATGTGTCAGGCACCATGCAAGGTGTTTTACATGCATTATAACATCCCATCCTCGCAAGAACCCTGTGATGGGGGTACTGTTGCTACCTTCTACAGATGAGTTTAATAGAACTCAGACAAGCAAATTGCCCTACCTGTGTTTTTAGGATCTGGGACCACATTCTGCCTACACCTGGCATCCAGAAGCTCAATTAACTTTGTTAAGCTACAGCCCCACACTGCCCCATTCATCAGTCCTCTTCCCCTTCTCCTGCTCCCTTCCCTGGCCCCAGGCTTCTTGGCAAGGTTAAGCCAACTGGTTTAGGTTTCTTCAAATGGAGGAATCTCCCAGCTGCTGGCTGTGGGGCACACCTCCTCCTCACCCCTCCCTTTGGCTCATCTTCCCTTCCCCAGCACGGAAGAATGGAACATGACACCACCTTTGCTCTCCCCCAACGTAAATGTTTCATGGGATGGCACCTGGCCACCTCTGCTATCGGTGTCTTCAGCTCCATGACCCAGACAGGATCTGACTCAAATGGCCTGGTGACCCCTCCCCTACCCAGGCCCTCCCAGCACTGCCTGTTCAGAAAATGGCACCTGTTGCAGGAGGTTGAGGGAGTGGGACAGTGGAGAGAATGAGAGAGGGAGGGTTGTGTTTCCAGCATCCCATAGCTCTGATATGGAGGACCAGCTGGCAAGCGTGCCAGGGTTCATTCTACTACTCTTTGTCACAGAACTGCTAAATCTTCATTCTCCCTTCTTCCTCCCCACTGTTCACTGAGACGTACCTCATCCCTGCCCCAGCCTCTCCCTCATCATATAGAGGGAGTACAGAGAGAGGGAGATGGCAGGGGGATCGGGGAGGCAGCTCTGGAACCAGGTAAGTAGCCTGAGTACAAGACTCAGAGTCGAAGGTTCTGTCGCTCACTACCTGTGTGCTAAAAGACAAGTTACCGGCTAAGAGCCTCTTCTGTAAAACAGGAGGAAAACCCACCTCACTGTGGCATGATGAGGCTCCTCCAGATGATACATGTGAAAGTACTTTACAAATCATTACACATGTAAATGTGTGCCTCAATAGAAAACGTCTTTGGGGGCTTCCCTGGTGGCGCAGTGGTTGAGAGTCCACCTGCCAATGCAGGGGACACGGGTTCGTGCCCCGGTCCGGGAAGATCCCACATGCCGTGGAGCGGCTAGGCCCGTGAGCCATGGAGGCTGAGCCTGAGCGTCCAGAGCCTGTGCTCCGCAACAGGAGAGGCCACAACAGTGAGAAGCCCAAGTACCGCAAAAAAAAAAAAAAAAAGTCTTTGGAATACAGCTAGTTCTTGGGACTCACTGCCTTTATTCTATTGCCTTTGTTGCCAGATGATCTGCTGTAGCCTTGGCTAAGTCTTATCTTCTCTCTCAGTCCCAGATTCCTCATCTATAGTTGGGGGGAGGATGCTATAGCTCTCTAGGGTCCCCTCCAACTCTGACAGTCTTGAGTCTACGTGTTTGGTTGTATGAGATTCTGATCCCTATTCCATTCTCCCTGTTAACACTGCTTCTCATTCTAACCAATAATGTCAAGATGATTTCACTCTAGACTTCAGTCCCTCACAAGGCTCCTGGACGTTTCCCTAGTATGGACAGTCTGTGTGTGGTCCTTGGAGGGACCAAGGGCTGCAGGACAAGGTCTTAGGCATCACTTCCTGGGCTTAGAGGAGAGCAGGACCAGCTGGCCCAAGGACCCAGTGGCCTGCCTAGGGCCAGGAGCAGGAAAAGGGGGACAGGGAAGGCCTTGCCTCTGAGCACCACCAGTAGCCACCTACCCCACATAGTTCTAAAAGACCCTATTCTCCTCCCCCATCACAAAATATCACTTCCACTTGCTGCCTCAAATGCTCACACTTGCTGCATCAAGCATGGAATCCTATAATTAGGGAACAAAGACCTTCACTCTACCATAAGTGACTTGCTCCTGGGCAAATCATTTCCCCTCTCTTGACCTCAGTTCCTCATCTACAAGAAGAGGAGGTTGAACAATTTGATCTCTAAGGCCTTTTTGGTCTCAGCCATCCTAAGACTCTCTAATTACTCTTCCAAGGCATCTGCAGAGCATTGAGTATGGTTGCACTATAAAGGAGGAAAGCTGAGTAGGAGGCTCAGAGACTCCACAGAAAGTGGGATGGTGGGCCCCTGCCTGCCCTCCCGCTATCCCTCCGGCTATCCCTCCGGCTATCCCTGCTCACCCGCAGCCAGCTGCATCCATGCGCAGATCTTGTAGACAGTGGCTGTGTTGCAGACAAAGAACAGGCTGAAGCAGATGATGGAGCCAATGATGAGGAACATGGCCAAGGCCACAAAGAACATGGCAGTCTTGAAGGCTCTAGAGGGGATGGAGGAGAAGTCCAGCGGGCCACCCTTGCAGATAAGCTCAGACGACAGCACGTTGCCCACGCAGTAGGAGAAAAGCCCAAAGTAGCCTGCCTGGGGTGTGTTGACACTGTCACCGATCCAGTAGGGCTGGATGAAGAGTGCCATGACCAGCACGGAGAAGCAGATGGTGAGTGTGCCCCACATCACACCTACAGCCCTCGAGTTCCTCACATAGTTGGTATGGTAGATCTTGGCTGCCTCCTGGGCAGGCAGCAACTTCACCATGGTGAGGGCACTGGGTCCTGGGCTGGGGACTTGTGGGCTGGAAGTGGCTTTGAGGATGGATGGAGGCCCAGAAGTGGGTCACCCCTCAGCCAGGTTTGGGGAGAAGGCGGAGGTCAGGGCACAAGGTAAGGCTCCCTCCAAGGTAGAAGAAAGAGGACTAATAGGACAGGGAAGATGACCTTGGCCTCTTCAGGGGAAGCTTGTCCAGGTGCCTGTGTCCGCTCTTGCTCTAGCCGGGCTGTCTCCTGTCTCCTACCTCCTCTCAAACCCGCCGTGGTCTCGGGCCTGCTGGCGCCGCCCTGCCCCGACCCAATGCCAGCTGAGAGCACCAGAGAGCTCCGCCCCCTTCGCGCGGCCCGGCTCCTCCTCCTCCCTCCCTCCTCCGAGAGCACTGCTTTCAGCACCGTGGCCAGCGCCTCGGGACTCTGGGCAGAGGACGGTGCAGAGCGGCCGACCTACCCACTGCACACCCCCGCCACTGGGAATCAAGGCCCCTCTTCACCCTCCTGAGCAGGGAAGGCAAGAATTGAAGGCGTGAGGCTGCGGTTGTCACATTCCTGTCGCTTGGTTTCCAGCCGCAAAACCGATTCTTGAGCGCAGTCCGTATCCCATCCCACCGCTCCCTGGCTCCCTATTCATCCTCCCGGAACCTCCAATCCCCCGGAGGCCAGCACCGCCTTCCGGGTCACTGGTTTCTCATCCCTATCATTCAGTCGACAATTACTAAGAGCCTACTGTGTACTACGCCCTATGTTGGAGGATATCTTCCCTCAGCAAGAATCATAGAATAAAAGGACAGGGCAGGGCCCCTGCTCTCAAGGACCGTGAGGTATTTACATATATGTAAATATATGTGTATTTGCAATGCAGACTGATAGGGTGGTAATAGAAGCTACAAGGTAAAGAACAGTTCTTATGAGCCTTCTCAGACCTTAACATATGCTTTTTGTTCAATACAATGTCTTTCTCCTCTTGTTTAGTTTTTTGTTGCCTATTTCTTTTTTTAAATTTAGTTTTTATTGAAGTATAGTTGATTTACAATGTTGTGTTCATTTCTGCTGTACAGCAAAGTGACCCGGTTATACACATATACACATTCTTTTTAAAATTCTTTTCCATTATGGTTTATCCCAGGACATTGAATATAGTTCCCTGTGCTATACAGTAGGACCTTGTTGTTGATCCATTCTATATGTAATAATTTGCATCTACTAACCCAGACTCCCAGTCCGTCCCTCCCTCACCGCCCCTGCATATTTCCTTTTTTCCCCTCTTTTTCAAAATATCTATATTTTTCCTGAATTTATAGGTAAATACATGATTAGTATATAGAAAAATTCAAGAAAGTTACATAAAAGAATAAAAATCACTCATAACCCCAAACTGGAAGCTTTAGGCAGGTCCGGATTTGAGTCAGCCACTTGTTAGCTAAGGATGTAACTTTCCCAAGCCTCAGTTTATTCATCTATAAGATGGGGATGATAATAGTATCTATCACATAACAGTTAGGTAAAATAACATATGTAAAATGTTTAGCCCAGGGCCTCACATATAAAAGTGCTCAGAAATGTTTATTATTATTATTACTATTACTATTGTTATTATTATTACCTCTGTTAACATATTGGTGTATTTCCCTCCTCCTGGACATACTGCTTTACACAGTTGGATAATAATGTATACGTATTTAGCATCCAATTTTTTTCTCACATTACTAGTTTTTCAAAAACATGATTTTAGGGGCCTCCCTGGTGGCGCAAGTGGTTGAGAGTCCGCCTGCCGATGCAGGGGATACGGGTTCGTGCCCCGGTCTGGGAGGATCCCATATGCCGCGGAGCGGCTGGGCCCGTGAGCCATGGCCGCTGAGCCTGCGCGTCCGGAGCCTGCGCGTCCGGAGCCTGTGCTCCGCAACGGGGGAGGCCACAACAGTGAGAGGCCCGCATACCACAAAAAAAAACAAAAAAAAAACCAAAAAAACATGATTTTAGTCTTTATGTAATAATTGTTTAATTATTTCCCCCTTTGGGGTATTTTGACAGTTTCCAATTTTTTCACTATTAAAAAGAACCTTGCATTAAATATATTTGCGCTGTTACCTATGTTTCCTCTTCCTCTTAAATCTCTGGTTTTGTGATCAGTCTTCGCCATCAGACTGGAAGTTCATCAAGGCATGGCCTGTGTCTCCACCATCAGACTGGGAGCTTCCCCAGAGCAGGGGTTGTATGTTCCCCCATTCAGAAAAGGCCCTAACCTGGGGCCAAGCTCTTAGGAGCTGATGGACATTCTTTGTTTGGCCTGACCAGCAGAACTTCCCCTGCCTCTGAGAGAAGCCTCTCTTGCTTTCTGAGGTTCTGGTGGGATAGCCAATCACAGGGCACACAGACCCTAGAGACAGGTCTGGGTGTGACCCAAGCTAGGCCATCAGTCTCTCCCTAGGGAATCTGAATTGGTGGTGGATTGACATGAGGAAAAAAAGGTATTGTTTAGTCAGGCCGTGGCAACATCCTCAAGAGATAATCCATAAACTGCTACTGGGAGCTTCAGAGCCACCTTGATTCCTGCTCCACCCAAGACAGGTGGCTCTGTTCCATCTTCAGCTCTGTGACTCACCCACTATCTTTCCATTTCCTTCTTTTTTGCTTTCATTAGCTAGAGTAGGTTTTCGCTATTGGCATCAAAGAGTCCTAACCTGGGAAATTCCCTGGTGGTCCAGTGGTTAGGACTCAGCACTTTCACTGCAAGGGCACGGGTTCAATCTCTGGTCAGAGAACTAAGATTCTGCAAGCTGTGAGCCTGAAAAAAAAAAAAAAAGAACCCTAACCTGATCCAAATATTAGCACCAGAAAGAGGGTTTCAGGCCCAGGCTTCAGACAAAAGGCTTTGATATTCCTGTTTATGTCTGGAGTTGGGAAAACTGCAGCCCATGATACAGAGAGGAGAAACAGCTAATCAAATTATCAGCTGCAAACAATAGGGATCATGTGCCCTCTGAAGGTCAAGTTCTGGGGAACTGAGTAGCTTTGGCCACAGACAGATTTAAAGGTAATGAAGAAATCAGGAACACAGAGTAGGGTGACTGCTTATAAAGGCAATGAATAATGTCAAACAAGACAAGCCCAGTTGTCTAGATTATTGATTCAAGGAATAAAATGAATTGCAAGACCTTTATGTGCAATGGCTTGAAGAATTCATTAAGTCTTATTGCTAGAGGGCATAGGACCCTTAAAATAAGATTCAGGTGTATGAAAGGACTGAACTGCAAGGCCTTTAACCCATCCCATGCTCCTGAATTGTTAGACCAGGTCACCTCAGGAACTGGTAGAATCCTCACCTTGGACCCCTGACCCTTGAGCTAAAGGGTAATATACTAGGAAGAGCTAAGCCAATGCCCCTGGTGCTCCCTCTCACTCTCCAAATAATAAAACAGTATTATGTCCCCATGGGAGCTGTAGAAATCAGTCACTATCAATGACTGGAAAGGTGCAGGGGTGGTGGCTCCTATCTCTAGTGGACATTTGTCACATTGTTTTTGGTTTTGGCTGACCAGCCTCCTAACCTCCTTCCTATGTGCAGGTGATACCCTGCTGTGTGGGTCCTGCGGGGAGATGTTGAGCCTCTTCTCTCACTGTGGAATTGAAGCCCCTTCCTTGGCCTGCTCTAGAGAGAGCATGCTGGCGCCAGGTAATGATGGATTGCTATGGCATGACATCCCACCCTCCATGGGAAGGTCCTGAGGACAGCAGGGAAGGGAAATATTCATGGAGGGTAGAACTTCAAGTGCTGTTAACTATCTATCCCCAAAAGATCTATCAATACATCCTAATCCCCAGAACCTATGAATGTTACATTATTTGGAAAAGGGTTCTTTGTAGATATAATTAAATTGAGGATTTTGAGATAAGGAGATCCTACCACATTATCTGGGGGAGGTTCCTAAATCCAATGACAAGTGTCCTTCTAAGAGACACAGACAAGAAGACAAAGAAGAAAAGGCAACATGCCTATGGAGGCAGGGACCAGAATGATGCAGCCACAGCCAAGGAAGCTGGCAACCACCAGAAGCTAGAAGGGGTGGGGAATGGATCCTTCCCTAGAGCCTCTGTAGGGAGTGCAGCCCTGCTGACACCTTGATTTCGACTTCTGACCTCCAGAATTATAAGTGAACAAATTTGTTGTTTTAAGCAACCTAGTTTGTAATAATTTGTTATGGCACCTCAGGAAATGTACCAACTCTCCGGTAAGGGGAGATGGCCTAAGGTACAGATGAACACCACTTTGTGGGCAGCAGATAATAGACCAGTCATATGGCCATTATCTTAGACAGAGTAAGTTTGGAGAGTTAAATAAAAGTTTGGGGAAAGGGAGCCTTCAGAATAGGGGCAAAAATTAGAGAGTATTTGGGTTCAATGAGAATGTACTCCAGAGGCCTGCTACTACAGAGTCCTTTAACATCAGTTAAACAGGATGATTCACTCTGTGAATGCTAGCCAGCCTCCTTCCTCAGCACCCCCATTCCAATCCCACCCTGCACTGGCTCAAAGACCCCTAACAATGTGTCCACGGTGGGACAGATGGAGACTGTGGATGAATCTTCCATCAAAGCCAATACAGCCAGTCACTACTGGCCCCCAACAATATCAACAAACTTTGAGCTCCTAGTATGACATCTATAACTCTCAAAACTCAATAATAAGAAAACAAACAACCCAATTAAAGATTGGATGGCAAAAGATGCACACAAATACTTCTTTCAAAGAAGATATGTGGATGGAAATTAAGCACATGAAAAAACACTCAACATCATTAGTCAGTAGGCAAATGCAAATTAAACCACACATACCATTATACACCAGTGAGAAAGGCTCAATTAAAAACAAACCCCCCCAAAACTGACAATGTCAAGTACTGGCAAGGATGTAGAGCAACTGGAACTTTTGTATGTTGCTGGTGGGAATGCATATTTGTTCAGCCACTTTGGAAAACAGTTTGACATCTCTTAGAAATGGGAACAAACATTTGCCATGAGACTCAGCCGTTTCACTCCTGGGTATTTGTCTCAGAGAAATGAAAACTTGTGTTCACACACACAAAAAAACATGAATATGTGTAGCAGCTTTATCCATAATTGCCCAAAACTTTTCAGAAATAAACCAAATGTCTTTCAGGTGGGAAATGACAATGGACTACTTCCAGACAATGGACTTCCACCCAGACAATGGACTACTATTCAGCAATAAAAAGTAAGTAGCTACTGAAACCTGCAACAGCATGCCTGAATCTCAAAGGTGTTAAGTAAAAGAAGCGAGACACCACCCCCCAAGAGAAATATATACAAACTGTGTGATTTCATCTATATTACATATAGAAAAGGCAAAACTACAGGGAAATAAAAGAGATTTGTGGTTGCCAGGATCTGGTGGTGGGGTTGATTATAAAGGAATCATACAAGGGAACCTTTTTTTTAGGTGATAGAAGTGTTCTGTATCTTGGTTGGGGTGTTGTTTCCATGATGTATGCGTTTGTCAAAACTCATGGAACTATATACTATAAAGGGTGGATTTTCTGTGTCAATTATACTTTAATTTTTTAAAAGGGGGGTTACTCATGTTGGTAGGGTACCAAATCCTGACTGTCCAGGGGAGAGAGTGTGCTGTTACACAAAGGGAACGGAGAGGTATGCGTAGAACATATGCATGGGCTGCCTCCTATTACTGCCGTGTCCAGTATAAAAAATTAATGGAAGGAAGAAACAAGTTAATGAAGGCTTCAGTAACCCAACACAGGGGCAGGCCCATCAAGGGCCCAGATATCTCATGGCTAGAAGGTCTGGGTCACTGTACAGCATAAAGAACCCTGATCAGTGGAGATGCTGGCTGAGAGCAAAAGGAACAGGATGGGAGATGGAGGATGAAAGTCACAAGCACTGTCTACAGCCACGTGGTGCCTGAAGAAAGGAGGACTCTAGAGACTTCCCTGGCGGTCCAGTGATTAAGACTCCATGCTTCCACTGCAGGGGGCATGGGTTCCATCCCTGGTTGGGGAACTAAGATACCGCATGCCGTGCTGTGCAGCCAACAATTAAAAAAAAAAAAAGGAGGACTCTAGTGTCTACCCAGATTTTCAATTTTGATGTGTCATGTATATATTTATATACCCTACTAAGTCTCTCTTCTTTGATGATGTCTAACTTTAATATTTAGTCCCTGAGCTGTAGAATATTGAGATGTGATTGTGACCAAACTAAAAGAGGGGTGACATAACACAGACGTCCTGGACCTAGCGCTGGAGTAATGACTGATGACACATTGGGCCGTCTCCCTAGCTTTTTTCAGAGGATGGTTATGATGTGTTTGAAGGGAACACTAGCAAGGAGTGAGGATTATAAATATGGGAAGAAAAGAGTTCATGTGTTTGTTGACCAGTGAAGGGAGGGGCCATGCTAAGAGAACAGAGCACAAATTTCAGCAGGACCAGAAGGCTGAGGTGGGACAAGGGACATCTTCACAACAGCCATTGAGGGCCCAGAGGATCAAAAGGACCCCTTCCCCTAATTCCTGAAGTCACATAAGCTTCACTCCACACTCAGTCCAGTCTTGGTCAGGAGAATGGGGTGGTGAGGGGAACCCTAAAGGCTGAGTATTGAATTAAAGACTGGTAACCTGAAAGTCACTGAATGTCTCATTTCCTACCCTCACCTAAATAAAATGGATACTGTATGGTCAATGTACGTTTAAAAGCTAAAATTATTGCACATCCCAGTTATAATTTGAGCCTGCTTCTTGGGAAAGAAAGATTATCTATGAACTAGGCAGCCACGAGTGTCTATTGTTCTTGTTTGCCCAAAATCCTTCCCCTTTCTTTGGTAACAAAAACTCACTCTCTATTTGGAGAACTGCCCCTCCCCTTTCCATCCTCCTCAGGGCTCTGCCCAGTGCAGATCATGAGTAGGGGTCTGGAGGACCCAAACTAAGTCAACCTGAGTCTATTGATTGGGAATCTGAATCTTGAGTGGATTCCCTGTCTGCTCTCCAAGCTGACTCCAGGGCTGTTGCACATCTGACCTTAATCCAGAGCTGTGAGCCCCTTCCCAGAACTGCGCTGTCTTTGTTTGTGGCTTATGTAAAGGGAATGTGTTATAGGGGAGTTTCAGGTCCCATAGGGGCAAGAATGCAGCAGCCATGGGAAGGGGGTGTGTGTCTGTGTGTATGTGTGTGTGTGTGTGTGTGTGCACAAGTATGTGTAACCAGGACCTGGAAATCCATGAGCAAGTCAGGGCACAGCTGATGCTGTTTCTTCCCAAATGGTGAATCCATTCTTCCTCCCCTCTGCAGTCCAGCTTTCTCCGTGTCTTCATCAGCACGTCAGAAAACTGCCTTCCTGGGCTTTCCTAGTTCCATGTTTCAGATCAGCTTGAAGGCCAGCTGGTGGGCACAAGCCTACATCCCAGGAGAGCGCCTTGGGTCAGATGTCCATTCCTTGTCTAGTCTGTCCGGTGGTGGGGTGCAAAGACAGTCTCATTTACTAACATGGCTGCCAGAGGCCCGTCCTTGTGTATCTGGGGTGGATCTTGGTGAACGAAGACTGGGTGACACCCAAGAGGAGTTTGCCACATCTCTGGGTCTACAGCCACTGTGGCCCAACCCCACTTACCAGGAGGCATGACGACACCCATCCCCCACCATCCCAGGTGGTAGGACTTGACCAGGGAGAATTTTGCCCCCTTTTATTTGTTTGTTTGTTTGTTTTGGCCGTGCCACGTGGCTTGCGGGATCTTAGTACCCAGACCAGGGATGGAACCCATCCCCCCTGCTGTGGAAGCGCGGAGCCTTAACCACTGGACCGCCAGGGAAGTCCCTGTTTGTTTTTTAATTGAGGTGCAGTATCTACATTACATACAGTAAAATCTGTTCTTTTTTGAGGGGGAAAAACCCAAAGCAAAACACTCTTTACATTGGAGAAAGGGTGGTTAGACCGTATGAGGTTTTGGTCCAAAAAGTCCTTAATTACTTCTTGCTTACATTTTGGAAGCACAAACATTGCCAAAGTTCTCTTTGCTATATTCTTCATTTGTAATGGAAAAATCTCCATTCTTTCTCCTCTGGGAAGGTGGCCATGAGCTGCTGGCAATACTAGGACTGATGCAGTTTCATAGCTTCAATCACAGATAGAAACAGCTCCTCGGTTCCAGTTTCTTCCCAGGCCCCCTAGTCTTGACTTGTGAGAAGGGAACGGAAGGGTGGGGAGAGAAGGAGGGGTCAGGATGAGCTCATGGGGAAAAGTAGTTTTAAACACTGAGTTCCATAAAAATAAGAGAAGATAGTGTTCCTTTAATCAATGACATTTCCATGTCTCCGGAATTGGGTGGGTTTCTCTCATTTTGAGGGTCTCCTGGCTGGTTCCTCCAGCTGCTCCTCTCTACGCCACCCTCAGTGCTGTAAGGGGGAGTGACAGGGGGTGGCTACACGGGCTGAGCACCTACTATGTGCCAGGCACTTCTATGGGGTTTCACATACACTGTCTTACTCAATCCTCATTTTACTAAGAGCTATCAACCTCTTTGCCTCGATAAAAAAAACTGAGGCTCGGGCTTCCCTGGTGGCGCAGTGGTTGAGAGTCCGCCTGCCGATGCAGGGGACACGGGTTTGTGCCCTGGTCCGGGAGGATCCCACATGGCGCGGAGCGGCTGGGTCCGTGAGTCATGGCGGCTGAGCCTGCGCGTCCGGAGCCTGTGCTCCGCAACGGGAGAGGCCACAACAGTGAGAGGCCCGCGCACCGCAAAAAAAAAAAAAAAAAAAACTGAGGCTCACGAAGATTACAAATTTAAATAACTTGTCCAAGGTCATGTAGCTAGTTATGGTGAGTTTTGAAGTCAGGATAAAGGCAACCCAGTCTGGGGCCTCCCCAGCAGGGCCGTCTTCCACCTCTGGGTTAGGGAAGGGGTGCTTTGCTACAATGAACAGTCCTTCAGGGAAAACTGCTCTGGTACCACACCTGAGCACACTCAGGCAGCTGTGCCCTTCCCAGCCTTCAGCCCAGGCCGTCAGAGGCTCACGAGACCCTCCTCATCCTCAGCCAGGACTAACGACTGCTCAGGCTCACATGTGGCCTGGGGTAGGGGACAGGGTGAGTGGAGCCTTAACTAAAGTGGTGAGTCTTTAATGCTGGAATTGCACATGTTAAATGAAGTGGAAAGGAACGGGAGAGAGTCGCTGGAGGAGGACTTCCTAAGGGCCCCTAAATCACTCCTGCTGGCACCCCCGGTGGGAGGGTGGGAGGGCGGTACACCTGGAGTGAGAACACACACCCCTCGGCCAGGGGTCGCAGGGCTGGTCAGCCCAGGGCCCCGGCCCTGCCTGAAAATCCCCGAGGGGGCTTGGGAAGGTTGAGGGTGGGGAAACTGGGCCCCCTCCTCACACGAGTCTGATACTGCCACATACCTGGGTTTGGGTGAGGTCAAAAGCAGGGCCCAGACTGGGGTGAGGCAAGAGAGGTGTCTAGGACGCAAAATTTAAGGACGTGCTCACACTCTAGGTGTCTCACTTGCCTCACCCTAGTCCCAGCCCTGCCACGGAGCTCAGGGCGCCAGAGGTGAATACAGCAGTGATGGCAGCTAATGTGTACTGCTCACATGCGAGCCCTGTCCCAGGCTATGTGTGTTATGTATACAACATATGTTAATTCACTCAGCTCTCACACCTCTTATCGGTTGACAGATAAGGGGACAGATTCAGAACAGATAACTTGCCCAGCTAATAACTCGTACAGGTAAAAGTGTCCCAGAGTTCCCACTCTTAAAATGCTGCCGTATCAGCACCCCCTGCCCAACACACGCACACTCACACGCACACACACACACACACACACACAAAGGCACCAGGTGCCAGGTGGTGCCCAGCTACCTTATCAGGACCCACCCCAGCAGATTGGCCACAGCTGGGTCTCTGCCCACGGCAGGCGCTGCGGGACTGGGAAGGTGGGTCACGTGCGGATGAGGCCCCTTTTATAGCCCCACCAACACCTCTGGCTCTGTCTTTTGCCACCTGACCTGAGCTGCCGGCCACTACCTACGCCAGCTGTGCCCACTCATCATGGAGAAGGTCCTCGTCCTCCTGCTCCTCGCCCTCGCGGTAGCCTATGCGGTCCCCGACCCCCGGGGAATCATTATCAACCTGGTAAGAGGGTCTTCAGGGCAGGAGTCATCTGAACCCCGAGGTGGGAATTCTTTTTAAGCTTGGATTTGACCTCTGGGTGGGTCAAGTTGTCCCCACGTGGGGCTACCCAAGGGCTGGGAGGTAAGGCGTCTCTTCCTTTACTGCCCATTCCTGTCCCACGCCCCTTCCGCAGGGGCCCCAGAGAAGGCTGATCAGCATGGAGCATGCTCAGAGCAGCGGTTCAACCTGGCTGAGGGCACTTTATAAAAATCCAGAGCCGAATTCCCTTGCAGTCCAGTGGTTAGGACTCAGCGCTTTCACTGCCACGGTTCAATCCCTGGTCGGGGAACTAAGATCCTGCAAGCCATGGTGCAGCCAAAAAAAAAAAAAAAAAAAAAAAATCCAGAGCCCTGGGCTCCTGGCCCGGAAACTCTGGCTCAGGAGGTTCAGTAGTTTAAAAAGCTTCCCCAGTGATTCTAGCTTCTGACCTAGCCTGACCAGACCAGCTCCAAATGCCTCAGGAATACTTCCTTATTTAGTCCTCATAAGAGCCACGTGAGATAGGTACTATTCTGATCAACCCCACTTCCAAATGGAAAGCTGACACAGGGGAAGGTTCAGTCACCTGCCTGAGGTCACACAGCTGGAAAGTCTTGAGCAGGGGTTGGCGCCCGGGCTGGCAGGCTCCAGAGCCAGGCTCTCACCACTGCCCACGCTGCCTCTCCACCAAGGGCACAATTGCGAAAGCCCTTTGGGTTAAGAACTCAGTTCACAGGTTCTTAACTCAGGGCCCTGCATGGACTCGGAGGGTCCGGGATGCCCCTGAGATTATTTGTAAGGGTCTATGGGGGGGAGGGAGGGAGGAGTTTTCCAGGGAGAGAGGGTACTCAACCTTCACAGGCTCCTCGAGGGATTGGGGGACCCAGAAAGGTTTGGAGACCCTGCTTGCGGGCCACAGGTGGCCACTCCAGATGGGAACTCTGAGGCATAGGGTGGACCAGTGACTTGCCCAGGGTCACCCAGGGAGTTGGTAGCACAGCCAGTTCTAGAAGCCAGGTGTCCTGTCCCCCGCCTGGGGCTGCTTCTCCGGCACCACACTGCCCGCTTCTCACGTGGGTGGATGGGGGGTCGGGGTGGGAGGAGAGGCCGCCAGCCCCAGGGGCTGGATTCCTTCACACATGCCTCCCCCAACCGG
Source organism: Mesoplodon densirostris (assembly GCF_025265405.1). NCBI lineage: Eukaryota > Metazoa > Chordata > Mammalia > Artiodactyla > Ziphiidae > Mesoplodon > Mesoplodon densirostris. The sequence continues at coordinate 38,717,678 of NC_082670.1, forward strand.
ATAGTGTGTGGCGAGGTGGGGCTCTGGGTGGAGAAGGGATTAAACGGAGGGGGGCCTGGGCTGACGGGCTGCCCCTGGCAGGAAGAGGGCGAACTCTGCCTGAACAGTGTCCAGTGCAAGAGCAAGTGCTGCCACCGCGATTCCGGCCTGAGCCTGTCCCGCTGCGCACCCAAGGCCAGAGAGAGCAGCGAGTGCTCCGCCTTTGTGAGTGCGGAGTGCCGGGGGCGGGGTGGCGACGGGGAGGACAGCTCCGAGGTGGAGGGCCCTCGAGGCTTGGGGGGCGGGGGCGGGGGGGATCAGGGAGGGGGCTCCATATGGACACGGAACGTTGAGGAGATGAGAGGGAGGTCAGCAGGCTTCAAAGCCCTTTCCCATCCCATCACCTCTCTTGACCCTCACCACGGACCAGTGAGATGGGTGGGGCAGCCATCTGTTATCCCTGTTTCATGGATGGGTACCTAGAGGCTTCCCAGAGAGAGCACGTTAGTAAGAGCAAGTGAGCCACACGGCAGAGACCAGAACTCAAGTCCTCCAGGCCCACAGCGCCCCCTGGGGAGGCAGTCAGGAGAAGCACCATCTGAAAAGACAGACGAGTCAGGCAGGGCAGACGATGCCCAAAGTGACTCCCACAGCCTGTGACTCCACTGGCTCCTTGTCTCTGCAGACCCTCTATGGGACTTACTACAAGTGTCCCTGTGAGCATGGTCTGACCTGTGAGGTGGACAAGACCATCGTGGGCTCCATCACCAACACCAACTTTGGCGTCTGCCTCGATGCTGGCAGCTCCAGAAAGTGAGGACACTCACCCAGGCTGGCACGTAACAGGGCACTCGTCCTCCACCACCTCTCCCTGGCTGGCCGCCCCTAGACCAGCACCTCCATCTTCTAATTGGATCCTTGGCAATTAAAGCCCCTCTTGCAAACCTTCCCCAGGCTCCTGGATGTTCTTGCTTAATCAGCGTCTTCCTTGATGTTACGTCAAGCTTTTCGCCCCATCAGGGCAGGTGTCCTCCGAGCAGGAGGAATGGGTCTGGGGCCAGGCAGGATGAGGCTGACAGACTGGAGACAAGGTTGTGCAACAGGCCCAGCCAGGCTGGGAATGTTTCCATTTTTTCTTCTTTTTTAAAAAATTTATTTAATTTATTTTAGTTTGGGCTGCGTTGGGTCTTCGTTGCTGCATGAGGGCTTTCTCTAGTTGCGGCGAGCGGGGGCTACTCTCCGTTGCGGTGCGTGGGCTTCTCATTGCGGTGGCTTCTTATTGAGGAGCACGGGCTCTAGGTGCGTGGGCTTCAGTAGTTGTGGCACGCAGGCTCAGTAGTTGTGGCTCGTGGGTTCCAGAGCACAGGCTCAGTAGTTGTGGTGCACGGGCTCAGTTGCTCCATGGCATGTGGGATCTTCCCGGACCAGGGCTCAAACCCGTGTCCCCTGCATTGGCAGGCGGATTCTTAACCACTGCACCACCAGGGAAGACCTATGTTTCCATTTCTGAGGAACAATCACACCTCCCTGGGAGGCCCTCATTGCCCCTCAAGTTCTCAAGCAGATAGGCGCACACACACACACATCTCTGGTGGGGAGTTATAATGGCCCAAATTCTTTGCCCTGCATCAAAACTTACCAGTCCCCTCTCCTGGGCTCTCACCTCTTTTCTGGGCCAAACTTTCAGATGTGACAGCTAGCTGATACAATCTGTGTGTTAAGGGGTCAGACCACAAACAATTGCTATAAGCTTACTCTGTGCTAGCAAATTCTCACAATGACCTTGGGAAGGAGAATTCATTGCCTCCACTTTATAGATAAAAGAAACTAAGGATCAGAGAGGTTAAGTAACTTGCCCAATGTCATGTAATTAGAAAAAGTTGCCACTAAACCCATCCAACTCCACCTCCAACGCTTTCTACAATTCCCTGTTCTTTCCCAATTATGCATACTAAGACAGGTGGGTGGAATTGTAAGGAATTTAGTTTTGACTTAATATAAAAATTTTATACTCCCTGGAGCCATCAAACCTGGGTTTCCTTAGGCAGTCCTGAGGTGCCGGTCACTGAGATGTGCAAGTGGAGGGTCACTGACCCCTCAGTGGGGATGCTGGAGAGGAGATTCACATAAATGAGGGAGAGTGATAATGAAATTGAGATGCTCTCCCAGCCCCAGGATTCTGTAGTTCTGGGATAATGAATCCTTAGAGTAACCATTAGGTGTATGAGTTAAGACTGGATTCAGCTGTAAGTAACAACAACAACAACAAAAACCCAAGTAATTACAACTTAAACAAAGGGGGCATATGTTGGGTTGGCCAAAAATTAATTCTGGGTTTTCCATAACATCTTACAGAAAAAAATCCGAACGCACTTTTTGGCCAACCCACTATTTCTCAGGCATGAAGAAGTCTAGAGATGGAAGTGCTGGCATTTGTTTGGGTGCTGGCAGACCTGCAGTTCTCTTCACCTCCTCTCAGCAAATGCCTTCACAGCAGCTCCTAACGTCAGATCCTCTCACCATGTGCTAGGAAGCCTTGGGTAGAGGCTGGGTTGGGGAGGGCGTGAGGGCAGAGTGCTTCTCCTGGGGCACCTTCTTATCTTGCCCTAACACCTCCAGGCTGACGTCTCCACATCTCCATGGCTACAAGTGGGTCACCTGACCACCTCTAGCTGCAAGAGAGGCTGGGAAAGCAAAGGGAATGGGATTGCCATGACTGGCTTAGACTAATTATGATCCCTCTCCAGGGCTGGGCACATTACTGCCCCAAAAATATTGGGGTTCAGCAAGAAAGGGGGGCAATGGCTGCCAGCAAACATTGAAAGTTCTTTATTGCAATGATTGTGCATCACCCCTCCTTCCTTGTCCCTCCCCTGTTGGGGGAGGCTCTGGGGACCAGGGACAGGAACACACAGTTCTGGGTAGGCACAGGAGTAGGTGGAGGAGAAGTGGGGGGAGGCAAGGAAGAGAGATCATTAAAAGAAAGTTTTCTTAGCTGGCTTCTTATTTTTTCAATTTTCTTACAATGGCCGTAGATGATTTTAAACGATTTCTCATTCTTCGGAAATATACAAGTCAGGCCCTGCTGGCAGGGACATTCGTTATACAGGCTGAGGAACGTCTGGGAAAGGCGAGACTTTGACCTCGAGCTTGGGGGTTGCTGTGCCCTCAGCCCCGAGGGCCAGCCCCCACTTTCACCACAGCCCAGCTCTGGGGCCCATCTGCTTGTGCACAACAGAGGAGCCTGGGCATAAAGACCTCCACACCCAGCTGCTCAGAGCCTCTGGTCACCTCCTCCAGGCTGACCCCTAGGGTTGCTAAGTGTTCTTTTCACTCCATCCCTGGCATCACCTTTCCCTTGTTAACCCATCTGCCAGTCCTAAGTGGATGAACACTGAAAGGGAGGCCCATCTCAGCTCCTTAAATCCTTTCTTAGGTAAGTCAACTCCCCTCTCCTGCACACTCAGTTCAGAGGCTGCCTCAGCCCACCTCCCCCCAGGAGGCCACGGCAGAACTCCTGGGGCTTGGGAGGACGGTGGTTAAGGCAGAGGTAGAAAGGGTGAGGGCCAGACCTAACTGTACCCATTTACAGTGCTACTTTCAGGGTTTGCTAAGATGACCCCTGAAGAAAGGGAACCCATATTAGAGAAAGAAGCATCGCCATGCCCCATGACCCCCCATCCAGGATTCCAAGCCCCTGGATTGGGGACCCACCTTGGGTCTGTCCAAAGGCTTCCCCAGCAGAGAATTCCCGGGTCATTTCCGCCGCCCCCCTGCCCCCCCGGGCTTCCCTGGCCTCTGGGTGTGCCCAGGCTCCACCTTCCGTGGGTCCCTCCCCCTCAGCTCCCCCAGGCACCGACACCCACCTCCGTGTGACACGTGCCACCCTCGGACCCCTTTAAGGAGCTGTGCGACTGGCAGTTCTCTGCCGCCCGGCGGCAGCATCCACTCGTGCACTTGCCTGGGAAAGCAAATCTCCCCAGTGTCCTGCGGGGAGACGGCTCCACCGCGGGCCCCCGCCTGCCTCCTCCCACACGGCGCCCTCACTTCCCCTCCACCCGCCGGGCTGGGCGGTCTCTGGACAGGGCCCCGGGGCATCTCTGCAGCTGGGGGCGGGGGACAGAAGGCACCTGCAGGACCTGACTTGTGCCTAGAGGGAACTAAACAGTTTTGGAAGGTTTGCCCTTAGTGTCCCCAAAATAGGTTACCTCTCCTCTGGTACACGCGAGGGTGAGCCAGACCTTCCTGTCTGCCACTGCACAAGCTGCTCTCCTGCAAACTCTGACTTACCCTTTCAGCTGAGCTTGTCACCTACACCCCCCCAAACACACACACACTCACACACATCAACGGCCCCCAGTGCTGGGGCTTATGATGTCACCCATCATCCCTCCATCAGACATTTTCAATAGTCTTTCAACAAGCAAATACTGAGCACCTACTGTGTCCAGGCCCTGGAGGTACAGCTGGCAACAAAACCAACAATTGCCTGCCCTGCTCAGCACGCCAGGCCCTGTGAGCCTCTCCCGTCCTGGCTGCGGCCTTCCTGGACACCCAGCCAGAGCAGTCCCATCACCTGGCTTTACCATGTTCACAACACATCTGACTCTCTGAAATTATCTTCTTTATCTTGTTTTTAAATTTTTCTCTCTCTCCCTCAACTCCAGGAGGGCAGGGATTTTTGCTCTCTTGTTCACTGCTGTATTTCTTAGATGCTAGGACTAAAGTCCTCACACACGGTAGGTGCTGAACAAAGGAGAATATTGTAATGTTCCTTTGATCTCTCTGACCTCATCTCCTAGTATTTCCATTCTCTCTCACTCCTCTTTCCTATTCCTTGAATATGCCAGGCAAGGTCCCTCCTCTAGACCTTTGCCCTGACTGTTACTCCACCTGGACTGCTCTTTCCACTGCCTGCCTGGCTCCCTTTAGGAAAGACCTCACACCCTTTAGGTCTTTGCTTAAACTCCCATTGTCAGTAAGGTCTTCCCTGAGCACCCTCTCCTCACACCACAACTCCTGAAGCCCCTTCCTTACTTTCTTTGTCCTCAGGTGTTGATCACCTGGAATTACATTAATATTTTACTTATTTGCCTCCTACAATAGAATGTCAGTTCTCCCAGGGCAAGGAGTTTTGTGTCTTGTTCACAGCCCCATCAGTAGCACCTAGAAAAGTCACTTACATATAGTAGGTGCTCAATAAAACGTGTGGAGGAATGAATGTCTGTCTCTCTTACCAGATGTGAGTGAGCCTGGGATGGGAGTGCTGTGTTGTGTTCACCTCTGCAGTGACGGCACCCGGCAGCACCCCGGCACAGCTCCCATGACTCCGGTGCGCTTTCTTTGTCCCCCCAAACATCTTCCACCCAGCACTCCCTGCTGCCCCCCACTTCCAGCTTTCACCCACATGAGCCTCTTTGCCCACCCACCCTCCCCAAACAAAGTCTTAGGATGGTGGCAGATGGTGTGCCCTCTACGTTCCTTACCAAACTTTTGACTTCTCCCTGGAAAAATGAGCCCCCAGTGAGGAGCAAGAAAAAAGAGAGGAGGAAGAAGAGGACCAGGAGCGCGGCCGCCACATCAGGGACCAGAGGTGGTGGCCGTGCCTCTAAGGTCCAGCTAAATACCCTGCATCTGCAACGTGAGTGCCATGTGACTGAGGCCTGGAGGGTGGGTAATGAGGTGTGATTGCCCAGTCCTGGGGTTGACAGGGAGACGCCCGCAGTGCCAGTTCCCAGACCAAAGGGACAGAGTAGCAAGCAATGGGGATAAAGCTGATGTTTCCCAAGAACCGCTGCTGCTTCCTGGACCATTTGCTGTGCTCATCTTGCTGCCAGCAGAATATCTAGTCTGTGTGCTTGGGCTCTGGCACTGGCGAGATCTGGGTTCAATCCCAGCTCTGCTGCCTCATGGCTGTGTGATCTTGGGCAGCCTTCTTAACCTCTTTGAGCCTCAGTTTCCCCTGCTGCAAGATGGGGCATAATAAGAGTACATCACAGGGATGATGCAATGCTTAAATTAAATAGTAGATATTTTGCTCTGCATTGAGTAGGCACCCAATAAATAGAAGCTGTTATTAGCTTTACAGTTAGAAGTCTTCAGTTAAAAAAAAAAAAAAAAGTCTTCAGTTAGAAGGATCTCAAAAGACTCTCTCATCCAATCCAATTGTGTATTATTAGTAACAAACAGCATTGTGAATATTTGTTTTGCAGATGAGGTGACTAAGGCCCAGAGAAGCTGCCAAACCTCCCCAAAGTCACAAAGCTATCAAGTAACAGAAGATTAGATTCTGGTTTTTATCTTTCCACTCCCTTCCTCCAGAGGCTTTCAATTAGAATTTCAGTAACTCCCTCTCTTGAGAAAATGCAGTGCGCCAAAACGCATTTCTGTAGGCCTTCTTGGTGAGCACAAGAATTACAAGCCCAGGACGCACAAAACACAAATGGTGAGTGGGTTGTGGCAGCGGATAATCAGAACAAAGTGCCTAAGTCTTGGGAGTGGGCGCGGGTGATAATGCTGCGGGCAGAGCAGCAAGAGACATTTTTACACATATTAGTCACAGTAGGTAAGGAAATGCTGTGGGAACAAACCGTCCAGGAATCACAGAGGCTTAACAGAACACAAGTGGATTTCTTGCTGTGAGTCAGGACTCTCTCCGGGGCCACCGTCCTCCCTGTGGTGACTTAGCAATCCAGGCACCTCCCAGCAATAGATCCTCACCTTGTCACCCAGCCATCGCAGGGAAAGAGAATTGGAGAACTCACAGGTTTTCTGGGTTCCTCACAGAGGGTGAAATCACCCCCTACCCAAAATTGGTTTGGATGTTGGACTGGATGATGCCACACATACCCAGACAATATGGAAATGTTTATTACTAGAATAATGAAACTTTCTGGGGACAGCAGCGCAGGTGCAAGGAGGTGTGAGTGGCAAGGATGAAGGGGCGGGTGGCTTTGACTTTTACTGCGGCTAGGAGATTGGGCCAGGGTGAGGGTTGCCTGAGCAGGCTGGGGTTTGTGTGGTTTGCACCTCTCACCAGCACCAAGGAAGGAAGCAGGTGCTTTTATCGGCTGGCCTAGATGGGGGGCAAAAAGGGAGTGAGAGCTTGAAAGCTGTCATTGGCCAATCATCAAAAATGGAGACTTCCTTGGGAATTCCCTGGCGGTTCAACGGTTAGGGCTCTGAGCTTCCACTGCAGGGGGCACGGGTTCAATCCCTGGTTGGGGAACTAAGATCCTGCAAGCTGCCTGGCATGGCAAAAAATAAAATAAAAAACAAAAATGGGAGTCTTCCTACCTAAGCATGGGCAAGTCTTTGCATCAGTCTTAGCTGTATATTTCTAAATGTGATTCCTCAGGCAAAGGGAAACAAAAGCAAAAATAAACAAATGGGAGAAGATATTGCAAATGATATATCCAATAAGGTGTTAATGCCCAAGATATATAAAGAACTCATATAAACTAATAAGGACCTACTGTACAGCACAGGGAACTCTACTCAATACTCTGTAATAGCCTGCATGGGAAAAGAATCTAAAACAGAGTGGATATATGTATATGTATAGGTATAACTGATTCATTTTGCTGTACACCTGAAACTAACACAACATTTTAACTCAGCTATACTCCAGTAAAAAAAAAAAAAACAAAAACAAAAAAACACATACAAATCAACAACAACAAAACAAACTACCCAATTCGAACTGCCTACCAGTACATCGTTAGCTCTAGGTCCTGGGAGCCAAGTTCCCCTGGCTTGTTAAAATAATAATAAAAGGTTTTATAGCAGTGAATTGCTCCCACTATACATTCTCCTTTTGTCCTTTAATAATAGAACCCCCCAAGCTTTAGCTGGGCACACAGATGCCCACATGAAAACTACACTTCCCAGTCTCCCTTGCAGCTATCTGCAGCCGTGTGACTAAGTTTTGCCCAATCAGATGTAAGTGAAAACAATTCCTGTGGCCTCTTGGTGATGCCCTTTTAGGAAGACTGAGCTACTTACTGTCCCTCTACCCCCTTTCTTCTAACTGGAATGTGGACACAGCAGTTATGGTGATGCACCATCTTTGACATCCTAGGGCAGAACTTCCTGACTAGTGTGTCTGGAAATGTGGATGCCTTCTGCCCTCAGGAGAGCCTCTTTAAGGCCCCAAGGCCCTTCTACTCTTACCCCAAGGTGCTATACACATATGATGTTTCTGTGTGTGCCGCGCTGTAAAAAATTAAGGGAAAAAAAAAAAAGAAAAGGAAACAGAGCAGCAGATGGCTGAGCAAGAGGGTGGAAGAAGGTGGAGGCATGGACAATCTCACCCAGCATGAGCCTCCAGCCAGCCTCCCCCAACTACCAGATGAGAGAGAAAGCATCTACCTTGCTTATGCCATCATTAGGGTAGGTTTTTGCTTCTGCAACTGTAAAGTTGTATCCTAAAGAACATAGGTGGTTTGGACTTGGAAATGATCTTACTGTCTACTCATAGGGAAATAGTTAAGTAAATATGGGTCCACGTATATAATAAAATTAGGCAGTCATTACTGTTTTAAAAAGTACTTTGGTGACATGAGGGAAATGACGGAGATATAATGAGATAGGAGAAAAAGCAATTTCTGATTTCTGCGTGAGGCAAAGGATCTCTGAGTTACACTGTGGTTATGTCAAATGAGGAGTGGTGGGTGGGTCCAGGGCAAGGTGACCACCAGGACAGACTGGACTGGGGGTAGAGTCTCGGTGTTCCAGTCTGACCCAGGAGAGGGGGTCCAGACATCAGAGCTGAGACCATGCATCTTCATCAGGATCTGGCCAGGAAAGGCGATGGTGTTCTGAGTCCTGACTGTGTTGGTGACCTCTTGGCTGGGGAGACACCAGGTAAAACCTGCACCCACCCCCATCGGAATAGTCCCAGAGAGGCTGACTCCACCTTTGCACCCTTGCACATAAGCCAGGCTAAGTCAATTGGCTAATTCCACCACAATGATTGATTCAGGGTTGAGCATGCAGACTAAACAAATCCAATCAGAACTAATCTTAGCATGTTTGCTGAGAATTTTGAGACAGATGTTTCCTTTCTCTGGGAGGCATGATTTGCATATGTAAGGTGGATTTGTGGTTAAGAGCCTGCCCTGTGGAGCAAGACAGCCTGGATTCAAATCCCAGCCTCACCCCTACTCTGAACCTTTGAGAAGCGTACTTTGAGCCTCAATACCATATTTGTAAAATAGGGATATTTATAGTACCTACTATAACTTTGTTGTGAGAATAAGAGGAGTTGATACAGATAAAAAAGCACTTTGCTCAGTGTCTGGAACATAATAAGTGCTCAATAAATCTTAGCTGTTATTATTATGTGACACCTGGAACTTTTGCAGCTACTGGAAAGGAATCCAGCCTGAGGGCCATGGAGCTACTGGATTCAGCCAGACCTGAGGACAGGCTGCTACTGCACTTCTAGTTCCAACCCCCAATGAATTCCCTCAGCATCTAGACCAGTTTGGGTTGGTTTTTTGGATAACTGCAGCAGAAAATACCCCATGGTGATAACCCATGGTGAGACCTTGGGCAAGTCATGTAGCTCTCTGAGCCTCAGTTTCTTTATTTTTTTAAAATGTATTTCATTGAAGTATAGTTGATTTACAATGTTAATTTCTACCATACAGCAAAGTGATGCAGTTATACATATATATACATTCTTTTTTCATATTCTTTTCCATTATGTTTTATCACAGGATATTGATTATAGTTCCTTGTGCTATACAGTAGGACCTTGTTGTTTATCCATTCTATATATAACAGTTTGCATCTGCTTATCCCAAAATCCCAATCCATCCCTTACCCACTGTCCCCCCTTGGCAACCACAAGTCTGTTCCCTATGTCTGTGAATCTGTTTCTGTTTCATAGATAAGTTCATTTGTGTCATATTTTATATTTCACATATTTCACATATAAGTGATATCATATGGTATTTGTCTTTCTCTTTCTGACTTACTTCCTTTAGTATGATAATCTCTAGGTCTACCCATGTTGCTGCAAATGGCATTACTTCATTCTTTTTATGGCTGAGTAGTATTCCATTGTATACGTGTGCTACATATTCTTTATCCATTCATCTGTCCATGGACATTTAGGTTTTTTCCATGTCTTGGCTATTGTAAATAGTGCTGCAGTGAACATCATGTATCTTTTCAAATTATAGTTTTCTCTAGATAAATGCCCAGGAGTGGGATTGCAGGATCATATGGCAACTCTACTTTTAGTTTTTTGAGGAACCTCCATACTGTTTTCCATAGTGGCTGCACCAATTTACATTCCCACCAACAGTGTAGGAGGGTTCCATTTTCTCCACACCCTCTGCAGCATTTGTTATTTGTAGACTTTTTAATGATGGCCATTCTGACCCGTACGAGGTGGTACCTCATTATAGTTTTTTTTTTTTTTTTTTTTTTTTTTTTTTTTTGCGGTATGCGGGCCTCTCACTGTTGTGGCCTCCCCCGTTGCGGAGCACAGGCTCCGGACGCGCAGGCTCCCGACGCGCAGGCTCAGCGGCCCTGGCTCACGGGCCCAGCCGCTCCGCGGCATATGGGATCCTCCCAGACTGGGGCACGAACCCGTATCCCCTGCATCGGCAGGCGGACTCTCAACCACTTGCGCCACCAGGGAGGCCCTCATTATAGTTTTGATTTGCATTTCTCTAATAATTAGTGACGTTGAGCATCTTTTCATGCGCCTGTTGGCCATCTGTATGTCTTCTTTGGAGAAATGCCTATTTAGGTCTTCTGCCCATTTTTCGACTGGGTTGTTTGCTTTTTGGTTATTGAGTTGTGTGAGCTAGTTTCTTTATCCATAAAATGGAACTGATGATATTAGAGAGTGTGGAGAGATCAATGCACCAGGTTGCTTTCCCACCATAGGCATGGACATTTTTGCATTTATGCTTCACACGCGTTCTCATAAACACTCTCTCAATGATCTCCACCCTCATGTTCCCCTTGAAAAGCATTCAGATCCCCCTCTCAGTCCCCCCTACCACATACCCATCCATGAACACCTCAACATACTCTCTCGAGGCACATTCCTCAACCGTGCCCCTCCCACATAGCCCTCCTTCCCAAGGCTTGATCCTTCCTGGATGCAGCCTCCTCTCACCCCCACCCCCCAGTTCCCTCCCGCAGATCCGCCCTGAAGCCACCAGGCCTCCAGACAGGGCCAAACCCCATGGGAAGCTCTATCATGCCTCCCGTCTCCCCTTTCAGCTACCCCCAGGCTGGAGCAATCCCTGTCCAGTTCCCTCTCCCAAGAAGTGCAGACAGAAGCCAGAGCCAGGAAGTGACTTTAATGTCTTTTGAGCAAGATGGGCCCCCGCCTCCCCGCAAGGAGGAGAGGGAGGGAGGGGTGGCAGTGACCAGCCTGCATCCTCCTCTAAATCAAATGGCACCGGCGGGTACAGACTGGATCCTTGTGTATGCAACTTAAGCCTACTTGGCAGGGGCATATGATGTTGATGGCGCCCTTGGTCTGCGGAAAACGAGTAAGAGAGTTGAAAGTTACCAAGGTGCAAGGAAGAAGGGGGTTTAAACTCCTTGGGGAGCAGAAGCAAGAGCACAAGTGATGGAGTGAGACAGATGTGAGCTCTGTCAGCTCTACAGCTGATAACTTTGTGACCTTAGGCTTCTTTTTCTTAGTTTCTGCATCCGTCAAATGGGGATAATAATAGTAACCCCATTTGTTATTTTGAGGATTAGACAAAATAAAGTAGATCAAGTGCCCATGATGAAAAGATCCTCTGGCCACTTCAGCTGTAGAGTTAGGCCACAGGAGCGGCCTGACTGGCTCCCTGGGCAATGGCAGCTCCCCAGACAGGGAGATGGAGGCTGAGCCCATCCTCCGTAGAAAGATTTGGGCCCAGGGCCAGAGAAGAGGCGAGCAAGAACAAGATGTACAATGCATTCTGCTCCCTGCATTTCCACCAGCTAATAACAACCATGCTCCATTGAGCACTGTCACGGCCATGACCATATACTCTTCCCAACAACGTGGTGGGGTGGGTACTTTAACCCCATTTTTCAGATGAGGAAACTAAGGCTCAGAGAGCAGAAGTGATCTGTCTGAGGTCACAAAGACAGGGGCTGGAAAAGCCAGGGTTTAAACTCAGGTCCAATCCCAAAACTGTGGGCCTGCCACGGCAGCTCCGCTCAAGAAATTAGGTCATAGCGGCAGGGAGGTAGGGATGGGTTGGGAGGTCTTCTCCCACCCGCTTTGCTGCAGTGATGTTAGGGTAGAGATATTCATTCATGCAACAAACATTTGTTGAGCACTGTGTGCAGGCACTAAGCTGGGTGGGTAGGGGTTCAAAAGTGAATATGCCTTAATCCTTCCCTTGCAGAGCTCTGCCCAGTGGCAGAGGCAGACAGAAGGCAGGCAAGTCAGGGAGATACATGCTCTGCTGAGGGTCTGGGTCCCAAGGGTGTCAGAGCTCCAAGGAGGGAAGTCTTCTCAGAGGAGGTGGCTGGAGTTGTACTGAAGGACAATTAGGAGTTTGCCAGGTGGAGAAGGGGGAAAGTCTGCTCCAAGGAAAGGGTAAAAAAAAGCAGGTGCAGCCACATGGGTTGTTTGTTTGTTTTGGTTTTTTTTTCCGGTACGCGGGGCTCTCACTGCTGTGGGCCCTCCCGCTGCGGAGCACAGGCTCCGGACGTGCAGGCTCAGCGGCCATGGCTCACGGGCCCAGCTGCTCCATGGCATGTGGGATCTTCCCGGACCGGGTCACGAACCCGTGTCCCCTGCATCGGCAGGCAGACCCTCAACCACTGCGCCACCAGGGACGCCCCACATGGGTTTTTTAACCCATCCCCACCCTACCTACCAGAAGGGGCTGCCCCACCCGAGTCTCACCTGGGGCAAGCACATCATGGTTATTGTGGCCCTAGGGACACAGAAGGCACCACCGTGGTCCAGGTTGATGAGACAGCAGTCGCTGTAGCACTCCGAGTGGTGGGAACACCTAGCCCCGTTCGTCTGTGGGGACACGCCCTAAGTCACCAGCTCTTTGGCAGCGTATGTGTGTGTGTGTGTGTGTGTAGGGGTCGGGGGGTCCCTGACATTGCCAAAGCCCCAGGGATCCAGAAAGAGAAGCCCTGAGATGGTCACCCCACCTCCCACCACACCCCCGCACCCCTCCAGCAGTACTCAGAGGAGCAGGGGGAGAGGAAGGGTGGCAGGTTAGTACTTTTCCCTCTGCTTCTCCTCTCCTGGGGGCCTCCCTCAGCTCTGTGGGTCCCAAAGGGTCACCTTTGTTGGGGGGAGAAAATACTCCCAGATCACACTTTAGTGGGGCGTGGGCAGAGAATGGGGTGGAGAGAAAGACGGGGAAGGAAAGAGTCGTGCCTAGAACGTCAGGGAGAGGGGTAGACGCTTAGAGCAGGTAGGTAAGGGGTGGGGGCAGGACCGAGTGTCCGGGAGCGGGTGTTGGGAGGGAGGGGATGGTGCTGGTTATAAGGCCACTTTCTTTCCCCTCCAGAGCCACCAGGGAGGTGAAGCAGGGCTTTGAAGTCCTTTGGGAACCTATCAAGCTTCCAGCCGGAGAAGAAATCGCCAATATGGGGTGGTTCCCCCCCATCCCCCTCTTCTCTCTCAAAACCCAACTGGCACCTTCTGGCTAGACGATGATACCTCGACCACCGCCCTCTGCTAGAGTGGAAGGTTCCAAAAGCTCTCTTGGCTCACCTTTGTAGACCCCTTTTTAAATTGAGGGAACGCGCCCCAGCAGGGGAGCAGCATCGCCGCGAGTATCAAGAGGGCCGCGGCCATGCGCTTGGGAAGCAGAAGTCCCGCCGGGCTCCGGGAGGCCGCGGGGATAAACCCTCCCGCTGCCACGTGACCCGGCGCCCGCCCTGGGCTAGGGGCGGAGGGTGAGGGAGTTAATGGTCACAGGCCACTCCAGAGCGGAGGCCCAAACCAGCAGAAACCCTTTCTAGCGCCCAGGAGGCTCCCAGCCCCCGGCAAAAGGATGGAATTAGGAAAGGCGCTCCTATGAGACCCTGACTCAGGCGTGGACCGGCCAGATGATCGATTTTAGGGGCCCTACGGCCATCCGTATGTATTACTTGCAAATTAAAACTTAAAACTGTAAACTAAAACTTTATTTTCAAAAATTATGCAAAATTTAGATGCTGAAATGAAACAGCTAGCTTCTTGATGTTCTGACTCTCTCTCTGCCCTTGGCTGCACCAAATTGCCCACCACCCCACCCACCCTGACCTTTTGGACAAGACAGCCCCGCCCTCTGGGGTTTTTCATACCCTCACAGGCCCAGACACGTCCTCTGTAAGAATCAGGAGGCAATGGGAATTCCCTGGCGGTCCAGTGGTTAGAACTCGGGGCCCGCTGGGTTCAATCCCCCTTGGGAGAACTGAGATCCCACAAGCCTTGGGCTGCGGCCAAAAAAAACAGCCAGGAGGCAAGACAAGATGACCTCTAAGACCTAGACGTCTTCCAGTTTTAAGGAGTCAATTAACTGTGAAAGAATTTGTAAATTGTATATAATTCACCCACCTTAGTATGGGGGCGAGATGGAGGGGGCGAGGAGAGGAAGACTGGGAAGGAAGAGGGTTCAGGGAGAGCTCAGTGGAACTGGGGGAGGCAGGCCTTCCGCACCATTTCCCTCTGGATGAAACTCGCACCTCACCCCACCCTTGGCTGCTTCTGCTTTTAAAATTTTGCTAGTGAGATCACTCTGTATGACAGTCTCTAGGTCCATCCACGTCTCTGCAAATGACACAATTTCATTCCTTCTTATGGCTAATATTCCATTGTATATGTGTACCACATCTTCTTTATCCAGTCCTCTGTTGATGGACATTTAGGTTGCTTCCATGTCCTGGCTATTGTAAATAGTGCTGCTATGAACATTGGGGTGCATGTGTCTTTTTGAATTATGGTTTTCTCCAGGTATATGCCCAGGAGTGCTGGGTCATATAGTTGTTCTGTTTTTAGTTTTTTAAGGAACCTCCATACTGTTTTCCACAGTGGCTGTATCAATTTACCTTTCCACCAACAGTGTAAGAGGGTTCCTTTTTCTCCACACCCTCTCCAGCATTTATTGTTGAGAGACTGTCATGCAGAGTGAAGTAAGTCAGAAAGAGAAAAACAAATATCGTATATTAATGCATATATTTGGAATCTAGAAAAATAGTACAGATGAACCTATTTGCAAAGCAGAGACACAGATGTAGAGAACAAACATATGGACACCAAGGGGGGAAAGCGGGGGTGGGGATTAATTGGGAGATTGGGATTGATGTATATACACTACTATATATAAAATAGATAACGAATGAGAACCTACTGTATAGCACAGGGACCTAAATGGGAAGGAAATCCAAAAAGGAGGGGATATATGTATATGTATAACTGATTCACTTTGCTGTAGAGCAGAAACTAAAACAACATTGTAAAGCAACTATACTGCAATAAAAAAAAAAAATTTGCTCGTAAGAAAATATCTGAGGGGCCCTGACTTGAAGGGGGTGCTATAGACTGAATTGTTTCCCCCCCTTCCCCAAATTCATATGTTGATGCCAGATCCCTCAGTGAGATGAGATTTGGAGATGGGGCCTTTGGGAGGTAATTAGGTTTAGGTGAAGTCATGAGGGTCCCCTCATGATGGGATTAGCACCGTCATAAGAAGGGACACCAGAGAGCTTGCTGTCTCTTCCTCTCTGCCGTGTAAGGACACAGAGAGAAGGCAGCTGTCTGCAAGCCAGAAAAAGGGTTCTCACCAGAACCAGACCATGCTGGCACCCTTATCTTGGATTTCCAGCCTTCAGAGATGTGAGAGGTAAATTTGTGTCATTTAGGCCACCCAGCCTATGGTGTTTTCTTATGGTAGCATAAGCTGACTGATATAGGGGGCTTAGGTCTTTTCTCTAAGATAACAGCTCCCACTGAGCTCAGAGGGTTTTGTGTCCATGAGCTCTGTTAGCCCTCCCTGTATTAGGGTAATTAACAAAGGCTGTCACAACAGAGAACTCTTGAAATTTCAGTGGCTTGGTACAATAATGCTTTATTTACCAGTCATGTAAGTTTTGATGCGGGGCAGGAGAACTTTCTCCCATCTCATGGCCTCACCGTCTAGAAGAGTGGCCTCCAAGGTCCTAATGGAAGATGGAAGAGAGAGATGGAGGAAGCACATAGGTCCCTAAATGCCTCAGCCAGGCCTGACACATGCCTCTTCCACTCAGAGACCATTGGCCGCAACTAGTCACGTGACCTCAACCTTCTGCAAGGGAAGCTGGGAAATTCAAGTCCGGGAATATTTAGCGCATACTATCGTTTCTGCTGCCCATTTTACAGCTGAGGAACCTGAAGGCTCAAGGTAAAATAACTTGCCCAAATAACAGAAGTAAGTCGCAGAGCCAGATATAAACCCAGGGCATTCTAGCTCCTGAGCCCAAGCTCGTCCACCGCCCCTCCCCGCCACTGCTGTGGGTGGCCAGAAGGCTTTGTCCCCTAAAGGGATTTCTATCATCATTAGTTTCTCATCTGCAAAGCTCATTGTGAACTGGAGAGGAACCCCAGGGGATAATAATTCTTTGTGCAGAGTAACGTCCTTCCCTGAGGTATTTGTGAGGGGTAGATAATTGGTAAATAATGTCTAAGACTGCTCAGAAAAGGGGCAGGTGTGGGGCAAGAGGCCAATGGCTGTGTGTCAGGATTGGCAGGTTGAGATTCTTGATCTGAGGACCAGGGGCCCCAGGGAGGTTTATTGAAGGCCCTGAGTGGGTGGTGGGCCCCTGAAATTCTAAATTCTATGCAAAATACCCTTTTTTTTTTTTTAAGGACAGATGGCTACATTAGGCTCAGAGACTAGTTCAAAACCTTCATTTTTTTTTTCTTTTTAAAAAAAATTTTGTTGAAGTCTAGTTGATAGAGCCTTCATTTTAAGGTCAGGAAACTGAGGCCCAGAGAAGGAAGGGACTTCCCCAGGTGACTCAACAGAGCCAGGTCTGGACCCCGGGCTCCTGACTCCAAGTCCTCTTCTTCCTGTACCAGTGGCCTGTTTCCCAAATCCAGCTGGCGCTGGTCACAGGCACAAATCCAGGACACCTGTGCTGGGTGAGGGAGTGGGAGCCAGATCACTAGGGTCCCCAGGGCCAGTGGGTGGGTGGTCACTGACCAACCTGACCTGTGAGCGCGGCCCTGGCTCTGCCCTTTGGCCTGGACCAAACCTGGCCAGCCCAGTCTTGTCTGAGGAGAAAGGGGCAGGAAGCGCCTGGCTGGGCGGACATCCTCCAGTGCCTTCTTCTTTCCCGCATCTATCTGCTGGTTTCCATGACAATATTCTCACTGATCTACAGCAAAATGAAAAAACTAAGGGCTTTTTTTGTTAAAGAGTTTATCATTTAGGGCACTTCCCTGGTGGCACAGTGGTTAAGAAGCCGCTTGCTAATGCAGGGGACACGGGTTCGAGCCCTGGTCCGGGAAGATCCCACATGCCGCAGAGCAACTAAGCCCGTGCGCTACAACTACTGAAGCCTGCGCACCTAGAGCCCGTGGTCCGCAACAAGAGAAGCCACCGCAGTGAAAAGCCAGCACACTGCAACAAAGAGTAGCCCCCGCTTGCGGCAACTAGAGAAAGCCCGTGCACAGCAACGAAGACCCAAAGCATCCTAAATAAATAAATTTATTTTAAAAAATAAATAAAGATAAACATATTTAAAGAACCAGTTTTTCTTTTTGGCTGCACCGTGGGGCATGCAGAA
Source organism: Mesoplodon densirostris (assembly GCF_025265405.1). Lineage (NCBI taxonomy): Eukaryota > Metazoa > Chordata > Mammalia > Artiodactyla > Ziphiidae > Mesoplodon > Mesoplodon densirostris. The sequence goes on from NC_082670.1 coordinate 38,735,408, forward strand.
CTTCCCCGAACAGGAATCAAACCCATGCCCCCTGTAGTGGAAGCACGGAGTCTTAACCACCGGACCACCAGGGAAGTCCTAAAGAACAATTCTTTACTCTGAAATTACATCCTTCCTACTTTTTTGGCCTTCAAATGTGTTTTTATGAAACAATGGAAAATAAGACAGTAGTAGTTTTGTTCAGTTTTCCATGTTGTTTCTTTGCCGATATATTAGATATATATACACAGATTCTGTCAGTTCCTCAAATTTTTTGGAATTTTTAATCAGTCTGGAAAATCCAAAATAGAATTTTGGAGAAAACTGCCCTTGTGAAAATCACCCATCACTCAACTCATTCCTGAAGGAACTCTCAGGGTAGTCTGGGAAGAATGATGAACAGTTGCCCGAAAGAGTCTGAGATGTGGAGAGAGGGCAGCAAAAGCTTCCTCGAGAAGAGGACAGGCAGTGAGAGGTGTTTGCAGGTACAGAGGTGGGGCACCGAGGCCTACATAGGATGCCCAGGACAGGCCTGGATGCCCACAGGAGGGGGTGGTGCTCTTTTGTGAAGCCTTGAAGGGGGACTAGGATTTAGGCAGGCCAAGAGTAAAGGCCTTCCAAGCAGGAGTCCAGAGGGACAAAGGTTTGGAGGTGAGAATGAGTAGAGGACAGGCTCTCTGCCTGTGGAGAATGCAGATGAAGTTGGAGTGGTCAGTACTCCAGGGACCTTGGGCGACCGTGGGAGTAACCCCAGTTGAAGTGGCTCCTCAGTGGAAAGTTGGGCTGGTGGTGGCCGTGCTGGAGTCAGGGTGGGTCCCAGACTTAGCCTGGGTTCCGGGGGTTTGGTGGGGTATGGGGGTTCCCTGCTCTGTGAGGATGGGAAGGGTCTCCTGAGAGAGGAAGAGGCCCACCATGTCTTTTTTTTTTTAACATCTTTATTGGAGTATAAGTGTTTTACAATGGTGTGTTAGTCTCTGCTGTATAACAAAGTGAATCAGCTATATGTATACATATATCCCCATATCCTCTCCCTCTTGCATCTCCCTCCCACCCTCCCTATCCCACCCCTCTAGGTGGTCACAAAGCACCGAGTTGGTCTCCCTGTGCTATGCGGCTGCTTCCCACTAGCTATCTATTTTACATTTGGTAGTATATATAAGTCCATGCCACTCTCTCACTTCGTCCCAGCCCAGCATGTCTTGAGGGAGGTCACCTCATGCCCAACCTCAGGTCATTTCACACACACACACACACACACACACACACACACACACACACACACACACACACACACACACACACACACAAACGGGCAGGGCTCAGAACACACAGCTCCCATCTTATTTCTTCCCAGGACAGGCTGGTCCTGGGGAGGGGCTGTCAGCTCAGCCGGGGAGGGAGACAGGCCTGGAGGAAGAGGACAGAGCTGACCGCAGCCTCCCCCAGACGTAGCCAGCCCTTAGACCCGGGGCTTCTACCTGGAGGACAGAAGTGGGTAGTCACACCTGGTGGCCAGTGTGCTACTCCATTGCCCTCCACCCACGGGAGTGGATTGAGCATCTCCAGACAGGTTAGCCTATGATGGGGCTTCCTCAGAGGGGCCATAGAGTGCTCCCCACGACCTCTGCATTCAGGTGAAATGAAGAAGGTCCCCAGAGGTCTCCATGCAGCTTCGGGTAACAGAGGGATGGCCTGATCTGGTGCCCTGCCCACACTGCCTAAGCGTAGGGTGCCTGTGTAGACGGGAGTTTTGTTCTTCGTGGCTCAGGGAGTCTCTGAGCCACATCAGTACTCAGTCACTTGTGCAATGAGGGCCCCTGTCCACTTCGAGGAGCTATGAAGTAATCACAACTCCTTTAGCTGCAACTGAAAGAAACCCAAGACTAACTAACTTGTTTTAAAAATAAAAACCAAAGGAACAGCGTTGGGCCAGTAGCTGTGTGAGACTGGCCTCAGGGGTCCAGGGACGCACTTGCTGATGTTAGGTGTCTCCTCCTCAGCTTCAGCCTTTGTGGGGACCTCAGTCTCTCTGTCTCTGGGAGGGAGGCTGCCCCTCTGGACAGTGGGAGGGGGTGGGCAAATCTGTATAAAGCCCCAAGACCCTCCCTTCAGCACCCATTATACAAAACCCTAGAAGAATTGATTGGTCTAAGTTGGGCCAATCGGTCTGGGCAGTGGGGGCCAGGGACTGTTACTGGCAGAACCTCGTGAAGCCTGGGCAGGGCAGGTTCCCAAAGGCAGGGAGATGGGGGTTGGGATGGGAATGGATGCTGGTGGGCAGAAACACAGGTTTCTGCCACACAGGGGGATTGCTCCTCCCCCAAAGGCAGGAACGTGTCAAGGTTATGTTCCTCTAGCCAGGGACAATGCCTAAGGAAGGGTCCTCAGAAACATGTGCCCACTACCTCCCACCCCCCTCCCCCAAAAGCCTTAAGCTACATTCCATAGACCAATGGGTTTCAATCACTTGTTTTTTTTTCACTACAAAGATTTTTTTTTTATACTGGTATTCAGACAACCAGTAGATACTGTTGGCATCCATTCCAATTGACTTATGTCTGTCATGTTGGTTGTTGAATATTTGGATTATTATCACTGCAAATGTGTGTGTATGTACACACATATACATAAAATGTGTATGTGTGTATGAAGCTAAAGTTTCACAAAACAATACTTACAGTTACTATATGTGATCTGCTCTGCGATTTTCTATTCTATTTCATCTTTTTTTTAAAATGTCGGTTAGAATCCCAAATTGATTTCACTGTCCACTTATGTCCATTGATTGCTCTGACCACTCTATTGAGTCCAACTAGTTTTCCCAACCGACTGTAGACATCTTGGCCGTCTCCATTTGCCCATTCATTCATTTATTCAACAAACATTTAGCACCACCTACTCTATGTCAGGCATTTTTTAAAAATAATTTTATTTATTTATTTAGGGCTGCACGCAGACCCCTCCAGCCATGGCAAGTGGGGACCACTCCTCAACGCAGTGCGTGGGCCCCTCACCGCGATGGTCTCTCCCGCCGCAGATCATGGGCTCCAGGTGCATGGGCTTCAGCAGTTGTGGCACGCGGGCTCAGTAGTTGTGGCTCATGGGCTCTAGAGCTCAGGCTCAGCAGTTGCGGTGCAGGGGCTCAGCTGCTCCGTGGAATGTGGGATCTTCCCGGACCAGGGCTCAAGCCCATGTCCCCTGCATTGGTAGGTGGACTCTCAACCACTGTACCTCAGGGAAGTCCCTATGTCAGGCATTTTTATCATCAGGGTTCAGTTGCAGATAACAGATACCACTGTACCTATTTTAAGCAGAAAGAGATGTAACAGTAATTGGGGGCTTACAAAGTCTTTGAAAGGGCTTGAGGGGTGGAATAGAGACTGAACCTCCAGGAATAAAATTTTTCAAAAAACCCACTGTAGAACTGAGCTGCCAAGGAATCTACCAACCCTGCCACCATTAGGAGGATGAGAGTCAGGAGGCCATCACTGCAGCTGTTGGCCCCAGGAAACACACGCCTTAGCTGTGATCTCAGAATCAGGAAGCTGCCATCAAAAAGTATGGCCTTTGTTTGCTCTATCTGCTGTGGCCAAAAAAAGAAAAAGAATGTCTTCCACATTTCCAGCCCTAAGGTCCAGGAAGGCATACCAGGAGGAGGTGGAACAAAGGCCAATCTATAGGAGACACCTCAGGGACAAAATGTCTGGAAGTGGCATGGGTTACTTAAATGGGCTGGAGGTAGGTTTCTCTCACGTACCTGAAAACTTTTCAATGTTTACAGCTATAGATCACTTTGAATGTCAACCTATGCTTTTTATTTCTATGCTTCTCTTTCATATATATTTAACGTGTTGGTTTTTTAAAAAGCACATTTCCAATGGTCAGGCTTTTGTCCTCCCCCGGGAATTTGGTGGGAAAGTCCCATCCTCTGCGACCTTCCCCTTCCAACTGCACTGCACTTACACACCCACCCTGGTCCACCCTCTGGAAGGTGAGCTTCCATTCAGCTATTCACTTGTCACTTCCTTCTAGCAACAATCCGGAGAGAATGCTCCCCCTGCTCTGTGCCATCATCAATCTTTGCTGGACAAATGCCCATGGTCCAGAAGCTGCTGATACAGAGCTCTGTCCTCTTTCAGTCATTGGTAACTTGAAATTGTTCATCCCCGTCTAACTTTTAATTAATTTATTTATTTTATTTTATTAAAAAAATTTTTTTGGCCATGCTGCGAGGCATGCAGGATCTTAGTTCCCAAGCAGAGATCAAACCCGTGCCCCCTGCAGTGGAAGCACAAAGTCCTAACCATTGGACTGCCAGGGAAGTCCCTCATCCCCTACTAGATTTTCATGGCAGTCATAGTTCCCCTCTCTAAAAACGGTTGCTTCACAGACAGAAGATGATAACTGCCATTTGTGGAAACCAAGGCAAAAGATGGTCCTGGGAAAGACAGGCAGATAGATGAGCTCACCTCCCCTTTCTGAGTCCTTTGATGGACCCAACTCACTCCCTTCTCTGGTACCCAGCTCTGTGCTCACCTGCCAGCTCCTATTTAAGAGGATAAAAAAAGAGCCCTCAAAGCTTGATAAATATTTGTCTAACAAGCAAATTATGAAACAAGTAAATCACTAATAGTAGAATTTCATTGACCAAGACAGGGCTGTAGATTATACAAACAGGTTTGGCTGCAGTAAAAGAAATCACAGAACAAATGGATTAATATAAGATAGAAGTTTGTTTCTCTTTCACATATCATTCCAAGGATATGCAGTCCAGGGCTGATATGGGATCTCCACAGTCTCCGCGGTCCAGGCTGCTTTAGTTTCATTGCTCTGGCATCTATAGGCATTGCCTTCATCAGCCTGGTCAAAGATTGTCTTATAACCTGTTCATATCTCAGGTAGTGGAATGAAGGATGGGGATGAGGGAGGGGAGGGCCTGACTGCTTGCTTTAATATTCTCCACTCCGTCGGTCAGTCAGCCACATGACTAACCCTAGCTGCCAGAAAAACTGGGAAATACAGGGTCTATTTTAGGCAGCCATGTGCCCAGATGATCTAGCAGCCTAAGGTATGTGTGTGTGTGTGTATTTGCCAGGTTGTATGCTTTCTAAATCCACAAGTTATACTCACACACATGCCCAAGAGTCCTGTCTCTAATCTCCTTAACCGTGCAATTGCCATTCCATGTTCTGTCTCCTGGACTGATATTTGACTCCAGCATCCCCCTAACCCCTGAATACAAGTATCCAGGATGATATGAGAATGCAGAGGCCTTACAGTAAGGATTCATTTCCCTTTGTCATTCTCTCTCAGTCCAGACTGAGCCACAGTAGCCCACAATTTACATACATTCCTTGGAAATTAAAAAAAAATTGCCAACCGTGTGCCCAGAGTATGACCCTGAGCTGGGCAGTTAACCTTGATGGTTTCCAGTCTAGGAGACAGGATCTGTTACCTAGCAACTCCTCCCCCTTTTCCACTGATGGTACCTCCAGCCTCGGGGTATTTTCCCTGAGGTTCCATCCAGAGGTCAAATCTTGGGAACCAGCTCACTGCCTAGGAAGTAGCTGAGGTTCTCACACTTGCTCTGGCAGCCTGGACCCTCCGGTGCTCTCTGTAGAACACCAGGAAATGGCCAGAGATGGAATCCAAGTTCATGAACTCAGCTCTCTTTCTCTGCTTTCCTTCACTCTTTTTACTCTATTGTAGGTATCTAGGTCATAGCATCTGGAACAATAACCCATAAACTATTTTAAGAAATCACATTTCTATGTTTTTCTGTTATTATTTGTTTGCTCCTTGCTCATTCATTTTGAAATCTGTTACTCATCAGCAGATAAGCTGTAGCAGGTGCCAAACGTTTAGGTGAAAAATACCTATTCATTTCTCCCTACCACTTAGAGGAAGACAAGCCTTACTTAGTTTTGGCTATGTGAGTCCTCTGTCCAGCTCAAGGAAAAGAGGTGCTCTAAGGTGGGAGTGACTGAGAATATCTGGGGTAAGGAGATGGTTTGGAGGAAGGGAAGACAGTTGAGAGGAACGAGAGGGTGGGGTTTTGGTTCATCGTTTGGCTCTGTGGAAGCAGGTGTCAGTGAGGGAAAAGGCTCTCTCCACCCACTTCTTGTTTCTCTCAAAGAAATCCACGTTGTGTTCCCGGACATTTGAATGGCCATAGTTACTTGTGGGCAGGGGTCATGGGCATTAAAGGTCCCACACTTGAGTGTGGCACTGGTGATTTTTTTTTTTTTTTTAGTTAGTTATTTTTTGGCTCCATTGGGTCTTCTTGCTGCGTGCGGGCTTTCTTTAGTTGTGGCAAGCGGGGGCTACTATTTGTTGCAGTGTGCGGGCTTCCCATTGTGGTCGCTTTTCTTGTTGTGGAGCACGGGCTCTAGGAGCACGGGCTTCAGTAGTTGTGGCACGTGGGCTCAGTAGTTGTGGCTTGTGGGCTGTAGAGCGCAGGCTCAGTAGTTGTGGCACACAGGCTTAGTTGCTCCGTGGCTTGTGGGATCTTCCCGGACCAGGGATCAAACCCGTGTCCCCTGCATTGGCGGGCGGATTCTTAACCACTGCGCCACCAGGGAAGTCCCAGTATTGGTGATTTCTGTTCTCATCCTTGAGTGGAATAACTGACCCAGTGGCTAGACCCCTGAAAGAGTCACATATTACATTCGTTACATAATGAATTACCCCAAAGCTCAGTGTCTTAACTCATCATTTATTACTTCATAGTTTCTGTGTGTCAGGAGTGCAGTCACAACTTGGTTGGGTCCTCTGGCTCTGGGTCTCTCATGGGCTGCAGTCAAGGTATCAGCTGGGGATGCAGTCACCTTCAGGCTTGACTGGGGGTGGATCTGCTTCCAAGTTTACTCAGGTGGTGGCTGGCAGACTTCAGCTCCTTACAGGCTGTTGGACCAACAGCTTCAGTTCTTCACAGGCTGTTGGCTGAGTCCTCTCCATAGGACAGCTCACAACGTGGCCATTGGCTTCATCAGCACAAGACAGTGAAGGACAAGGGAGAATGGAAGCAAGATGGAAGTCACAGTGTTTTGTAATCTAATCTTTAAGGTAACATTCCCTCGCTTGGCCATTGCATGGTCAGGCCACTCAAGATGGCTGTTCTCTTGCTCTTTGTACATCTGCTCCTCAACAAGTCCCTGTTTCACCTGCACCTATTCACGTGAACGTGTTTGTCCCCTGCCCCAGCTAGTGACTGATCTAATCCCTCCTCTACCTGCCAGTTGTTAAAAGGAAACATCTGCCCTTGTGATGGTCCTTAATCTGAGGGGCTGTGAGGTTCATGCTCCAGCTGGTTTCCCGGGTAACTGATGAGCCAACCTGATGTCAATTCCCCCTATAAATGGTAGCCTCTTTCTCCCCTAAGTAGTGAAGATTGCTGTCATGTCCTTCCTGCCGTCTGCAGAATATGGTAGGATGTCGCTCCAGGACCTTTTGTTTCAGACATGTAAGATCCCCTATCTCTCTATTGCTGACTCCGAGCTCTTTCTTCAGACTTGAGGCTGGGCAATTACAAGGCTTTCAGGCCTGAGAGGTGTAGCCCAACAACCATATTCTATTGGTAAGAAGCAAGTCACTAGGCCCAGTTCACATTCAAGGGGGGCAAGTTACACAGGAGAAGTGGTAACGTGCGTTTAGAGAGGAGAGACCCTGCTTTAAGTCTTAAGACAAAGCCGGGGACTCCAGCCCCGTCTGCTTGAGACCCTGTGTCGAGGTCCTGCTGGAACCATCCAGTGGCGTTCCGTCATCTCTGTCCCTCACATGTCTCCTTCAGGAAATCAGTTACAGGAGTAACTGGCAGTCTCCCTGGCCAAATACCATCTACCAGCACCCCAGCCCCTCTCGTCATCCCATCAAAGGGAAACTCTTATTTCCCTTTTGGTAAAGTCCAAGTAGTTTCCCACCCTGGAAAGCTCTTCCCTCTCTCAAGATCCAATTCAAGCCCATCTCTTCTAAAAAGCCTTCTTAGAATCAACTGAAAAGATGGAAGGAGATGCTTCTTTGGAAATATAATTGCCTGAAGGTAAAAGAAGTCTGCAGGTAAGGAAACAAGCTAACCATCTAGAGGGAAGACTGAGGGATGGGATAGATAGGGTGGCAACTATTGGTTATGAACTTTCTCTTCTCCTTAGCAGAGAACCTCCCAGGCGGGAGACAGATGCATCTAGCTGCTGAGTACACATTAGTCCTTGTTGATATTTTGTTTGTTTTTCTTTCTTCGGCCACGCTGAGCAGCTTGCGGAATCTTAGTTCCCCAACCAGGGACTGAACCCGGGCCATGGCAGTGAAAGCGCCACATCCTAACCACTGGACTGCCAGGGAATTCCGTAGTGCTTGTTGCTTGATGCCACCTGTGGTAGTTTTTAAATGGTCACAAATTGACACTCTCCTCTTCGAAAGGTAGAGCCTAATTCCCCTTGTCTTGAACGTGGACTGAACCTAGTGACTCACGTCTAACAAATAGAATGTGGGGGAGGTGATAATGTATGACTTCTGAAGTTAGGTCAGAAAAGGCACAGCAGCTTTTGCCCTGCTCTCTCTTGGAGGATTCACTCTAGGAGAAGCCAGCTACTATGTCACAAGTACACTCAAATATCCCTGTGAAGATGCCTATATGTAGAAAGACTAAGGCCTCCTGCCAACTGCCAGCACCAACTTGCCAGCTACATGAGTGTGCCATCCTGGAAGTGATCCTCCAGCCCCAGTCAAGTCTCCAGATGACTGCAATCCTGGCCAATATAGCTTGACTGCAAGCACAACTTGACTGAATCAGAACCACCATGCCAAGATGCTCCCAAATTCCTATGAGAGAGAACAAGTGCTTATTGATGTTTTAAATTGTTAAGAGGAAAGAAGCTGGAGAGACATGGCAGGAGGAAAAGTTTTCTGCTTCCCTGTTCTAGTGTGCTTGATCGGCAGGCTCCTGCAGTGCAAACAGCTTCACCAGTGCCCAGCTCCTGGAGTGGCCAGCAACATCCAGCAGCCAGCAGATGCTCCTGGCACTAGCCCTTGGGCAGCAGTGTCAGCAGAGTGCCTCCACCTCCTGCAGCTTCTCCAGCATCCAGCACCTGCTGTGCATGTGGCTTCTCCAGCAAGGATGCTCCTGCAGCACTCACGGTTTCTCCAGCCCCAGGATCCTGCAGTACGTGGAAGCTCCTGTACCCTGCTCAGGTGGTTTTGTAGTAGAGTGCCTTTGGCTCGACACCTCCCCATGAAGAACTTTCCTTGGCATCTAAGAAGGCAGATTTCTGCAAGTTCCACTGGTATGACGCTGCGGTGACTTTTCTGCCATACAGGCTGTGTTCTCCTCAACAAAGTCTGGATTTCAAACTTGAGGTAGGGGGTGGATATCTCTTCCCTGGGTACTCTGTTTCAGCCTCAGTCCTGGGGGTAAGGAAGGGCTGCTTCTATGTCTGCTATTCAACTGCTAGAGTTCTCTTTACTCCTTACTAACCAATTCTTTATTATTTACAACAGGGGATTGGAGTAAAAATTATTTTTATTTATTTATTTTTATAAAGTTTTTTTTTAAATTTTTTAAATTTATTTTATTTTTGGCTGTGTTGGGTCTTTGTTGCTGCACGCGGGCTTTCCTCTGGTTGAGGCGAGCGGGGGCTACTCTTTGTTGCAGTGTGTGGGCTTCTCATTGCGGTGGCTTCTCTTGTTGCGGAGCACGGGCTCTAGGCGCGCAGGCTTCAGTAGTTGTGACACATGGGCTTCAGTAGTTGTGGCACACGGGCTCAGTAGTTATGGCTCATGGGCTTAGTTGCTCTGCGGCATATGGGATCTTCCCGGCCCAGGGCTCGAACCCGTGTCCCCTGCCTTGGCAGGTGCATTCTTAACTCCTGCGCCACCAGGGAAGCCCTAAAAATTATTTTTAAATCTCCCTCTTCAAATTACTGTGTGGTTTCTGTCTCTTGATTGGACCCAGACTGATACACTAAGTTTTATCAGAATTTGTTACACAGCCAGCAATAACCAATGTACCCCTCCCCGTCTCATTGTCCACTGCCAGCTCTCCTTTTATTATCATCAGCCAATTGTTATCATGTGCCTGTCCAGAGCAGGCTCTTCCTTCAAGGCTTTTGTAAGTAGTCAGATAGGACCTACTGCCAAAAGAATAAAGTTTATAAAACCCAAGCTTTAATTTGCTAAATGTCAAATGAGAGGCTCAGATGAGAAGTCCTGCCAGAAGTGCCAAAGCTGGTATAGTTGAAGAAAACTCTAGACCACAGCAGGGCATGGGGACACAGCCCAGGGGAAAAGAGAAAGAAGGGCCCTGTAGGCAGGGAGAAGTTTGTATCAAAACCTCGGGGGCAAGACCAAACATGGTAGGATTAGGTCAGCTGTGACTTGTTTGCTCTAGTTTGGTTGGAGAAGAGTGTTTAACTGCTAGGTTAGTGGCCGGCAAGATGAACAGATGGTGAAGGGCCTTAAGTGCAAAGTGAATTCATTTGGTGCTATTATGTGAAAAAAGGGCTCCAGTGACCATACCTTCCAGGACAAAATCCTATTTGCTTTTGATGTAGTTACTCTTATACTTGTCAGATCATGTGACCTAGATTTGGGGCTGAGAAAAGTTCACTTTGGCAGTGGGGAAACTATGAAGATTTTTGAGGATGGTGCAATGTGGGGTTCTTTTTTTTTTTTTTAATTTTTTGGCCGTGCCGTGAGGCACGCAGGATCTTAGTTTCCTGACCAGGAATCGAACCCGCGACCCCTGCAGTGGAAGTGCTGAGTCTTTTTATTTTTTAAAATATTTATTTATTTATATATACATATTTATTTATTTATTTATGGCTGCGTTGGGTCTTTGCTGCGCGCGGGCTTTCTCTAGCTGTGGCGAGCGGTGGCTACTCTTCTTAGCAGTGCACAGGCTTCTCATTGCGGTGGCTTCTCTTATTGTGGAGCACGGGCTCTACCTGCGTAGGCTTCAGTAGTTGTGGTACGTGGGCTCAGTAGTTGTGGCTCGTGGGCTCCAGAGTGCAGGCTCAGTAGCTGTGGCACATGGGCTTAGTTGTTCCGTGGCTTGTGGGATCTTACCAGACCAGGGCTCGAACCTGTGCCCCCCACATTGGCAGACAGATTATTAACCACTGTGCCAACAGGGAAGTCCCAAAGTGCTGAGTCTTAACCAGTGGACGGCCAGGGAAGTCCCAGTGTGGGGTTCTAAGATTAGTTTGCAGTGTGTAGGGCTGGAGAAGATGGAGAACAGAAGTAGGAGAATGACTTCCCAAAAGTCCTGCCATGGGGGATAGTGTAGCCATGGGAATTGGAGGACTGGGTGGATGTGGTAGGGAGGAGAAGTTAAGGTGACTCCCCATACCTTGCTGGTGACATGGGAACATGGATAGCTTGTGGAGGGGTGGGTAGGATGATGTTGGCTTTTGACAAGTTCCATTGGGGTGACTGCATTGTATCCAAGTAGCAGGAAGGAGTAGCCCCAGTCCTGAGCTCAGGAGAAAGCTGAGAGCTGATGATTCAGATCTAGTAGTGACTATCCACTCAGGGGTGACAAATCAAACTCTGGGAAATAGTGATAAGGATCCCTTAGTAAGAACTGGCTCTCTGATTAGCACATCCTAACCAACACCCCTCCACCCACCATCCACCCACTCAAGTGATGGGGTCCTGGGTCAGGGATACAGTAGGTACAGATTTCCCCGTAGTTCAGTCCTAAACTGGCCCCTAAAATCTGGAAGCACTGAGGTCTTTCTCAACTGACACAGATTCTGGCTTAGAATCTATGGTCCAATCCCACAGGGCTTGAGCCAAGGACTATGAAAGTAAAAAGCCCAGTAAAAATCAGGAGGTTCTAATCCTACTTCTGCCCCAGACCAGTCATGTGACCTTGGGCAAGTCACTTTTCCTGCCCCTCTATCCCCAACTGACCTGCCAGGAGCATGTAGTGTGAAAAAGAAATAACCCTGGTCATCTACTAAGATTTGGAGGTTATTGTTACTATGGCGTAGCCCAGCCCATCTTGAGTAATCCAGTGCTATATACTGTCTCCTGTTGATTATCTTTGGCCTTAGTCCCCAAATCTGCCTTCTCCCTGAAACTCCCTGAAAGCACTGGCTCCCCATTCAAATTTAAAAGCAGCAAGAGAGGGAGAGGGATAAATTGGATTGGGATTGGGATTGACATATATATACACACTACTATATATAAAATAGATAATTAAAAGAACCTACTGTGTAGCACTGTATAGCATAGTATTCTGTAATGACCTATATGGATATAGAATCTAAATAAGAGTAGGTATATGTATAACTGATTCACTTTGCTATACAGCAGAAACTAACAGAAAATTATAAAGCAGCTATGCTCCAATAAAAATTATCACTCAAAAAAATAAATAAATAAAAGCAGCAAGAGAAGGGAGTCTGTCCTCTAAAAAGGGAATGCGTTTGGGGAGACAGGCCCACACTTTGACAGGAAGTTATGCTGGCTGAAATCTACACCCACCCTGGAAGGCCCTGGACAGACACTGCCCCTCAAGCTTCTCTCCCATACTCATTTATTGGCTCTCCATAATTTTATTCCGCATTATTAAAGCCGGAATGACTGGGCGGGCAGGAGGGCCGGACTCCCACATCCTGGGGGCACTGCAGGCTGACTATGACTTTGCAGGCCTGGATCTGAACATCCTCCTCGGGGTGGATGAGCAGGGCAAGCAGCCGGTCTGCCAGTCGTGAGTCATCCCCAAAGAGAGCTTCGTGCACAGACTGTTCATTGTAATGCCACTTCACAGCACGGTAGTGGGGTGAACTCCGGCCCTCAGTCAGCCTCTCTGCAAACACCAGTACTTCAAGCAGCAGACTCCCGGGCTGTGTGGACTGGAACAGGTTCAGGAAGTTGGAGTGTACCTGTGAGTGGGATGGAGAGAGGAATGAAGTCCAAGGTAAATTCTAAAGTTCCTCCATCCTCCTATTGCCTCAACTCCCCAATATACCTAAGTTTCAGATCCAACTGTATAGGAATTTTTTAGTTTTCATTATCACTCTTTAACATAATTTCATTGTGGTCATAAAACATGAGTGATATGATACTATTGATTCAGGGAAATTTGTTGAGCCAAATTTTTTTTTTTTTTTTTTTTTGCGGTATGCGGGCCTCTCACTGTTGTGGCCTCTCCCGTCGCGGAGCACAGGCCCCGGACGTGCAGGCTCAGCAGCCATGGCTCCCAGGCCTAGCCGCTCCGTGGCATGTGGGATCTTCCCGGACCGGGGCACGAACCCGTGTCCCCTGCATCAGCAGGCAGACTCTCAACCACTGCACCGCCAGGGAAGCCCCCGAGACAAACTTTTAAAGCTTAGCATGTGGTTAATTTTTGTAAATATTTTGTGTACTTGAGCGGAATGTGCATTTACTAATTGTAGAGTGTTCTGGATATGTCTAATAGCTCCAGCTTATTTGTGTTATTCGCAGCAAGTATAACCTTACTAGTTTTAGGTATTTATGTATTAATTGCTGAAAGAATAGTTAAAATCTTCCAAATCTTCCACTGTGGTGATAGATATGTCCATTTTTCTTTCCAATTATTCAGCTGTAGGAATGAAATCCTGCCATTTGTGACAATACAGATGGACCCAGAGGACATTATGCTAAGTGAGATAAGCCAGAAAGAGAAATACAAATACTGCATGGTATCACTTAAATGTGGAATTTTTTTAAAGTCAAACTCACAGAAACAGTAGAAAAGTGGTTGCCAGGTGTTGGGGTGGGGTGTGGGGGAAATAGGAAGAGGTTGGTAAAAGGGTACATACTTTCAGCTAAAGGATGAATAAGATCCAAGGGTCTAATGCAAACATGGTGAGTACTGTTGATAACACTATTATATAACTGAAATTTGCTAAGAGAGTAGAAGTTAAATGTTCTCACCAAAAACAAACAAAATGTGAGTTGACGGATGTGTTAATGAACTAGATGGTGGGAATCCTTTCACAACGTATACCAAATCACCACAACATACACTTTTTCTTTAGTATAATTTTTATATATATATATATTTAGTTTTTATTGGGGTATAGTTGATTTACTACATATGCTTTAAATATCTTACAAATTTATGTCAATTATACCTCAATAAAACTGAAAAAAGAAAAAACGATTTCCTTATACTTCTATCAAGTTTTGCCATATATATATTTTGAGATTATGTTACTAAGTTCATATAAGTTTAGAGTTGCTTTATCCTTCTGAACTATTATTATGTAGTGACCCTGTCTATTCCTAATCATTATTTTTGTTATAAGTAATGTTCCCCTAATGTTAAAATACCTACATTAACTTCTGTCACCTGTGTTCCTGACTCTGAGTGCAGAAAGTCCCTCAAAGGAAGATCTGATTGTATTGGGAGGACAGAAGAGGGGGTGCTTTGCAGTGTATCTAGTGCAGAGGCAGAAAGAGGAACAAGATGATTTTGCGAGGGCTAAGCCTGTCCGAAGAATCCACGATTCTTCCTTTCACAATATCTGAGTTCACATCCATTAGCCCGTCTTTCAGTTCTTTTCTCACCTGGCAGTTGAGAATATCATAGAGAAGGTCGTTCTTCTGCACCAGGTTGCTCAGCAATCGCGCGGCTTGCACCTGAATAAAGGAAAGGGTAAAGAATGAGAAGACAGGTGGGCCTGAGCAGGGAAGACACAAATCTCTGCTCCTCCCCCTAGGTGCTGTGCCAGGGCTGGTCAGGAGGGCAGGGCCTGGGCTCTGGTCCTCAGGCACCTGTGCCAGGATGTAGTCTGACTTCAGGATCTCCATCAAGGCAGGCATCACCCGTCGCAGCTGTGGATGTGCAAAGTCAGGCAGTGGGAGGTTGTTGAGGAGCCTGAGGCCTGCAATGTGCAGCTCCGAGTCCCAGATGGTGGAGATCAGTTCCAGCACCTTGATGCAGTGTTCCTAGGGAGGGGGGAGAGGAGAAGGGTTTTCTACTTTTATATGATAATCCTCAACATTAGCCCAGCCTCTGACTTCACTCTTCACTGCCCCCGCCCACAAAAACTGAGCCAACCCCACACACAGTTCCCCACTTTAACTCTCAACGTTATTTGACCTAGTTGACCCCTCTCACCCCCTTGAAACTCTTTCTTCACTTGGCTTCTCCATCACGTTTCTTCCCCAGTTCTTCTGCCCAACCTCCTCCTGTATCTTCAGCACTCCCTTAGTGATACAGTGTTAAAGACTCACAGACTCAGTGTTAAAAATTATCCATATGCTGATGACTTTCAACTTTCTACCTCCAGCCCAGACCTCTCCCTGAACTCCAGACTCATATATGCAAGTGCCAGTTCCACTTCTTTCTGAGAATCTTACTAAACCTCTGAGTCAACGCATTCCCACTCCCAAACCTGCTCCTTCCACTACCCTTCCTATCTCAGCTGTTGGTTACACCGGCCTTCCAATTACTCCGACCAAAAATCTATGTTCTTCCTTGACTCCCTTCTTTCTCTCACACCCTTTTCCAACCTTTCAGAAAATCCTGTTGGCTCTACCTTCAAAATCTACCAACAATCAAGACACTTCTCACCATCCCCCTCTACCACCCTGTTCCAAGCCACCATCACCTCTCCCCCGGGTTTCTGCAATAGTGTCCTTCTCTCTGCTTCCATCCTTGTCCCCTGCATCTATTCTCAGAACAGCAGACAGGCTGGACTGCTCAAGAGTCCCTAGTTCATTCAGGGTAAGAGCAAAAGCCCTTACAGTGGCTTACAAGGTCTGACATGATCTGTCCCTCTCCCCCCATTATTTCTTTGGCCTCATCTCCTATTCTCTCCTTTGCTCCCATGGTTTCCATCACAATGGCCTTAGCTATTCCCTGAACATGCCAGGTACACACCTATCTTAGGTCTTTGCACATGGTGTTCCCTCTGCTTAGAATGCTCTCCCTCCTCAGCTATTCACAGCTCACTCTTACTTCCTTCAAGACTTTACTTTAATGTCACCTTCTCAGGGAGGCCTTCCCCAACCACCCGCTCCTTTAAGACGGCAGCACCACTCCCATCCCTGCCTCCCTCATCCCCACCTTTATTTTTCCCCATAGCACTGTCAATATGCAACACACTTTTTGTTTTTAAACTTTTTATTTTCAAATAATTATAAATTCATGGGAAGTTTCAAAAAGAGTACAGAGAGGTCCCATGTGCCCTCCACCCAGTTTCCCTCAATAGCTACATCTTAGATAATTACAATACAGTATCAAAACCAGGAAAATGGTATTAGCACAATGTGTATGTATGGTTCCATGTCATTTTATCACATATGTAGCTTCATGTAACCACCACTGCAATCAACAGATTATTCCATCAGAATCACCATAGATCTCCCTTGTGGGTCCCTTATTAGTCACACTTAGCTCTGCCCATCAAAACCAGCCCTAACCAGCGGCAACCACTAATCTGTTTTCCATCTCTCTAATTTTGTCATTTTTGAGAATGTTATATAAATGGAATCACATTTTGTAACCTTCTGAAATTGATTTTTTCAGTCAGTATAATGCCCTTAAGATCCATCCAAGTGGTCGTGTGTATCAATAGTTTATTCCTTTTTATTACTGAGTAATGTTCCATGGTATGGACTACCACAGTTTGTTTAATCATTTATCTACTGAGAGACATTCAGGTTGTTTCCAGTTTTTGACCATTACAAACAAAGCTGCTATGAACAACTGTGAACAGGTTTTTTGGCAGATGTAAGTTTTTATTTCTCCAGGATAAATGCCCAAGAGTGCAATTGCTGGTTTGTATGGTAAAAGAGTTTGTTAAAGAAACTGCCAAACTATTTTCCAGAGTGGATGGTGTATCATTTTACATTCCCACCAGCAACGTTCAAGAGATCCAGTTTCTCTACATCTTCACCAGCATTTGGCATTGTCACTAATTTGGAGTTTAAATCATCTAATAGGTGTATAGTAATATCTCATTGTGGTACTAATTTGCATTTCCCTAATGGCTAGTTAAATGTTAAACATTTTTTATGCGCTTATTTGCAATTCGTATATCCTCTTCAGTGAAATATCTCCATGTCTTGTGCCCATTTTCTAAATGGATTATTATTGTTTTTGACGTTGACTTTTGGGAGTTCTTTATATAATCTAGGTATGAGTCCTTTGTCAGATAATGTGGTTTGCAAATATTTTCTTCCAATCTGCAGTTTGTCTTTTCATCTTCTTAACAGGGTCTTTCACAAAGCAAGTGTTCTTTTAATTTTGATGAAGTCCAATTTATCAATTTTTTCTTTTATAGATTGTGCTTTTGGTGTCATTTCTATGACCTCTTTATCAAGCCCTAGGTCCCAAAGATTTTCTCCTTAGAAATTGCAACACCACCCCCATGCCAGCCTTCCTTACCACCCTTCTTGATTTTTCTCCATAGCACTTGCCCCATGAAACACCATATATTTCACTTATTTGTGTATTGCCTGCCTTGCAGGCAATATAAGTTCCACTGGGCAGGGATCTTTCCCACTCTGTTCACTGCTGTGTCTCCAGTGCCTAGCATAGTGCTTGGACACAAAGTACGTGCTCAATATACATTTGTTGAAAGAAAAAAGGAATCTTGGCTTCTGAGCTGCAAGATGCTTGGGCCTTATTACCAAAGGCAGGTACTCTTTTTTTTTAAAAAAATATTTTGCGTGTATTTGTTTATATTTCACCTCCAGAAATTGATTGGTTTTAGGGGTTTCTTTTTTTTTAAGATGTTGGGGGTAGGAGTTTATTAATTAATTAATTTATTTGCTGTTGGGTCTTCGTTTCTGTGCGGGGGCTATCTCCAGTTGTGGCAAGCAGGGGCCACTCTTCATCGCGGTGCGCGGGCCTCTCACTATCGCAGCCTCTCTTGTTGAGAGACGCGCAGGCTCAGTAGTTGTGGCTCACGGGCCTCGTTGCTCCGCGGCATGTGGGATCCTCCCAGACCAGGGCTCGAACCCGCGTCCCCTGCATTAGCAGGCAGATTCTCAACCACTGCGCCACCAGGGAAGCCCCAAAGGCAGGTACTCTTACAAGCTGTACCTTTGTGAGCCACGTAAGAAGGATGCCAGAAGCCTGGAGTGGGGAGCACAGCATTCCCATTAGTACCCTGCTCCTCCCTGCCCCCACCCCTCAGTAGGGAGTGGCTGCATTCACCCAGAGAGAGGAGAACAGGGGTCAGGTCCTCAGGATACAGACCCTGGGGAAAGAAGGAACAGTGGTGCCCAGGCCACGTGCATCAGAATCTTCTGGGGGCTTGTGAAAAACACAGCTTCCCTGTTGAACCGGACCCTCTGGATGTAATGCCCTGAAATCTTCATTTGTTAACCAGCTTTCCAGGCAATTCTGATATGCTTGAGAATCACAGCCTTAGGGCAACTGAGAGGGTCAAGGGATAAAGTAGAGGCAGCCAGCAAGTGGAGACCTAGAGACCTTTTTTTCCCCAAAAAAGTATTGATGCAAAAAAGTTAAAGTGCAAAAATACCAAGTGTCGGGGAAGAAATGATGCACCAGAAACACTCACGTGGGGCTGGTGGAGGGTGTAAACTGATACGGCCCTTCTTGAAAAGCTGGGCATACCTTTCACCCAACCATCCCACTCCTGCATACATGTCCTAGAGAAAGTCTCCCACGTCCACGAGGGAGATGTGTAAAGAATGCTCATGGCACAATGTGCAAACAACTCAAATGCCTACCCATGGGCAGCTGGATGAATAAGATTGCAGGGTATTCATGAACCAGAACACTACAGAGCAGTGCAAAAGAAGGAAACAGACCAGTCCACATGAATAAGGACGAATCTTTCCATGTTGGAGGGAAAAGGCAAACCGCAGAATACAAACTGCATACTTGCAGATCCATGAAGCTTAAAAACATTCTAACTATATTTTACCTATTTTTGTCTGCCGTGCCCTGCTAGAAAATGATGACACATGTGTATATGGTAACACGACAAAGAAAATCAAGAACTTGATGAACAAAATGCAGAGGAATGATTGCCTCTGGTGGCGGAGGAGGCGAGGATTGAGGGGCATCTGGGGCATCTAACCAACTGGTCATGTTCTATTTCTTAGCCTGGGTTCTGGTTACGTGTGTTTTGTTTTATTCTTAGTCTTTCTACCATACATGCATAAAATGTTTGCAAGTTTTGAGTATTTTACTTATTTTTAAGTAAAATATTTTGGGAGAGAGATCATTTGCTAGAGAGAGACTTGGAGGTCAAGGAAGATGTTTTTTTGGTTTTGCCTTTTAAGATGGGAAGGAATAGAGCTTCTTGAACGCTAATGGGAAGGAGCCGGGGGAGGCCATGTCAGACAGAGTTTAATCAAGGAGAGAGGCCCTCAGGGAAGCGGACGGGATCCAGGACTGAGACTAACATTGAACACAGACAGGAAGAAAGCCATTTTTTCATGGCACCAGCAGGAAAGCAGGAAAGGATGAGTAACAGGTAAGCCTGGAGGCCTAGTAGCAGGAAGCTGGGGGAACTGACATTTGGTGGCTTATATTTTCTCTGCGTGGTGGTAGTGAAGACATCAGTGGCCCAGCCACCAGCCTCAGACCAACACAGCGTGGTGGAGTGGTATAATATATCTGGTCTTTGTCCCTGATTCCACGCAGTGTTCCTAAAATCCTTGCACTTTCCTGATAGGAGTGGTTTTTGTTATTCTTAATGAGGCCCTTTCCATGATCCCCGAGTTTATGCAAATGAGGCAACTCAAGGCAACTTTCAGCCCCATACCTGACCTCTGCGGAGAAGAGTGGAACCAGAGATTGAGTTCAATCACCAATGGCCAATGATTAATCAATTATGCCTACATAATGAAACCTCCATAAATACCCCTACATGACACGGTTTGGAGAACTTCCGGGTTGGTGAACACATCGAGGTGCTAGGAGGGTGACACACCTGGATAAGGCATGGAAGCCCTTCCCCCATACTCTGCCCTATGCACCTCTTCCATTTGGCTGCTCCCCAGTTATATCTTTTATAATAAACTGGTAAGTGTAAGTAAAGCATTTTCCTGAGTTCTGTGACTCATTCTAGTGAATAATCAAACCTGAGGAGAGGGGGCATGGGAACCTCCAAGTCTACAGCTGGTCAATCAGAAGTGGGGGGCAGTCTTACAGGACTCAGCCCTAAGCTGTGTGGTCTGTACTAACTCCAGGTAGATAGTGTCAGAATTGAATTGTAGGACACCCAGTTGCCGTCAAGAGAGTTGGCTGTTGTCAGAAAGAACTTGGGGAATTTCTGCTGTTTGGAGTTCAGAGATACTCCTAGGGACCTAGCAGTTTTATCTCGAGATGCAGACTTTTATGACCCTACTGGGAATCTGATCACCATTTTCCCACCTCCTTCCAAGGAAAAACATATTTCTGGGTTACAAACTCAGACCCAAACAAACTTCTGGAACGTGACCATTCATCCTATGCCCACTAAATGGCCCATGGCTTATGGACATCTCTGTGTTCTGCCCCATACTTGTCGCGGGGCTCACCTGGATTTTCAGCCTGAATTTTCTGATGCCAGAGAAAGCTTTAAGTGTGTTCAGAGCTTGGATTTTGACACTTTTGTCCTTGTCATCCAGCATGGAGCCCACCAACGTGATGTCATCATTAGTACATGCAGAGGCCTAGAGTGTGCCAGGAGAGACAAAAGAGGCAGAAGCGGGTGTCCTGGTCCCCCTCCCCCGCCATGTCACCAAAACCCCTCAACACAACCCCTCCTGCCATCAGCCAGAGAGAGGTCCCAGGACACAGTCTGGCTACTCAAGGGGGAAGGGGGACAGATGTAGCCCCCAGGGGCCAGGCTGGCTGGGAAGGACCTCCTGCTTCCCTTCCCTCACCTCGGACTCCAGCAAGTACACACAGCATGTGATACTGTACAGGATCATGCTCTTGGCGTACTCATCCTGTTTGCACTCCAAAGAGTTGAGGAGCCTCCGGAGCTCACCTGAGTCCTGCCCGTGCTGCTCTCGCTCGATTGCCAGGCCTAGACAGCCACCCCAGCCCAGTTCAGGCTGTGGACTCAGAAGTGAGGAAAGACGGGGTTTGGGAAGCGGTGGGAGAGGGACCTGGGGACAAGGCTGCCTTGCCTTTTCTGAAGAAAAGACTTCTTGCTATATGCAGGACCACCATGTACAGTTGAACAGGGTGTGTATTGCACAAGGGCACCACATCTAAGGCTGAATTGTTCATATCGTAAACAAAAAAATTTTGTATGTTTACTATAACAACTTTCTGGTATATGGCAGTAATATGTAGTATTTCATCATAATTGGTATATGGCAATGATATTCCAGCAGATGGCAATACAAGGTCTTGCAGAAGGGGTTCCTTTCTCTACTTTGCACAAAGTTGTCATAGGGACTAGTGGAGGCTGAGAATGTAGGTCCCCCAATTTTCCCTTGGGGAGAACTGCTGATGCCAAGTTTCCAAGCAGTGGCTCCTGGATGCCAGAGTGCATGTAGAATTTAGAAACCTGCCAGATGACTCCTGAGGAGGCACTTGAGTGCCACCCACTACCTGGGGAGCCTGCGCTAGCATCTCTAGGGTGGCTCTGAGGGAGATGGAGGTGAGAAAGGGGAAGGAGAAAGGAACGTGGAGGAGTCCCCTTGGGGCCCTCCCACACGGGAGACCTGGGGAGTAGGTACCTCCTGGGGCCGAGCCCTCTCCCCAGGGCGGGGACACTCAGGGGCGAGGCAGATGGGTAAGGCAGAGCAGAGGGGTGGTTGACATTTTATGCCGGCCCTGATGGCCTTATAGAGCAGGCAGATGGCCCCAGAGGCTGTGGCCAGGCTCACTACACCTTTGCAGATGTCCATTTGCCCCAGGCGCTGGGGGATGCAGCACATGCCCAAGGCACCTAGCAAAGGCCTTCTGGAACCAGAACTCTAGCAGGGCCAGGAACCAGGGCACCAGAATCAGAACCTGGGCAACAAAGGAAACTGGGGAAACAGTGGAATGGAGGTTGGTGGTCGGGAAACGGGGCAGCCAGGGAGCTTCAGAGGCTGCAGGAAACAAAGCTTAAGACTCCAGAGGATTAAAAGGTCTGTGGGCAGGAAGGTCCTTCATAGCCCTCTTTTTTAGGGGAGCCAGGTTGGTGGGGCCCCAGCAGGCGGCTCCAGAGACTACCTTTTCTCCATTAGATGGCAGCAGAGGCCCAATTTATGGACGGGGGCCTTTGGAAGTCTTGGGGGGGCGCGTTGGGGTGTGCCCACTGGCAGCCCTGTTCCCTCACTTCCCTGGTCCCCCCATCTTTGATCTCTTCACCATAGATCCACTTCTGAGCCTTGGGGCATTTCTGCAGGCAGGGCCCCCCCACTTCCATCACAGGATGAAGAGGAGGCAAGTACCTTACAAAGTTTTGCAGAGTCTCGAGGCAAATCCATCATTTTCCAGCATCTGCATGTTCCTCTCTGTGTATATTTACCTGTTGACCAAAAGCCCCTGAGGGCAGTTGTCTCTGCGTCTCCAATATCCAGCACAGAGTCCTGCACTTAGTAGATGCTCAAGTTATGACTTCTGTCATTGTTTGAGGACTTGAGAACAACGTCAGAGAATCTGGATACGGGGGCTCCAGGCCCATTTAACCAGTGTGACTCTGGAGGAGAAGGGGACTGCCCTTGCCTCGGCCTCAGTTTCTGTATTTGTAACCTGAGGGGATCCAGGTTTAGCATTCTAAATCTCCAGGGTTAAACCTGGGGTAGGTCTGTGCCATTAATCCATGGGGGCCTAAATCTGGGAGTATCATACCCCATGCCCCACAACATACACACAGGGTGGGATGGGCTTTGAAGCCTCCTCTGGAGTCAGAAAACGCCACCACCCTGGAGGATGAGAACCCAACTTTGGAGGCCTCAGTCTCCACCACCTCCACCACTAGGATAGGGCAGGTGAGACCAGACCCTTCCCTTCTTCTCCTCCCCCCACCCCCCGTGTCCCCACAACCTCTGGCCTCACCTTCCGCTACAGAACAGGGAGGAACCCAAGCCAGGCTCAGACCCAGAGCCAGCACTGAGCAGAGATGTACCAGAACAGGGCTTCAGCTGCCTGGTCTTGAGCTCCTGTTGGAAGGCTCTGGGCCCTGGGCTGCACCTGGGTTTGCAGGAGGTGGGGAAATAGGGAAACGGCATCCCCAAGGATGCTGCAGCCAGCCAGGTCTGTCCACTCAGAGCCTTCGTCCGTGTCACCCTAGGCTGCAGGCAACACTCCCAGGGGGCCATTCTCTTCCCTCCCATCCCCGGCCCTCCTCAAGGGTCATTCCTGGCACTCTACACAGCCCCAAGGTGGATGTATGGTCAGGCCATTCAAGATGGCTGTTCTCTTGCTCTTTGTACATCCTCTGCTCGACCAGTCCGTTCCACCTGCGCCCTACTCACGTGAATGTTTGCCCCCTGCCCCAGCTAGTGACTGATCTAATCCCTGCTCTACCTGCTAATTTATTAAAGGGAAACATCTGCCCTCGTGATAGTCGTTAATCTGAGGGGCTGTGACGGATGTGCCCCAGCTGGTTTCCCTGGTAACTGATAAGCCAACCTGACGTCAATTCTCCCTATAAATAGTAGTCTCCTTCTCTCCCCAAGTAGCAAAGATTGCTGCTATGGTCTGCCTGCCATAATCGGTGGGGTGTTGCCATAATCGGTGGGTCTTAACCTTTTGCTTAAGACACCCCTGTCCAATAAACCACTGATGTCTTTGTTGCTGTCTCCAGACTCTTTCTTCAATCTTGAGGCTGGGCAACTACAAGGCTTTCAGGACTGCACGGTGCAGCCCAACGACTGGGGAGCCAGCCAGGAGGCCGAAGAAGCTACCGAGATGTCGCGAAGTAAGGACAGGGAATGGAAGGTTGCAGGGGTCATCCTGAGGTGGCCATCCGCTAGCCTGTGGGGCCCTGTGGCAGCTGACTACCATGAGAGGTGTCTTTCTCTTCCATTATATTGATTCTCTTCCACTCTGTTAACTTCAGAGCCTCTTTCCAGTTCAAAAGTAGCAGCCCTACGCTGGTGGCTCATCTGACTGCACGGGGATGGCTGGTGAAAAGCAAGGACCTGGATTATCTACAAAAGACAAGCGTACCCCCAGCCTCTCACCCCTAAACAATCAGACACAGGCTTTAGAGGATATTAATTCAGGGACAGTCTTGTGAATTGGATATGGCCAGTTACCTGGAAAAGTTTGGCTGGGGCCTGTGCTACAACAAAATAAGAGTACCCTTGGGCTTCTGACCCCTGCTATGGAAGCGGGCAGAGCAATGATATACAGCACGATGAACAACAGCTATATGCAGCTTACAACAGGTGGAAGACATTACAAAAGGCCTACCCGAGTCAGCTAGCGATGCAAAAAACCACTATTTGGGGTCTAGGACAGCTGTGTGTGATATACAGGACCCCACGGACATCAGTAGTGACAAAGGAATCCACTTTACCAATCATGAAGTTCAGGAATGGGCTGAAAAAAATGACACACACTGGCATTTCCACCTGCCTTACGACCCCACTGCTGCCGGGCTAATGGAAAGGATGAAAGGATTACTTAACAATTCAGACGAAAACCTGCTCTCTCAACAGGGGGACCAGAGTTTCACTCTATGAACTGTTCGCTCTATGAACTGTAGCTGAACACCCCAGGAGCAATCATCCCAGGGCCATGTTAACCCAGAGGCAACTAGTCAGTACAACCCAAGTTCAACCGTTGACCACCGAAAGACTGCTGCCAAATATCTCTCAGGACAGTAACTCACTTTTGCCTTTGCTACCTTCACTACAGGGTCTACCCCCAGAGGAACACACTATCAAATGGTCCTGGGACTGGCAGGTAAGTCTCTGGCGGTTTGGGTTTGCTGTCCCATGAGGAATAGGATTGGAAAGGGATTTACAGATTTCACCTGGTTTATACCCGGCTCCACCTAAGACTACTAAGGTAATTAATCCAGGCTCCCACTGGAGAAAGGCACCATTATATTAACCCTGTGGGCTGTTTTTATACTGCCTCGCCGGCATGAATTCGGTGGCATCAATGTCTCTGTTGCTGTCCCGGGCTCTTTCTTCAGTCTAAGGCTGGACAACTATAAGGCTTACAGGCCTGCAGGGTGCAGCCCAACAGTAGGTGACTACACAGACTCCCTGTAGTGAAGGGCCCCTAGAGGCCCCCCCACTACCATGGGACCACCTATCAAGCTCCATGAACTCCAGGCAGGAAATGGCTGCCTGAAGGGACTCTTTTAGGTTCCAGCTCCCCTGGTAGATCTGAGGATTGGTCCTTCTCTGAGGTGGAACCCAGAGCTACTGGCCTCCCCAGTCCATGGAGCTGATCTTGCAACCCTCACATTCTAAGCAAATGCAGTACTCACCTGCTCTTTAAAGATCTCCAGAGAAGGAGAGTTCTTTCTTGGCTCTAACCTAACTCCCTCCTGCTATATATACCTAAACCCATTCCTTTGGGTTCTGCCCTCATATGTTTTGGATGCATTAGAAGCAGAGGCATCCCAGTGTGACATTTTTGCTAGTCCACAGCACGATTTTAAAAAAAGAGGAATGTGTATTCATTGGTGGTAAGTCAAGGACTGTCCTTTCTTGGGAGTAACTGCTTTTGTTTTTTGTTTTAAATTTATTTATTTATTTATGTATGGCTGTGTGGGGTCGCGGGCTTCTCTAGTTGCGTTGAGTGGGGGCTACTCTTTGTTGTGGTGTGCGGGCTTCTCATTGCGGTGGCTTCTTATTGCTTCTTATTGCGGAGCACGGGCTCTAGGCATGCAGGCTTCAGTAGTTGTGGCTCGTGGGCTCTAGAGCGCAGGCTCAGTAGTCGTGGTCCACGGGTTTAGTTGCTCTGCGGCATATGGGATCTTCCCGGCCCAGGGCTCGAACCCGTGTCCCCTGCAATGGCAGGCGGATTCTTAACCACTGCACCACCAGGGAAGCTCCCAGGAGTATCTGCTTTTGATTCAGATGATGTCTGTTTTCGTTTGAGGAGAATTAAAATGTACTTGCTTTTGTGAAATGATGGTGACAACAGATGATAGTGAGTGTTCTTAGGGGGCATAAATGAAGGCTGCAGCTCTGTGTGAGAACTTGGATTTTGTTTTTCTTGTTTTTTCTGTCATATTCAAAAATTTGGAATATTGGCTCGAAAGAAGTCAGATTCCATATACACACAGCCAACCCCAAGTTTCTTACCCGCCCTCACCAAGGCAAAAGGACACAGGCTGCCCTAGTACACACCTCTGCCATCTGCACCAGCTTTTCTACCTTTAAGGCTGATGTTCCCATCATGTTAGGTGCAGTTTATTTACTGAGAGTGTGGGCTCAACCCAGACTGCCAGGGTTCAAAAACAGCTCAGCTACTAACCTAGCTTTGTAATCTTTTTGTGCCTCATTTTCCCCACCTGTAAAATGGGAATAATAATACCTACTCTTGGGTTTGAGAGGATTAAGTACTTCGAACAGTGCCCAGCACACAGAGCTCACCAAACGTGACAATAATAATTACTATTATAAGCAGGTTTCACCTGGACAAAAATGTTGGGCATGGCAAGGCAGTGAGCACACAGATGGTGGGCCTCTGTGAGGCCTGAAAGGCACATTATTCAGCCCCTTCCATTCACCCTCTACCCCTCGCACTCTGGTCGTCTTCAAGCTAATCAATCTCAACTCCTGTAACCCATTTACTTGCCTTGAACAACTATGGAGACCTCTTTGAACCCCCCTCCCCCAACAAATTCCTAAACCAGGAGCACTACAGGAATCCAGCCCGTTCCCCTGAGCTACTGTTCCTAAAAACCATCCTCCCACCTGTAAAACCCTCAGAATCAGGACTCTGGTAATGGGTGTTTCAGCCTAGTTAATTAGAGGAGCCTAACACGCTATTGGGGACCTACTGTGCAAGTAGGCCGTTAAGGAGGGGGACCCCGGAGGGGCCCGGCGCTTGCATGCACAGGAGAAGCTAAGGGGAAATTAGCCTACTCTCTAATGAAAAGCCCATTGGAGTCCGACGAGCTTTGGTTTGGGCAAGTTACATGATCTGAGTCTCAGTTTCCTCCTCCGGAAAACCTGCCTACTACACGGAAGTGCGCTGTCAGAACTGAATGAGAGAATGTACGTTGTGACTCTCGGTGAACAGCGGAAGCGCAGCACGTGCGAGCTGCCCCAGCAGAAAGCCAGAAAGCCGAGAGATGAAAGTCTGGGGGACAGCCCGTGCCCTGACAGGGATCCCACGCCCTCCGGGACCGTGCCCTCTCCAACTAGTGCTTACCCCGGCCCAGGACCAGACTGGGGGGCCTCTCGGTAGCTCGTGACTCCGGCGAAGTGGGGACTGGAAGAAACGCGGCAAACCAGGGGAGCGGAGGGGGTGGCGCCCTCACAGAAGGATTTCCGAGTGTGGGGCGGAGGCCGCGCCTTTCCCCGCCCCGAGCCTCCCCCCATCTTGCCCTCCCTCCCCGGACTACTCCCCGCCCACCGCCCCCCGCACCTCCCCCCCCACCCTCGGCGCATCCGGCGGCGGGCACAGGATGTTCTTTCGCTCCGGTCCCCCCCCGCCCCCGCTCTCACTTTCCCTTCGCTCCCATCCCCCACTCCCGCCGCGCCCAGGGCCGGCACCTTGTTTAACTCCTTCTCTCCCGCGCTCCGCGGGGCTCGGCGCGCCCTGGGGTCCCACCCTTCCCGCCCACCCCCAGGACACGGAGCACGCCCGAGGGCTGCCCGGGAAGGAGCGGGCCTAGGCTGAGCGCTGGGCCTCGGTTCTCCGGATCCACTGGCCTGTCGGGGGTGAAGGGGTGAAGAGTGATCCCAGGAACTGAAGCCGGCGTTCTCCGGACCCCGCCAGCTCACCGGTGCCGGCTGGGCTGGGGATGGGGTGCCCGCAATCCGGCGAGTCCCGCGCCCGAGGCGGGGACCAGGTGGGCAGGGTTAGCTCCAGGCCCGGGGTGGATCAGCAGGGTCGAAGACCCCAACCTCATCCTTTCCCCGGATTGGGATAAGAAGGGGCCCGGGTCTCCGCGAGAGGATGGCGAGATGTCACGCCCCTCACACATACGTCACTGTTTCCAAGGCAACCAGGGGCGGGAACGCGGGCTGGAGAAGGCTAGACCTTAGCGAAAGGAAGCTGCTAGAGACTTTGTGACAGGGGTGCGGGTTGGGAGGCGGCGTGGGCGGCCTTGTCAGTCTTTGCTTCTTCACTCGATGATGCTCCAAGAAACTAAGGGCAGGACAGGTTCCGTTCACTCGTTCATTCGACAGACGTTCATTGAGCTTAAACTATGTTTGGCGCCATGCTTAGGCACTGGCTTCTGGCGGCGCTGGATCCGAACCCTGCACTCACCGGTTATTCTGAGTTAGTGTAGGGTGGCCATGCATTCTGGGTTACGTCCGTGGAACTGGTGTAAGTGTTAATAGTGTCCTTTTACTCGCTTAGAAATGTCTTAGTGGTGGGGGCGGTAGTTAAGGAACCCTGTACCCCAATTCAAGGAAAGCTCCCACGGCGCAGGTAAGGAAGACAAGCTATTGTCTGCTCACTTTGCAACGGGCACTTTGTAGTCTCTGTAATCTTTGCCTCTCATTCCGCAAGGTAAGTATCTCTAGCACCTTATACAGATGGAGAAACTGGCTCCGAAAAGTTGAGACTTGCCCAAGGCCAAACAGCTAAGTGCTGGAACCAGGATCCTAGTCCCAGGTCTATGTGGCTTCCAAAATCCAAGTGCCCTATCTTATTCTTCCTTCTCAAAACAGATGATATTAAGTAAGTAAATAAATAACACTGTCCCTGCCATGAAGGAGCTTATCATCTTTGGGGTTGAAAATACTACAGGACATAATGAAGCAATAAAATATAGGAAAGAATGAAGGCAGCTCATGAGGCTCAGAGGGAAGTTGATGACAACACGATCCAAGTGGGGTGGAGATTATCAGAGACTTTGAGCTGGGTTATGAGGTGTGATGGGGCCAGGATCACTGGGCGTGTGTGTGTGTGAGATGTGGTGCCAAAAAAGAACAACCTAAGGGCATCAGGGTAGCGACCCAGAGCTAGGCAGGCTGGAATCTCCAGTGACAAGATCCCTCTGTAAACCCCAAAGCCACTGGTTGCACCCACTCTTCTCTGCCCTCCACCCTCCTGGGTGGTGTTCTGTTTCTTGCTGGTTCCCAGCAGGCAGCCACCCTCATTCCACTTGACACTAAAGGTCTTTGCAGTTAGTATTTGGCACAAACCCCGATGTTAATTTGGACGTCAGCTTCTCTCTTCCCCACCCCTCTCTGAAGATTATGGGAAATTTAAAAACCAGGGCTGGGACTTCCCTGGCGGTCCAGTGGTTAAGACTCAGTGCTTCCACTGCAGGGGGCGTGAGTTCAATCCCGATCCCGGCTGGGGGGTGGGGGGGACTAAGATCCCGCATGCTGCGCGGTGTGGCCAAAAACAAAAACTGGGGCTGTTCAAAACAAAAGGGCCTGCGTGAGCATCAGGAAGCCAATAGGCTTCATGAGAATGGGGACACCAAGCCAGGAAAGAGAACTGGGTGGAGAGCAAGGAGCACAACCAAATGGATTGGACACGAGGAACATTGGCTCCCCTCCTGCTATGTATCAGGCCCTGTGCCGGACTCTGGGGTCTGGGTACACCATGAATGAGTGTGAGCCCCTTCATATGGAACACACAGGTTAGCAGCTGGTGTACCCAGTGTGCTTGGTTGAGGAGTCTGAAGTTGATAACACACAATAAACAGTGTTTGAGAAAGATAATTCCAGCAGGGTGTGTAGGAGGAAGGAAAAACCTGGGTCAGAAAGGACAGTGTGGCAGTGGCTGTGGGAATTTGGGCCAAAGGTGGAATCTACGGGGTTCGAAAGGAAGGGTAAGTGAAGAAAGTAACAAATAATACATGTTGTAATAAAAGCAAGAAAGGGAAGAATTTGGTAATAGATCAGATATAGGATGGTGAAGGAGGGAAAATAGTTAGGAATTAATCCTCCTTCATGGTGAGTTTGGGGGGTGGGAGGGTCACCGTGGGAAAGGGGGTGGAGCTGGTGTGAGGGACCTGAGGGTGAGATCAGTCACTCCTAGGCCATGTGAGGGCAGGTGTCCTGTAGATGACTGGACTTGGAGATAGGGAAGAGCTGAAGGGTAGTGGCCGCCTTGTAAAAGAGTGTCCCCGTCACTATGGGTATGCAAACAGCTTCAGAACACTGGCCTGGGATATTGTGGACAGATTTCATACATCAGGTAGAAGGTTGGAGTAAACAACAGTGAAAGTGCCTCCTGCCTGAGGGATTTGGTGAGTGTTGGCTGGGTGAGCACATGTGTGGGAAGTATGCCTGTATGTGTGGGAAGATGGTTGGCAACCGTCTCCTCAATTTTGGCTAAAGAAGGTGCCAGTGATGCCTGGGAAGCGGGGGCTGAGGCCCAGGTGAGGCACTTTAGCAGCCTGGGATCCCTCCCCCAGTTCCACCTTGGAAGGCCCTGGAGCCCAGGACTGTGCTGCCTGCCAGGCCTTTCCTGGAACTTGGCAGAGGAGGGAGCCCCTCCCTGCCTGCCCTGGCACACTCCAGGCACACAGTGTCCCCAGGGGCACCTTGCAGACACCCCAGGAGACTGGGGCATGGGACAGGTCCCCACCCTCGCAGGAAGAGTCCTGCTCTGGGCTGACATCTGAGCTCCCCGCCCTGGGGCTGTCATCCTCACAATGGCCCCACCAGACGGCAGGAGACAGCAGGCGCAGAGGAGGAAGGAGAAGCTTTGTGGCTGGGTGGCAGGCTTCGTGGGTCTTTGTTGTGGCTTTGGGTGGGAGGGTGGGTAAGGCAGAAAAGCAGGGTCTCAGGCTTCAAAGCACCTCCCCACCTGCTTCTCCTTCCCTCTGAGGAAATCTTCAGGGGCCTAGCGGTTTTGAGGGGAGGGGACAGGAAGAGACTCTGAACTCTGGGTCAACTGAGCACGGAGATGGGGAAGATCTTCTTGCCCTATAATCCCATTTCTCCCAGCATCCTCTTCCTCTGCTCCCCACCACCCTAGACCAAATTTCTACCTCCATCTGCAACTAAGGGTTACATCCCCCATGCCAAGACCTAGAGAAGCCTCCCAGAGTGGTGGGGGAATGCGACAACGCGTACCCAGCAGCTGTCTGGTGGGCCACACCTGCCGGGTGGGGTGAGGAGAGTGCCCCTCCCAAGTGGGCAGAGCCTGCTCTGCTCGGGCTGGGGGCCGCGAAACGCTTTAATGGAGGGGTGAGAAGGCAGAGGGATGCGCAAACCAGCCACGTGGAGGTCCCGAGCGACAGGCAGGGCGGGAGCAGGGAAGCGGGCGGTGCGCTCGCCCCTCCCGCTCGAGGGAGCCTCTGAGAGTCGGGTCGTCGCTGACCGCAGGCTGCAAGAGCGGTTGATCTGGTGAGCGAGCACACCCACTTACCCAGCTGCTGAGTCAGGCTGTTCTCGCTCCCCGCTCTCTCGCCCGCCCGCTCGGGACATTGTGTTCCAGCCCCGGCGCGCTGGCACCGGGCCCAGGCGCTCACACCAGCCTCCTCGCCCTGTTTGTGCTCGCGGCTTGCGCTCGGCGCGCAGCTTCCCCGCCGCCGCCGCAGTCCTGCGACCGCGCGCTGGGGCCGGGCCAGGCGCGGGCACCCGGGACGGCCGGGGGCTGGTGCGCAACCCCTGGGACGCGCGGCTCTGACCGGTCACCGGCCTTGGCGCAACCAGACCACTCCATCTCCCACCTGAGCCCCGACCTGGATCCCCAGGCGTGTGGGGGGCCCGGGGCAGCACAATCGGGAAGGGGTGGGGGCAGGTGTTGGTTGGTAGCTCCATGCAAGAGAAGGAGCCGCCCAGACTGCCGCCCCAGCCCCACCAGCGCTCAGTCCAGGAGTCTGGAGGAGGATAGCAGGGAGTGCGTCAGCCCCAGACTTGGGAGACCTGGGATGCGGTCACATGACAACGGAAGCCCGCTAGAGGGGGCCAATTCAAGCCATCTCCCCGAGGAGCCACCCTGTTCCTCCGACCCCTTCCCTGACTGATCCTTTCTTCACACAAGCCTGGGGACTCCAGGGATTCCCAGGGGCTGGCAAACGAAGCCCAGCTCTTTTGGATAGCTTGGGAACCCCCTGGCGTAGGAAGAGCCTGGACACTAGCGAGTGGGAGGGGGCGGCAGGGTGGAGGAAGACGACCCCAAACCTGAGCCTGACCCCTCCCTTTGTCCAGCCCAAACCCGGATTTATTCAGGGCCACGTCTTCTTACCCATCCTTCTGCAGAAAGATGTCCCTGAGCGCTGGTCCTGAAGGTTCCACCATCTCTGAACCAAGGAGGGGACAAAGGACTTACATACTGAGCCCCTACCATAGGGAAGGCTCTGTTAGGTCCTGCTAAGGATGTCATTAAGAAGTTTATGACAGTTCCTAAACAGTTCGTAAAGTCATTTCTTCTCCCTCCTTCCAAACTCCACAGTTTCCTGTGCCACTTCCCATGCCAGGAGGGCCCGTCCTCCATGTCTACCCATCTCTCAAGCTCCCTCTCATAAAGCCTGCTTGGAACAGCGCCAGCCAAATCTGATTCCTCTCTCCTCTGAAAGCCCAGCACACTCAGTCTGTACCTTTCTCAGGACACAGCATGTGGCCTGTCTCATATTCTAGTGATCTGTTTACTAATCCTGTTCTTTTAACCAGATTAGAAAGTCCTTGAGGTAGAAACAAAGTCTGCTTCTTTGAGGCCTCCCCCCATGGCTTCAGCTCATCCCCCACAGGCCAAGCTTGGCACTGGAGTTGATGTTCAATAAATGCTGGGTGTATTGAAATGATTTCCTGCCCTTGGGCAGTTTGCAGACCAGTTGAAGAGACAAACACATGGCATGTGAGGTTAAATAATAACCCAAGCCAGCAGGTGGTGAGTACCAAATGTGTTAAGAGCTATAGCGACTCAGTAGGAAGGAGGTGGTGATATGGGAGAAAGATCCCAGGAGGTTCTAGGCCTTGTGGAGGAGGAGAGAAAAGGCGTGGAGGTGACTCAGTCTGGTTGACATCACCACAAACCAGCCTCCATGTCAGGCGCTTCACATACATTATCTCTAATATTTAAGGGAGGGGGGTAGGTTTGGGAAGAGTGGAGGGGACAGTACCCAAGTCATATCTGCCCAGAGCCAATCAGAGTGTAGAGGCAGCCTTGGATCTGGCTGCACCCCACCCTCACTCCCTGGGCACTGCCTGTTCCCTGGCCTGCCACTCCTACATACTACACCCAAGAGAGCTGCCCAGCACTGCCCAGCTCTGGATGAACTCTGGTCCCACCCTGGTGAACAACTGGCTGTGTGACCTTGGGCAAGGCACTTCCTTCCCTACACCTCCCTGTCATCTGTACGTCCGTTGCAGCACTTACAGGCTGTGATTCTGTGAGTCAGTGTCCAAGTGATGCTTGCCACCTTCCCTGATGTGACCTGGGCTGCTGTGCCTCTCCCCTCCCCCTGACACCTCCCCTCCCCCCCCCCCGCCCCCTTGCTCCCTCCCTGTCTGGAGCTGCTGAGAGGAACACTGGGTACAGAGTGTGAGCAGGGATAGTAGGTTTCCTGTGGTTGCAAAAGGAACATCGGGACTTTCCCTGCTGTGGGAGAAGTGGGGGAGGAGGAGGCAGGGCCAACCTCGAAGGAACCTCTGCTCTCTTCCCTCCCCTCAGTGCTCCCAGCTCTGAAAAAGGCTGGTACAGTTTGTTACGCTGGGGCCGGAATGTACCGTGTGTTTCATATGGCCTCTGTCCAGTCCTACACTGGCTGCTTTATATTTATACTTCCTTCTTCAGCCGTGGCATCCTGCTGCCTGTCACCCCTGCTCTCATCTGCCTACCTCCCACCTGGGCTCCTGCACCCACCATGGGTCAGACCTTGGGACCTAAACTCTTCCGGGAGGTAAGGGTGGGGTGCAGAGTGAGCCCTGGAGGAGAGAAGTTGGACTCGGGAAGGTTGAAGCCTCCAGTCCCCTTCTCTCTCTCCCATCAGCCAGCCCGAAACAGCCTCCAAGGCCATGGACACTCCAAGTTGGGTCCGAAGGTTCTCTAGGCCTCTGAGGCTCCTTGCCACCCTGTTTTCCCGAGCACTTCAGCAGTTATGCCTGAGCCCAGCTAGAGAAGTGAGCTGAAGGCTCTTTTGAAGTTGCCCCCCACACCCACCCCAAAAGCTTGGCAGACCTGTTAATCCTTGATCCTCCCCCATTGGTCACAGAGAACACGGGGGAGGTGGGGGAGGGGTATCCTACCACCCCCCCCACCCCAGGAGTCACACGTTCCTAACGGAAGCTGCAAGATGGAATTTGACACTTGGTGACATAATGATTTTTGAGTGGTGACCACTTTAATCTCCTCAAAGTGGCTTTGATATCCAGAGATCGATACGTTTGTGATCTGGCTTTCCTCCCCCAGGAGCACGTGATATTATTCACAATAATAGCTCATATCAATTGCCTCCTAGGGACCAAGCGTTGGGCTCAGGGCTTGATATACACAAGCTCATTTACTCTTCACAGTGACTCTAGGAGGTGGATGCTACTGTGAGCCCCCTTTGACAGTTAAGGTAACTGAGGCTCAGAGAAGTGACAGAGCTGGGATTCGCATTTAGGTCTGTCTGACAGCAAAGCCAGCACTTCAGAGTGTCCTGCTAGATGGCTTAGATCATGTACCTAAATCACAAACCTTCCATTTCTCAAGCCTCAGAGTCTTATTCCCTCCTCTCTTCAAATGATTCCAGGAACTCTGTCTCCTTAGAGCCCATGCATGCCTTGAGGTATAATATGACAGCCAGAAAGCCACTTTCAGCCCATTTGACAGGCTGAAATGCAGAGGCCCCAGAGGACACTCAGGGAGGTGGGTGGTCAGGCCTGCTGTCTGTGTGCGGCCTCAGTCATCTCTCAGCCGACGGGCATGCCTGCTGCCACTCAGCCCCTCACCTAGGAGTAAACTTTGCCTCACTGTACTGCTCCAGCACTGGGAACTAAAAACCAGGGGCTGAACCTGGGTTCCAGGTCTCTAAACTCAGGACTGTCTGTGGCACCCAGTGACACGGTGGCATGGCCTCTCTTAGGACCCATTCACAGCAGGGTTTTGGCAGAAATCACCACCATTATGTCAATCCCTGGCCGTATCAGGGCGTATACATTTCACTTATATGTCCTAACTCAGTACAATCTTAATGTTCCTCTAAAGTAAGGAGAATAGTACCCATTTTCTTCATGGGCAAACTGAGGCAAGAGAAGCTAAGTTGCTCACCCAAGGGCAAGAAACTAAATTTGTGACTGTGATATCTGGGGTGCTTTGTTTCATAACATAGGGCCTCTCCTGAGCTAAGAGAGGAAGAGTTTCCCAAGATGTCCCCAAACATGGTGACATGTGACCTTTCATCCAGCCCTATCACTCTAGGAAGGGACCACAGCACCACACTGCCCATGCCACCCTTATCTACTCCCAGGGCTGAAGCAAGGGCACCAGACATCCTGTAGTTGGTTGGCCTGGCCAAGTCTCTGGCTTCCTTTCCTTTGTGGCTCTCACGGGCACATTTTGTTCCCTCTGAGCCCAGTTCTTTCTTCCTCTTTTAACCTTCCTTCTCTCTTTTTCTCTCCTTGCTCACTGAGAGCCCTGTTTATACACCTCCATCCATCTATGTTTGCTTTTCACCTTTGCTTTTTGTATGTCCCTTCTCCTGGGAAGTTTCCTAAGGTCCCCTCTGCCTTCTGCCCTCTGACACCATCTTGTTTGTAAGGAAGCATCTTCCACTCCTACCCCCACCCCCACTCCTTACCTCACCTCCAACTTTAGAAGACGGGTCAGATTGCTCTGGTTCATGCATTCAGTGTGCTCTTCATTAGTGCCTACTGTGTGCCTCAGGAACTGTGTTAATGCCTGGGGAATCCAAAGTCCAAAAGCTGTGCTGGAGCATCTATTAAGTACCTACTGTGTGCACCAGGCATTGTGCTTCAACTTGGGGGCACAAAAGCTAGTCATTGTCCTCAAGAGGTCTCTGGGCTGGGAATTCCCTGGTGGTCCAGTGCTTAGGACTCCAGGCTTACACTGCCGAGGGCCTGGGTTCGACCCCCGGTCGGGGAACTAACATCCCACAAGCCACGCAGCGTGGCCAAAAAATTAAAAAAAAATTTTTTTTTAATTAAAGAAAAAAGAGAGACCTCCTGGCTACTTGGGAAGACTCACAAAAACAGATCACTATAATGCCCTGGGAAGTCAGGGACTTGGTGTGGCCAGAGGGCTCCGGGAGGGCTCCTCTGAGGAGGCCAGTCTTCAAGTCTGAGAGGAGCTAGCCAAGCAGAGCAAGGGTGCAGGGCGTGCCAGGTAAAAGGAACAGTGTGTATAAAGGCACACAGGCATGAAGCAGCCCTGGGTTCTCTGGCGGGCCCTTTGAGTTGTTTGGTCTGGCCTGGACCTGGAGTGCAGGTTGGGGAACCTGGGCAGATGTGGCCAGAGGCAGGCAGCCCCAGATGGTACAGAACCTCCTGTTCCAGCAAAAGAGTTGACCTTTGTCCTGGAGTAGCCGGAAACCCAAGCAGCCTTATGGCTCCCTACAGCCTAGGAGCCCCAGGGCTGGGCCTGGGCCAGGACTGAAACACTCTCTCGAGTCCCCATTAACCCACATTTACTGTCCTTTGGCTCAGCAACGCCTGAGGGAGAGTCAGACACTTCAATGTAATGCTGTTTCTAAAGCATAATCACTCATTTATTCATAAATGTTTAGCAAGCTCTGATGTTTGCCAGGTGCTGCTCTGAGCACTGGGAATGGGTCATTGAACCCTATGGAGGTCCCAGCTCTCAAGAAATTTTACCTCCTTGGCAGTTGGGGAGGAAGGATAGGCCATAAACAAACAAACAAAACAAAATAAATAAATAAATCAAAAGATAATTTCAGATCGTGCTAAGTGCGAAGGAAAATAAAACACAGTGATGCAATCGCAAGTTATGGGGTGGGCTGCTCTAAGGACAGTTATGTATGAGCTGAGACCTAGATGACAAGAACAAACCAGTACGTGAACATCTGGGGACTTAGGGTTCTAGGCCAAGGAAAAATCACATGCAAAGGCCCTGAGGCAGGATGGAGCTTGGTGTTTTTCCGGTTTAAAAAAAAATGTTGGGTTCAAATTCATTACTCCCCAGCGATTCGACGTAAGGATTATTGTATCCCTTTTGTAGAGATGGAAACTGAGGCTCAGAATGGTTAAGTTCCTTGGCCAATATCCTAACTGGTAGTACAAATTTTGGCCTAAATCCACTGCTCTTTTTTCTACCAGAGTATCATGTACAGCAACCAGTGTCCTAAATTATTTAGGAAGGTCCAGTTTCCAAAATTCTGTCTCACTGTTCTCTGGAGATTCATCCTGGAGGTTCTCTGTGTCCCAAATCATGACTTCACGCCCTGTCTCTGTCATATTCTACCAGCGGCAGCCTAGGATGAGTATTTCATCACCCTAAGCCTCAGTTTCATCATCTGTAAATAGGGAGAGTAAGAATTCCAATGTCATAGGTTTGCAGAGAGGATTAAATGAGGTAATCCATGTAAGGTCAGTACAGTGCCTGGAAGGTGGCACACATTCAACCCATGGTAGTTCTTAAAACTGGGGTCCACTGCAGAAAGGTCCTGCCACCACGTGACGCCTCTGATGCATGAGCCGGGCAGGGGAGCCGTGGGAGGAGAGAGCAGGAGCGGGCGGCCAGGAGGGCCTCTTCCCTTTACTCAGCCACTCCTCAGCTCCTCGCGCTGGGATCCCACACTGACACATCTTGTACTTCCCGTTTCCAGGGAAATTCCTCGCGCTGGACCGCACCCGCCCTTGAGGACCTCCCGATCTCTCTGGGCAGAGCGGAAGCCAGGCAGAGCTGGGAATGTGAAATGACAATCCTCAGCCCTGTGTGTGCCACGAGCCCCCGGGGGCAGGCGGCCACGCTGCAGGAGGGCAGGGGCGGCAGAGGGAGCCTGGCGTGGGCTGCTGGGACAGAGTCCTTCTCAGAGGAGGTGGGGACCCCGTGGAGTACGTGACTCCTGCCCCTCCAGCCTGCACGCTCCAGTTAGCAGGACAGAGACCCCTCCCCACCCATCCCCAATGTTCCCGGGCTTTCTGCTCTGCTGGGAAGCCCTGTCATCCCTCCCCCCGACCAACACTCCTCCCAGGCACCCCTGAGAAGACCAGCTGCAGCTGAGGGTGGGGGTGGGGAGAGTGCTGCCAGGGCTCTCAGATCCCTAGCCTCTCTCTCCCACCCCTCCCTCGCCCCCAACTGCTGAGCTGCTTCGAGGTTTAAAGCAAAACACGATTCCGTCCTTCCTGCTGCTCGGTGGCAGCAGTGATGCTTAAGGTTATTTTTAGCAGGGATGCAGGGAAGGCACATTTCTCCTGGACTTTCGCTGGGGACACCCCTC
Source organism: Mesoplodon densirostris (assembly GCF_025265405.1). Classification (NCBI taxonomy): domain Eukaryota; kingdom Metazoa; phylum Chordata; class Mammalia; order Artiodactyla; family Ziphiidae; genus Mesoplodon; species Mesoplodon densirostris. The sequence continues at coordinate 38,773,726 of NC_082670.1, forward strand.
ACCCCCCAGCCAAGACTCGGCCGGGGGAGTCTGGTACGGAAACCCCCGTCTCAGAAAGGGGAAACGCGTGTGTTTTCTGTTCCTTCAACTCACCAGAACAGGAGTTGCAGTCAAGCCTGGGATTACACTGATGGGAAATGTGAGGTTCCAAAGCCAGTGTGCTGCCCTCGTCCCTGGTCTCTGAGTCCTTGTAAATCTGGGGAGCAGGCCTGTGATGCACAGTGTGTGGGTGTTGGGGTCCAAGGGGAGCCAGCACTGTGGACCGCATGGGGGCACCAGGTTTTCTGGGTGGTGTTTATGCAGGTACTTGCTTTATAATTCATTAAACTGATCACGTCTGTTCTATGTAATTCTCTGTATGTGTGTCTTTTATGCTAGCAGTACTTTATTGAGGTATACTCTACATACAGTAAAATGCATAAATCTTAACGGCACAGCTCAATGAATTTTGACAAATATGTATACACATGTAACTATCACCTAGATAGAAACTTGGAACATTTTCAGCACGCCTAAGTTCCTCGTGCCCCCTCCCAGTCAGTCCCCACCCCAGAGGTAACCAAGATCTGATTTCTCTCACCATAGATTAGTTTCCTCTGTGTGTGTGTTACAAGGTTAAAAGAAATACAGTTGCTATCATGAAGAATGAAATAGGCAATAAAAAATTTAACGTGAGAAGGGTGCCTCAAAAAAGGAGGGTAATTGGAGTTTGAAAAAGCTAAGGAATCATTGCAATGGGAAACGGAAGGTTCCAGAGCCAACCCCTCAGGACTGGGACAGGACACTTGGGATACTTCTCTGAGCGGAGTGGCAGTGAGTGAGGAGAGGCATGCCAGGGCTTCTCCTGGGTCCAGCTGCCCCCATGTTCTGCTAGAGATCTAGGCCCTTCCTCCAGCCCCCTCACCAAAGCAGTCTTCAGCAAGGCCAAGGCTGCCAGGAAGGGCGCTCTCAAGGGCATCTGCCCAGAGACAGGGAGAAGTCAGGGCCTCTGTGCAGTTAGGTTATTCATCTTTCCTGCCTTCCCTTTCAAGGTCTTTATGATTCTGGGCCTCCTTCACCCTATGTCCCACCTCGGGGTGGGGGGGGCGCGAGAGGCTGAGGCTCTCAAAGGAGGGTGGTAGAGGAAGAGTCAAGGAGCTCATCATTCTTTCTTTCCCTCATTTAAAAACACTTAATTAAGGGACTTCCCTGGTGGTCCAGTGGTTAAGACTCTGTGCTGCCATTGCAGGGGGCATGGGTTCTATGCCTGGTTGGGGAACTAAGGTCCCATGTGGCATGGCCAAAAGATTTTTAAAACATATGTTTTTTTTTTTTTTTTTTTTTTTTTTTTTTTTTCTTTTTTGTGGTATGCGGGCCTCTCACTGTTGTGGCCTCCCCCGTTGCGGAGCACAGGCTCCGGACGCGCAGGCTCCGGATGCGCAGGCCCAGCGGCCACGGCTCACGGGCCCAGCCGCTCCGCGGCATATGGGATCCTCCCAGACTGGGGCACGAACCCGTATCCCCTGCATCGGCAGGCGAACTCTCAACCACTGCGCCACCAGGGAGGCCCCAAACATATGTTTTAATAAATAAAAATAAAAACACTTACTTGAGCACCTACATTGTGCTGTAGCTTCTGCTCGTGCTGGAGATAGGACGACTAAGAGGAATTTTAGCTCCCTAGGGAGTCAAAGGTAGCATTCCCAGGTGAGGCAAGGCCTTATACTCCCTTCATAATGGAGATGAGGGGCTCAGAGAGGTAAAGTGACTTGGTCAGTATCACACAGCTGGCTGCTGGCAGAGAGAGGCCGAAAACGGGGACCTTGACGCAGCCTGCCTAGCTGGGGATAAGAGAGCAAAGGAGGCAAAACCAAACAGTCTGACACCCCAGCAGCAGAAAGAGCACCTAGCTGGAGGGCAGGAGCCATCGCTTTTGCTGCTAGGTCTCAGAAAAACATCCTCTCTCTGGGCCTCAGTTTTCTCCCAGGTTTTCTCCCATGTACGTGAAGGAGGCCGCCTCCAGAGGAGCTTTAAATTTCCCTTCGCTCTAACTCTTTCAAGCTTACTGAGCATTTTCCTGCCTCAGGGCCTTTGCTCAGGTTTTTCTCTTACTGAAAGCCCCCTTTCCCTCCCATTTCCTTCCTCTGACAGCCTCCCAATCATCTGCTATCTAATCCTAGTGCTACCCCACGAGGCCCCCACAGTCTGGGGCATCTGTTGAGGGGTGTCCCCTACGTCTCCACCACCAGAACCGACAGAGCCTCCCTCACTTTGTACCCCTCCCATCCCTGGGCAGGTCCTCCCACGGGAAAGGTATTTGTTTTGTCAGCCACACTGGAGGAGTTGAAATGAATTTTTGCTCCCATCCCACACTTCTGTGTGCCCCTTTCAACTTGCAGAGAATGAGCTCATCCTTCCTTAGGGCCTGCAAGAGATTGCGCCTTTCTGCTGGGCAGGCCAGCTGAAACTGGGGCATCAAACTGGGGCTGTTTTGGCAAAGGTGGCTGCCCTGGGAGGTGAGCCCTGGAAGGGTAGAAGGACAGGCAGAGTCTCAGGCAGAAGGATGGCTGCCCTGCCTCACCTGTCCCTCCTTATTCACAAACACCTGGGCAGAAATCTTCCCTTACAACAAACATACGGCTCCTACTCCCATAAACACACCCACGCCTAACTACCTGCCCACAGACAGACTAGCAACTTTGTAAACAAATACCCCAGTGCTCCCCCACCCCTCCCCCAGACAGGCATTACACACACATACGCAATCATCGCACATATACACACGGGCACACACAGACACACACATGGGCAACATACACACGGACACAAGTGCATATGCATGGGTGCATCATGGGCAACAGTCATGCCCACGTGCACCTTGGGGGCACAAACTCTCACGCGCATGCACACGTGGGCACACAGGCATACATGTTTGCACACAAGGGTACACATATACACACACTCTCCTCTCCACCCTCAGCTCTCAGATGAGGGGACCCAGCTCATACTTGGAATGAGGAGAGTGCTCCATGGTTGGGGTCTGGCTGTCTCTGGATTTGTATCATACTAGAGTCTTTTGTCTTCATTTTCCTTACTGATGGCCCTATGGGAAGCAGGGAACGCCCCAAGAGCTGTGGGCTCACTCCAGGGCCTCACCTTGCGTGGGGGACCAGGGCAGGGGTCGGGGGAGGATTCTGTCACTCCTGGGAGCAATGTCTCCAAGGAGCCATCATTGTCGTTTTGTGAGGCTGATCTCTTTGCCTTCACTGTCACTCTCTTCACTCCATTCCATCCATTCATTGGCCTCAGGTCCTTGTTCTCTTCCTGTGGGGGGGTGAGGGGAAGGCTTTGAAGAGGGTCCAGTCCCAAGGTTGATGTGGCAGCTCTGGGGCTGACAGCAGTGTCCCAGGCAGGCTGCCCCGTCAAGTGGACGGGGGGCTTCTCTTGGACTCCTCCAGGGTAGCACAGCAGTAATCCAGAGAATGGGAGGTGGAATGGTTGTGTTTGTAACATCGTTACCCAATCTAGAGGGTTGGGTAGGGAGCAAGCTTGGATTCCATTAAACCCAATTTAGCTGCCGTCACCGAGCACACAGTGTGTGCCTGGCGAGGTGTTGGGGTGGGTGGGGAGGATGGGGGGTGGATACAGAAATGAATAAGACACAGTAACTGTCTTCTTAGAGAGAGAGAGAGAGAGAGAGAGAGAGAGAGTGTGTGTGTGTGTGTGTGTGTATGTGTGTTGGGTGGGGTCCCAGGAAACACCACACAGGCAGAACAACCCCTGGGAGGGGAACTTAAATACAATGTGCTCCACCCCGAAGCCATCACCTCTGCCCACCCCTCCCCAGAGCATCACAAACACACCATCTGCCTGATCCTCCTGCTATATTTCCTATTTTGATTTACTAAGGCCACATGGTGGCCCAGGGCAACACCTGGGGGCTGCTCCAGATCTTCCCTCTCTTACCGTACCCAATCTGCCCCCCATCCTGTGGGTTTTCTTGTCCCATCTCTTCCATCCACTCTTTCCTTTCAGGGCTCACTGCCCAGGCGTCTCTCATCACCTCCCTCCTGGACTTCTAATGGGTGGGGGGAGTCCCACCTCCAGGCTTATACCATCCTCCACACTGTTGTCAGAACCATCTGTCTCAAACACACAGCTGCTCTGTCACTTAGAGCCCTTCACTGGCTCCCTCTTACCATTAGAATAAAGTCCTAAGTGCCTGACATGGCACAGCCATCCATCTGTATACAGCTCGCAGCACCCCTGCACCTCTCAGCCTGCCCCCAATTCCCAGTTTCCCCAACCGGCTTTGCTGGTGGACACTTCTGAGCCTTCGTATGTGCTGTTCCTGTTGCCTGGAATGCCCATCCCTCCTTGACCTAGCAAGGACCTCCTCATCTTTCCAGACTGAGGGGGTCCTTCTTGGTCTCTATTTAAACCAATTTTATAAGAGTGCTGACAAAAGTGACTTAAAAGCCATATACCAGGCACTCTTATTTTTTTTTAAATTAATTTATTTATTTTTGGCTGTGTTGGGTCTTCGTTGCTGTGCGCAGGCTTTGTCTAGTTGCGGCAAGCAGGGACTACTCTTCATTGAGGTGCGCGGGTTTCTCATTGCGGTGGCTTCTCTCGTTGCGGAGCACAGGCTCTAGGCACGTGGGCTTCAGTAGTCGAGGTTGCTCCGAGGCATGTGGGATCTTCCCGGACCAGGGCTCGAACCCGTGTTCCCTGCATTGGCAGGCAGATTCTTAACCACTGCACCACCAGGGAAGTCCCTGCCAGGCACTCTTCTGACTCGTCACTTTATATGTATTTATATATATATATATATTAGCTCATTTAATCCTCATAACAACCTTGATAGGTGCTACCATTATCATCTCCATTTTATAGATGGGAAATTGATACACAGAGAACGTAAATGACTTATTTACCTAAGGTGATATGCCTAATACGTGGTGGAGTGGGATTTACACACCGCCAGTTAGCTAGAGTCTATGTAGTTAATCCCTGCACTATACTGCCTCACTCACTACTGTGTTTGCTAATTTATATAGCTTTTGAGCAATCAGAGTCAGTTAATGTCTGATGAATAAATGAATGAGTGACTCATTAAAATTGAATGGAATGAAGAAGTAAGGCCCCTCCTCATTTATAAGATTCTGCCATGCTAAAGCTATTTTATTTTTATGCACATAGAGAATTTTAAAGAAAAGGGATTTTGAGAGTAAAATCCCATACATCATTTTTTCACCTTCTTGCTTTTTATATAAAATTTACATGGATCTCCAAGCCTAAGTTTGTTTCAAGTTGATGAAGAGAAATGTCCTCAGGACCCTCTAATGACCTGATTACCATGGCCTGCTGCCCCCAGGGAGACAGACCCACTGAGAAGTGACCCAATGCAAAGTGAATTGTGACTGATGCTGAAAGAGCATCCCCATCTCATCGCACAGGCCTGGGACACAGTCATCCCAACCACAGATGTCAGTGAGGGCTTTCTAGAAGAGGTGAGATTTGGGCTGAGTCATGAAGGAGTTTGATAATTGGAGAGAAGGGAGAAGGGCAGGGAAGTCCAGAGAATGTTTGGACTCTAGATTGGTGGTAGGAAGAGTAGGGCAGGAAGACAGGAGAGGGAGACAGGATGTGATGGAAGGTGAGACCAGGCAGGTAACAGCTCATGGTGGAGTGGCAGGTTTGAAATCACCTTCACTTCCACCCTGGGTGTCGGTACAGTTTTGAACAGGTGGCTGATTTTAAATTTTTCTGCGGGAATTCCCGGGTGGTCCAGTGGTTAGTACTCGGTGCTTTCACTGCCAGGTCCCAGGTTCAGTCCCTGACCAGGGAACTAAGATGCCACAAGGCATGTTGCAAGGCATGTCACACAGCTAAAAAATTTTTTTGTTTGTTTTTTAATTAAATATTCTGCTATCCTATGTGCAAATTGAGCATTTAAGCCTAGGGAAAAGCTCAGATGAGCATCCCCAGGGCAGGGGAGTTTGCTGATTCTCCAATCTAACATACTTGGTTCACCACCCAACCAACCAACAGCTTCAGTCCCCCTACACTCAACTTCTGAAAGGTGGTGTAGCTTAGAGGGTAAGCCATGACTCTGCCACTTGCTAGCTTGGAGGGTCATTCAACTCCTCTGTGCTACAGTTTCCTTAGGTTGTTGTTGAAGATTAAATTAGTTAAAGCACTTCAATCATCTAGATCATTGGAAGCATCCAGCTTCTCACAAGTGTCCAGTAGACATTAGCTAATATGGTCACTGTAGCCAGAGGTCTTCGTAATGATGCAAAGTCTCATTGGGTTATCCCTCTTCTAGGCCACAGGATTGGGCCTTTGCCGCCACCTCTTTCCAGTCCCAGGGTTCTCCCCACAGGTATGGTTCCTGTTGACCTCCTCACCCACCAAATGCCCCGAGTCAGTTCCCCCCTCTTTTTGCCCCTGCCCACTTATGCCTACTGTGCTGATACACTGACTTCTTGGGATGAGATTAATTTTGCTTTGTGCCCATAGAGCCTGGATGGGAGAGCAAAGCTGGGAAGAAACCTGAGTAAATACTTTCTGGGAGTGCACAGGGCACGTGGCCAATTTCAGTTCGAGAGTCAGCCAGGTTCCAGACACCAGAGCTAAGTCCCCAGAGAGTAGCCACTGGTGCCTCAGTGTCTCCCGGGGTGGGGGTGGGGGGTTTTGGCTGCCTCAGCCCTGCAGGGAGCCAGGCTTGGGAAATACCTGTTGGTCCTTTGCACAGCAGGGTAAGAGCAGCATCCAGCTATGCAATGACAGCCCAAAGGTTCTGAGAACCTGGCTGGGATGGGCTATAAATCTGGTTCCTCACAGCGTCGGGGCAGGTGGCAAGGGGATGAGCTTACAAAACAGAGCCTGGACACTTTCCCGGGGCCAGGTCAGTGGGATGCTCCTGAGCAAACCCTGAGGGCCTTGACGATTCTCTTTGAACTATCAAGTTCACCTTCCCGCCATCCTGCCCTTCTTACCCACTTCTGGGGCTTTCTCCTAACACCCTCCATCCTGCAAAAGCTTTCTCTTAAATCCCCTAAGTCAGAGTTTCTCTCTATTGCTGTTCTTTTTTTTGTTTTTTGTTTTTTTAGCAGTTTGATAATGATGTGCCTTGGTGAGATTTCCCTTGTGTTTATCCTGCTTGGGGTTCATTCATCAACTCTGGAACAATTTCAACCAATACTTATTCTAAATGGTTTCAGAATTCCTTCTATCCCAACAACTGTGTCTCAAAGATGGTCTGCAGGGGATCACCTGGGAGTGTGTTAACCACGCCCCACCCAAATAAGAATCTCCTGGGAGCCTGGGAGTCTGTGTTTTGAACAAGTTCCTGGCTGAGTCTTAGGTCTACTGAAGGGAGACCACTTCAAAGAGACGGTGAGTGCTCCAGCTTCAGGGCCTGGGTGTCACTCCTCTCTGTGTCCCCAGTCCCTGCAGGGCCTGATTGTTGAATGGAACACTCAACTGCAAGGGTTTCTCTTCGTTCACTGAGTCAGCAAGATTGGTGGCACCTGCCTTCCCAGGTTACTGAAGCCCAAAGCTAAAAGGATGACCACTGGACTCATGAATTTCAGGTACCAGTCAGCAGAGGAAAGAGACTCTTTGGGGGCTTTAAGGGGCTCCCCCAAATCCACCAAGGAGGCCTCCGGGGAAAGCACTCCTGCTGACTTAACCACGCGGGACCTCTGTTCCCTGTAAAATGCAGGTAAACATTTCTGTGTGGAGGGCTGGGTAAGGGAGTCAGCCTCAAAAGTTAGAAATTCTGGGTGACAGGTTTAATTCACTTTGGGGTTAGGAGTAGAGAGAGAAAAACAAGTGAGCAGGTTAGAAATGATTATTTGCAAGCTATTTCCTAGAAAATATACAGAGAAGCAGACAGGTAACATACCAGACTAGTAAACAAGCACACACATTGTGTGTGTTTTCCATCAACTTTACTGAGGAATAATTTACATAACAATACAACACACCCATTTAAGTGTACAGTTTGATGAGTTTTGACAGATGTGTTTGCCTGTGTAACCTCTATCATAACCTAGGTCATTTCCTTCACTCTAAAAGTTTCCTTGTTCCTCTTTGCAATCAGTCTCCACCTGGCCTGAGCAGCCCCTAATCTGCTTTCTGTTACTTTGCATTAGATTGGTATTTCCTAGAATTTCAAATACATGGAATCACACTCTTTTGCATCTGGCTTCTTTTGCTCAACATAATGATTTTGAGATTTGTCCCTGCTTTTGCATGTATCAGCAGTTTTTTCCCTTTGATTGCTGTATTGTATTCCATCACAGGGCTGTACCACTATTTGTTATCCCTTCTCCTGTGGATGGAGATTATCATTGGTCGTAGTTGGAGGCTAGTATGAAAATGTTGCTATGAACACTCTTGTACAACTCCTTCTGTGAACACACGTTTTTGTTTCTCTTGGGAGCAGAACTGCTGAGTTATATGGCAAGTGTATGTTTAACTTCAAAAGAAGCTGCCAAACAGTATTCCAAAGTGGCTGTATGTTCCCACCAGGAAAGGATGAGATTTCCAGTTGTTCCACAGCCTTGCCAGCTCTTGGTATTGTTGGTCTTTTTTATTTTAGCAGTACTGGTTAGTTGTGCAGTGGTCTCTCACTGAAGCACACATATGCCCACCTCTCCAAATCTTCTGGGACCAGTGCCCCTGCCCCACACTTCTCCTTAGCCACTCTGACCACCTCTCTGTTTCTCCCATGTACTGAGCTTCTTTCCTGGAATTCTCATCCTCTCAAAATTTCCATAACTGGTTCCTTCTCATGATTTAGTTCTCAGAACAAGTGTCACCTCCTCAGAGGCCTTTCCTCACCTCCCTCTCTGTTGGTGTCCTCAACACTTTTGATCATATTACTCTGTTTTCTTTGTAGCAGTGAGTCCTATCTGAAAGAATCTTATATGTTTGTCTACCTGTTGACTGTCTGTCCCATAAGAACATTAACTCCAGGACCAACGGCATTTTGTCTGTTTTGTTTACCTAGAATCTGATAGATAGTAGGTGTTCAATATATATTGTTGAATGGATTTGCAGTCCAAAGTGGATGGTCAATATATTGGTCTTTGAGGTCCTGGGAACTAAAGGGTATACATATCAACAACAACAAAAATATTTAGGGACTTCCCTGGCAGTCCAGTGGTTAGGACTCAGCGCTTCCACAGCAGGGAGCTCTGGTTCCATCCCTGGTTGGGGAACTAAGATCCCACATGCTGGGTGGCGTGGCCAAAACAAAACAAAACACAAAGGAAAAATATTTAAAGCATAAATTATTTTTATTGCCTGGAGCAATTTGATTTTGCACGTAAATATGCTTAGAAACCTAAAAACAGAGGAAAATAGAAAGGGGAGGAAAATCAACCATAGTTCCACCAAATTACTGTGGTTTTAAAATGTAAATCATTTAAAATTTTTAACTAGGTTTAAAATTTTGATTTTTTAAATTTATTTTTATTTATTTATTTATTTTTGCGGTACGCGGGCCTCTCACTGCTGTGGCCTCTCCCGTAGCGGAGCACAGGTTCCGGACGCGCAGGCTCAGCGGCCATGGCTCACGGGCCCGGCCGCTCCACGGCATGTGGGATTTTCCCAGACTGGGGCACGAACCCGTGTCCCCTGCATCGGCAGGCGGACTCTCAACCACTGCGACACCAGGGAAGCCCAAAATTTTGATTTTTTAAAGTTAATATTAACTTAATTAAATAATATTTCAACATGGAAAAAAATTCAAACAGTATATCCTTCTGGAAAAAGCTACTCATATACAAACATAGCGATATCTATCTGAATTTTTTCCAAAAATAGTACCATACTGTATACATTGCTTTGCACCTTACATTTTTTGTTTAACAATTTATCTTAGAAATCATTCCACATCAATATGTGTATTGGTTAAGCTTACGTTCAGCTGCAAGTGATGGAAAATTCAAAATATCAGTGCCTTGCAAAATTAGACATTGATTTTTCTCTCATTAATGAAATCCAGGGGTAAGTAGCCAGGCAATACTAGGACTACACAATTATCAGGGACCCAGATTCCTTCTGTCTTTTGCTATGCCATACTCAACATGGGGCTTCTACCTCATTGTCCAATATGGCTGAGCTCCAGCCATTACATCTGCATCTAGCCAGTAAAAAGAGGGGAAAAAAAGAGAGGGACATCCTTCCTCCCATTAAGGACACTTCCTATGACATTTTTGCTCAGCTCCCACTAGTCAGAACACAGGGATACACCTAGCTGCAAAGGAGGCTGGGAAATATATTCTTTGTTCGAGGTAGCCATGTACCCAGTTCAAAAAGCAGAGGAGAGGGCTTCCCTGGTGGCGCAGTGGTTGAGAGTCCGCCTGCCGATGCAGGGGACACAGATTCGTGCCCTGGTCCGGGAAGATCCCACATGTCGTGGAGCGGCTAGGCCTGTGAGCCATGGCAGCTGAACCTGCGCGTCCAGAGCCTGTGCTCTGCTACGGGAGAGGCCACAACAGTGAGAGGTCCGCGTACCGCTAAAAAAAAAAAAAAAAAAAGAAGAGGAGAATGGATACTGGGGGATGACTAACAATCTCTGCTACAGTATACATAGATTTACCTCATTTTAAAAAATAGAATTTTTTTAATAGCCACCTGTCCAGTGGAAAGCAGGGGCCACTCACCAAACCTCCTGTCCTGCATTTCCAAATTGAAGTCTCCCTTAGGTGTGTGATTGGTAGCGCTATGATCTAGTTGCAAGGGAGGCTGGGAATTTGAGTTCTGACTTTCAGGTTGAGAGGCAAAATTCATGATAGGAGGACTTCCCCAAATGTAGAAATGCCATTTAGAATTTGGATCATTCCTCTCATCAAAGACAACTATATACATTAGACAAATATTTTCAAATCTTAAAAGCATCAAAAATCTAACAAGGTAGTGAGGAATTACTGGACCAAGATACATGAAATGATAAGAATCCAGAGGGATTAGAGTTGCCAGATAAAATATAGGACTCCCAGTTAAATTTGAATTTCAGATAAACAGCAAAATATTTTTTTAGCATAAGTACGCCCATGCAATATTTGGGACATAGTGATACTGAAAAATAATTTGTTGTTTATTTGAAATTCAAATTTAACTTGATGTCCCTGTATTTTTTTTTTGTTAAATCTGGCAACCCTAACGGAGAAGTGAGTCCAGCACTTGGGGCTGCTTTTACCCAAGGGCATTTGCCAATCTGAGTCATCAGAGAGGCTGAGCTGTGCTTTTGAAAGCTTCTTAGGACTAAAGGCACAAAATTGGAGTTCAGAGCCTACCAAGGTGGTAAACTCTGATAAACTATCCCTGTGGTAGGCTATTACTTTGATGACCCCCAGTGAACCGTGACTATTGGTCTTCATGCTCTGTGTATTCTCCTGACTCTGGGTTGGCCCTGTGATCTGCTTTACCCAATAGAATGTGGTGCCAGTGATGTTGTGCTGGGCCTGGTTCAAGCCTCAAGAGGGCAGCTTCCATAGTTTGGCTTTGGGAAGCCAGCTGCCATGTAAGAACTCCTACTACCCTAAGAACTGGGACCTAACCAAGGAATTGGTGACACGTGCCCAACTAGATTTCAGAATTGCCATGGACCTGTGGCTGCCATGTGCCTGCCATTTCCTCCTTTCTGAATAGGAATATTTATTGGGATTTTCCTTCCTCTGCCTCACCATTACCTGTGGGGAGCAGATAACTTGTGTCTCTAATTCAAAAATCATCAGATTCAGAGAAGAATCCCTTGAGAAACCTCATTCACACGTGGGCCTGATTTAGATGATGAAATTATGGACTTCAAGCTCAATCTTGGTAATGGGGTGAGATCTGGGGGTCTTAAGAGGTGGTGAGTGTATTTTGCATGTGGGAGGAGGTATATCATTAGGGGACAGAGGGCAGATTGTAATAGATTGTTAGTTACTGCAGTGGGCCCCAGTGAACCATGCACCGTGGTATTCACATCATTATTAGTTCCCTCCCCTTGAATCTGGACTGGCCCATGACCTGCTTTAAGCGACAGAACATGGTGGAAATGATGCTGTCAGTTCCAGGCCTAAACCTTAAGAAGGCTTGGCAGCTTCCACATTTGCCCTTTGGAGGAAGCCAGCCGCCATGTTTGGAAATCCAGTTTTGCAACTCAGTGGTTTTAATGCATTCACAGAAATGTGCAACCTTCACCACAGTCAACTTTAGAACATTTTCATCACCTCAAAAAGAAACCCTGTACCCTTTACCTATTATCTTCCTATCTTTCCTTCCCCTACACTCCCAGTTCTAAGCAATCTCTAACCTACTTCCTGTCTTCTGTCTTCCCTTTTCTGGACATTTCAAATGAATGGAATCATATAATATGCAGTCTTTTGTGACTGGCTTCTTTTACTTAGCATAATGTTTTCAAGGTTCATCCACATTGTAGCATCTATCAGTACTTCATTCTTTTTTATGGCCAAATAATGTTCCATTGTATGGATATACCACATTTTGTTTATTCATCAGCTGATAGACATTTGGGTTGTTTTCACCTTTTGGCTATTATGAATTTATGCTGATATATACATTTGTGTACAAGTATCTGTTTGAGTCTTTGTTTTCGATTCTTTTGGGTATATACTTAGGAGTGGAGTTGCTGGGTCATATGGTAATTCTCTGTTTAACATTTTAGGAAGTGCCAAACTATTTTACATTCCCACCAGCAATGCCCAGGGGTTTCAATTTCTCCACATACTTACCAACACTAGTACCCTTGTGGAAAATCAGTTGACCACAAATGTATGGGTTTACTTCTGGACTCTCAATTCTATTTAATTGATCTAGTATATTTCATTGTCAAGGATATGTCTACCCGGTTCTAATACCAGGTGTTGATTACTGTTGTTTTGTAGTAAATTTTGAAATCAGGAAATGTAAATCTTCCTACATTGTTATTCTTTTTAAATATTGTTTTGGCTATTCTGAGTCCCTTGCTTTTGGCTATTCTGAGTCCCATATGAATTTTAGAATCAGCTTGCCAATTTCTATAAAGAAGTCAACTGGGACTCTGATGGGATTGCACTGAATTTGTAGATCAATATGGGGAGTATTGCCATCATAACAATGTTAAGACTTTTGATGCATAGGATGTTTTTCCAGTTAGTTAAGTCCTTAACTTCTTACAACAATGTTTTATAGTTTTCAGAGTATAAGTTTGGCACCTCTTTTGTTAAATTTGTTCCTAAGTATTTTATTCTTTTTGATGCTATTATAAATGGGATTTTTTCCTTAATTTTATTTTTGGATTGTTCATTGAAAGTGTATAGAAATACAATTGCTATTTATTATTGATCTTGTATCCTGCAACCATGCTGAATTAATTTATTAGTTCTAACAGGTTTTTGGTGGATTCCTTAGGATATTCTATACACAAGATCATGTCATCTGTGAATAGAGATAGTTTTACCTTTTCCTATCCAATCTGGATGCCTTTGTGTGTGTATGGATGTGTCTTTTATTGAAGTATCGTTGATTTACTGTATTATATTAGTTTTAGACATGCAACATAGTGATTCAATATTGTTATAGATTTTACTCCACTTGAAATTATTGCAAAATAATAGCTATGTTTCCCTGTTCTGTACAATATATCCTTGTTACTTATCTTTTTTTTTTTGGCCACACTGTACGGCATGCAGGATCTTAGTTCCCCAACCAGGGAATGGAACCCATGTCCCCTGCAGTGGAAGCACAGAGTCTTGACCACTGGACCACCAAGGAAGCCCTTATCTATTTTATATGTAGTGGTTTGCATCTTAATCCCATACCCCTGTCTTGCCCCTCTCCCCTTCCCTCTCCTCTAGGGTAACCACTAGTTTGTTCTCTATATCTGTAAGTCTGTTTCTGTTTTGTTATATACATTTGCTTGTTTTATTTTTTAGACTCCACATATAAATGATAACTTAGAGTATTTGTCTTTCTCCATCTGACTTATTTCACTAAGCATGGTGCTCTCTCGGTCCATCCACATTAGTTACAAATGGCAGAATTTCATTCTTTTTTTTATGGCTGAGTAATATCCCATTGTGTATATCTATCTATCTATCTACCAACCACATTTTCTTTTTCCATTCATCTGTTGATGGACACAGGTTGCTTCCATATGTTGGCTCTTGTAAACAATGCTGCTATGATCATTGGGTGCATGTACCTTTTTGAATTAGTGTTTTCATTTTCTTCAGATGTATACCCAGGAGTGGAACTGCTGGATCATACGGTAGTTCTAGTATTAGTTTTTTGAGGAACCTCCATACTGTTTCCATAGTGGCTCCACCATGGACGCCTTTTAATTTCTACTTCTTAACTAATTGCCCTGGCTAGGACCTCCAGTATAATATTAAATAGAGGTGGCAAGAGGGGACATCCTTGTCTTGTTCCTTGTTTTGTTTTCTGGGAAAAGTATCTAGTTTCTCACCGTTAGGCACGATATTAGTTGTGGTTTTTTGTAGATGTCCTTTATCAGGTTGAGGGTAGCTTCCTGTCTTTACAAATAAAATCTTATTGTTAAATAGCCAGGCCATTCATTGATGTGTTGTCTATGTCTGTTTTGTACTATAATGACAGAGTTGAGTAGTTATGATAGAGACCATATGGCCTGCAAGCCTAAAATATTTACCATCTGGCCCTTTAAGAAAAAATCTACTGACATCTGTTTTAAACTGCTAAATTTGGGGACAGTTTGCTATGAAACAATATATAACTGGAAAAAAAAACCTCCCCATCTTCAACTGGGACCTCAAAGAACTGTAGCACTGAGTAAGGGGAAATCATAAATGAACAAACCCTCCCACAGACTCTAGTCTAGCTTCAAGTTATCAGAGAGGCTCAGAAAATCAGAAGCCCCTGAAATTGGGTTAAGGTGATCTTAGCTTGCTGGTGTCCCAGGATGCCTGCAGAAACAAATGGAAATCCTTTCTGGAGGAAAATATTATCATCAATGTCTCAAATGATTTCTCAAATACAATGTCCAAAACATAATCAGGTACATGAGGAGATAAAACAACATGAGGAAGAACCAGTAGGAAAAACTGACAATGGAAGTGGACCCCCAGGGACTCCAGATTGTGCTCCTCCCCCCACCAGGGACACAGACCCTAAAACAACTATACTTACTATGTTTAAGGAGAGAAAAGCCGAGCTTGAAAATTAAGTAGGGCACTAAGGGATATAAGAAGTGACATAGCAGATCTGAAAAAGAACCAGATAGAAATTCTAGAACTAAAAAAATAGAATAACCAAATTTAAGAGCTCAGTGGATGGGTTTAAGAGGAGAATTTTTTTTTAAAAAGCTGAAGAGAGAATTAGTGAACTGAAAGAGTCAGAAGAAATTTTTAGAACAAAGCATGGAAGGACAAAAGATAGAAAATACAGAAGAAAGGGATGTAGTGAGAAGGTCTAATATAAATTTCAACTGGGGGCCCAGAAGGAAAGAGGAAAATGTACAGAAAGAGTATTTGAACACACAATGGCTGAGAGTTTTTCAAAACTGAGGAAAAACTATTTAAAAGGCGATAGCCATGAAATGACAGATATCCATTCCATCAGGTGTTCTGACTCTTAAAACCCTTCATGTACAAATCTACGTTTGAAAGGATTCTGAAACTGACATGGAGGTAGCTCTGAAGTGGATGGAATAGTGCTTGGGTGGGTTGAGTTCAAATACAAACTCTGCCACCTCCTAGCTGTGCCACCTGGAGAAGGTTGCCAAACTTCAGTTTTCTCAACTGATAGATGGGACTGGTAATATAGGCCCACTCCACATTGTCACTGTGAGAATCAGGTGATACAATGCATGTGAACAAACCAAGTTATTTTATTTTTTATTGTTTTGGTTGTGCCGTGCAGCTTCTGGGATCTTAGTTCCCTGACCAGGGATTGAGCCCGTGCCCTGGGCAGTGAAAGTGCGGAGTCCTAACCACTGGACCACCAGGGAATTCCCCATGCTAAGTATTTTAAATGAGATATGGTTTGAGCAGTATCACAAGCATTCCTAGGGGCATCAACAGTGACAGGTAGGATGGGCAAATAATTTGCTGGTCCCATCACAAAATAAAGATGTGGGCCCCTTGTTAAAAAATTATTAAGAATTTCAGGACAGTAACAGCAGAGCATTAATCTGAGCACAGGTTACACTCCCATGAAGCCAGCTGTGGTGACAGGCCTTGCAGAGGACTCCTGTGTGCACGAGGAAAGAGTTGCTCATCTCACACCCAGGTGTCTGCAGCCATAGCCCACGTTATCTGTGCATTCTGAAGGGCAGCAATGCTTAGGGAAATTGCAAGCACGCGTGTTTCCAAATGCTGAGGCAGGCAAGTGCAGTGACCGGAGTGGTTTTCTGAGAGAGTGGGTGTGGCCAGCCAGGCTGCCATCGGAACTGTGGAACTGACTGTTCCCCACAGACTCTGGCCTAGAAAAAAAAAAAAAAGTCTGCAGCTGTATCTACAGGGCCTGTTGTTGTTTGCTGCGGTGTGTTACAACACAGCCTGGCAGCCTCCCGGTCTTTCTGTCTTCCTCCTGGAAGAGCCTGGTCCCAGACCATGTGACATGGCCACACAGCCCTGCAGATTTGCCCACACTGTTCCTTGCTGTTCCCTCAGTTACTAGGCTTTTCCAGGTCTGCATTCTTTTTGCTCCTGCTATTCCCTCCCCCTCCCCACCCCTCCCCAGGGGAGTTCCTTTCCTTCCTCTTCCACATCTGTCAGTCTGGCAAAAACACCATCTTTTAATACTTATCTTTTAAGACTCAGCTCTAGAGTCACCTCTTCCAGACCTTTCCTGACTCTCCCAGGAAGAGCGAATTCCTCTCTCCTTGGAGTCCTCCACTGGCCTATGTATAGCCACTCCCTATGCAGACATCTGTCACAGTCTCTGAAACATAAGGAGCACTGACATGCAGTGTGGATGTCGCTGTCTTTTAGACTGAAGCCCTTAAGGACTGGGACAGTGTCCTCTCATCTCTGTATACCCTGCACACAGCACAGTGCTTAATACTTGCTGTTAAAAAGCATAGTAGGGCTTCCCTGGTGGCGCAGTGGTTGGGAGCCCGCCTGCCGATGCAGGGGACACGAGTTTGTGCCCCGGTCCGGGAGGATCCCACGTGCCGCGGAGCGGCTGGGCCCGTGAGCCATGGCCGCTGAGCCTGCGTGTCCGGAGCCTGTGCTCCGCAATGGGAGAGGCCACAACAGTGAGAGGCCCGCGTACCGCAAAAAAAAAAAAAAAAAAAAAAAAAAAAAATCATAGTAGATGCTTAATCAACTGGTGTTAGTATGCAGAGTAGTTTTAATCACCATTGTCTTACTGAATTAATGCACAAATAAATTGTTTCAGTGACTCTCCCTGGCATCTGGTAAAAAGGGAAGCTTCTAGGCACCTAGACAGGGCCTTTGCCCTTGACGAGGTTTCAGTGTCAGCTCTAGTGGTTATTTCTGCAGGCAGCACCTCTTGAAGGCAGGGATGGTGATTTGTAGAAGCTTGTCATCAATACCTAAATGACCCAGGTGATATAGCTTAGACAGCAGTTGTGGAGCTAGGAAATGTTAGGTTTCCATAGGTAATTAATAAGCTCCATAGCTATGGGACTTCAGGATTCTGTTTCCTCAAAAATGAGATTGAGCTAGCTACTTCCTAAGGCCCAGGTGGCTAGCTCAGTCCCCTCATCTGAATCTCTGGGTGGCCATTTCATTGGAGGGGCCTGAGCACCTCCTGAAGCCGAGTTGCTCAGCAGGCTTACCCTTCCGCAGGTGGCAGAGAACACAGACATCTTTTAAGGCCCTTTGCTCTCTCAGTCACGTGGGATCTCATGTTTGAAAGGTAGAAAGCCACAGGAAAGCGTAGTCTTCACAGTCCCTGAGTGTCCAGAGGGAAGTGCTATGTGCTATGTGCTATGGTTCTCCAGGTGGGATTTTCCCCAGTTCCAAATGGACAACTTTGAGTTCCTGGTATTGTTTCCTGGGGTTAACCTCACACAAACAAGCCTGGTCTGTCACTCTCCATCCTCAGGGCAGGCCTAGTGGGCAGACAGGAGGGCAGAGCTTTCAGAGAGAGATCCATATGTTTAGTCAACTAGCTTCTTTAGGCATTAGTTTTCCCGGAGATAAGGGATGGTGTGAGGGGGTGTCGGTCAGTTTCCTCCATCCCTTCCCTCCAGCTCCCACAAAGGTTAAGGGCCAGACACGTGGGCTGGCGTGGAGAGGCGGAGGTTACACCAAGGCGGAGGTGCAAATGGTCGGGGGCGGGGCCTTATTTGCATGGACGGCGCGCGGCCACCAATCCGGACAGGCGGAGCGACAGCCCGCGCGCCTTTTGGGGGCGGACTGACAGCCCCGGGGCCCTATGGGAGGCGGGTCCTGCGGCCGGCGTGGGTGGGACGGCGCCGGGCGCTACCCGGGGGATTCGGGCCGGTTCGCGGGCGCTGCCAGTCTCGGGCGGCGGCGTCCGGCGCGCGGGCGGCCTGCTGGGCGGGCTGAGGGGCCAGCGGCTCGCGGACTAGGCGGAGAGAGACAGAGCAGACGAACAACCGCGGCGACAGGTACTGGCTCCATGGCCGCAGGGATGGGGAGGGTGGTCGCTAAGCCCAGGGAGCCGAATTCCCTGCTTCGCGGTCCGGCCGCCGCTGCGCCGCCGCCTCCCCGCCCCCTCACGCGGCTCCCCAGCCCGGGAGCGGCGCGTCGGGGCCAGGGGGGCCTGGGGAGCCCCCAGGCGGGCGCGCCGGAGGCCCCTAGCTCCACTGCGGGGCTCCTCTACGTCCCGCCGGGCCGCGGGGCAGGGGCTCCCTCCCGGAGGCGCGGAGCCGGCGGCTGCTGGAGCGGCTCCCCGCCCCCCGCCGCGCTCTCTCTCTCGGAGACGAGGCCGGTCGCGCCCGCTGGTCCTCACCCGGCTTTTGTTTCCCTCCCGGGGTGACAGGTCCCGGCTCCCGTCCGCGGCCCCCGACTCGCCCGAGGCCCGGCGCCCGTGACCGCGGCAGCCCGGAGCAGACGGCGGGACCGGCGGAGAGCCGGGCGGCGCGTGAACAGCAGCTGCCGCGGGCGGGAGAGAAACTTCGCTTTCCGGGGCCCGGGCAGCGGGAGAAGTGGAGCCGGGGTGAGCCGTGCACCGGGACGCCGCGGGCGCGATGGAGCCGCGCTCACCTGGCGGGCCAGCCGAGAGTGAGGATAACGGAGCGTCCCGCCGCCGCCGTCCTGGCTTTCGGTTTGCGCTCCCCGGGCGGCGGGTGTGGATGCGCGTTCACCGCCTTCACCTGCCGCCCAGGGACCAGTGACTGGGAACAGCATCCCCGCTCTCGGCCGCTCGTAGAGGGTGCGGGTGCGGCGCCGTTCTAACAGGTGATAATCCTAGTGCCAGGTGAAAGCCAGTGAAAAGTTGTTTCAGAGCTCAGTATTCAGTTCACTCCGGGACGTTATAACGCCTTCTCCCTTAATGATTTCTAAAAAGGTGTGCTGGCCGCAGTATAGGAGTCAAAACTAGTATTGATTGGGAGGGAAAACAAAGGTGGGGGGCGGGTGTTGTCAGCGTGTAGATTGCCTTCTTTCCAATGACTTGCAGGGAGGAACATCTTTGTAAAAATCGGTTTCTGCAGTGGTGGCGAAAGCATCATAGTAAGGTACAGGTTGTAAATGGAGAATGCAGAACTCTAGATATCCTTCAGTGTGGTTCAGGGTAGCGTGTACAACGTTTGGCCGCCATTCAGTAAATTCTTCATGAAGCTGTTTGAGCTCGTGGTTTTGGATTTACTTTACAGGAGTGGAATAAGGCTTACTTTACAGGAGTGGAATAAGGCTTAGCGTTGAATGGGAGCTTTCTTTGCCTCTCTGAGGGCTCACAGGAGTGTTTATTTTCATTGTCTTCCCGTTTTGTTAGATTGTAGACAAGGGAAAATTAAGGCATATTTTGGTTCAGTATTTTGAGTAGTCTGTGGGAATTCTCCCGCACCCCCCCCCCCCGCATAAGAGTTTTGTTTTTTTCTTCCAAGGATAGAGTTGAAAAACTTCTTATTCTTGTGGGAAATTTTTATTTGTTATACTTTTCACTTATTTTCTGTTTCTCTCTCTCCCATCTGACCTCACTTAACAATCTACAGTTATGGCCCTGACCAATTTAGGGCATCTATAGAAAAAAAAGTTTTAAAATAATGTATAATTACTTTAAAATATATTATGAAGGTTATTAATAGCCTTCATTTGTGAGGAACAGTTGATTTAGATTACTCAGTTATTTTCTTCTAATGTGTCTTTTTTTTATATCTATGCTGGGTATGATTTGTACTTAAGAGATGTTAGTTTAACTTCTTAAGGACAGTTCTTTTAATTATGGTACTTTATTAGTGTTTCATTGAATGGTAGTTTTAGTTACTTACATAGCTAATTAGTAACACCTTTTAAAGGTGAACTCTTTAACCAATAGTCTAGTTGTGACTGGGATTTAAAAAAAAATCAAAGATGGACTTCATAAAATGTTTTATTTCTCTAGAACAACAGGCTTATATGCTGTGAGGTCTTTGTCTTTCCAGTATTTAACAAAACAAGTGTGTTTCTGAATCTTCAATTTTTTTAGTGATGGAATTTTGGGTAAATTTCTTTTTTAAAACACGATTTTAACCAGTTCAACATGAACATTTTAAAATATTGGATTAGGCACTAGTGAAATCTTCAATTTTCTGTTTATCCTTGGATTGGAAAAGGATACATATTTTAGGTTGTTTTGTTTCCTAAAGCCTTCTTACCTTAGAACCAGTCTAGAGAAGGAAGAGCATCCTCTTTCTCTAGCTGTAGAAGAAGTTATTACTGTTGAAAGCTGAGTTGGCTTTTTGATGTTTAGTGAGGGTAGATTGTTTGAACAGTGACTCGTGCAGAGTGGGTTTTATTATGTATAAGTAGTTTTAAGGAATCTTATGAGACTGGGGTTATGGGTGATGTATATAATTGTCCTTTAAAGTGTATAGGAATATATTAGTTTACTATGTGTAATTAGAAGTTTTATAGTCATTGTCCTATAATGATGCTTAACTACACCACATATCATAAATTAAAGCTATATTTCTTAGTTTTATTTATGTAGAGCATATTTGGGGAACTTTAACTATAGAAGTGCCCTTTAATTAAAAGACGATTTTCAAATTCAATTTTTACATATTTTAATTACTGATTGTTGTCCACTTTAACTTGCGGTAGACCATATCATAAAATTATCAACCACATTACAGTTTCAAAATTAAGCATAAGTTGAATTCTTGCATTTACACAATAAATGTTGGGAGTGTTTAAGTCACTGACCCTCAGGTGTGGCTCCTTTTTAGTTTGGGGGTGGGCAAATATTTTTGAATGAATAAAGCTACAAAAGAACAGGGACACATATTAAACCAGCTAAATTTGAGGGTAGATCACATGATACTGTTAGACATTAATACTACTTTATTTAACAGTAGTATGCATGCTGTATCTGTCATTAAGAATATTTTCTGTAGGCCTTTAATATAATTTTCCACAATTCCTAACAAAGAATCTATATTGTATATATTTTGGCACACTAAGTTCTGTAATTATTTTATGCTGAACAATTAAATATTTTATACATTTTATAATTCTGAGACTGTGTGAACTTTCTAACCTAGCTGATTAGTAATTAGATTTTGTTTTTTCATTGTTTCACATTCTGAATTTTTTTACAGCGCATTTTTAACTTCTGACATTATGTCCCCAAAAGTGTAAGGAAAATTAAGTCTACACTCGCCAGAGATTAGGTGGACGTTGGTAGGTAAATCACGTAACTATTGATTTAAAAACAGTAGCCACGGGACTTACCTTGGTGGTGCAGTGGTTAAGAATCTGCCTGCCAATGCAGGGCACACGGGTTTGAGCCCTGGTCCGGGAATATCCCACATGCTGGGAGCAACTAAGCCTGTGCGCCACAACTACTGAGCTGCACTCTAGAGCCTGCAAGCCACAACTACTGAAGCCCGCATGCCTAGAGCCCGTGCTTCGCAACAAGAGAAGCCACCGCAGTGAGAAGCCTGCACACCGCAGCTAGAGAGAGCCCACGCCCAGCAATGAAGACCCAACGCAGCCAAAAATAAATAAATAAATTTATTTTAAAATATATATATATAGTACATTTGAATTGTATAGTCTTGGAATTGTTCATTGTTTGGAAGGAAGAATAAAAGATGGAGAAAGATCAAAGGCTAGAAGAGGTTTTTTTTTCCCTTTTGTAGTTGCAAACCCTTCCTAAAGCAGATGATGGTAAATTTCTGGAACCGTTTGTAGTGTTCAGCCTCAGTCTTGGCAATTTATGTATGATGTTAAATAAGGAGCCATTCCTAGTCCCCTGAAAATGATCATCTGATTATTAAAAACAGGGTTGGGAATTTCAAATTGATCTCATCAAGAATCAGATTTGTGTGTATGTTTCTCAGTGTTCTATCTCTGGAAATTAAAGATCCTCCTCTACTGTCTGCCGAAAATTACACACAGAATTTGAAGGTTAGAATGTCTCTATCACAGACTTAATGCTGTAGTAAGTTACTTTTTGGAACGGAGAAAACATCCTAGCCTTCTTCAGAATATACAGTATTCTCAATGAGGATGAAATGGTCTTTACCCATGTTAAATGTTAGCCAATGGAATTATTTCCATGTTTTTAACTTTTTAAAAAAGCAAGACAGTAAAATAAAATATTGACAGATTTTGGATTTGGCCCCTAGCATAAAAAATTATTACATGGTGTATGGTAATATTTAATGTTTTGGAACTCTAGTTTGAGAAGGGGATTTGTTATGAGAAGAAGGGTATTTCATTGAAGCAAAACAGGGTAACTTACATGGAAAGAAATTTGTTTCTCTTTTGAATTAGTCTTAGGTTAAAACATACTTATTAAGAAAAATGGAAATGTCATCTTTCCTATCTTAAATTTACCTGCACTATGAACTTTATAAGGTCTTTTTTAAAAATGAATTTATTTATTTGTTTGTTTGCTTATTTATTTACTGGGTCTTTGTTGCTGTGCACGGGCTTTCTTTAGTTGCGGCGAGCCGGAGCTACTCTTCGTTGCGGTACGCCAAGGGCTTCTCATTGCTGTGGCTTTTCTTGTTGCAGAGCATAGGCTCTAGGCACTGCGGGCTTCAGTAGTTGTGGCTTGCAGGCTCTAAAGCGCAGGCTCAGTAGTTGTGGTGCACGGGCTTAGTTGCTCCACGGCATGTGGGATTTTCCCAGACCAGGGCTCGAACCCGTGTCCCTGGCATTGGCAGGCGGATTCTTAATCACTGTGCCACAAGGGAAGCCCTATAAGGTCTTTTAAAATATCTTTGTTGGTCCTAGGTGGACCTCTCAGAATCCATTTGTAGAGACACACACACATATATATACACACAGGTAGATAAAGTATCTATGCTATATATATTTGCATTATATATGTAACTATGTTTGCTATATGTATATATATAAATCAATCCATCTGTCTATACTGTGTGACTTCACAGGCTTATTTATATGTGAAACCTTTTTTTTTTTAAATGAAATCTTGCTACACCAAGAGGAATAAAGTGCATGTACACAGAAAGACTGATGAAAATGTTCATAGCAGCTTTTTCACAATAGTAATGAACTAATGATTCATACAGTGACATAAATGAATCTCAGAAATATTATTCAGAGCAAGAGAAGCCAAGCACAAGTATGTACTATAAGATGCCATTTATAAAAAATACAGGAACAGGCCAAACTTAGGTATGGTGATAGAAATCAGGACAGTGGTTTCTGGGTAAGGGCTGTGGATGACTGGAAAGGGGCAAAAAGGAACTTTTTAGGGTAATGGAAATATTCTGTACCTTGATTTGGGAATCAAGCTATGGAATTCAAGTGTACACTTTTGGGGTAAGTTTTAATTTTCATGTAACTTTTAACTTACAGAACAGTTGCAAGACCAGTACGAGGGACTTCCAGATTCACCAACTGTTGGTGTATACATTTGTTCACATTTACCCAGCTGAATACTTAAGATCCGTGCATTTTATGGTATGTAACTTTTATTTTCATAAGGGAAAACTATAAAAATTTGTTGAAGATGAGGAGAATGACCCTGTTTCTGAAAAAAGTGAAATACCTCAATTTGAAATTAAGCAGTGCTTTAATAATGATGTAGGAGAAGAGAATTACTGACAGTCTTTTGTCTCTACATATATGTATCTATGCTGCTTCTCTTTGAAGTTTCACGGCAGCATATTTCTTTTTTTTCTTTTTTTTTTTTTGTGGTACGCGGGCCTCTCACTGTTGTGGCCTCTCTCGCTGCTGAGCACAGGCTCCAGACGCGCAGGCTCAGCAGCCATGGCTCACGGACTCAGCCGCTCCGCGGCATGTGGGATCCTCCCGGACCAGGGCACGAACCCGTGTCCCCTTCATCGGCAGGCGGACTCTCAACCACTGCGCCACCAGGGAAGCCCGGCAGCATATTTCTGTTAGAAGAAACAAGATCCTGAAAATAATTCAAGGCAAACTGCCAGCCAGGAAACTGTGCTTTATTTTGTTATCCTGTGTAAGTCACCTAGGGAATGAGACTGATACCTAGCGATAGCTTCCTGGGAATTGAAGGTAGTGATAATTCCTGTTAAGAGAGTTGCATACCTTCAGTGTGCTAGGTTTTGCACAAACGTGCAATCTTTACTGTCCTAGAACTCACCAGACAAAGAAGAGGCAAACAAAGCTGGTTGTCATTTTTGGGTGGTATTTATAGTAGGGAGAAGGATTGGTGCTCGTAAACCATATAAACTAATCTTGGTCGTAGGTAAGTGGTAAATCTAAGGTGGTGAATTTGATGCTCACTCTTAGTTTAAACTGTGATTTAAATAGGTTTAATTTAAAGCTAATCACTCTACAGCAGCCCTAAAACCATGTCAGTTGTTTAAAACGTTCAGCTTTTTTTCTCGACTTACTATTTTATATAATCTTAAATATGTGTTCTTCACAATTTAGGATTGGGCATTATTTATGGATATTCATTTTTTTAATCAGTTTTTTTGCATCCACATAAGAAATTTGTTTATTTGGTTATCTACTAGAGTGGAATATGATTTGAAGTAACAGAATGACTAGCCAGCGGTGTCAACAAATTAATCATTGATAACTGGGGATGAACATTTATATTGCCTTTACTAACAAAAACCATACATTTATATGGTCTATATATTTTTCTTTAACAAATATAAGTTCTTTGAAGAGAAAAATGACAAATGTCCAACTCAACCAACATGGATAAAAGGAGGACTTTCTCCATTTAATGAACATATTCATGTTCCTCTGAAATGACAGGGCCTTATCTCCCTTTCATATACACTAAATTTCATTGGTCTATTGAGCATGAGTAAAACATTATTTGAAAAGTTTTTAGAATTTTGTTTTGAGTTGTCAAATCCTAACTGCAGATAGAACTTTAAAAATATCTGTAGGTAGCCTTTTTTTTTTTTAGACTTTTTTATTATGAAAGTTTCAAACATACACAGAACTGGAAAGAATAATAATGAACCTCCATATACCCATTCTTCAGATTTATTAATTATCAACATTCTGGATAGTGTGCTTTTTTTTTTTTTTTTTTTTTTTTTTTTTTGCGGTATGTGGGCCTCTCACTGTTGTGGCCTCTCCCGTTGCGGAGCACAGGCTCCGGATGCGCAGGCCCAGCGGCCATGGCTCACGGGCCCAGCCGCTCCGCGGCATATGGGATCCTCCCAGACCGGGACACGAACCCGTATCCCCTGCATCGGCAGGCGGACTCTTAACCACTGCGCCACCAGGGAGGCCCGGATAGTGTGCTTTTAAAAACTGATACATTCTCACAAATATTGTAAAATAGTAGTGGTATTAGTGTACCAGATTTTTCTCTCAGTTTTTTCAAAAGTTTCGTTGTAAATAGAGAAACCTGAAGAGCAGTGTGTTTTAACTCAGAGACTTAACTTTGGACAATCAGTAATTATGAAACTATTTTTATTCTAAGTTCCTTTCTGTCAATTCATAGCCTGGAGAAGAAAGATTAATTTTTTAGCTTTTTATTTATAATAAATTAGTCCAAATATTCTAATCTATAGAATAAGGTAGTACTGTTCATCTGGTAAGTTAGATTATCTTCAAGGTGTAGTGTCTGAGGAATGCTCTTGTCTAAATGTTTTGCTGTTACTTTCTCTTTCTCTAAAAACTCAGTCATTGCTGTGCTTTTTTAGGCTCCAAATCTATATCTTATGTCTAAACTCCAGGCCTTGCAAAACTTAGGCCCAAATTTTCACTTATGTCTTGAAACTAAATATGTTTAAATACCATCTCTGTAGCAACTGCACACCAACACCCCCTCTCTCCACCCCCAGTCAAAACGCTTCTCTTCCTGACTTTCCTCTTTAGCTGTTTGTGACACCATTATTCTTACTGGTCATTTTTTACTTTTCCTTTGCTTCTTAAGCTCAGTGAGTCACTAAATCACTTTGTTTTTAAATGTCTTTTTATCTTTTCGTCCTTTTTCATTTCCACTCCAGTTGTCCTAATTTGGGTAACATGTTAGCAGGAAGTTATCCCTAATCTATAATGAACTTCATACATATCAAAATTAAGATATGTTCCTAAAGTAAAATAGGGCATTTTCTTCCCTTTCAGAGAAGGCTTCAGTGAGTCTTATAAGCAAACACATAATTTTTAAGGGCTAGGAAATCATTATATTTAAACCAAGGTGATAGAGACGATTTCCAAATCACTCAGCTCAAATAACCTCGTGAACAATGGCCAGCAGGGCCCACAGTTTATCAAGGGATATAGGCAGCAGACTTTCTTGGACCACAGAAATAGCCCAGAATGAGTTCCTTCCAGCCCAGAATATCTGCAGGTGCTTTGCAGTGGGGGAAATACTGAGTGTATATAACACATTTTCAGGACTTCTTGTGTTTTTATGGTAAAAATAAAGATCTGTGGGTTTACCCCAAAACCCTTCTATTCCTTGTGGCATATTTCCTGACGAAGATAGTTCTTATCAAAAAGCCATTGTGCCGAAAGTGACATGATACTCTTACCTCATTACTTTCCCTTCTTTTTACAGGCTCCTAGAATTGACGTTTGTCAGAAAGATAGGAACCTGAGGTTAGTTGGGAAAATATAAAATAGAAATGGGAAAATAAGTGATATCCATTCTACTTCCCACTAGCAGTCGTCCACCCTCCAGTGGTCTTGGGCCTGAGTCCTTTACAGATGGATTGTAGCTTATCAACTTGGCTGCTTTTGGTCAGCTTATGGAGCTCTTTCTTCTTTCCACTCTTTTGGGAAATGTTTGAATTTCTTCCTGGTAGAAATCAAGACCCAATTTAAGATTACTGACTTTGGGGATAAGAGAATAAAATTTGATATTGTTTTAGATAATCCAGAATATCTGATTATTTTCTTCTATGGGAAGTAGGAATAATATGGGGATTCTGAGATGCTTATGCAGAAATTAATTTAATAGTTATTAAGAGTGGAAAATGGGAGAGAAAATTACACCATTTCTAGGAAGCCTAGTATAGTAGGCATAGACAGGGATGAGATTCAGGAGTGTTGCTACATGATCTTGGGCAAGTTAAAGTTACTTAACCTTACTGAGCCTTATATTAATTGTAAAATGAATGGGTTGGATTAGATAGTGTTCTAAGGTCTTTTTGCAGCTCTGAATTTCTAAAATGAGTGGTTTTTCAGGGGAAAAACTCCTGATTTATATACTGTTCCTGGTTAATGATTTTTTTCAGTGATTGTTTCACCTACGTATTTTTCTGTTTCCATTAGAAGTTAGGAAAGAAATAATTAAAGGAGTCAGCATTCGCAAAATGAATTAGATTTTAGTGTTTTCATTTATCTACATCTCTCTACTGGATTTATTCTGGACTCACTTTCACCTTCTATTTGTGTCCACTCTCCTGCTTTTCTTGCTTTTTCTTAACTTTGCTATACAGTGTGACTTTCATCTCCCTCTTTTTGCTGCTTCTCCTTGCTACTGTTTTTTTTCTAGCTGTCCATTGCCCATATTTCATTATGGACATGGAATTTGCCAAATAGACCCTTGAGTCTGAGCTACTGATAAATTAAATTTAGACATTCTAATAGTTGTCAGGATTAGTGGGCTCCTCCTACTCGATAATACAGAAAGTAGAGAGATGAGTCCTAGGGTAGAGGGAGTGGGGGAAGCCTGAAGAGAGAAGGAATGGGATGGAAGAGTTTCCAAGGACTATTTAGATATTTTGATTTAAAATATAAGTTAAAATCTTCCTTAAGTTTTGATGATGGTGGCTCTGCCTGTGATATCAGAGTTTGGTCCTGAAGTCTTAGTGCACTGTGAGTTTCATGAGGGCAGCAGCTGTGCCTCTAATTCTGAATCCTTGGTGTTCAGCATAGTGCTGCAGAGTAAGTGAAAGTTGAACTGAGTTGTTGTTAGGACTGATTCTTTCTTCAGGGTGTTTTGTGGTTGGCTGGAGATTAAGATTCTGATTAGACCCTTAAGTAAGACTGTCACCACCACCTTGTGATATGGGACAAGATATGTAGCTTCTCTCTAAGCCTCAGTTTCTTCATCTATAATAATGGGAGGTGCAGGCAGTATTAATATCTACCTAAGGGTTGTGAGGAATAAATGAGACAATACATATAAAGTACTTAGCCCAGAACCTGGCATATGTCTTCAATAAATATTAAATGCTATTATAGTCTCATTAATAAGCACTTTTGTGTTCCAGATAATAAGTTCTGTGAGGTTCTAAGTAGTGTTGTTACAGAATAAATAAGACAAGATCCTGTCCTTAGAAAAGATAGAACATGTGCACAAAAGATAAATAACAACCTAGGTCTTGTGGTAAGTGACAAAGGAGTGGTTTACTTAAGGTCTCAAGAGGCAAGAATAATTGCTAAGCAGGTGAGAACTTCAGGAAGGTGACAGAACTCCATCTAAGCCTTGTAGGACTAGTTAGCAAGTTAGGAGGACAGACTCCTTGGAGCCAGTTTGCCTGTGTTGGAATCCTGACTCTGTTACTGTGTAATCTTTAGCAAGTTACTTGACCTCCTTCCTAGGATGTTGAGAGAATTAAATGAGTTTATACATGTCAAGTGCTTAGAATGGTGCCTCAAACATGGTTAGAGCATGATAAATTGTTATTATAAATTGAAAGAAGGGAGAAAGCATTTGACAGAACACTGAGTGACAATGAAGGGGAGATTTCATAGGTTTGTCTGAAATGATGAAGCCAAATGGACTAGAGGGAATAACCTGTTGGAAAATAGTGAGTGATTATGTTAGGGCAGAATTATGAATGATTAAGCCAGGGAGTATGGCATCTTTTCCATATGTACTGGGGGAACTTGGGAAGATTTCTTGGGTTATTTGTAAAGCATTCTTGAGTGTTACAAATAACATTTCTAAGTCTGTATCTCTAGCATTTCTCACTATCTCTCCTGATGTCATATAACTGAAACTACTATTATATTAATTTTGACAATGAAGCTCATGATCCTCTATTCTGAACCATTATGCCTCTTTAATTTGTCCATTTGTTTTTGTAAACATGTATTTTGGGCTTTCTCTTTTTCTGTCCATATTCTAGTTGTTTACATAATTCTTATTCCTTTTCTCCAGAGTTTAGTGGGTTTCTGCTATTTTCCTCTCTGTCCTCAAAAATCCCAGTCTAGATCCTAAATCAATGAAGTCATAAAGTAGAAAGGGCCAGGGAGAGGGAAAAAGGGGGAGGAAGTTAGGGAAGTATGCTCTAGTCCAGCAGTCTTATTGTACAGATGAGACATTGAGGTCCAGAGGAAGTAAAGTCAGGATCCACAGCTAATTAGTTAGTGGCCTGTACCTTTCAGAGCTAAATCAGGACTGCTTTTTTTACTGTCGTCCTAGTATGATTCTTAACCATCTGGGTGGGAATTACAGTAGTATTACCAATAATCGTTCTACTAACAGCTATCAAACACCAAGGTAAGAAATAATTTTACTGCCAGGAATAATGTGGTAATAATTCACTCTATTCTCAATGAGAAGCCCATGATCACACTTCTTGGACGGGCATTACTATTCTTAAAGTGATATTTAAAACCAAGGCTCCAGGGCTTCCCTGGTGGCGCAGTAGTTAAGAATCTGCCTGCCAGTGCAGGGGACACGGGTTCGATCCCTGGTCTGGGAAGATCCCACATGCCACGGAGCAGCTAAGCCTGTGTGCCACAACTACTGAGCCTGCACTCTAGAGCCTGTGAGCCACAATTACTGAAGCCTGTGCACCTACAGCCCGTGTTCTGCACCAAGAGAAGCCACCGCAATGAGAAGCCTGCACACTGCAAGGAAGAGTAGCCCCTGCTCACCGCAACTAAAGGAAACCTGTGCGCAGCAACGAAGACCCAAGACAGCCAAAAATAAATAAAATAAATGTATTAAAAAAATAAAATTAAAAAATAAAACCAAGGCTCCAAAATCTTCTTTAGGAACAAAAGGCTTTCTTTCTTTTATTTTTAGAGTTGTAAATTATAAATATAATAGTGTTGTAAACATAAATATCATTCTCAAAAAAAGTGGACTTCTGTTTCTGTCATGGTGGAACACAGGTTCTTTTACAGAGTGATTGATAGTCCAGTAAGATTAGCATGAAAAGTTAGGAACTATTGTACTTTCACCTCACAGCCCCCAGCTGTGTACTTCTACTAGTACAGTAGTCTCTAACTTTACATCTTCTTTCGTCTCTTACATTTTACCATATGCCACACATAATGGTGAGAAACTTATTTAAGCATTGTTTTCTTCTATATTGTTTTCCTACCTAGATGCAATGTGTTGGAATGTCTTTTATAAAGCCCTAAGCTTAGTGTCTGGTTACTCTAGTTGCTCAATAAATACTCCCTTCCCTTTTTACAGAGCAGGTAATTTTTTCTCATTAATGTCATTTCTTCATCTCCAAGTCACTGTCACACTACTTTTCTTCCCTTGAAATGTCTTGTTTTAACTTTGACAAGATGCTCTCCCTGCATTTTGAAAATTTGTGTGACATACAAATACTTTTTAGTCACTTTAAGCATAATTTTGTCATAAAATTATTTCACAGCTGGCAATCTTTTCAGGTTCTATATTCTTTCCCATGATTAAAGAAAGAAAAAGTGTCTTGGGTTACATAAAAATACCCTCGACCTTTCTGCTCATCCTGCCATATTCCTTTAAAAAAAAAAGAAGAAAAGAAGACTTCTAACTGGATTCATTTTTACTGAAATACTAATTTTTCTTTATCATTTTCAAACACTGTGAAGTTGAATTGTATAATACACAAATATCTATACAAAAGAATTTTTTCCATGTCCTCAGTGCTTTGTATCAGATCACTTAGTTGTATTTCCCATGGTTTGGTTTCTTTTTCCTGTCTTCATTTTTCTGAAGGGAGAAGGGATTTTTTTCTCTCTTATGATCTGTGACTTGTTTTGTATTTAGATGATTACTCTTTATAACAAATTTTAACTTCTATTTATGCTATTAGGGGGGAAGAGAAATGCTTCAAAATTAAATTTTAGATTTCTTTTTTGAGGAGTGTGTGTGTGTGTGTGTGTGTGTTTCTCTCAGCCCCTTTCTTCAGATAATATATAGGAGTTTGTTTTTAAATTTTTTTTATGTTGAACTGTTTTATTGTTGTTTGAAAGAAGTCTGTTAAGCTATATTTTATGAGTGGTTACTAGCCTTTCCTTGTACATTTATGGAGTAATAGTACTATAAATTCTACTCTATATATGTTATATATACTATATATAATACTGTATGATATATGTTATATATACAACATAAATATAGTATATATTAATACTATATACTATGCTGTATAGTATATAATAATGCTATATAAATTATATAGTAATTTATATAGTAACACATTTTGCTGTTAACTTCATCCTTAGAATATTAAGTTTTTTGTAATTTAACTTCTTTGGGTATGTCTTGCAATTCTCATGTTGAGAGAGAAAGGAACAGTTGGTTTTTGTAACTTTTATATAAATTATTTGGCTGTCTTCTTCCATTTATTATCATTTTCTATTTTTTTATTTATGGCTTCTAAAAGTGAAGAGCTTTAATATTATGCATTCTTGTAGACTGTAGTCTTTGTTACAAAATGTGTTCATTTCTCTTTTCCATGTTTAATATGACTATGCTTAGGTTTTTTTGTTTAATTCATGGTATATTTTTGTTTAGTTTTCAGCTGGATTTGTCAGTTTGGGTTGTAGTTTCTTTTCATCTTCGTGTTGTTTTTGTTCATTTTCTTAATATCTCATTTTATCTCCACTTAACAAACATTTTGGTATTACCATATACTGAATATTTTCATATATGTGTGTGTCTATAGTTTCTAAACAAGTGTGACCGAGTTTCCCTCTTTTCTTAAGATTCCTAGGCTATTTAAATATTTTTATACCTGTTGTCATTTTGCATCTAAAATGCTGATAACAGTAAATAAGATTTTAGTACACTTTATGTGAGTTAATTTTTTATGACAATCTTAACTTTGCCAGACCAATTTTGTTAGTGAATTAAAAACATTTAAAAATTACTAATCCTCCTAATCTAGTGTCCCTAATTTAGTAATTTGTTTTGATCCGTGTGTCATTTTACCAGTCTTTTATTTTGAAGACTTGCCAATGACTTTTCTAAAAGTGAATCATGGATTATGTGAAACAATTAACTTTGAAAGGGGAAAATAAATATACATTTTAGAATCTACATTTTATATAAATTGGATTAACAGATTACTCAGTGATGTAAAGATATAATCTTTTAAATTAAGTTTCTTTATACTCTATATTCATTGAGAAGATTTGATAGCTTGTAATTAAAACTAAAAAGGCAAGAAACATTAAAAACAAAGTCAGAAATTAAGCATAAATCACTTGAGAAATAAGGAGCAGGATGAGGGAGTGGAAAGAAATCTTTACAGCAATAATCTGAGGCAAAATATTTTCTGTATTTGAACATTAAATTTAGCTCTGAGCTTCCTGGCAAGCAGGAGAAAAAAGGAAACAGGATGGGTTTCATAGTTATTGTCTGATAAAGAAAGCTTATCAGTTTTTCATGGGAGAGAAACTTTTTCTGAGTTCTAAGTTATAAAAGGAGGTTATGTGAATTCTTAATAAGGAATATAATTTATATTTCCATTTTATAGCTTAATTCCTGCTATTGCTGTGTTAGCTGTGATATACCATTTATATGCACTGTAGTTATATTTGGTCATATTAAGTTCACATCCACTGTTGTCAGGAGTGGAAATACCATGGCTAGGGTGTGTTTATGTATTGCCTCTAGAATTGTAGCCATTGACGAACAGGAAACTGAAAGCTAAAAGTTCAGGAAATGTATTGTATTTAGACTTTGTGGAAAAAATATATATGATACTTAACTACTGAAATCCATGGCTGTTTGAAGACTGAAAAATTTATGTGTGCATTTAGTTAGAGAATAATATTATGGATTCTTATAACAATGCTGTCAGATGCTTAAATATGATAATAAATACAGTATGCACATTGTGTGCCAGGAAAATTGTGCAATGCTAGAAAAAATGCAATGGATTATAATATGTGTTCAGCTATACTCTCAAGAAATAAAACAGCTGGCACAGCAGTTGAATTCTTCAAGGATATCTTATTTTCAGAGAATTACAGAGTTTTGGTTTTAGTTTTAGTTCCAGGGAAGGAGAGGTCCCTGTTTTACAAGACAGTCCATTTCACTCTTAGGAAATTCTAATGGTTAAGTTTTATTTTCTCATATTGCATTGAAGTTTGTTCCCCTGTAATTTATTAATATACTCTATAGTTTTCTTAGTGTTGAAAGGAAAATGGTTAACTGATAAAGATTATTATTTTTTTTAATAAAGATGATTTTTAAAAAAATTTATTAATTTATTTATTTTGGCTGCTCCGGGTCTTAGTTGTGGTATGCGGGATCTAGTTCCCCGACCAGGGACCGAACCTGGGCCCCCCTGCATTGGGAGCGCGGAGTCCTACCCACTGGGCCACCAGGGAAGTCCTGATAAAAATTATTTTAAAAGTTAAATATATTTCAAATGCTTGGGTTTGGGATTTTTTTTTGTTTGTTTTAGGATGGTGGCATTTTAGGTGCCTCATGAAATACTACCTGTAGGAGCTTTATTTTTGAAGTTGTTTAAAAGATTTCTGTCAGAGGATAAGTGATTAACATATATGCTGCATCACCTGTATTTTCTTACTGTTTCTATACTTAGCTATTTTAACAGGATGTGATTTATATGGTTTCAACATTCTTTGAGACAGCATCAAGTTTTAATAGCTTTTTAGAAACGGGAATTTTCTAATATTGTATTTTTGTTGCTGTTCTGTTTCAACAAAAGCGATCAGTTATGACTGTTTTCACTGCCAGTTTTGTGATTTGAAGTTATAGTCACACAGAATATTCAGGGACCACATTAAATGAGAATTCTATTTATTACAAAGTTCTTTTAGGAAATTTAGCTGTATTATATGTCAGCACTTATAATCATTTTAATAGCCTCATTAAAATTAGCCTCTTTTCAGGATTGATTTGGATTTGGATCTGTTAGGGTCATGTGTTCACCTCTGAACTGTTGGGGTGGCCAAGGGGATAAAAAGCTCTGACTGGCAAAGACTGGGGATTGGGCCCACCCCAGGAGGTGAGGAGCAGTGATTCCCCAGTGGAAAGTCCCAGAATGCTGTTTGCAGCAGAGGTTGGAATGGGCTCTGGGCTGACAAAACAAGGAGTCTCAACAAGGCCATACCATAAAGGGCCTTGTATAATGGGTTAGGGGGTTGGACTTTAGGCAGTAGCTGATCTGTTGTTGCAACAGAGGGTTTTCAAAAACAACTTTTACTTCCTTCTTATTGTATAGTAGTACATGGTTATTGTAGAAGAATTTAGTAAGAAAATACAAATGAAGAAAATAAAAATTTCCTATAATGTTTTTTTCTTTTGAATTTTCTTAGCTAATTTCCCTTAAATTTCATTTAACATCTAAATTACTTTTTAAATTTTGTTCATTTGAAGTGGTGCTTGTTCAGTTCTTTCACAAATTGTGTTTCTGTTAACTTTTTAAATTAATTATGAAGGAAATAGGAGTTAATAACATTTAAAGCCTTTGTTTTTGTTTGATGTAATTATTCTATTAATTTGTGTCTATTTTATGGGAAACAGTAGGCATAATAGGCATAATGAGAACACAGACCTGGAAGTCAAAGTGGTTCTTACAGGAGAAACAGAAAAAATGGAGCAGGGACTAGGTCTGTCTTGTTCACAGTTATGGCAGTATCATCAGGCACAATGCCTGACATATAGTAAGTGTTCCATAAATAGTTGCTGAATGAATGGATGAGTTTCTCATTAAGCACTTTGAGTAGCTCATATTTCCTGCAATGTGGATAATCAAGATCAATTATATTCATCCAAAGTTAAGAGTCTTTGCTGTGCTCTGCCCTTTTTTAAAAATAAATAAATTGATTATTTATTTTAAAAGATACATATGTGTGTATGTACATGCACACACACACAGTACAAAAAGTAAAAATCCCTTGTTTCTTCCCCTGAATCCCATTCTCCAGAATTTGCTATTATTAATGGTTGGTATATTTTTTCTAGATATTTTTTTGCATTTACAAATGTATATGCATTTTTTCATACAAATAGAATAGTAATTTACACTGTTGTATAACTTGCTTTTTCCCCCTTCATGCCATTCTTAAACATCTTTCCCTATCAATTCATATATAACTGCTTCTTTATTTTTTTATTTTTTTATTTTATTTTTTTATTTTTTTTATTTTATTTTATTTTTTTTTGGCGTTACGCGGGCCTCTCACCGCTGCGGCCCCTCCCGCTGCGGAGCACAGGCTCCGGACGCGCAGGCCCAGCGGCCATGGCTCACGGGCTCAGCCGCTCCGCGGCATGTGGGATCCTCCCGGACCGGGGCACGAACCCGTGTTCCCTGCCTTGGCAGGCGGACTCTCAACCACTGCGCCACCAGGGAAGCCCTATTTTTTTATTTTTAAAATTTTTATTTATTTATTTTTGGCTGCGTTGGGTCTTTGTTGCTGCGTGCGGGCTTTCTCTAGTTGTGGTGAGTGGGGGTTACTCTTTGTTGCGGTGCGTGGGCTTCTCCTTGCAGTGGCTTCTCTTGTTACAGAGCATGAGCTCTAGGTGTGCAGGCTTCAGTAGTTGTGGCTTGCAGGCTCTGGAGTGCAGGCTCAGTAGTTGTGGCACATGGGCTTAGTTGCTCCGCGGCATGTGGGATCTTCCCGGACCAGGACTGAAACCCATGTCCCCTGCATTGGCAGGTGTATTCTTAACCACTGTGCCACCAGGCAAGTCCTGCTTCTTTATTTTTAATTGCTGCATAATATTCCATTGTGGAGATGTATAATAATAGTCAATTAAGGAAATTTCAATTGTTCCCCCCTCCCTTTTTTTAAACCATTACAACAGTGTTTAATATTCCTTCCACATATAATTTTGTTTTCTTCTGTGAGAATATCTATAGGTAATTTCCCGGAAGTGCTATTGCTGGGCTAAAGGATATTTCCACTTACACTTTTTATAGATGTTGGAAAATTCACCCTTAAAGATAGTATACTACTTTGCACTCTCATTTAAGGATATGAGGTGTTATTTTTTGATAACTACATACTTTCATTTTGTGGATTAGAAGGGTTCAGCTTTTGAAGATGAATCCTTAGGGTAATTTGAGTTGTCAGAAGATGATGGATTAAGTCATATATTCCCACTGCCTGACATAAGTAGTTGAAGTCAAGTGAAAGATGGTGGACTGTACTCTCTACAGACCTATAGTGTGCATTGCACTGATCCAGATGTGGAAGATCAAGTTGCTGGTTTTCTAGGGTTTTGTCTCCTTAATATTTTTAAGCTAAACGTTCATGAGTGACAGTCTGAAGGGGTGGAAGGCCCTGAGTGCTGATTTGAGAAGTTTAGTTTTATTATGCTGGGGAACTCTTCTAAGTCCTTGAACTGGGGTGTGTACCGTGTGAGAGAGGTTTACTGGCAGTATGTACAGAATGAATGGAAGGGAGTAGGCTGGAGGTAGGCAGGTCAGCTGGAGGGCTGTGGTGACTCAGGAAGGAAAGGAAGAAAACCCAGAATGTGGTGATAGCTATGGAATTGGAAAGTAAGATAGTAGGAAACACAATGAACAGTTGGCAGGCCCTGTTGATTAAATAGAGAAAAATTAAAGTTGTAGGAGAATAACCAGACAATAAAGATGATAAAGTAAATGGAGAAGGAGCCAATTTTGAAAAAGTGAATTTTCTTTAAAAAATAGGGATAAAAAAGGGTCCTGAAGTACTGAGTATCTATAGCCAGGCAATTTGGGAGAGATTAAAAACAGGAGAAGGGAAGAGGGAGAAATTATAACTAGATCTGGAAGTTATCTTAATAGAGGCCATATTTGAAATTAAGAGTGGATGAGTTCTGGTATGAAGTGGTTGACAGGGGAAAAGCTGTTGATTGAAAACTGCTTTTTGAAAAGAGATACTTGCAATAATAGGAGATGGGATGAAAGAATAATCAAGGAAAGAAGTAGGTAATCTGAGGAGTAGGAAAAGAATCAGGAGCAATGTTACTGGGATCTCACTTTCATTCTTTTTCTCTACATATGATACTGTATTTACTGGATGTTTTCCAGGTAGCCACCATATTCTTTCTTTGGTGTAATACCTCAGAAAATTTTGGTGTGAATATTTTAAAGATAGAGTTAGTTTTATTCCTGAAGTTGACTATTATACTTGAAAAAAGCTCTTGGAAAAGTAGTTTTGGTGTCATGTGCTATGTTCCTTCTGGTTTCATAAAATCTTTTCATCTTGTTTTAATATCTGTGGGTCTAAAACAAGAAAAAGTACAGCTTATAGTTGAATAGATGAAAGTCCAGATACCTTGTGCATTTTAACTGATCATTTTAAAAATGTTTCCTGGCGATTGAAACTTGGCTAATAACAAATGATACGATGCATGTCTTTTTAGAAGAACATAGCATGAATTTAGAGTACACTATCTTGGTGCTTGTCTGGATGGAGCCTATTCACTGGAAGTAATCTAGAATCAAAGCCAGGAACCTGCATCTTCACTTGCCTCAGTGTGTGAGATGGTTCAAGTGCAGGCTCAGAAGTCATTCTGCCTTGTTCCACTGTGCACTAGCAATATTATGCACCTGAATTTCGCCATCTGGAAACGCTAATAACGGTTCCTGTTATCAGGGTAATTGAGAGGATCCATCCTGGAACTTATATTCTAGTAAAGAGAGACGGGAAACTTACAGATAAATACATGTGCCCGGTGGTAAGTGGAGGGAAAAAAATGGTAGGATTGATTGCCATTGTTTCTTGCTCTTTTATATTGGGTAATAGGGAGGGCCTTTCTGATAAGAAAGTGTTTGAACAGAGACCTGACGGAAGTGAGGGAGCAAACTGTGCAGCTGTTTGGGGCAAGAGTTCCAGGCAGAGGGGGCAGCAAGTGCAGAAGCCCTGAGTAGGGGTGTATTGAAGGGTACAGCAAGAAAGCCAGTGTCACAAAAGCAGAGTGAGTGAGAGGAGGAGCAATAGGAAATAATTTCAGAGATAGCCACTGACCGGCATGTGGGGTTTTAAGCATAAGAACGACTGGATTTTATTCTGTGTGAGATGGGAAGCTCTTGGAGGATTGCCAGAGAAAAAAATTTTTCAAGTCAGTCTGATTGTCACTTCTTTTCTTTAAAATGCTTCAGTTCTCTATTTCCTTTGGAATAAAGTTCAAATGCCTTATTCTGGCACACAGAGTCCTTCACAGTCAGGCCTCTGCCTATTTATTTAGCATCATCGGCCTCCTTCCCACATGTACACTTCACTTTAGCTAAATTGGATTACATGCAGTTCCCTGCACGGGTCACGATGATTTGTGTCTTATGTGTTTTTCTGCATGCTGTTTGCCCTGGGAGAAACTCTCTTCCTCAGCTCCCATGGTCATTGGCTCTGTTTTAGAGGGTCCTCTTTGTGTTCCCAGAGCACCCTGTACCTTGTTCTGTCACCATTCCCTCCCCTAGCCACTTTGTACTCAAGCCGCATAGTCTTGGAATGTGCTGTGTTCTTTTACCAGCCTTGATTTTACTCTTGCCACACCCTTGCCGGTTGAAATTATGCCCACCCTTCGAGAACCAGCTCAAACACTGCTGTCTTTTCTCTACGTTATAAACCTTTATAAACTCTGCTATCTTTTCCCTACCCTCATAAATACTTCATAGCTCGGTTATAATCAATCATAGTTACCTTACCATTAAAATGTTTCTTTGCCTTACCTCACACAAAATCCTTGGCCTTACTCATTTTCAGTTTCTATTGTAGCCCCCAGTATAGGGTCTTGTACAGATTTCACGTTCAGTAGATGCTCCAGATATGCAGGATTCATATGATAATTAGAAAACTATTAGGTTTCAAGCTGCTAAGGATCAAAAGCAGCAAAAATGAACAGTTAAAGTGAGACGCCTGTTAAATTAACAGAACAAATTTATTATAACATAATGTTGATGATGGCATGATTACTCTGGTTCTCTCATATATTTACTACTAGTGCCAAAAACTAGTACACCCCTTTTGAAATGTAGTTTGGCACAATGTATTCAGTCATATAAATGTCCATGTTTTTTGAGGTGGTGATACCACTTCTGGAAGTCATCTTCAGAAAATAGCACAAACTAGAATAACAATTATAATAGCTACCTCTACCACTAATGTTGATAGTTTACTATGTGACAGGCACCATGCAGAGCCCTTTACATGCATTACTTAATTTAATTCTCAGAATTCCAAGAGGTGTCAATACTGTTAACCTCATGTCATATATGGGGAAATTGAGGCACAAAGAAGTTAACTGACTTGCCCGAGATCATACAGCTGCTATGTTGTCAAGCCAAGATTCCTACTAACAGAATTCATACCCTTAATTATATGATATGGTAAAAGCCTAGGCACAAAACTGTTCATAGCAGTGTTGCATAGATAAGTTGGAAGCAATGTATATCATTAATTATGGTCCATCCATTCAATAGAATAATAGAAAGCTGGATAATAGAATAGATTTATTGAAATAAAATTCACATAGCATAATATTCACCCCTTTTATTTATTTATTTTTTATTTTATTTTATTTTTGGTGGTACGCGGGCCTCTTACTGTTGTGGCCTCTCCCGTTGCGGAGCACAGGCTCCGGATGCGCAGGCTCAGTGGCCATGGCTCACGGGCCCAGCCGCTCCGTGGCATGTGGGATCTTCCTGGACTGGGGCACAAACCCGTGTCCCCTGCATCAGCAGGCGGACTCTCAACCACTGCGCCACCAGGGAAGCCCTATTCACCCCTTTTAAAGTGTACAAGTCATTGGTTTCCAGTATATTCACAGAGTTATACAACTATCACCATTATCCCACTTCAGAACACTTTATCACCCCCAAAGGAATCTCATACCCGTTAGCAGTCACTCCCTATTTCCCTGTTACCCTAGAAGATCACCAGTCTATTTTCTGTCACTATAGATTTGCCTATTCTGGACATTTCATATAAATGGAATTGTACAGAATATGGCATTTTGTGTCTGGCTTTCATTTAGCATAATATTTCATGGTTCACCCATGTTGTAGCATGTTATCAGTACTTCATTGCTTTTCATTGCTGAATAATATTCCACTGTATGGATATAGCACATTTTGTTTATCCATCATTAACTAATGAACATTTGGGTTGTTTCTACTCTTTAGCTATTATGAATAATGCTGTTATGAACATTCATGTACAAGTTTTTGTGTGGACATGTTTTCATTTTTCTTGGAATTGTTGATCAAATGATAACTTTAACTTTTAGAGGAACTGCCAGACTGTTTTCCAAAGCAGCTGCATCATTTTACCTTTCCACTAGCAATGCGTGAGGGTTTCACCTTCTCCACATCTTTGTCAATACTTGTTATTATCTGTGTCTTTGCCAATAGCCATCCTAGTGTGTATGGAGTAGTATTGCATTGTGGTTTTGATTTATATTTCCCTGATGACTAATGATGTTGAACATCTTTTCATGTGCTTATTGGCCATTTGTAAATCTTATCTGGAGAAATGTCTGTTTGAATCCTTTGCCCCTTTTTTAACTGAGTTATTTTCTGTTATTGAGTTAAAGGAGTTAAAGGAGTTCTTAGTATATTCTAGATACAGTCTCATTATCACTCTTACACTGAGGTCTTTGGTCCATTTTGAGTTCCTTTTTGTATACTGTGTGAGGTAGGGTGTCCAACTTTGTAATCTTTTGCATATGGAGATCCAGCACCATTTGTTGAAAAGGCTGTTCTTTCTCCCATTGAATTGTCTTGGCACCTTTTTCAAATATCAGTTGTCCATAAGTGTAAGAGTTTATTTATCAGCTCTCAATTCTATTCCATTGACCTTTGTGTCTGTCCTCATCCTAGTACCACACTGTCTTGATTACTGTCACTTTGTAGTAAGTTTTAGAACCATGACGTGAGTCCTCCCAACTTTGTTCTTTTCAAGGTTGTTTTGGCTGTTTTATTCTGTTTGCTGTGAACCTGTAACTGCTCTTAAAAATAAAGTCTGTTTTTAAAAAAGGCTTCCTGAATTGTAATGTTGGGATTATGGTGAATTCTTTTCTCCTTTCTTTATTTCTCAAACTTTCTGTAATATATAACTATATTTTATTTATAATTTTAAAATTTTAAGTTTAAGTTTTGGCTAATAGAATACTTTTTTTTTTTTTTTTTTTTTTTAACTCGAGAGGCAGCTCTTAGCTCTGTAGCTAAAAACCAGTTACCTAACTTTCCAGGAAGAATGTATGAAAGTGAAGAGCTGGGACATAACGTTATGGTTAGAATGAGCCAGTCTCAGATTTAACACTCAGCTCCATGAATGCTCCTTTCTGTCGCCAGTTTCCTTCAGTTTCTTTTTCGCCTTCTCACTTTCCATTAAAAGCCCTCCCTCACATGCTAAGACTT
This sequence comes from Mesoplodon densirostris, assembly GCF_025265405.1. NCBI lineage: Eukaryota > Metazoa > Chordata > Mammalia > Artiodactyla > Ziphiidae > Mesoplodon > Mesoplodon densirostris. The sequence goes on from NC_082670.1 coordinate 38,815,772, forward strand.
TCCTCAGAACATTTAGGTGAAATTTTTGGAATCTGGCTAGTCTGTATAATTGCCATTGAGAAATGGAAAGAATTGTGATTGAGTAGCATGAGGGCAAGGAGCCAGATAATGCAGTCCGAGCCACAGAAGTCACTTTGATGGAAGGTGATTTTGGGTGAGGGGGGGAGTCATCCAAGCAGAGCTCTTTATGGCCTTCTCTGCTCTTGTTGTGTTCTATCAGTTTTTTTGCACCTGTATATGTTGTTTTCTTATGAAATCATATGCTGAGGGCAGAGATCTGCAGATGGTGCTAGGGCTAGTTAAAAGTTTAAATAGACACACAGAGAAAGAAGCCACGTGACTTGGTGACAGCCTGCTCTTCCTATGTTGTTTGTAAGTACCACTACAGAGTGTGCATGTTCTAAAGTTTGGGGACTTTCTTTCCAGTTGAAGCAGTGTTAAAATCTCAGTTTATTATTTTTTTGCATATAATAGGTGTCCATTTGAGGTTTGTTCCAAAACAAAAGCAAGTTTTATAGACCTGCTAAAGACTGTTAATACCAGTGACAACCACAAGCCAACTTTTTTGTAGCATTGTGACTTTGAAGTATTAAGATGATTAACAATGTATTTTTTTAGTTGAATTAATCAAAGGAAGGGGAAAACAGTTTTTAACTCAGATTTTTAAAAATTGTGGTATATTTATTAATGGCATTTAGAAATGTAAAATCATAATGTTTTTATTCTTATAAGGCTTAAACTTATCATTTTCTTACATAGATTAAAGAGAAAAATGAGATACCACAATTATCCAAATTTCCAGAAATATGCACAAAACCATAGTTTTGACTGCTGTCTTAAGATCAAGTACCTGCCATTTTAGGAGAGAGATGTTTACTGTCAGTTACAGGCTTTGACTTTTGTATTGTCGTGGAAAAACTATATCCTTCAAATTTCAGACTGTCAAAATTAGTTCTAAATAATGTTTATTTTATAAGATATTTTCTTGCCACTTGAAATTCCATTCATAATACTTGTGTCTTTTTACTGTGTCTCCCTTTTTCTGGCTTAAAAAATATACTTGTGGGCTTGTGCTTCTGGCCAAGGTGGAATAACAGAGATTGGATTTACTCTCTTGGCTGTAATCACATAACTAACAAACAAACAAACAAAAACCCCAGAAATACGATATGAAGTTTCAAACACTGACCAACTGGCAGCACAGGACAATGATTCCCAAGAAAGCAGAAACAAACAGATGAACCCTACAATTATCCTAGCTTACTGCCTGGAGAGAGTTTCTAGGCTGCAGCATAAGGAGGGGAATCCTAGGCGGAGCCCATCAGTCTCCCTAGTTGAGGAGACAGAGCTGGAGGCCAAGGAGGCTGTAGTTTGGAGAAGAGAGAGCTGCACAAGGAGGAAACTCCAAAGGTCTGCAGAGAGTCTCCCTTAAGTCTTCATATGAGTAATGATTAGTTCTTATGTTGTATGGAAGCTACCTGAAGCCAGGAACCACCCAAAAGGAGTAGAGGGGATAATCCCTGATTCTTTTTCAGGGTTAAAAATAGTTTGTGTTCCCACCAGCCATAGGAAAAAACCTCATAAGTCACAGAACATTGGGTAGAGTACTCAGAGGGTATTGCCCCAGCACTGGTGCATATGTAGACCTAAACTATAGACTGCTGTGATCCCTTCTAACAAAGCTTAAAAATAGGCCTCAAAAGGATCAAACTGTTTCCAAGTAATTTAACTGCATCCCAGAACTCAATATGTATAGTTATACAAAAATATCTAGCACTGTATTACCAAATAACAAGTGTTGGTGTGGATGTGGAGAAAAGGGAACCCTTGTGCACTCTTGGTGGGAATATAGATTGGTACAGCCACTATGGAAAACAGTATGGAGATTCTTCAGAAAACTAAAAATAAAACTAGTATATGATCCAGCAATTCCACTCCTGCATATTTTTCCAAAGAAAACAAAATACTAATTAGAAAAGATACATGTACCCATATGTTCATTGCAGCATTATTTACAATAGCCAAGATATGGAAGCAACCTAGTTACCCATCAGTAGATGAAAGGTTAAAGAAGATGTGATCTTTATACCATTTGTGACAACATGGATGTAGAGGGTATTACGCTATGGGAAATAAATCAGAGAGAGATAAATACTATATGATTTCACTTACATGTGGAATCTGAAAACAAAACAAATGAACAAACATAACAAAACAGAGACAGTGTTACAGATACAGAGAACAAATGGGGAGTTGCCAGAGAGGAGGGGAATAGGGGGAAGAAAGAAATAGGTGAGAGAAATTAAGAGGTATAAACTTCTGGTTGCAGAAAAAAAAAATGAGTCAAGGGTATGAAATGTACAGTGTGGGGAATATAGTCAATAACTAATATCTTTGTATGGTGACCTATTGTAACTAGACTTATTGTGGTGATCATTAGACTTATTGTGATGATCATTTTGAAACATATAGAAATACCGAATCACTGTGTTGTGTAACAGGAACTAACATAGTGTTTTAGGTCAATTGTACTTCAAAAACAAACTCATAGAAAAAGAGACCAGCTTTGTGGTTACCAGAGGCAGGGGCAGGAGGAGGGGAATTGGATGCAGACAGTCAAAAGGTATAAACTCCCAGTTATAGGATAAATGAGTACTAGGGATGTAATGTACAACATGACGAATATAATTAACACTACTGTATGTTATATAGGAAACTTGTTAAGAGAGTAAATCCTGAGAGTTCTCATCACAAGGAATTTTCTATTTCTTTAATTTTGTATCTATATGAGATGATGGGTGTTCACTAAACTTATTGTGATAATTATTTCATGATATATGTAAGTCAAACCATTATGCTGTACACCTTCAACTTATACAGTGCTATATGTCAATTATATCAATAAAACTGGAGGAAAAAAATATCTAGCTCTCACCAAGGTAAAATTTACATTTGGCCTCCAGTCAAAAGTATCAGACTTGTAATGAAGCAATCCATGAGGAGGAAAATTTAAAAATAGAAACTGACCCAGAAATGACACAAGTGATAGAATTAGTGGACAAAAACATTAAAACGGTTTTGACTATATGCCATATATTCAAGAAAGCAGAGGAAAGATTGAGAATGTTAAATGCAGATATAAAATATATTTAAGAGACATAAATTGAACATCTAGAGATGGAAACTACAATGCGCAAGATGAAAAATAAACTACATGGGATTTACAACAAATTAGACAGTGCAAGAGAAAAGATTAGTAAAGCCATAGCAATACAAACTATCCAAAATAAAACTCAGAAAGGAAACAAAGACCAGGAAAAAATGAATAGAGCATCAGTGAGCTGTGAGACAACTTCAGGTGGCCTAATGTACACATAATTGTAGTCTCAAGGAGAGAAGGGGGTGCAGAAAATTTTTTTGAAGAAATAATGGTCAAAAATTTCCAAATTTGAGGGCTTCCCTGGTGGCGCAGTGGTTAAGAATCCGTCTGCCAATGCAGAGGACACGGGTTCGAGCCCTGGCCCAGGAAGATCCCACATGCCGCAGAGCAACTAAGCCCGTGTGCCACAACTACTGAGCCTGCGCTCTAGAGCCTGCGCACCTAGAGCCTGTGCTCTGCAACGAGAGAGGCCACCGCAGTGAGAAGCCCGTGCACTGCAACAAAGAGTAGCCCCTGCTCGCTGCAACTAGAGAAAGCTCATGTGCTGCAATGAAGACCCAACACAGCCAAAAATAATAAATAAATAAAATAAATAAATTTATTTAAAAAAATTCCAAATTTGATAAAAACTATAAATCTTGAGATCTTAAAAAAAAAAGAGGAAAAATGGAACAAAGAACAGATGACAAATAGAAAACAAATAGCAAAATGTTAGGTTTACACCAAACTATATCAATACTTATATTAGCTATAAACCATCTAAACAATCCAGTTAAATGGCAGAGCTTAATAGATTTGGTAAAAAAGCAAGACTCAACTGCGTGTTGCCTACAAGAAACCTCTGATACATAGTGAGATACAAATAGATTAAAAATAAAAGGTTGGAAAAGGATATTCCATGCTAATACTAATCAGGAAAGTTGGAACAACTATATTAATTTCAGAGAAATTAGATTTTAGAACAAAGACTATTACCAGGGATAAAGAGGGTCATAAGATAAAGTGGTCAGTTCATCAAGTTGAATTAATAGTACTAAATATGTATTGTACCTAATAACAGAGTTTAGAAATACATGAACCAGAAATTAATAGAACTGAAAGGAGAAATAGATCCACAGTTATAGTTGGAGATTTCAATACCTTACTTCTCAATAACTGATTGAACAAGTAGACAAAAAATTAGTAATGATTTAGAAGAGTTAAAGATTATCAACCAGTTGATCTAATTGACATTTATATGACATTCTACCCAATACAGCAGAATACACATTTTGTTCAATCGCACAAAGAACATTTACTAGTATAGGTTACATTTTGGTCCATAAAATAGTCTCAATAAATTTAAAATTACTTAAATCATAAAAAGTATGTCATCTGACCGAAAGGGAATTTAATTTAAAATCAGTAACAGAAAGATACCTGGAAAACCCCTAAATATTTAGAATCATACTTGTAAGAAATTCATGGGTCAAAGGAAAAAAAAATCAAAGATGAATTTAGAAAGTATTTTGTACTGATTGAAAACGCAACACATCAAAATTTGTGAGGTAGCTAATGTAATGTTCAGGGGAAAATTCACTAAATGCCTATATTAGAGAAAATGTAAGGTTGCACATCATTCTCCCCAGCTTCTACCTTAAGAAACTAGAAAAAAGGAGAAAATTAAACCCATAGTAAGCAGAAGAAATGAGTTAAAGATAAAAGCCGAAACTATGAAGTAGAAAAACAGTAGAGAAAGCTAATGAAATCAAAAGCTGCTTCTTTGAGAAGACCAATAAAACTGTTAAACCTTTATCCTGTTGGATCAGGAAAAAGAGAAGACAAGTTATCAATATCAGGAATGAAAGAGTCAACAATGCTGCAGATACTATAGTTTTAAAAATGATACATAAAAGAATGATATGGATTACTTTACATCAATACATTAGACTCTTAGATGAAGTGGGCAGATTTTTTGAAAGATGCAAGATACCAATGCCCACTCAAGAAGATATGAATAGCCTGAGTAGTCATATCTATTAAAGAATTGAATTTCCCCAAAGAAAACTCTGGGCCCAGATGACTTCCCTGAGGAATTCTAGCAGATATTTAGGGAAGTCATAATACCAAGTTTATGCAAATTCTTCCATAAAATTCATGGAGGGAATACTTACTTCTTAACTCATTCCATGACAGTGGTATTGTCTTGATACTAAAACCAAATACATTGCAAGAAAAGAAAGTTACAGACCAATATCCCTCATGAACATAGTTGCAAAATTCTTTACAAAATTTTGGCAAATTGACTGCGACAACATAAAAAGATAAAATACAATGACCAAATGGGATTTGTCCTAGGAATGCAAGGTTGGTTTAACATTTGAAAATCAATATCATGTACCATGTCAATAAAGTAAAAACAGAAAACCATATGATCAACTGAGTAAATGCAGGAAAAGCATTTAACAAAATCCAACATTAAAAACTCTCAAAAAACTAGGAATAGAAGGTAACTTCCTTAATCTGATAAAGAACATCCATGAAAAACCAATAGCTGAAATCATACTTAATACTGAAAGACTAAATCTTTCCCTTCTGAGATCAGGAACAAGGCAAGATGTCCATTGTGAGTCACCACTTCTATTCAACATTGTATTTGAGGTTCTAGCCAGTACAATCAGACAGGAAAAAGACTTAAAAGGTATCCAGATTGGAAGAGAAGTAAAACTCTTTATTCACAGATGACATGATTGCCTATGATTTCTAAAAAAAAAAAGAAAGAAAAAGCTACTAGAACAATTAAGTGCACTTAGCAAAGTTGTAGGATACAAGATCAATACAGAAAAGTCAATTATATTTCTATATACTAGGAAATGAACAGTCAGGAGTTGAAATTTTAAAAGAATACTATTTATAGTAAAATTAAAAATATTCAGTACCTAGGATAAGTTTCCTAAAAGATATATAAGGCTTCTACACTGGAAGCTATAAAATATTACTGAGAGAAATTAAGGAAAACCTAAATAAATGAAGATATGTTGTGTTCAAGGATTGGAAGATTCAATATTGTTGTCAGTTTTCTCTAAAGGTATAGATTCAGTGCAATCTCAATCAAAATCCCAGCTGCCAATTTGTAGAGAGTGACAAGCTGGTTTTAAAATTTATATGGAAATGCAAAGGTCCTAGAACAGAGAGGACTTAACACCATCTGATTTCTAAAACTTATTATAGCTACAATAATCAAGACAATGATGTTGGTGTAAAGATAAGCAAATAGACTCATAGAATAGCAAATATGATCAATTAATTTTTGAGTTATGGTGCCAAGTCAGTTAAATGGAAAAAAGTTTAGTCTTTTCAACGAATGGTGAGGAACAATTTGAGATTCATATACAAAAAACTAAATCCATACCGTATATCATATATAAAAGTTAATTCAAAATTGATCATAGACCTAAATGTAAAGCCCAAATCAATAAAATTTTTAGAAGAAAATATGTTTGACTTTGGGTTTGGTAAAGATTTTTAAGGTACAACACCAAAAGCATGATTTATAAAAGAAAAAAGATAAATTGGACTGTATCAATTAAGAACATCTCTTTGAAAGCCACCTTTAAGAGAATAAAAGGACAAGTCACAGACTGGGAGAAAATATTCACAAATCACAGTATCTGATTAAAGGCTTGTATTCACATTATATAAGGAGCTCTCAAAACTTAATAATAAGAAAACTCAGTCAAAAATAGGCAAAAGATTTGAACAGTTCACCAAAGATACATGGATGGCAAATCAGCCCATGAAAAGATGATGAACACCACTAGTCATTAGGAAAATGCAGATTAAAATCACAGTTAGATACCACTACATACATGTTAGAATGTCTTCAGTTAAAAAGGCTTATAGTACCAAGTGTTAGGATGTGGAGCAACTGAAACTCTTACACACTTCTGGTCGGAACACAAAATGGTACATCCACTTTGGAAAACAGTTTGCCACTTCCTTAAAGACCTAAAATGTACACCTACTCTGTGCTTTAGCCATTCCACTCCTAGGCATTTATCTAAGAGAAATGAATGCATATGACTACATGAAGATTTGTACCCAAATATTCATAGCAGCTTTATCTGTAATAGACAAAAATTGAAAACAATCCAAATGTGCATTAACAGGCAAATCACCCAAATGTGCATCAACAGGCAAACATTTAGCACTGTCTCTGTACAATGGAATACTACTCAGCAATAAAAAGGAATGAACTATTGGTAAATGCAACAATGTATTTTATTCTCTATTACAGTAGGAGAAAGAAGTCAGGGGAAAAAGACATGATTCCATTTATACGAAATTCTATAAAATACAAACTCTTCAGAAAGCAAATCAGAGATTGCTCTGACGTGAGCCAGAGAGGAATGAATTTTAAAGAGACACAAGGAAACTTTTGTGGGTGACAGATATATTCATTATCTTGATTGTAGTGATGGCTTTATGGATATATATACATATGTCAAAACATACAAACTTGGGCTTCCCTGGTGGCGCAGTGGTTGAGAGTACGCCTGCCGACGCAGGGGACACGGGTTCGTGCCCCGATCCGGGAAGATCCCATATGCTGCGGAGCGGCTGGGCCCGTGAGCCATGGCCGCTGAGCCTGCGCGTCCGGAGCCTGTGCTCCGCAACAGGAGAGGCCACAACAGTGAGAGGCCCGTGTACTGCAAAAAAAAAAACAACCAAACATACAAACTTACAACTTGTATACTTTAAATATATGAATTTTATTGTATTGTCACCAAATCTGTTTAAAAAATGTACTTGTGTGTTCTTCAACATTTATAGCAAGCTGTTTAAATTTCAGAAGCACATAAGGGACTCAGAATAATTTTAAAAATAATTTGTCAGTGATTAAGTTTGATGAGGTGGGGAAACCTGCATTGTATATATCAAGTTTACTTATAATTTTAACTTATTACAAAATTGAGAAACTGAATAAATGTTCCAATTTGGGCTTTCTGAAATTCTGAAGAATTTTTTAGAATAATAATGATCAAATGTTAGATTTAATTGTATTGTCATATTAGAACACTGTAATCCAACTGGATGGTAAATAAAGGGAGAGAGGGGAAAGAATGTTGAAAGAGCCCTAAGTATAAAATGGAGGAAGTCAACAGAATTCTAGGCTTGGGAGAAATTCTTATGATATTGTTTGGATGACTAGGTATCTGTGGTAGATAGTATTGAATAATGGCCCCCTCAAAGATGCCCTCATCCTAATCCCTGAAATTTGTTAATATGTTACCTTACAGAGTAGAAGGGACTTTGCAGATATGATCAAGGTTAAAGACTTTGAGGTGGGGAAGTTATCCTGGATTATCCAGATGAGCCCAACATAACCACATGGATTCTTAAGAAGTGTAAGAAAGCAGGGAAACTTTCCCAGCTGTGGCCAGAGGGAGATGTGACTATAGAAGAATGATCAGAGAGATACAATATTGCTGGCTTTGAAAATGGAGGAAGGGGGGCCATGAGCCTAGGAACGTGGACAGCCTCTAGAGTCTGGAAAAAAGGAAGTTCTCTCCTAGAGCCTCCAGAAGGAATGCAGCCCTGCTAACACCTTGATTTTAGCCCAGTGAGACCCATTTCTGACTTCTGCCCTCCAGAACTGTAACATAATAAGTGCGTATTGTTTAAGCCATTACGTTGGTGACAATTGTTGTGGCAGCTGTAGAAAATATCTAAGGGGATAAACCTCAGAATAATGTTTTGCCAGAGGATTGCAGTAGAAAGTGAACTCTGTGATACCAGAATAACTTTTTCCATTCCTTGGGAATTGTTTTCCCTTCCACATATCAAACTTCATTGTCCTATAAGGTAAAATATGTACTTATTCATTAAAAAGTAATTCTAAACATTAAATATTAGAGTTGGAATAAACCTTACCCCCTGAAATTTACAGATGGAGAAACTGAGTGAGGGCCAAAGATTCCAGAGCTAGTTACCAATGGATTTGAGTTTAAATTTAGGCATGGTTCAATCCTCTATCATATATACCCTTTAATTAGAAATTTGTTCTGGAAATATGGAATATATGAATATAAATATGAATATAAACACCCATTCCAAAAAGGGTGTTTACTTAGGGAGGTAGACAAATCTTTATCTAGTTGACAGGATTAATTTATGAGATTAATTTGTCACTTTGGAAGGTCCTAACCCTAACCCTGACCCTGAGGAGAAGGAATAAGTCATATTAACAAACTTCACTGTTCAATAATTAGATCTGCATGCAGAGGAGGTACCAACTCAGAATGGAGGGGTTTGGGAGATGGCAGGGTCACACCAAAAATAAATTTTCCTTATTTCTTCCTGCCTAGGATGTGTTACAGCCTTATAGATTCTGTTTCCCCCCAGACTTCTCCCCAAACAGGAGTTTCTCCTGTTACGGAACATCCCCTTGTTCTCAAAACCCAGTGCCCAGGCAGGGGCTCTGGTCGTCAAACTTGAGAGCAGCTCTCTTTCCCTTCTCTCTCCTCAGTCCCTGTCCTCCTTCCATACTTTTGTGGAAGGATTTAAGGTGACCAAGGGTTTTTTCCTTCTGTATTTAAGGATTTGATCACAGACACAAAATGCAGTTTATTCTTGTGCAGTTTTACTCTTGGACATATAATGGACCTTGGGAAACAGAGTGAAGCCATGTGTTAAACCTGCTTAATTTATGTTATAGTGCTTTAATGAAACTATAAGAGGAATGCAGTACTATACAAAAATGTTATCCTAGGTTTTTTCCTTCTGCAGTCCAGCTCTCTGAGCCATCTCTTCCTCCAGTTGCTATTTAGTGTATACTCAGAGATTGACAGCTAGGTGTGGTCCTCTGTTTTTGACTGCCCATGTTTTAGTCAAACTGATATAATTAATAAGATAAACCTGTTATGTGTATGTATGCATAGACATATACTTACAGATGTATTAATTATGCTAGGGTTTTCTTGATTACCACTCCTGATTAGAGCAGAATATTATTTTTACTTTCATAGTTGAACACTTAGGTACGGTGTAATTCTCCAGATTAGATTTTTCAGAGTAGATTTAGAGAAGGAATACAGTCAACTGGTAATGATATTTCAGTGCTGATTCCTTATAGTGTCTGCTATTTTACCATCTTTATATCAGTTGCTTTTGAAAATCACAATTCATTTGCGTTTATCGACTGCCTCTTATATGCCATCCATTTACACTAGGTGTTGGGGGTTCAAGAATGAATAGGACACATTCTCTGCCTATATACCATGTTTACAGACCTTTGCCATATGTTACCTTGCTGGCCTGTTCTTAGAAATCACCAGCAGACTTGGAATCAAACTGTTTGACCCTAATGAATCAGCTCAAGTTAATAATCTACCACTGTGGCACAGGTAGAAATTTAATTTTTCTATTAAAACATGAATGGAGACTCACTCCTACTGTGTTTACCCTTCCCAGAATGTAAGTTCCAGGGAGATGGAAATTATTTCATCTGTTCTGCCACAAGACCTAGTAATCAGAAGTAGGGCTGGGACGTTAAAAGTTTGAGAACCACTGTTGTACTTTCTTAGCGGTAACTGGAAGTGTACTTTTATCTTAATTCCATGTAGAATCTGATCACGCCCCAACGTGTACTGTCCCCCAGAGTTCTCTCCTGAGCACAGGCCTTGTCTCTGACTGCCTTCTGGATGTCTCACGAGCATGAACTCTGCTCAACCAGATTTTGCTTCCTCTGCATAGGAGGCACTCCAAAATGTTTGAGTTAAGTTGAACAGAAAGAATAAGTCCTGATGAGAGCAGCCGTGAAGTGTTTTCGTCTCTTTGTCCTAAGTTTTCTTAAAAAATCATGGAAGTAATATATACTTAGTGTTAAACTATTTAACTGATAAAAAATTTTATAAGTGAAAATCCCTTCTTAAACTCCTAAATCTCATTCTCCAGAAGTAACATTGTTTTAATGGTGGTTAAATATATTTTTCTTATATATATAAGTAAATATACACCCATTTTCTTCCCAAAAATAGGATTATACTACAAATTGTTCTGCAGCTTGCCATTCGCTTAACAGTCCATGTTGGATGTTGTTCCAACTTTCATGTCATTATTAGAAGCTTGCTTATCTGGAATAGCTAAGATCTCGCCTGTTCCATATTAATATTTCCAAAGTTTAGTTGTCTTAACTCTAAGGAAGAACAATGATGAAAAAGACATTTTGACATGTAATATGTAATATTTGCATAATTGTAAGCCAGTGCTCTAAAATGATTCTACACACCAAAATCTATAAATAACTGGGAAACATGGTTGGTTCCTGCAAGCAATTATGATATACCACATTGTCTGTACCACATGTATTATCCCTTTGTAACATCCTCAAGTGATGTTGGTTTTGTTTACAGCCGGGAGAACCAAATCATCACTGGGCGCTATGCATTGTAACAATACGTTTCATTTATTACAATGGTATTCTTTTTTAGTGGATGGGCATCTACAAAATCCTTTCTCAGTTCAGTTGTTTTGATGTTTTCGGTGTTTAGACTCTTAGCTCAGTGATTCTCTTTAGATTTATCTCATCCTTTTCAAAGACAGCATAATATTTTTATAGTATGAATTTGCTAATTTTTATTTAAACATTCCTCTTGAGGAAAAGCTTTAGAATACTTTTATTTAGCCATATTAATGTAGCTGTAACTTAAGTGGCTGGGGGGCGGTGGTGGTGGGATGAATTGGGAGATTGGGATTGACATGTATACACTAGTATGTATAAAACGGATAACTAATAAGAACCTGCTGTATAAAAAAGTAAAATAAAATTCGAAAAAATAAGCAATCTATAAATGTTTAATTGATGAACAAATCTATGCCTTTGTTCTTCCTACTCTTGAATCATTACATTTTTGTTTCCCTGTGACTCTTTCCCTGTGTATTTAAGCTTGTCAAGTTCTTTCTTGTTCTTAAGCCTTTGCTCTCCACTCCCCTTTCCACCAAAGCATTTTACTGTTTCCCTTTGTAAGCCTAGTAAAAGTCTCAAAATTCTCACATTTTGCATCTTATACATTCCCCTTATTCTTAACTTTACACTCAGAGTATGCTACCTTTCTCTCCTTTCCATTTCTTAACTTCTCAACCTTTACCACTGCCCAGTGCCTTTGGGAGATGCTAGGGGATACATAAAATCAGCATTTTTTTTTCCTTAAAAACTTTTTAGCCAAATACTTATTCATAGGAGATGTCCCATTTTATTGTAAGTAGAATCTTCAGAAATATTTGAAAGATAATTGCATCCATAAAGTAAAGACATGCTAAGAAAAAATGAGCAATCAGATAATAAGAGTATATAGAAATAAATATTTTTAAAAATCCTTTGAACAAATTAAATGACACAGTGGGCATAGCTGACAACCAAATGGTGATCTAGAAATTCCATCAAAGGAGATCTCTTAGAATATAGAGCAAAAAGGCAAAGATGGAATTGAGGTGGTTTCTGGACCCTGTGTGCATATTAGAATCATCTGAGATGCTTTTTAAAAACACTGATGTCCTGACCACAGACCAGTTAAATCCAGACTCCCTGGGAGTGGGTCCAGGCATCAGTGGCTTTTTAAAGCTTCTCAGGTAATTCTTCTTTTTTTTTTTTTCCCTTGGTTCTTTGCTGTACTTTATTGTTTTGTTTTTTTAACATCTTTATTAGAGTATAATTGCTTTACAATGTTGTGTTAGTTTCTACTGTATAACAAAGTGAATCAGCTATATGCATACGTATATCCCCATATCCCCTCTCTCTTGTGTCTCCCTCAGGTAATTCTAATATTTATCCCAGAAACATGTTTAGGAGACCTGGAGGATAGAACCAAGATGCCCAAAGTCTGTCTAATAAGACTTCTAGAAGCAGAGGACAGACAGTGAAGGAAAAGAAATATTAGTAGGAACTTTCCTGAGATCCTCAAAGACTTGTCTTCAGCATTTAAGGACCAGGATGTTAAGGCCTCTGCAGGAATGAAGGAAAGAAGATTAATAACACGTATATTCTGGTGATACATCCGAACCCCAGGAGTAAAGAAGATTCTTACATGTTCATAGAAAAAAATGGGAGCCACCTTGTGCATTCGGGAGGGAGGGAAACCTACCTGGCCTAACTGATCTGAACACAGCGTCTGCTCTGTCCCCCAGGTGGGGCTGTACTTAATTTCTCTGCTCTTTGTGATGCTGACCAGGCTCCCTTTGGAAGAGGTGTTCTTACAGTCGGTGTTAAGAAGGCAGTTTGCTCTTCTTTGTTCTCTCCTTCTGGCTGATCTCATCTGTGTTCTAGTTCAGTGATACACCTTTTCTTGTTTTCAAGCTCAGAGCTTTGCAGATTTTTCTGTCGCTCCATTGCCATCGTGGGGGAAGTTGATCCCTTAGTCTTTCAGCCCTTGGCATTTGGATGGTCTAATATTTTCTAGACCTTTTTTTGTTTTGTTTTAATGCTAATATAACTCTTTGCCTCCTACTTACTTAAGAACAGTAATTCATCCAAGTAAACAGGGTTAGTGACAGGAGTAATGGTAAATTTGGTGTATTAACTTTGCTTTTCTTCACTAATTACTGAGAAGGAAAGTGAGTTTACCAAAGCATTGTATGTATCTGAGAGAGACAATAAAGGAGGAAATAATTTATAGCAATCAAGGGGTAGCTCCATTTAGGATTCTCTTTCCTCTCCAGTCTTCATGATTGGACTTCCCAGAGTCTTTGGTCCCCGAAGAACTGATACAATAATCACTTCTGGAGGCTTGACTCAGAACTTTGGGATTGCGCTGGAAATACAGAAGGTATCCTCAATTAAGGGGAAGGTAGGAGAGCTAAAGAGAGAACCATGGTTAAATGTACAGTGCAGTGGCATTAAGTACATTCACATTGTTGTGCAGTTATCACCACTCTTCTCCAGAACTTTTTCATCTTCCTCAAAAGACACTCTATATCCATTAAACAACCACTCTATTCTCTGCTACCCTCAGCCCCTGGTAATCTCTGTTCTACTTTCTGTGTCTATAAATTTTCTAAAAATATTTATTTATTTAGTTGGTTGGTTGGTTGGTTGACTGGTTGTGCAGGGTGTTAGTTGCGGCAGGCGGGCTCCTTAGTTGTGGCATGCAGACTCTTAGTGGCAGCATGCATGTGAGATCTAGTTCCCTGACCAGGGATCGAACCTGGGCCCCCTGCATTGGGAGCGTGGAGTCTTATCCACTGTACCACCAGGGAAGTCCCTGTCTCTATAAATTTGCCTATTCTAAGTACCTCATATAAGTAGAATCATACAATATTTGTCCTTTTGTGTCTTGCTTATTTCACTTAACATAATGTTTTCAAGTTCATCCATGTTTAGCATGTATCAGAATTTCATTCCTTTTTATGGAATAATATTCATTTTAATAATAACATATAATACATATTGCGCACACACCATATTTTATTTATGGACACTTGGATTTTTTCCACCTTTTGGCTTTTGTGAATATACTACTGTATCTGTTTGAGTCTCTGGTTTTGCTTCTTTGGGGTACATACCTAGGAGTGGAATAGCTGGATCATATGGTGATTCTGTGTTTAATATTTTGAGGAACCACCAAACCTTTTCACAGAGGCTGCACCATTTTACATTACTACCAGCAGTGCATGAGGGTTCTGATTTCTCTACATCTTCACCAACACTTGTCATTTTTCCTTTTTTGATAACAACCATCCTCATGAGTGAGAAGTGGTATCTCATTGTGATTTTGACTTGCATTTCCCTTATGAATAAGGATGTTGAACATCTTTTCACGTGCTTACTGGCTCTTTGTATATCTTCTTGCAGGTTTCTTTTTTAAAGGAGAAAAAGTAAGTGTATGAGCATATATAAGAGCGTTGTTCATCATCTCCCCATTCCGCACCCCAGTGTGGAGGAAGCAAATTAACTGGGGGAAAGTAGGTGAATAAATACAGTGTGCAGTTTCATATAGACATATAGTCTGTCTTTATATTTGATCTCGTTTCCTCTGCATGCATGTATATCTCTCTTTTGTGTGTGTCTTGCCTACAAATAGATAACTACTCCTGACACTCCTGTGTTACTGGACTTGAATGTTTGATAGAGGCCTGGGGTTGAAAGTAAATGAGAGCTTTCCAGTTCGCCCTTACATGAATATTTTCAAAATTAGGATGCACTTATACTGCATTCAGTTACAGTCCTTTCCTTGTGTTTTCTCTCTTTCTTTTGTGTTTTAATTTTAGGAGACTGGAAGCCTTTATGGCCCAGACATCTATGGTACTTAGAAAGAGTGCTGCTGTAATTTTGTAATTTTCTGTGTTTCTAACAAATTAGCCAGTTCCTATATTCTTTTTTGTCTTCTTTCTGAAAACTCTTCTGTTAGACAGTAGGATAATCTGTGATACAAGATACCTATATTTTAACAAAGAGAACAACTACAACAGTAGGTAATATACATGGTTAATTAGTGGATAAACCTTTAAAATGATTTCTCATTTGGGGGAATATGACAATTTAGTTATGTTAACTGAAGTTTTCAGTACACTGTTGATGAAATTTTAAGCTTAGTCTCATTTTTCTGTGATGTCTCAGGTGTTTGCTGACCAGCACTTTGGAGAGTGCATGCTTATCTGGCATGTCCGTAACAGAACGAACTGTGTGTTCCCTCTCTGAGGCTCTGGGCAGCAATTTCCCCCTTTGGACAGTTCAGGACAGTGAGCTTTATCATAGATTAATATCCATAGCTACAGAGTGCTTTTAAATCCAGAATAAACCTAGGGTAGGGGAACGAAGAAAAGGCTCTCTTATGAAAAAAGGGAAATTTTCTTAGTGTGTCTTACCGTTTTTTAGGAATTATCTGTTCTTACGGCCTTTTTTTCATGTAACATTAGATCAAGGAAGAAGTTTTTCTTTATTTGTTTTGTTTGCTTACAAAAATCTATACCCCAAATGGTATAACTGGAATTAAGGGGAAGTACTTGGAATGTTCAGTTTATTTCTTTATTCTTCCAGATTTATCTGCCTTTGAAAGTTCAACAGAGTTTTAGTGTTGTTTTTATCTTTGTGTTTTAATTAATTTAATTCGTGCTACCTCTTTTCACATGGACCCCATACTAGTCAGAGTCATTCTGAGATTGCAAAGATTATTTGTATCCGTTCAAGTGTTAGAACCAAAAATGAAGAGCAAATTCCTTTATCAAATGAGATTTATAAAGTTTGCAAATCAACTTATACAAGTTCCCTATTTATTTAAATTTTAGCAAGCCATTGTTTCCAAAGGGGAGGGTTAGAACAAAAGAAAATGTTTTTTGATTGACAGTATTTTCATTTAAAAGTTTAGCTGATCTACAAATGACAAACATTCAAAAGAAAGGCATTGCCTTTGGATGTGTTGTAGTCATGCTTTCTGAATGCTCTGTTTTTAGCTTTTGGTGATACTTGTGCTCACACATGCTCTCTCTCAAATGATTTGAAAGTAAGTGGCAGACATCATGGCACCTCACCCCTAAATACTTCAGCATGTGTCTCCTAAGAATGAGGATATTATTCTGTATAAAACCACAATGCTATATCACACTCCAGAAGGCTAACATTATACAGTAATAATAAGGTAATGTATGGTCTGTTTTTCCAAATTTTCCTAATTCTCACAAAAATGTGCTTTTATAAATTTTTATTCCCCCTAATCCAGGATCCAGCCAAGGATCACACACTGCATTTGGTGGCTGTGTCTCTTTAGACTTTTTTAAACCAGAACAGGCCCGTTTTCTTTTTTTTTTAACTTTTTTTTTGTCTTTCATAACATTAACATTTTGAGGAGTCTAGGCCAGTTGTAGAATGTTCCACAACCTAATTTTGTCTTTTCTTCTTGATTAGTTTCAGGTTAAATGTTTTTGGTAGGAATACCACATGTATATGTCCCATTACATCACATCAGGAGGCATACTGATATTGGTTTGTGTTAATATAGAAGATGCAGAGTTTGGTCATGATGCAGATCACTTGTGTGAAGGGGGAGGTTTGTCAGGTCACTCCACTGGAAAGCCCTTTTTCCTTTTTTAATAATAAGTAATCTGTAGGTTCCTGTTTTGAGACCGTGTAGCTGTCCTGTTCCCTAATAACCTTTCATTTGGTGGTTTTAATTTGTTTTTTGATTTACTCCAGGGTTTCCCCAGGGGTTTACTGATGGATGTCTATGTACCTGTAAAGCACCAGGAAATTTTTTTGTGTGTATGTATTTTTCCAGGGATATGGTCCAACACCTCCAGAGTGCTTAAAAGATCTTTTCCCTCTGTTTTTGAGGTGGCTCCTGCAAATTTCTATGCATCAGAGAGTGTTTTATAAGTGGTAGGTTACTAGAATTTGGGAACAAACCCTGTTCATCTAATTTCCCTAATTATCTTGCCCAGCATCACACAACAAGTAGGTACTTAATTTTTGTTGTTGTTTGTTTGAGAACGCTTTGTTCTGGCCTTTCCCTTATCCTGCGCCAAGCATTTGGATCTTCTGTGTTTGGCATAAAGTGTACTAGAAAATAAAGCAAAGGGCTAAGCCCCTGGTTTTTGGTGTTCTCTTTGAAGATTTGGGGGCACAGCAAAATTTGATTTGTGTCTTTGTTGACACTGAAGTAAATTTAGGTCAATTGGAAATGATTTAAAACACTGTATCAACTATTATTTAGTTGTCTAATTATCAGTTGTATCAGTAAGACATTTTTCATGAGTGTAAAATAGCACTTTTTAACTGTGTAGGCAAGAGGGTCCCACAGGTGACTTAGGGAGCCTTATGTCCATTATTAGCCTAATACTGAAATAGCTGTAGAAGTGATTAATTCTTGTCTTCCCCTGCTCAACCAGGAGAGCAGTATGGAATTCATCATGGCAGCAGCCAGCAAGGTGTGTTTTGTTTTGTCTTGTTGATTAGCCTGTTGGTATTTGCCTTGCATGAAAAGTGTCTGTCATTTAGGTGACTGATGATAATAATAAGAGTAAACATTGGAATAGTATACTTTTAACATACACATTATACCATTTAATCCAGAAGATCACTCTGTGAAAGTAGATATTATTTTTATTCTAATGACACAGGTAGGGAAAAAGCTTAGAGAAGTTAGAGTAAGCACATTAAACAGCTTGTAAGGAGCTCCAGGTTCCTTGACCTTTCTGTCATTCCAGTCTAAAAGGTAGAGGCATTCTAAGGAATCTAAATATGGACAAAACATGGCCCTGCTCTCAAGGATCTTTTAAATACAACAAGTGTGTTGTCTTACGAATGTATTATAGACAACAAATCAAGGGGAGAGCTAAGGAAGTACAGAAAGGGCAGACAACTGCAAAATAGAAGGTCAAGTTTGGTATGATGGAGGTAGCATTTGAGTGGGAAAAATGGGGATTTTATTTTTCTTTAATTTTTTAAATTTTTATTTATTTTTGGCTGTGTTGGGTCTTCGTTGCTGCATGCAGGCTTTCTCTAGTTGCAGCAAGTGGGGCTACTCTTCGTTGAGGTGCACGGGCTTCTCATTGCAGTGGCTTCTCTTGTTGCAGAGCACCAGCTCTAGGCGCGCGGGCTTCAGTAGTTGTGGCTTGCGGGCCCTAGAGCACAGGCTCGGTAGTTGTGGCGCACGGGCTTAGTTGCTCCGCGGCACGTGGGATCTTCCCGGACCAGGGCTTGAACCCATGTCCCCTGCATTGGCAGGCGGATTCTTATCCACTGCGCCACCAGGGAAGCCCAAGAGTGGGGATTTTAAAAAAGAGTGACCAAGAGCATGGAGATGGGAAAGCACGGGACTTGTTATGGGAGAAGAATTGGTCTGGTTTGGCTAGAGCATGAGCTGCATGAAAGAAAGTAGTGGAAGCTAGACCTGAAAGATGGGTAAGGATCATGTTGTGGAGGGCCTGGAATGCCATGATAGGGAAGAACCTCATTCCAAAGGAACTTTTGAGCAGGAAATGAAAAATGTGGCTCTAAAAAAGACCCAGTAATAATCATGATAAATGTTTACATTTTTAAGTTATGACTTCGTGCTAATCTCTTAACATTTGTTATCTCATTAATGCCTCACAGTAACTCTATGAACAAAAACTCCATCCATTTTACAGATGTGAAACTGAGGCTCAGTGACTAAGTTTGCAAATGTCAAACAGATATTGCTGGAGCTAGGACTCAGACTGGGGTCTGTCATTTTGAAAGCCTGTCCTGTTTTCCACTGTGATGTATTGTCATTTCTTTATCAGATCACCTGATAAGTTCTTAATTCTCTGTCAAGAATATGGCTGTAGGAAAAGGATGTTTTCAAAGTTCTGAAAGGACTACTTCTCAATGTGTAATCATGCTAAGGAATGTAATCACTATCAAACCTGACTTGTTCTGCTCTCTAATTTGGGATCAGAGCTGGATGGGAAATTGAAGAGTTGGATGATGTTTCATTTACATGCCTCATGACATCAGTACATGCTCATAGCAAATGTTTTTATTTTCCTTTTCAGTGTTTAACCTTATTGGCCCTTAGTAAATCTTGGGTCAGGTAAAGCTCAGTTCCTAGGGGCATTTAAGATGCATAAAGAAGTGATACTTTCCTAGCTAAAATATGTTTCTTCTCAGCAGGTTGTCTACTTATAAAAGACAATGACTACTGATGAAGCTGCCAAGAACAATGGAGAAAGCCCCGCAGCAGCTGTTGCTGAACAGGGAGAGGATATTACCTCCAAAAAAGATAGAGGAGTATTAAAGGTGAGGCCACAAGGATGAATGACATTTAGGGAAATTTGCTATCTGGAAAGATTGTTAATAAAAGTCTTTTTTTGTTTTTTTGGTTGGAGGCGGAGATGGATAATGTTTATAGAGGCTTACTAAGTACCAAACACTGCAGTTAAATTCTCATTTTGTCTTCATAACTGGAGGTTTATTTATTTATTTTATTAGTTTCTGCTTTATAACAAAGTGAATCAGTCATACATATACATCTGTTTCCATATCCCTTCCCTCTTGCATCTCCTTCCCTCCCACCCTCCCTATCCCCCCGCTCCAGGCGGTCACAGAGCACCGAGCTGATCTCCCTGTGCTATGCGGCTGCTTCCCACTATCTACCTACCTTACGTTTGGTAGTGTATATATGTCCATTCCTCTCTCTCACTTTGTCACAGCTTACCCTTCCCCCTCCCCATATCCTCAAGTCCATTCTCAAGTAGGTCTGTGTCTTTATTCCTGTTTTATGGAGGTTTATTTTTAATCCCAGATTATAGATGGTAAAACTGAGGGCCAGCTAGGTAAATTAACTTGCCCCAAATCATATATCTTAGTAAATGCAGATCTGGGGTTTAGGTCCAAGTTACGTCTGACTCCAAAAGGCTGTGTCTCTCTATTCTCAGAGTGTATAAATGGGTTATTATTATTATTATTATTATTATTATTTTTTTTTTCGGTATGTGGGCCTCTCACTGTTGTGGCCTCCCCCGTTGCGGAGCACAGGCTCTGGACGCGCAGGCTCCGGATGCGCAGGCTCAGCGGCCATGGCTCACGGGCCCAGCCGCTCCACAGCATGTGGGATCTTCCTGGACTGGGGCACGAACCCGTGTCCCCTGCATTGGCAGGCGGACTCTCAACCACTGTGCCACCAGGGAAGCCCAATTTATTTTATTTTTATTTATTTTTGGCTGCGTTGGGTCTTTGTTGCTGCATGCAGGCTTTCTCTAGTTGCAGTGAGCAGGGGCTACTCTTCGTTGCAGTGCGCAGGCTTCTCATTGCAGTGGCCTCTCTTGTTGCGGAGCGTGGGCTCTAGGCATGTGGGCTTCGGTAGTTGTGGCTCATGGGCTCTAGAGCACAGGCTCAGTAGTTATGGCGCACGGGCTTAGTTGCTCCGCAGCATGTGGGATCTTCCCGGACCAGGGCTCGAACCTGTGTCCCCTGTGTTGGCAGGCAGATTCTTATCCACTGTGCCACCAGAGAAGCCCACAGAATATTTTTAGTTTGATGTTCCACTTATTTATTTTTGTTGCTTGTACTTTTTGTGTCATATCCAAAAAATTATTGCCAAGATTAATGTCAAGGAGATTTTTCCCTTGTTTTCCTTAGATGTTTTATAGTTTCATATCTTATATTTAAGTCTTTCATTGATTTTGAGTTAATTTTTGTGAGTGGTGTAAGATAGGGGTCCAATTTTATTCTTCATAGGGTTATCCACTTTTCCCTACATCTTTTACTGAAGAGATTATCTGTTCCTCATTGAGCATTCTTGGCTCCCTTGTCAAATATTAGTTGACTGTATATGCTACAGTTTATTTCTGGGTTCTCGATTCTGTTCCATTGGTCTGTGTGCCTCTTTTTATGACAGTACCATTCTGTTTTTATCACTATAGTTTTTAATATAGTTTGAAATCAGGAAATGTTATGCCTCCAGCTTTGTTCTTTCTCAGAATTGCTTTGACTATTTGGGATCTTTTATGGGTCTGTACTAATTTTAGCTTTTTTTTTCCTATTTCTGTGAAAAATGCAGAAATTTTGATATGTCTTGATATGTCTTGGATTGAATCTATAGATGTTTTTCAGTAGTATGGACATTTTAACATTTTTAATTCTTCTGATCCATGATCATAGGATACCTTTCCATTTATATGTGTCTTCTTCAGTTTCTTTCATCAGAATCTTATAGTTTTCAGTGTATAGATCTTCCACCTCCTTGGTTAAATTTATTTCTAACTATTTTATAGTTTTTGATGATATTGTGAATGGGATTTTTTATTGAGGTATAATTGACATATAACGTTTTATTAGTTTCGGGTGTACAGCATAATGATTTGACATTTGTATGTATTGTGAAATGATCACCACAATAAGTCTATTTAACGTCTGCCACCATACATAGTTTAAAAAATTTTTTTTGTGATGAGAACTTTTTAGATCTATTCTCTTAGCAGCTTCCAAATATGCAATACAATATTATTAACTATTGCATCATGCTGTACATTACATCCATGACTTATTCTGTAACTGAAGGTTTGTACCTTTTGACTCCCTTTACCCATTTCTCCCACCCTCCCCTCAAACTCTGACCTCTGGCAACCACCAATCTGTTTCTGTTCTTTGTATCTATAAATTTAGTTGTTTTTTTCTTTACTTTTCTTTCTTTTCTTTTCTTTTTTTTTTTTTTTGTGGTACACGGGGCTCTCACTGTTGTGGCCTCTCCCGTTGAGGAGCACAGGCTCCGGACGCGCAGGCTCAGCGGCCATGGCTCACGGGCCCAGAGGCTCCGCGGCATGTGGAATCTTCCTGGACCGGGGCATGAACCCGTGTCCCCTGCATTGGCAGGCGGACTCTCAACCACTGCGCCACTAGGGAAGCCCTTTTTTTTTTTAAGATTCCATATATAAGTGAGACCATACAGTGTTTGTCTTTCTCTGTCTGACCTATTTTCACTTAGCATAATTCCCTCAAGGTCCATCCATGTTGTTAGAAATGGCAAGATTTCATTCCTTTTTTTAAAAATAAGTTTATTTATTTACTTATTTGGCTGCACTGAGTCTTTGCTGCTGCTTTCTCTGGGGCTCTTATTGTGGTGTGCGGGCTTCTCATTGTTGTGGCTTCTTTTGTTGCAGAGCATGGGCTCTAGGTGCACGGGCTCAGTAGTTGTGGCTCTCGGCCTCTAGAGCGCAGGCTCAGTACTTGTGGTGCATGGGCTTTGTTGCTCCGCGGCATTTGGGATCTTCCTGGACCAGGGCTCGAACCCGTGTCCCCTGCATTGGCAGGCAGATTCTTAACCACTGTGCCACCAGGGAAGTCCCGATTTCGTTCTTTTTTATGGCTAAATAATCATCCATTGTGTGTGTGTGTGTGTGTGTGTGTGTGTGTGTGTGTGTGTGTGTGTGTGTGTGTGTGTGTGTGTACATATATATATATATATATAAAACATACAAATATATATATATTTTCTTTATCCATTCATTTATTGATGAACACAGGTTGTTTCCATATCTTGGCTAATGTAAGTAATGCTGCAGTGAACATGGCGAGGGTGCATGTATCTTTTTCAGTTAGTGTTTTCATTTCTTTTGTATAAATACCCACAAGTGGAATTGTTGGATCATATGGTAGTTCTACTTTTAATCTTTTGAGGAACCTCCATACTGCCCTCCGTAGTGGCTGCACCAATTTACATTCCCACCAACAGTGCAAGAGGGTTCCCTTTTCTCCACATCCTCACCAACACTTTTTATTTCTTTTTGATGACAGCCATTCTGACAGGTGTGAGGTGATATCTCATTGTGGTTTTGGTTTACATTTCTGGGATTGTTTTCTCTATATCTTTTTCAGATATTTTGTTAGTGTGTAGAAACACAACTGATTTCTGTATATTGATTTTGTAATTCTGCAGCTTTACTGAATTCATTGATTAGTTCAAACACTTTTTTTTGATGAAGTTGCAGTAATCATTTTTTTTCCTTTAGGATTTCTAGGCTTTTGAGCTAAGAAGGTTGTAGAATCTAAGTTCACAGTGTTTATGTGGTGATATGAGGGTGGGGCAAGGAGGACACATCTCAAAAAAGAATTTAGGAGCAAATAATTGAATTCTTCAGGGGCTTCCCTGGTGGCGCAGTGGTTGAGAGTCTGCCTGCCGATGCAAGGGACACGGGTTCGTGCCCCGGTCCGGGAGGATCCCACATGCTGCGGAGCGGTTGGGCCCGTGAGCCATGGCCACTGGGCCTGCGCGTCCGGAGCCTGTGCTCCGCAACGGGAGAGGCCACAGCAGTGAGAGGCCGGCGTACCGCAAAAAAAAAAAAAAAAAAAAAATTTGAATTCTTCAGATAAAAATTCAGACCCTTCCCCCCAAAAAATGTTTATTGGACATTAGCTACCATCCTCTGTTATCTAATAAAAATGATTAATTTGGCATAAGTGATTGACAGAATAAATTATACACCACATGCCTGGATTTGATTTTCTTTTCCCAGAACTGACCAACTGCATTAGTGGCTTGCTCTGCCAAGAACAAAATAAATATACTGGATTTTATGATAGTTAAATGTTTTTCAACTCGGAGTTTTTTGGCATTTCCTTTACTAGAACACAAGTTATTCAGTATCATATCAAACTGTGCAGTGGTACTGTTTTTTTTACACTTTGAATATTCTTCAAATAGTAGGACGTATAACTTTATATCAGGAAATTGGGCTTTTTGAAATTAAACCAAACTAGTGGGATCTAGTCAAAAGATAATGTTTTTAGCAAAGGAGAGAAATAAAAATCTCACCTTTGAAACTTTGCTTCAGACTTCTTCTTGTTTTGAAAGTCCACTAATCTTTTTGAAAGTCCACTAATCTTTGAATGTTTTTGAAAGTCCACTAATCTTTTTGGTCTAATTCAGTTTGTACATGGACTAACTGTGTTTTGAAAGATTTCAGTGTCAAAAGATGAGGCATTAAACCAATGAAACAAGATCTATTGATTAATTATTTTGAGAGAATAGTGTGATTAACAATACAATTAAGTATAGCATTAAAGATTTAGAGTAGTACAGGATAATTTTGTAACAGTGAGGATCATTGAGAGAACTGGGAGGGAAGCCTTTAGAAAGGACAGACAGTTGTTTGCAAATGTGCCTCAGTGATGTGGAAGGGACTGTGTGACCTCTTTATTCTCTGATTAGAAATAAAATGTTTAACCTCATTTTTCTTGACATTTGTCTTTTCTAGATTGTCAAAAGAGTAGGGAATAGTGAGGAAACCCCGATGATTGGAGACAAAGTTTATGTCCATTACAAAGGAAAATTGTCAAATGGAAAGAAGTTTGATTCCAGTCATGATCGAAACGAACCATTTGTCTTTAGTCTTGGCAAAGGTAAGAGGGTTTTTGTTTTTTTTGAGTTGTTTTGCTTAGATTTATTGCTATTTATATTATACGGGAGCTAGTGGATCCTGTCCTTGCCAAAAGTGAAGATGTTTTGGAGCAGTAGTTCTCATGGATCCTATCCTTGCCAAAAATAAAGATATTTTGGAGCAGTAGTTCTCAAAGTATGGTCCATGGATCCCTGTGGGGTCCCGGAGATACTTTTAGGGGGTCCATAGTGTCAAAATTATTTTCATAATAATACTAAGATTTTATTTATTTATTTATTTATTCATTCATTCATTCATTTATTTTACTGTGTTGACATTTGCACCGATGGTACCAAGCTGCAATGGTGAATATTTGCTGGAGCCTTAGCACAAATCTAGGCAATGGCACCAAACTATACCATTAGTATGCCCTCACTCACTGTTTAAATAAGAAAAAAAAAGAAGGCCAGTTTCACTTAAGAATGTCCTTGATAAGGTGTAAAACATATTAATTTTATTAAATCCTAATGAGTTTCACATTGTTTTGATATTTTGTGACAGATGGGAAAGCACACATAAAACACTTCTGCATCCCCAACTACAGTAGCTATCTCAAGGGAAAGCACTCGTGTACTTGGCTTTAGTCAAGAGCTGAACTAGCTGCATTTTTTTCCATGAAGCACCATTTTTTTTTTTTTTTTTTTTTTTTGCGGTACGCGGGCCTCTCACTGTTGTGGCCTCTCCTGTTGCGGAGCACAGGCTCCGGACGTGCAGGCTCAGCGGCCATGGCTCATGGGCCTAGCCGCTCCGCTGCATGTGGGATCTTCCTGGACTGGGGCATGAACCTGTGTCCCCTGCATCGGCAGGCAGACCCTCAACCACTGTGCCACCAGGGAAGCCCGAAGCACCATTTTTATTTGAAAGAGCAAACTATGATTATTCAGACTTGATTTTTCCATATTTGGCAGATATTTTCTTGCAAATGAATGAAGTGAGCCTGTCACTTCAAGGACAGCAACTGACAGTATTTGTTGCCATTGAGTTTTCAAGTGAAAATTACAGTTTTGGAAAATTTGTATCTGCTACTCAGAGCTTGACAGCTTCCCAAAACTTAAAAGACTTCTGTTGAGATCAATGAGTATTAATGAATGTGATTTTTAAAATATCATGAAATGAAATGTGTTAACATTTGGAAGATTTTGTGACTCAGTGAACAATATTTTCCCAATGACCAATGCAAGACGTTATAAAATTACGCATGAGTAAAAGGTCCATTTGATGTGTAAGCTAGACCAATGGATTTTAACGTAACATAATATGAAAAGTTCATTGATAACGGTTTCAGATTCCACATTGCAACTAACCTTTATGAAACTACCACTTGTCCAGTTTTGATGTAGTATCAGATTATATTCATAATTATCTGAAAAGGCTATTAAAAAACTCCTATCTTTTCTGATTATCTATATGTGTGGGTTTGGATTTTTTCCATATACTTCAGCCAAAAATTGCAACAGATGAATCCAAAAGTAGGTATGAGAATCTGGTTGTCTTTTATTAAGTCAGACACATTTTACATTTGTAAAGTGATAAAACAACGTCACTCTTCTCACTAATTTTTTTCTTTTGGGAAATATAGTTATTTTCCATAAAAATAATTTATGTTAACATATGAGGTTATTGTTATTTTAAATGAACTGGTAAATAACTATTAAAAAAAATTTTAATATGGTAAATATCAATAGATACAGCATACAAACAAAAGGACCTTAGGGTCTTCAATTTTTAAGATGTAAAGGGGTCCTGAGGATAAAAAGTTGAGAACCACTGTTTTAAAATCTTAAATGTGATTTTTTACTAATTTCTTTACAAATGCTTTTAAATGTCTTCAGTTAATTTAGTATTCTTATTTTTTTTAATCTTGGAAGAAGAATCATACCCCATAGATCAAATTGAACTTTGTGGACCATGTGGCTTGTTGGAAGTTAGTGGCTGAATTACAAAGTCTTTTTACTCTTATCTGCCACAGATATAGCAGACTTCTAGTTTGTTCCCAGATCAAGTGTAGGAGCAAAGGGGCGATCCCCCCCATTCACCACCATGGCTCAATGTTGAAAAATTCCTTTCTTTTTCTGACTCTACACCTTGGTTGAGTTGCTAGCTAAGCAAGGATGTGGGAAAGGAAACAGCAAGTAGCTAAGGAGTTAAACTCTTTCTGCCTCTCTGCCTTCCCTGGTACCCACAGGCATTTCTATGTCCTGGTGACTTCTGCTTCCTGTACAGCTGTACTCTCTCCAAGTTCTAGTGCTGGCTATGCCACTGCTCCCTTCTCCTTTGGGTCCTCAGTGAGTTAATGGCTCATGTGAGATTAATCTTGTGTTCAATAAGATAGCAATCAAAATCAAATACAGATTTTTTTTTCTTAACATAGCAGATAAGGATGACGGTTAACTTAAACTTTTTTTCATTTTTGTTGATGTAAGGATGTGAATTTCCAGGGCCACCAGCATGGCTGTGGCATCATTATTTAATTTAGATGACCTCAGAGTAAATGGCCTCATCAGACCTTTTTGTTCCCACTGCCCTCCGCCTTTGAATTTCTGTCTTGAAGAAGTTGGTAGGTTTAAGATAATAGGTCTCCTCTCAGCAGTTATCTTTGCAAGTAGACTTAAGAATTGCTTCTCTATCCAGATTTTCTCAACAAAACATGCAATGGTGAGTGAGTCTTTCATCTTTCCTAGAATTTTGAGCAGAGAGAAAAGTGGCAACTTCCAGTTGACTTGGTACCTATGGCAACACCTATCTAGAGACAGTGTTGTCTCATGGGGAGAGCATCCAGCTGGGTGTTGGGAACCCGGGGTTCCTGTCTTTGCTCTTTCCTGTGGTATGTTAACATGAGTAAGCCACCTAACCTTCCCTGCTCTTACAAAAAGGAAGCGTCTGTAGAAGAGCTTTGAGATTAATCCTGAGTCTAAGATTCCATTCTTGTATATTCTGCAAAGAGTACAGGAACAAAAACTGTAAAGGACTAAACCCAACACAATTACAGAACCTTTAGAGGCCCCCTTAAGATGATAATTAGAAATATGAGACTAGAGCAGTATCCCTCTGGTAAAACTTCTATAACTTAATGTGTTCAGTTGCCTATAAAACAAACATTGGTTAGGCAGTTCATAGTTTTATACCTATATGTTATGGCAGTAGCTACTTCATAACATAATGAAGAAAAATAATATAAATAACTGTAGCACAAATATTGTACATTGAACTCTCTTGATCCCTTATATTGTACCTCTCCCAAGGGAATAAATAGAAATATTTCAGTGGAAAGTCACACTGATTTTGGGGTTCTTTTGTGACTTCAGTATTTAAAATAGAATCATAAGAACTTATCTATAAAAATTGCATTAAAAATACACATACCATATGTATAAATTTGAGGTATACCTACACATTGTTTGTATGTGTGTCTGTTGTTCTTTTTGTACCATCTTTGAAACTCTGTGCTTCACTTCCCTCATATATAAAGTGATGATAATAATAGTATATACAATTATATGTTGAGGATTAAATAAGATATTACACACTGTTGCTTAGCACTCAGCCTAATACATAGTAAGCACTCAAATCTTTTGTTACTGTTGTTGTTACAGTACTGGGATTATTGGTTGGCTTTACAATGGAGTGGCAAGAGCTGTGTTACAGCAGTTTGGGTCCTCACTCCTATTTACTATGCCTGCATACAGACCTTTTGAATGCTTAACCATCTTTTTTAGCCCCAGGAAGTCTGGAAAAACAACAACTGGATCAATCTAAGACAGTTGGTTATCACCACTGCAGAATATGTTAGAGAAATTAGAATGATGATGGTTTCCCTCACTGGATTTTCTTAACTAAATCTTTGTTACATGTTCTGAATTCCTAGAACTGTGTCCATAACCCATCTTAAAAGAAGTTGAAATAAGAATGACTCAGGATTTTCAAGTATACTTCCACAACAGGGGTTCTGTTCTTTCCCCTTCCCTGCCTGCAGCAAATATGTTATCACTAAAATTGGGAAGGGATGGGTTTGGGGGCTGAAAGAATTGTATCTACCTCTGTTCTTATAAGTAAATCCAAGGACACTAAAGCTTCACGCCTTCCCCATCTACCCCTATATAAAGGTCTGGTGATTTCTGATAAAAGGCTACTTCAGTGAAGTGGTTTTTTGTGTTCTTCGTATATGACTAACATGGTTGGGAATTATGAAGATAAAAATCCTCTCTCATATTCTCCCCCCAGATTTGAGAAGAGAAACAAACCAGTCATTTTGGATTTTTCACATACCTATACTTCTCTCTTACTATTGAGATTAAACCATAATGAAGTAAATATCAG
Organism: Mesoplodon densirostris; assembly: GCF_025265405.1. NCBI lineage: Eukaryota > Metazoa > Chordata > Mammalia > Artiodactyla > Ziphiidae > Mesoplodon > Mesoplodon densirostris. The sequence goes on from NC_082670.1 coordinate 38,845,116, forward strand.
TGATCTGCTTTTAATGTTAATCTAACCTTATTAGATGCATGATGACCCATGTTTATTGGTAAAAACATCTTTTAATTTAGCAGTCATTAGCATATTGGAGTAAAAGGGAGAAAGTATATGTTGAAAGACTAATGGCTAATACTTTTTAACTACTTACAGTGCCAGGCAAAGGGCGTAATGCGTTATCTCATTTAATCCTCACACCAATCCTATTACTACTTTCTAGATTTTTTGGTACAATTTATTTAGTATAGTTTAGGTGACAATTAGTCATTAACATTTGTATATAAGACTGAGTTTTTTATTGAGGTACTATTTACATATAATAAAACTTAACCCTTTTAAAGGGTATATAGCTTGATGAATTTGGGTAATAGTTGTGTAACCACCACCACAGTCAAAATATAGAACAGTTTCCTCACCCTAAAAAGTTTTCTTATGGACCCAGGGCCATGGAATCACTAATCTGGCTTCTGTTACTATAGTTTTGCCTTTTCCAAAAATTCATATAAATGGAATCATATATCATCTTTGGCATTTGACTTCTTTCACTTAGCATAACGATTTTGAGATTCATGCATGTTGAATTGCCAAGGAGCATTTTACAAGTATGGAAACACCACAATTTGTTCATCCATTCAAAAAATCGGACATTGGGGTTTCCAGTTTGGGGCTATTATGAATAATGTAATGAACATTCATATACCTGTCTTTGTGTGGTTATGTTGGGTAAATTTATTTTGGGGTAAAAACCTGGGAGTGGACTTGTTGATCATATGGTAAAACATACGTTTAACTTTATAAGTTACTACCATACTGTTTTTTCAAAGTGGCTGTACCATTTTGCATTCTCACCAGCAGTGTTTGAGAGTTTGTTTTTCACATGCTTGTCAACCATTAGTACTATCAGTCTTTTTAACTTTGGCCATTTTAATGGGTGTGAAATGGTATCTCATTTTGGTTTTCAGTTGCATTTCCCTGGTAACTGGTCACATTGAGGGTATCTTTTCTTGTGCTTAGTGGACATTTGTATATTTTCTTTTGTGAAGTATCTGTTCAAATCTTTTGCCCATTAAAAAAAAACAATCCTTCTGAGCTGTACTCAACAAGACAAGCACTTAATCAGATGTGTATTTTGCAAGTGTGTTCTCCCAGTCTCTGGCTTGCCTTTTCATTTTCTTAATTGATATTTCAAAGAACAAAAGTTTTTAATTTTGATGAAGTCCACTTTACCAGTTTTTAAAAAATGTTTTAGGTACCTACTATAACCATTTTAGTTTTGGTTTGCTTTGGTTTTTTTGTTTACATATGAGGAAACTAAGGTACAGAGAGAGATTAAGTAATTAGCCCAAAGTTAATATGGTAAAGTGGCAGAGCCAGGATTCAAAGCCAGGCAGTGTCTTTCAAGTTATGTTAGATCTTAAGGTTTAAAACTAGCCTAAACACTAAGTATAGAAACAAAGTAGGTCCTGGTCCAGCAGAATTTACTTAGTGCCTGCTGTACACCAGACATTTTTCTTACAGGAATGATGTAGTTAATGAGGTTTATCAAAAGCAAAATTATTGCTATTACATGCTTGGTATTGTGGGCCTAATTCCTATTTTTAAAGTTTTATTTTTATTTGAAGTGTATTTTTTTTTCACATATTTTAGGCCTTGACAACGTTTTACAAGTAGTAAAATACACTTACCAGTAATGGGTAACCATGCAGCCAGCTTCTTGTGGGTTGTGGTTTAACCATGTATTCCCTTTAATTTCTGTTGATACTCTTGCTCCCCCATAAATATATTCTTAACATCTGTTAACTTTTTTTTTTTTTTTTAACCTGCAGTTTAGGAGCACTCAGGATTCGGAAAGAAGGCTTTTAGGCCAAAATATTTAATTTTCCTAACCCTCCCCAAAAATGTGAGCCAGAAAGACAGCAAACTTTCAGAAAGTACTTTCTTTGGCTTTACCTGGTACTTTCTAATAGAGTAAGAATGCTTCCAGTTTCATCGCTGAGTGGATATTAAGGAGAAGCTAATTTAGGTAGGGGTGAGAGCAGACTGGGGGAAGCTAACACATTTCTAACTCTATTTAAATTAGATACTGCAGCATGGACCATGTTCCTTTATTGAGTATAATATTGTGGTTTTAAGTTCTTTGGGAAATAAAAAATAAACAAGACATGACTCCTGCCTTCAGGTATCTAGCAGTTTAGCCTGGCAGAGTTGATCATTAAGGTTGTCCCAGCACAGATTATTTTCTCCCCCTGTTTTTGAAATGATAAGCCATGAGGGTGGGGAGAGATCATCTGGTGATCAGTTTCTTAGTAATTAAATAGAGAAATGGCAAAAAATAGAATGTAACATAAGACATATAAACACTTTAAAAGAATCTTAACATATAAACGAGTTTGTTGAATTCATAATCAGATACTTTTGGTAGGGAATAGGGATGATTATCAGAGCCCTTTTATAAGACATTTAAAAATAAGACTAAATAAAATTTATAAGAGGAGAAAAATACACAGGAAAAACTTTGCTTTATCTAACATAAAAAGAAAGACAATGTCAATATTATCAATGGTTTCAAATGCAAACATGCATTTAAAGGTTAGATAGTCAATAATTTTATCAAGGATGCCAAGACTGTTTATTGAGGAAAGGACAGTCTTTTCAACAAACGATGCTGGGAAAACTAGATATTCACATGCAAAAGAATGAAGTTAGACCCTTACTTTACATCACATACAAAAATTAACTCGAAATAGATCAAAGATATATAAGACTTAAAACTGTATTAGAAGAAAACTTGGAGGCAAAGCTTCCTGACATTAGATTTGGCAATGATTTCTCGGATATGACACCAACAGCAAGGCAGCAAAAGTAAAAACTACATAAATTGGACTACATCAAAATAAAAACTGTGCATCAAAGGATACAATAATGAAGTGAAAAGGCAGCCTAAAGAATGGGAGGAAATATTTGCAAATCATGTATGTGACAAGGGGTTAATATCCAGAATATATAAAGAACTCCGATAATCCAACAACCAAAAAACCTCAAATAACCTGATTATAAAATGGACAATGGACTTAAATAGACATTTCCCTAAAGAAAATATACAAAAGGACTACAAGCATATGAAACGATGCTCTACATCACTAAATCATTAGGGAAATACAAATCAAAACCACAATGAGAGGGACTTCCCTGGTGGTCCAGTAGTTAAGACTCTGCACTCCCAATGCAGGGGCCACGGGTTTGATCCCTGGTCAGGGAACTAAGATACTGCATGCCATGTGGCACAGCCAAAAAAAAAAAAAAAATTTTAACAATATCATCTCACACCATCAGGTACTATTTAAAAAAAAAAGAAAAAGAAATTTGCAAGTGTTAGCGAGTTGTGGAGAAATTGAAAACCCCGTGCACTGTTGGTGGGAATGTAAAATAGTGTAGCCACTATGGAAAACAGTATGGTAGTTCCTCAAACAATTAAAAATAGAGTTAACCTATGATCCAGCAATTCCACTTCTCCGTATATACCAGGGTCCTAATGAGATATGTGTACACCCATATTTGTAGCATTGTTCATTATAGCTGAAAGGTGGAAGCCACCCAAATGTTTGTCTATAGACAAATGGATAAACAAAATGTCTTATGTACATACAATGGTATATTTCTATAAAGGAGTATTATTCACATGGGACAAAACTGATGAACCTCGAGGACATTACACTTAAGTGAAATAAACCAGTCACAAATAGACAAATAATGCATGATTCTACTTACATCTAAAGAAATCTAAAGTAATCAAATTCATAAAAACAAGTAGAATAAAATTCTTGCCGGGGCTTGGGACAGGAGGAAAAGAGGAGTAGTTTAATGAGTAGACTTTTAGTGTTGCAAGATGAAAAGTTCTGGACATTGGTTGCACAACAGTGTGAATATACTTAGCTGTGCACTTAACAGTTGAAATGGTCATTTTTATGTATTTTACCACAATTTAAAAAATTTTTAATCAATAAAAAAGAATGTTCTAAACTGGTCACTATAGTCTATTATAAGTGAAAGTATTCAGTGATTAAATTAAAATGTTATATATCGTATGATTTTTTAATAGACTTTATTTTTTTAGAGCAGTTTTAGGTTCACAGCAAAATTGAGCGGAAGGTAGAGAGATTTCCCGTGTACCCCCTGCCCCGCCATGTGCATAACCTCCCCCTCTTATCAGCACCCCCTCCAGGATGGTGCATTTGTTACAACTGATGAACCTACAATGAGCCTATAAAATTTGATTTTCTGAGAGATCACCTTCCTCCCCACGGATACACCAGAAATACAGCTACACGTGGAACAACTCCTACAGAACACCTACTGAACGCTGGCAGAAGACCCCAGACCTCCCAAAAGGCAAGAAACTCCCCACATACCTGGGTTGGGCAAAGCGGAGAGATTCCCGCACAGAGGATCGGTGCCGAGCGGCACTCACCAGCCCGAGAGGCTTGTCTGCTCGCCCGCCGGGGCGGGCGGCACTGGAAGCTGAGGCTCGGGCTTCGGTCAGAGCGCAGGGAGAGGACTGGGGCTGGCGGTGAGAACTCAGCCTGAAGGGGGCTAATGTGCCACAGCTAGCCGGGAGGGAGTCTGGGAAAACTCTGGAGCTGCCGAAGAGGCAAGAGACTTTTTCTTCCCTCTTTGTTTCCTGGTGCGCGAGGAGAGGGGATTAAGAGCGCTGCTTAAAGGGGCTCCACAGACGGGCGCGAGTCGCGACTGAAAGCGCGGAACCCAGTGACAGGCGTGGGATGCTGGGGCTGCTGCTGCCGCCGCCAAGAAGCCTGTGTGCGAGCGCAGGTCACTGTCCACACCGCCCTTCCGGGAGCCTGTGCAGCCCGCCACTACCAGGGTCCCGGGATCCAGGGGTGGCTTCCCTGGGAGAACGCACGGCGCACCTCGGGCTGGTGCAACGTCACGCCGGCCTCTGCCGCCGCAGGCTCGCCCTGCACTCCGTGCCCCTCCCTCCCGCCCGGCCTGAGTGAGCCAGAGTCCCCGAAGAGGCTGCTCCTTTAACCCTGTCCTGTCTGAGCGAAGAACAGACGCCCTCCGGGGACCTACACGCAGAGGCGGGGCCAAATCCAAAGCTGAGACCCAGGAGCTGTGAGAACAAAGAAGAGAAAGGGAAACCTCTCCCAGCAGCCTCAGAAGCAGCGGATTAAAGCTCCACAATCAACTTGATGTACCCTGCATCTGTGGAATATATGAATAGACAACAAATCATCCCAAATTGAGGAGCCAGGAGTCAGTGCTGTGCCTCTGAGGTGGGAGAGCCAACTTCAGGACACTGGGCCACAAGGGACCTCCCAGCTCCACATAATATCAAACGGCGAAAATCTTCCAGAGATCTCCATCTCAACACCAGCACCCAGCTTCACTCAACGACCAGCAAGCTACAGTGCTGGACACCCTATGCCAAACAACTAGCAAGACAGGAACACAACGCCACCCATTAGCAGAGAGGCGACCTAAAATCATAAAAAGTCCGCAGACACCCCAAAACACACCATCAGACGTGGACCTGCCCACCAGAAAGACAAGATCCAGCCTCATCCACCAGAACACAGGCACTAGTCCCCTCCACCAGGAAGCCTACACAACCCACTAAACCAACCTTAGCCACTGGGGACAGACACCAAAAACAACGGGAACTACGAACCTGCAGCCTGCAAAAAGGAGACCCCAAACACAGTAAGATAAGCAAAATGAGAAGACAGAAAAACACACAGCAGGAGAATGAGCAAGATAAAAACCCACCAGACCTAACAAATGAAGAGGTAATAGGCAGTCTACCTGAAAAAGAATTCAGAATAATGATGGTAAAGATGATCCAAGATTCTATTTCCAAGATCCAAAATCTTGGAAATAGAATAGACAAAATGCAAGAAACAGTTAACAAGGACCTAGAAGAACTAAAGATGAATCAAGCATCAATTAAAAACACAATACATGAAATAAAAAATACTCTAGATGGGATCAATAGCAGAATAACTGAGGCAGAAGAACGGATAAGTAAGGTGGAAGATAAAATAGTGGAAATAACTGATGCAGAGCAAAATAAAGAAAAAAGAATGAAAAGAACAGAGGACAGTCTCAGAGACCTCTGGGACAACATTAAACGCACCAACATTCGAATTATAGGGGTTCCAGAAGAAGAAGAGAAAAAGAAAGGGACTGAGAAAATATTTGAAGAGATTATAGTTGAAAACTTCCCTAATATGGGAAAGGAAATAGTTAATCAAGTCCAGGAGGCACAGAGAGTCCCATACAGAATAAATCCGAGGAGAAATACGCCAAGACACATATTAATCAAACTGTCAAAAATTAAACACAAAGAAATCATATTAAAAGCAGCAAGGCAAACACAACAAATAACACACAAGGGAATCTCCATCAGGATAACAGCTGATCTCTCAGCAGAAACTCTGCAAGCCAGAAGGGAGTGGCAGGACATAATTAAAGTGATGAAGGAGAAAAACCTGCAACCAAGATTACTCTACCCAGCAAGGACCTCATTCAGATTTGATGGAGAAATTAAAACGTTTACAGACAAGCAAAAGCTGAGAGAGTTCAGCACCACCAAACCAGCTTTACAACAAATGCTAAAGGAACTTCTCTAGGCAAGAAACACAACAGAAGGAAAAGACCTACAATAACGAACCCAAAACAATTAAGAAAATGGGAATAGGAACATACATATCGATAATTACCTTAAATGTAAATGGACTAAATGCTCCCACCAAAAGACACAGATTGGCTGAATGGATACAAAAGTAAGACCCATATATATGCTGTCTACAAGAGACCCACTTCAGACCTAGAGACACATACAGACTGAAAGTAAGGGGATGGAAAAAGATATTCCATGCAAATGGAAACCAAAAGAAAGCTGGAGTACCAATTCTCATATCAGACAAAATAGACTTTAAAATAAAGACTACTAGAAGAGACAAAGAAGGACACTACATAATGATCAAGGGATCAATCCAAGAAGAAGATATAACAATTGTAAATATTTATGCACCAAACATAGGAGCACCTCAATACATAAGGCAAATACTAACAGCCATAAAAGGAGAAATCGACAGTAACACAATCATAGTAGGGGACTTTAACACCCCACTTTCACCAATGGACAGATCATCCAAAATGAAAATTAAAAAGGAAACACAAGCTTTAAATGATACATTAAACAAGATGGACTTAATTGATATTTATAGGACACTGCATCCAAAAACAACAGAATACACATTTTTCTCAAGTGCTCATGGAACATTCTCCAGGATAGATCATATCTTGGGTCACAAATCAAGCCTTGGTAAATTTAAGAAAATTGAAATTGTATCAAGTATCTTTTCCGACCACAATGCTATGAGACTAGATATCAATTACAGGAAAAGAGCTGTAAAACATACAAACACATGGAGGCTAAACAATACACTACTTAATAACGAAGTGATCACTGAAGAAATCAAAGAGGAAATTAAAAAATACCTAGAAACAAATGACAATGGAGACACGACGACCCAAAACCTATGGGATGCAGCAAAAGCAGTTCTAAGAGGGAAGTTTATGGCAATACAATCCCACCTTAAGAAACAGGAAATATCTCGAATAAACAACCTAACCTTGCACCTAAAGCAATTAGAGAAAGAAGAACAAAAACATCCCAAAGTTAGCAGAAGGAAAGAAATCATAAAAATCAGATCAGAAATAAATGAAAAAGAAATGAAGGAAACGATAGCAAAGATCAATAAAACTAAAAGCTGGTTCTTTGAGAAGATAAACAAAATTGATAAACCATTAGCCAGACTCATCAAGAAAAAAAGGGAGAAGACTCAAATCAATAGAATTAGAAATGAAAAAGGAGAAGTAACAACTGACACTGCAGAAATACAAAAGATCATGAGAGATTACTATAAGCAACTCTATGCCAATAAAATGGACAACCTGGAAGAAATGGACAAATTCTTAGAAATGCACAACCTGCCAAGACTGAATCAGGAAGAAATAGAAAATATGAACAGACCAATCACAAGCACTGAAATTGAAACTGTGATTAAAAATCTTCCAACAAACAAAAGCCCAGGACCAGATGGCTTCACAGGCGAATTCTATCAAGCATTTAGAGAAGAGCTAACACCTATCCTTCTCAAACTCTTCCAAAATATAGCAGAGGGAGGAACACTCCCGAACTCATTCTACGAGGCCACCATCACCTTGATACCAAAACCAGGCAAGGATGTCACAAAGAAAGAAAACTACAGGCCAATATCACTGATGAACATAGATGCAAAAATCCTCAACAAAATACTAGCAAACAGAATCCAACAGCACATTAAAAGGATCATACACCATGATCAAGTGGGGTTTATTCGAGGAATGCAAGGATTCTTCAATATACGCAAATCAATCAATGTGATACACCATATTAACAAACTGAAGGAGAAAAACCATATGATCATCTCAATAGATGCAGAGAAAGCTTTTGACAAAATTCAACACCCATTTATGATAAAAACCCTGCAGAAAGTAGGCATAGAGGGAACTTTCCTCAACATAATAAAGGCCATATATGACAAACCCACAGCCAGCATCGTCCTCAATGGTGAAAAACTGAAACCATTTCCACTAAGATCAGGAACAAGACAAGGTTGCCCACTCTCACCACTCTTATTCAACATAGTTTTGGAAGTTTTAGCCACAGCAATCAGAGAAGAAAAGGAAATAAAAGGAATCCAAATCGGAAAAGAAGAAGTAAAGCTGTCACTGTTTGCAGATGACATGATACTATACATAGAGAATCCTAAAGATGCTACCAGAAAACTACTAGAGCTAATCAATGAATTTGGTAAAGTTGCAGGATACAAAATTAATGCACAGAAATCTCTGGCATTCCTATATACTAATGATGAAAAATCTGAAAGTGAAATCAAGGAAACACTCCCATTTACCATTGCAACAAAAAGAATAAGATATCTAGGAATAAACCTACCTAAGGAGACAAAAGACCTGTATGCAGAAAATTTTAAGACACTGATGAAAGAAATTAAAGATGATACAAATAGATGGAGAGATGTACCATGTTCTTGGATTGGAAGAATCAACATTGTGAAAATGACTCTACTACCCAGAGCAATCTACAGATTCAATGCAATACCTATCAAACTACCAATGGCATTTTTCACAGAACTAGAACAAAAAATTTCACAATTTGTATGGAAAACAAAAGACCCCGAATAGCCAAAGCAATCTTGAGAATGAAAAACGGAGCTGGAGGAATCAGGCTCCCTGACTTCAGACTATACTACAAAGCTACAGTAATCAAGACAGTATGGTACTGGCACAAAAACAGAAAGATAGATCAATGGAACAGGATAGAAAGCCCAGAGATAAACCCACGGACATATGGTCACCTTATCTTTGATAAAGGAGGCAGGAATGTACAGTGGAGAAAGGACAGTCTCTTCAATAAGTGGTGCTGGGAAAACTGGACAGGGACATGTAAAAGTATGAGATTAGATCACTCCCTAACACCATACACAAAAATTAGCTCAAAATGGATTAAAGACCTAAATGTAAGGCCAGACACTATCAAACTCCTAGAGGAAAACATAGGCAGAACACTCTATGACATAAATCACAGCAAGATCCTTTTTGACCCACCTCCTAGAGAAATGGAAATAAAGACAAAAATAAACACATGGGACCTAATGAAACTTAAAAGCTTTTGCACAGCAAAGGAAACCATAAACAAGACCAAAAGACAACCCTCAGAATGGGAGAAAATATTTGCAAATGAAGCAACTGACAAAGGATTAATCTCCAAAATTTATAAGCAGCTCATGCAGCTCAATACCAAAAAAACAAACAACCCAATCCAAAAATGGGCAGAAGACTTAAATAGGCATTTCTCCAAAGAAGATATACAGACAGCCAACAAACACATGAAAGAATGCTCAACATCAGTAATCATTAGAGAAATGCAAATCAAAACTACAATGAGATATCATCTCACACCAGTCAGAATGGCCATCATCAAGAAATCTAGAAACAATAAATGCTGGAGAGGGTGTGGAGAAAAGGGAACCCTCTTGCACTGCTGGTGGGAATGTGAATTGGTACAGCCACTATGGAGAACAGTATGGAGGTTCCTTAAAAAACTAAAAATAGAACTACCATATGACCCAGCAATCCCACTACTAGGCATATACCCTGAGAACACCATAATTCAAAAAGAGACATGTACCAAAATGTTCATTGCAGCTCTATTCACAATAGCCCGGAGCTGGAAACAACCTAAGTGTCCATCATCGGATGAATGGATAAAGAAGATGTGGCACATATATACAATGGAATATTACTCAACCATAAAAAGAAAGGAAACTGAGCTATTTGTAATGAGGTGGATAGACCTAGAGTCTGTCATACAGAGTGAAGTAAGTCAGAAAGAGAAAGACAAATACCGTATGCTAACACATATATATGGAATATAAGAAAAAAAATGTCATGAAGAACCTAGGGGTAAAACGGGAATAAAGACACAGACCTACTTGAGAATGGACTTGAGGATATGGGGAGGGGGAAGGGTAAGCTGTGACAAAGCGAAAGAGAGGCATGGACATATATACACTACCAAACGTAATGTAGATAGATAGTGGGAAGCAGCCGCAGAGCACAGGGAGATCAGCTCGGTGCTTTGTGACCGCCTGGAGGGGTGGGATGGGGAGGGTGGGAGGGAGGGAGATGCATGAGGGAAGGGATGTGGGAACAGATGTATATGTATGACTGATTCACTTTGTTATAAAGCAGAAACTAATAAAAAATAAAAAAAAAATAAATTAAAAAAAAAAAAAAAAAAAAAAAAAAAGAATTCAGAATAATGATGGTAAAGATGATCCAAGATTCTATTTCCAAGATCCAAAATCTTGGAAATAGAATAGACAAAATGCAAGAAACAGTTAACAAGGACCTAGAAGAACTAAAGATGAATCAAGCATCAATTAAAAACACAATACATGAAATAAAAAATACTCTAGATGGGATCAATAGCAGAATAACTGAGGCAGAAGAACGGATAAGTAAGGTGGAAGATAAAATAGTGGAAATAACTGATGCAGAGCAAAATAAAGAAAAAAGAATGAAAAGAACAGAGGACAGTCTCAGAGACCTCTGGGACAACATTAAACGCACCAACATTCGAATTATAGGGGTTCCAGAAGAAGAAGAGAAAAAGAAAGGGACTGAGAAAATATTTGAAGAGATTATAGTTGAAAACTTCCCTAATATGGGAAAGGAAATAGTTAATCAAGTCCAGGAGGCACAGAGAGTCCCATACAGAATAAATCCGAGGAGAAATACGCCAAGACACATATTAATCAAACTGTCAAAAATTAAACACAAAGAAATCATATTAAAAGCAGCAAGGCAAACACAACAAATAACACACAAGGGAATCTCCATCAGGATAACAGCTGATCTCTCAGCAGAAACTCTGCAAGCCAGAAGGGAGTGGCAGGACATAATTAAAGTGATGAAGGAGAAAAACCTGCAACCAAGATTACTCTACCCAGCAAGGACCTCATTCAGATTTGATGGAGAAATTAAAACGTTTACAGACAAGCAAAAGCTGAGAGAGTTCAGCACCACCAAACCAGCTTTACAACAAATGCTAAAGGAACTTCTCTAGGCAAGAAACACAACAGAAGGAAAAGACCTACAATAACGAACCCAAAACAATTAAGAAAATGGGAATAGGAACATACATATCGATAATTACCTTAAATGTAAATGGACTAAATGCTCCCACCAAAAGACACAGATTGGCTGAATGGATACAAAAGTAAGACCCATATATATGCTGTCTACAAGAGACCCACTTCAGACCTAGAGACACATACAGACTGAAAGTAAGGGGATGGAAAAAGATATTCCATGCAAATGGAAACCAAAAGAAAGCTGGAGTACCAATTCTCATATCAGACAAAATAGACTTTAAAATAAAGACTACTAGAAGAGACAAAGAAGGACACTACATAATGATCAAGGGATCAATCCAAGAAGAAGATATAACAATTGTAAATATTTATGCACCAAACATAGGAGCACCTCAATACATAAGGCAAATACTAACAGCCATAAAAGGAGAAATCGACAGTAACACAATCATAGTAGGGGACTTTAACACCCCACTTTCACCAATGGACAGATCATCCAAAATGAAAATTAAAAAGGAAACACAAGCTTTAAATGATACATTAAACAAGATGGACTTAATTGATATTTATAGGACACTGCATCCAAAAACAACAGAATACACATTTTTCTCAAGTGCTCATGGAACATTCTCCAGGATAGATCATATCTTGGGTCACAAATCAAGCCTTGGTAAATTTAAGAAAATTGAAATTGTATCAAGTATCATTTCCGACCACAATGCTATGAGACTAGATATCAATTACAGGAAAAGAGCTGTAAAAAATACAAACACATGGAGGCTAAACAATACACTACTTAATAACGAAGTGATCACTGAAGAAATCAAAGAGGAAATTAAAAAATACCTAGAAACAAATGACAATGGAGACACGACGACCCAAAACCTATGGGATACAGCAAAAGCAGTTCTAAGAGGGAAGTTTATAGCAATACAATCCCACCTTAAGAAACAGGAAACATCTCGAATAAACAACCTAACCTTGCACCTAAAGCAATTAGAGAAAGAAGAACAAAAACATCCCAAAGTTAGCAGAAGGAAAGAAATCATAAAAATCAGATCAGAAATAAATGAAAAAGAAATGAAGGAAACGAGAGCAAAGATCAATAAAACTAAAAGCTGGTTCTTTGAGAAGATAAACAAAATTGATAAACCATTAGCCAGACTCATCAAGAAAAAAAGGGAGAAGACTCAAATCAATAGAATTAGAAATGAAAAAGGAGAAGTAACAACTGACACTGCAGAAATACAAAAGATCATGAGAGATTACTACAAGCAACCCTATGCCAATAAAATGGACAACCTGGAAGAAATGGACAAATTCTTAGAAGTGCACAACCTGCCAAGACTGAATCAGGAAGAAATAGTAAATATGAACAGACCAATCACAAGCACTGAAATTGAAACTGTGATAAAAAGTCTTCCAACAAACAAAAGCCCAGGACCAGATGGCTTCACAGGCGAATTCTATCAAACATTTAGAGAAGAGCTAACACCTATCCTTCTCAAACTCTTCCAAAATATAGCAGAGGGAGGAACACTCCCAAACTCATTCTACGAGGCCACCATCACCTTGATACCAAAACCAGACAAGGATGTCACAAAGAAAGAAAACTACAGGCCAATATCACTGATGAACATAGATGCAAAAATCCTCAACAAAATACTAGCAAACAGAATCCAACAGCACATTAAAAGGATCATACACCATGATCAAGTGGGGTTTATTCTAGGAATGCAAGGATTCTTCAATATACGCAAATCAATCAACGTGATACACCATATTAACAAATTGAAGGAGAAAAACCATATGATCATCTCAATAGATGCAGAGAAAGCTTTCAACAAAATTCAACACCAATTTATGATAAAAACCCTGCAGAAAGTAGGCATAGAGGGAACTTTCCTCAACATAATCAAGGCCATATATGACAAACCCACAGCCAGCATCGTCCTCAATGGTGAAAAACTGAAACCATTTCCACTAAGATCAGGAACAAGACAAGGTTGCCCACTCTCACCACTCTTATTCAACATAGTTTTGGAAGTTTTAGCCACAGCAATCAGAGAAGAAAAGGAAATAAAAGGAATCCAAATTGGAAAAGAAGAAGTAAAGCTGTCACTGTTTGCAGATGGCATGATACTATACATAGAGAATCCTAAAGATGCTGCCAGAAAACTACTAGAGCTAATCAATGAATTTGGTAAAGTTGCAGGATGCAAAATGAATGCACAGAAATCTCTGGCATTCCTATATACTAATGATGAAAAATCTGAAAGTGAAATCAAGGAAACACTCCCATTTACCATTGCAACAAAAAGAATAAAATATCTAGGAATAAACCTACCTAAGGTGACATAAGACCTGTATGCAGAAAATTATAAGACACTGATGAAAGAAATTAAAGATGATACAAATAGATGGAGAGATGTACCATGTTCTTGGATTGGAAGAATCAACATTGTGAAAATGACTCTACTACCCAAAGCAATCTACAGATTCAATGCAATCCCTATCAAACTACCACTGGCATTTTTCACAGAACTAGAACAAAAAAATTCACAATTTATATGGAAACACAAAAGACCCTGAATAGCCAAAGCAATCTTGAGAACGAAAAATGGAGCTGGAGGAATCAGGCTCCCTGACTTCAGACTATACTACAAAGCTACAGTAATCAAGACAGTATGGTACTGGCACAAAAACAGAAAGATAGATCAATGGAACAGGATAGAAAGCCCAGAGATAAACCCACGGACGTATGGTCACCTTATCTTTGATAAAGGAGGCAGGAATGTACAGTGGGGAAAGGACAGTCTCTTCAATAAGTGGTGCTGGGAAAACTGGATAGGGACATGTAAAAGTATGAGATTAGATCACTCCCTAACACCATACACAAAAATAAGCTCAAAATGGATTAAAGACCTAAATGTAAGGCTAGACACTATCAAACTCTTAGAGGAAAACATAGGCAGAACACTCTATGACATAAATCACAGCAAGATCCTTTTTGACCCACTTCCTAGAGAAATGGAAATAAAGACAAAAATAAACACATAGGACCTAATGAAACTTCAAAGCTTTTGCACAGCAAAGGAAACCATAAACAAGACCAAAAGACAACCCTCAGAATGGGAGAAAATATTTGCAAATGAAGCAACTGACAAAGGATTAATCTCCAAAATTTATAAGCAGCTCATGCAGCTCAATAACAAAAAAAACAAACAACCCGGGCCTCCCTGGTGGCGCAAGTGGTTGAGAGTCCGCCTGCCGATGCAGGGGATACGGGTTCGTGCCCCGGTCTGGGAGGATCCCATATGCCGCGGAGCGGCTGGGCCCGTGAGCCATGGCCGCTGAGCCTGCGCGTCCGGAGCCTGCGCGTCCGGAGCCTGTGCTCCGCAACGGGGGAGGCCACAACAGTGAGAGGCCCGCATACCGCAAAAAAAAAAAAAAAACAACCCAATCCAAAAATGGGCAGAAGACCTAAATAGACATTTCTCCACAGAAGATATACAGACTGCCAACAAACACATGAAAGGATGCTCAACATCTTTACTCATTAGAGAAATGCAAATCAAAACTACAATGATATATCATCTCACACCAGTCAGAATGGCCATTATCAAAAAATCTAGAAACAATAAATGCTGGAGGGCCTCCCTGGTGGCGCAGTGGTTGAGAGTCCGCCTGCCGATGCAGGGGATACGGGTTCGTGCCCCGGTCTGGGAGGATCCCATATGCCACGGAGAGGCTGGGCCCGTGAGCCATGGCCGCTGGGCCTGCGCGTCCGGAGCCTGCGCGTCCGGAGCCTGTGCTCCGCAACGAGAGAGGCCACAACAGTGAGAGGCCCGCATACCGAAAAAAAAAAAAAAAAAAATGCTGGAGAGGGTGTGGAAAAAAGGGAACACTCTTGCACTGCTGGTGGGAATGTGAATTGGTACAGCCACTATGGAGAACAGTATGGAGGTTCCTTAAAAAACTACAAATAGAACTACCATATGACCCAGCAATCCCACTACTGGGCATATACCCTGAGAAAACCATAATTCAAAAACAGACATGTACCAAAATGTTCATAGCAGCCCTATTTACAATAGCCCAGAGATGGAAACAACCTAAGTGTCCATCATCGGATGAATGGGTAAAGAAGATGTGGCACATATATACAGTGGAATATTACTCAGCCATAAAAAGAAACGAAATTGAGCTATTTGTAATGAGGTGGATGGACCTAGAGTCTGTCATACAGAGTGAAGTAAGTCAGAAAGAGAAAGACAAATACTGTATGCTGACACATATATATGGAATTTAAGAAAAAAAAATATCATGAAGATCATAGGGGTAAGACAGGAATAAAGACACAGACCTACTAGAGAATGGACTTGAGGATATGGGGAGGGGGAAGGGTAAGCTGTGACAAAGTGAAAGAGAGGCATGGACATATATACACTACCAAACGTAAGGTAGATAGCTAGTGGGAAGCAGCCGCATAGCACAGGGAGATCAGCTCGGTGCTTTGTGACCGCCTGGAGGGGTGGGATAGGGAGGATGGGAGGGAGACGCAAAAGGGAGGGGATATGGGAACATATGTATATGTATAACTGATTAAATTTGTTATAAAGCAAAAAAAAAATAAAAAATAAACAACTTTTAAAAAAATTTTGATTTTCTTAATCAGAAAAAATATAATATTCTTCAGAGAGAAGAAAAAAGTACAGTGCATTGCTTTTATACTGGGCTTTGTACACTTTTAACGTTTCAATTCCCTATAGTTAGGTATATATAAAAAGCATTTACACTTATAGATAGATATATTATATATTTGTGTAAATATATATTCTTATTTCAGATTTTGTTGCTAATGGAATAGGAGTACTGAAATTGATAAATTGTGTTTGAGCCGGTAAAATTGAAGTCCAGAACAAGTGGAAGAATAAATTGCGTTTATATATTCTTGGTGTATTATACCTACAGTTAAGACCCTGAAGATCAAAAGATCCCAAAGATCAAGAATCTTAAAAATGTTTATGCTTTGACCCAGTAATTCTACTTCTAGTAATTGAATCTAAGGAAATACGGTAGAAGCTTGCTTAACCAACTCCAGACTAACTGCTGCTCTCCATTCCACTTGTAGATACACTGAGTGATACTGCTAGTTTCCTATTCTTCACTGTGGCCCTGCACTCTGCTTCAGCCAGTTGAGTGAGCCTTGTCAATGCCCTCCACCCACAGACCACTAGGAACAACTATAGTGAACAAGTTGGGTTTATTACTCGTAGGGAGGTAGACTGCACACCGTGGGAAACTGGAGGTGCCTCAGAGTGTTCAAAAGGTCTTTTACAGGATTTGGACTTGTATTAGGTGATTTGGGGAAGAGTTTAAGGAAGAAGGGATTTGCTCTGGATTGGATATTGTTGGGATGCAGGTGATTCTTTGGGTATCTTAGTAAATCTTATCTAGGAGGAGGGCTGACTGGAGTGAGACTAAAGCTGCACCTGTAGAGAAGCAGAAGTCACTCATGTCACCAGGAGAGGGGGATGTTTGGTATTTTGTAGGTGGCACAGGGACCTTGTTTTTTGTCCATGCTCGACAAAATTTTGAAGTGTTCTTGTTTTGTCTCACTTTTTCATGGTCTCAGAGTGACCTTGTCTGATGTTGATGTTTTGTGAGATTGTTATGTCCAACGGGAGAATAACATGGCCTAGCTGTGTGCCCCAGTCCAGCTTCAGAATCACCAAGGCCTAGCTGTAAGTGTCAGGCAGTTTCCAGACATTAGGGTGTGCTTTTTTCTTCCTCAGACTCTTATTAAGAATCAGTCTTAAAAAAAAAAAAAAAAAAAAAAGAATCAGTCTAAACTTGTTTATATCCATTGTCCTTTTTGTAATTATATAAATTTATTAGATAGTATATAAAACTCTGAAATTAGTGTAATAAGAAATGGGACTTATTTCTGTGAAAACTAAGTTAACATCTTTGGAAAGACTTATTAAAGTGAATTGCTGGGCTTCCCTGGTGGCACAGTGGTTGAGAGTCCGCCTGCCGAGGCAGGGGACATGGGTTCGTGCCCCGGTCCGGGAAGATCCCACATGCCGCAGAGCGTCTGGGCCCATGAGCCATGGCCGCTGAGCCTGCGCGTCCAGAGCCTGTGCTGCACAACGGGAGAGGCCACAACAGTGAGAGGCCCGCGTACCGCAAAAAAAAAAAAAAAAAAAAAAAAAAGTGAATTGCTAAAAGCCTTTTTTAAATGGCTATTGAGGGACTTCCCTGGTGGTCCAGTGGCTAAGGCTCCAAGCTCCCGATGCAGGTGGCCCGGGTTTGATCCCTGGTCAGGGAACTAGATCTCACATGCCACAACTAAGAGTTCGCATGCTGCAACTAAAAGATCCTGCGTGCCACAACTAAGACCCAGGGCAGTCAAATAAATAAATAAATATCTTTTAAAAAATGGCAGTTGAATTAGGGGTGGGTAAACTCTAGATGAAATAAGTAGGCCATTCAGAACACATTTTTACCAGAAGGATTCCACATACTGATTGCTTTTTACAAGTGTCTTCTACTTCTTACTTCACTTTAAAGAAATCCATGTTGTAAGTTGCAAGTGATTATGCCATAAGTGTGATTTATATAGTAAAGATGATATAGAACTCTTATCACTTGTCACATGCAGACAAGGCCTTGGACTTCTATCACAGGATTAGTGAATTAATATACTTTGATAGGTTTTAAGTTTAAAAAAAGTTTTAGGTTGTATATGTTCATTTTTATGATTCCTCACTTAAAGCAACATTTTAAATTAACCTACAACCATAGTCCTAATGTGTCAGGTAAGAGACTTTCATTATGCAAAAAAAAAAAAATCATGTGAAGATTTAGGTGCAGAGTTGTTCATTGCAACTTAATAAGAGTAAAAATTTTTTAAAAGCAATTTAAATATTTATTAGTGGGAGTAATGAAATTATGGCATATTTAAAAGATGAAATAGTAAATAGCATATAGTTATTAAAAGTCATGTTTTCAGATATTTAACAAGAAAAATGCTCATATAATGTGAAATGCAGAGTAGGCTACAAAACCAAATAAACTATGATCAGAATTTTAAGAATGTATATATAAAAATTTAATATGTAAACAAAGTATACATAACACAATTGGAAGAAAATGAGCCAAGAAATTGACAGTTTACTCCAGATGCTGAAATTTCAGAGTTTTTTTATTCTCTGTGCTTTTATATACTTTCCAAGTGTTCTATAATGAGTATGTATTATTATTTTTTAAATCAGGGGGAAGTGCTTTTTAAGAAAAGAGACCCAAGATTGGCAGTTTTAGAAATATACCTGTGTTCATATCAGTCTGGCTCTTTGCTCAGCGTGTTTCCTTCAGTGTCTAAAGCGCAGTGTTTAAAAGAAGCTTTAACGTTCCTGAATGAGAAGAAGAGCCAAAGGCATAGGCATGATTTATTCAGCTTGAGGCTCCTGTGGATTTAATAGCCAGGCTGATGTTTCCAACTTCTAAGGCCTAGCATAGGCATCATCTGTGAAGTAAGCTTTTGCTGACTGTTCCAACCCCACCCCAAGGCAAAAGCCCCTGTTTGTACTCTTATGTTAGTGTTCACCATGCTAAAAAAATCAGGGCAGGTATCTTTCTGCTCCACTAGCCATACTACATTGCATGTTTCTTGGAAGGAAGAAGGGAACAGCCACCTTTGTATTTTTAGTACCTAGACAGGCCTTTGCTCCTCAGTAATTGGCTGAATGCCTTGAACAAATGTACAGTAGTAACCCCATAATACAAAGATTTCCTGAAAGAGGGTGTAAGGTATTTGTCTTAAAATATCAGAGTTGAGAGTAAAAAAAAAAGTTGTTCTAAATGGCCCACACTAAAACCATTGCAGTCTTTGACGAGCATCAGTGACAGTAGAGCAGCCTGTCAACAGCAGACTTTACATTTCATCTGATGATTCTAGACTGTTTTCACATTGGAACCGTGTGTGGGCATATAAATTGATGTAGCCCTTTTGGAAGGGCAGTTGGGCACTATCAAATGGAAAGTGCACATCACCTTTGTACTTCTAGGAATCTACCTTCCAAATATACTTGCACAAAATAGGCAAACATAAGGGACAAAAATTCTTATTAGAGTACTGTTGACAATGTATCTCAATAGTAGAGTGACGGGAATATTATGCAGCCACTGAGAATGAAGTAGATCAGTATGTATTTACGAAGATGATAATTATCCTTTGTTAAATACATATTATATGCCAGGCACTTGACATATTTTATCTAATAATTCTTGGAACAACTATATGGCAGGTACTATTATTATCTACATTTTGAAGATGAGGAAACCTGCACAAGGTCACACAACTAATATGGGGCCGACCTGGTATTCTAATTTAGTCAGTCTGAAGTTAAAGCAGACTGCACGTCTAACCCCTAAAACGCATATCCTATCTGCTGATGGATAAAGATATCTATATACACATAAATGAATAAATTTTAAACATATATTTATTTATAACATTTCTATGTAATTAAAATATATATCTATGTAATGAGAAAACAGTTCAGAACTGAATGTATAGTATGCTGTCATTTGTGTTTTAAATTTTTTTAAAAGCGACAGCACACAGTGGATGGATACAAAAAAAACATAACAGTGGCTTCTTTTAAGGAGGGAATGGATGATCTTTTACCTTTCACTTATATCTTTCTCTCATGTGTGTTTTAATAATTGGCATGTATACCTTATATACACTTTTTTTTTTTCTTGCGGTACGCGGGCCTCTCACTGTTGTGGCCTCTCCCGTTGCGGAGCACAGGCTCCAGACGCGTATTCTCAGCGGCCATGGCTCACGGGCCCAGCTGCTCCGCGGCATGGGGGATCTTCCCGGACCAGGGCACGAACCTGTGTCCCCTGCATCGGCAGGTGGACTCTCAACCACTGCGCCACCAGGGAAGCCCCCTTATATACACTTTTAACTAAAATAAGTGTATCTGGTATTATGAAAAGTTGTAATGCCTAAGACTAAGCTGAATTCATGAGTCACAAATGCTTTGTCCATATCTACTTACATACCTTAGTATAGGGTTCCCCTTATTCTAATCATCCTTACTCTAATCCTAACATCAGTTCTCAGTTCAAGGTAATAGCTCTCTTCAAAATTCACCTTCTCTGGAGTTCATTGCTTATTACCTGATCTCACTTTGAATACTTAAGTCTTTGACATAGCACCTCAAATGTGTATATTATCCCTTGAAATTTTGTACATTTTCTATTGTTTCCCAAGGATTTGGGACTGCTTATTGTAAGACACAATTACAATTATATAGGTTAATATAGTTCTACAGCTGAGCAGTAAGCTTTGTTTCCTGGAAGTAGGCAAAAAAAAAAAAAAAAATTCTGAGTTCTGCACTCCTTGTGATTTGGCAAAAAAGGACACATATCATTCTGGGTTTTTTAGAAAAACAAAACCCACTTTTTTTCTTACTCTAAATTTTGAGAAGAAATCTGTTTCATGGGCCTTTTTATATAATTTATACTTTTCCGGTTTCTTGTTTGTTGTTTTTGTCTGCCCAACTAAATTATAAGCTTTCTTAGGACAAATTCCATTTTCTATACTATTTTTGTTCCATTTCTGCCTAGAAAACACGCACTTATTCTTATGGTTGAAATTATAAATTAAGCAACAACTGCAGCCCAGCCACATTTCAAAGATGATGTTACTGCCACTTTTCAAAGACTTAGTCTTTGAGCAGTTCAGAAACTGATACTACTTTCATCCTTCTCAGCAGAGAATCTTCTCTGATAGCCCTCAAAAAAAAAAAAATCACCATTTATTTCTTAGTGTATAGGTCTTACTGAGGTTTTTTTTAGCCCCTACTTCCTAGCTGAATAGTATGTAAGGAATTGGAAATTTGTTTGAACTTTTGCTTCGTGACAGTTAAGTCTTTTAAAATATGGCCTATAGCTTTCAACCACTTTTTCCTTTCTCCTAGGCCAAGTTATCAAGGCATGGGACATTGGGGTGGCTACCATGAAGAAAGGAGAGATCTGTCATTTACTGTGCAAACCAGAATATGCATATGGCTTGGCTGGCAGTCTCCCCAAAATTCCCTCGAATGCAACTCTCTTTTTTGAGGCAAGTATGTGTGTGATGTTGCCTTGTTAGCATCTGCTCTACTATAGTGCTGGCTCCAAAGCAACAGGCAGTGGAACAAGGAGCTGAGCTTGCTATTGAGAATCAGATCCAACTTATTTATTTTGGAGCTTGGCTTCTTGAATTGTTTCCCACAAACCCAAGGGATGTGTGCCAGTGCTTTCTTAGAAACGTGTCTCTGGCAGAAAATGGTCATATCCAAATAAACAGAAGACAACAGGCTTAGAAATAAAGGTTCTGGTCAGTGGTATGAGTTATGACATACTCAAACCTGATCAGAAGACAGGATGGAAATGTGGGAGATACATGTTGAAATATACCTAAAGCTATAAAGCAAGTTGTAAAGCTATTTTCATATTACAGAGGTTTATAAGTGTCACAGATCTCACTTCCTCATTAGAAGCAGTAGATGGTGATAAAATGGTATTCATCTTGTGTTGAATTATATATATTTGGCCATACTTAATTAAAAAATTAAAGAGGGGAAATGCCTAAAACATTGTAGCTAGGTAAAGTACACCTTTAGTTGGTTGTAGGCCTGATTCATAAGATTTAGTCTTAATTTTAAGAAGGGGATTCCATGAATCTGGGGTGAAAAAGTGGTGGCCTCTAGAGTCAGACAAAATAGTCTGGGCCAGCACTGTGTCACTCTGGCTTTTTGCCCACAAGGCAGTTTTCCTAGTATTTCCTGTCTGTCTTTGCTCTGCAGCCCCACAGGATGTAGTCCTAGACATTATCATTACATGAAGTTTCTTTCCAGGTATTGAAAAGTGCAGTGTTCTTTTTTCCCTACTTTTCCAATAACCAAGAAGCATAGATAAATATAAAACAGAGTTTTATTTTGTAAAATGAAAGGAGAGTGGTTGCCCTTGCCTTTAAGTATGTTAAATTGGCTTTTTTGGTCCGTTCTCAGTCAGATCCCTTTTTCCTTTTTCCTTTCTAGATTGAGCTTCTTGATTTCAAAGGAGAGGATTTATTTGAAGATGGAGGTATTATCCGAAGAATCAAACGGAAAGGAGAAGGTTATTCAAACCCAAACGAAGGAGCGACAGTAGAAAGTAAGTACTGCTGCGAGAGGGAACTGGTCCTTAAAAGTTGGGTTCCAATTATGTGGATGAAATGGAGATTTCGTTTTAAAAAATCTGTTTATGAAAATAAATATATTGAATATATACCTCTTAATAGTTTTAAATTCAACATTTTTTAAAAAGTGACTTCATTTAGTAAATATTCATTCAACCTGTGTGTGCCAAGAAATGTACCAGCCTCTTCAAACTCAAAACAATGAGTAAAAGGTAAGCCCATCCATCAAGGAATTCTTAGTCTGTGGACTCCTTGGTGTGCCAACAGCTATATTAGTTGCCTTATATATTATTTATTTATTACTCACGATAACCTTTTGAGCTATGATTAATTATCCCTAGGTGAGAAAAGTGAGTTCAGAGAAGTTATGTAAATTACCCAAGGTTACAGAGTTACTAAATAGAGTAGTAGATTGTAATGCCCGTCAGGGCTATCAAACCCATTTCACTGGCTGTCATCAAGATAAAAAACAGTTCATCATTTTAGTTAGATCAAAACAGGAGAATAGTTTATTCTGTTCTGTGTCAGGAGACCTGGGTTCAAGCTCTGCTTTTGTCATTTATTAAGTGACCTGCAGCTATTCCATTTTCTTCATTTGCTAATAAGTTGGATATAAGGACAGGACTGAGGACTGGGTCAACTGAGCACCCGTCCACCCTCCCAGAGGGAGGTGTACACACATTGTGTGTACACTACTTGTTACTTTATATTCTAATCAGCATCTGCCCATTTCCCTAGTATACAGTGAGTGCTGGAGGACGAGAATCTTTCTTCATATTTTTGTTTCCAGCATCACCTACAGAGCCTTACACACATTTGTTGTTCAGTAAATGCTTTCTGCATGGATAAATGTTTGCAAGATGGCATTTACTGAGTTGAAGTACTTCAAAAAAGACAGTAGTGAGAAAACATAAAGAAATACTTCCATTTAAAAAAATCAAGGGAGGGCTTCCCTGGTGGCGCAGTGGTTGGGGTCCGCCTGCGAATGCAGGGGATGCGGGTTCAACCCCTGGTCTGGGAGAGCAACTGGGCCTGTGTGCCACGGTAAGGAGTGGCCCCCGCTTGCCACAGCTGGAGGGGACCCGTGTGCAGAAGCGGGGATCTGATGCAGCCAAAGATGAATAAATAGAACAAATAAATTAAAAAAAATTTTTTTTAAGTTATAAAAAAAAAAAAATCAAGGGAATTCCCTGGTGGTCCAATGGTTAGGACTCAGCACTTTTACTGCTATGGCCCAGTTTCAAGTCCCTGGTTGGGGAATTAAGATTTTGTAAGCTGTGTGGCGCAGCCAAAAAAACTTTTTAAATTTTAAAAAGAAAGAAATACTTCCCTTAAAAAATCAAATCACTGGGCTTCCCTGGTGGCGCAGTGGTTGAGAGTCCGCCTGCCGATGCAGGGGACACGGGTTCGTGCCCCGGCCCGGGAGGATCCCACATGCCGCGGAGCGGCTGGGCCTGTGAGCCATGGCTGCTGGGCCTGCGCGTCCGGAGCCTGTGCTCCGCAATGGGAGAGGCCACAACAGTGAGAGGCCCACATACAGCAAAAAAAAAAAAAAAAAAAAATCAAATCACTGGGCTTCCCTGGTGGCACAGTGGTTAAGACTCTGCCTGCCAATGCAGGGGACACGGGTTCCAACCCTGGTTCAGGAAGTTCCCACATGCTGCAGAGCAACTAAGCCAGTGTGCCACAACTACTGAGCCTGCACTCTAGAACCCGTGAGCCACAACTACTGAAGCCCGCGCACCTAGAGCTGGTGCTCCGCAACAAGAGAAGCCAGTGCAATGAGAAGCCTGCGTACAGTAGCCCCCACTCACCACAACTAGAGAAAGCCTGTGTGCAGCAACAAAGACCCAACACAGCCAAAAATAAAAATAAATAAAATAAAAAGAATTGAAAAAAAATCAGATTACTAAATAAGGATGGCAGTGTGAACTATTGATATCAATATAAAAGGCCTAAAGAGTTCATTTTTAAAATGTAAACTAGAATAGTTGATTTTCTCATCTTTAATGTTGCGTATTGAACCACAACATTATTTTACATTCTACTTTGAACGCATGTTTCATTTCCACGAGTCTGGCAAATTAGTTCAAATTTAGTTGTTTTTTTTTAAATTGGAAACAGTTATAAATAGTATTACTGTTCTATTGTAGTTAAAGTGTTTAGATAGTTATCACTCTTGATAAGTTGTAGAATAAATGAAGAAGAGCTCAGGTGTATAGTGTTGGAGAAATACCTGGACCAGGAGCTGGAAGATAGGGTTCAGGCTTTGGCCCACTCTAACTAGACATTGCCTCTCTGGCATCAGCTTCTTTCCTGTCCAGTGACGCAGGGGTAGACGCCTTAATTTCTAAGGTCCTACTAGCCCGAAAAATTCCTGATAGAATTCTAAATGTTTATGAAGGTTATAGGAATGATAGAAAATTCTCCTCAATATATTAACAAGCACTTAAAAATCTTGTCTATAACATGTATTTTAAATTTTTATTATGAAAAATTTCAAACATATACAGAAGTAGAGGGTTTTTCCCCCTGTGATACAGTGACTCCCCAGATTTAACAATTTATATATTGTAAAATTGGAGGTTTTTATCAACTAAATTAAAAGGAAAAACTTGCCAGCTATAGGCAATACCACAAAACTACCACTGTAGAGTTAACTTTGGAGCAGGCTAAATTAAATCAAATCTTGCTTTTGGTAATATTTTCAATTGGAGTCATTTTTTTAACTTTTCATTTTGAAATAATTTTTGACTTATGGAAAAGTTGCAGAACTAGTACAGAGAATTTCCTTATATGCTTCACCCAGCTTCCCCTAATGTTGACATCCCTTAACCACAGTACTTTTATCAAAATCAGGAAATTAACATTGATTCAGTGCTATTAACTATTCTACAAATCTTATTTGAATTTCACCTGTTGCACGCTGATGTCCTTTTTCAAGTCCACCATCAAATTCAGGATCCAACATTGTAATTTAGTTGTCATGTCTCCTTGTCTCCTCCAGTCTGTGACAGTTGATCAGTCTTTGTGTTTTTCATGACTTTAACACTTTTGAAGTTAAAGTTAAATAATTGAAGGCCAATTATTGTAGAATATCCCTCAATTTGGGTTGGTTTGATGTTTTCCCCTGATTAGATTGAGGCTATGCATATTTGGAAAAATACATAAGTGATGTGCCCATCTCTGTTTATCATTATCAGGAAGTACATGACATTGATGTCTCATTACTGTTGATGTTAACTTGGGCCACTTGGTTAAGGTGGGATCTGCCATGTTTCTCCACTGTGAAGTTACTATTTTTCTCTGTCTAATTACTAAGTATCTCATTGGGAAGGAAATACTTGGAAACTATGCAGATAACCTCTTTTACATCACACCTTCACACACTAATTTTAGCATCCATGAATGATTTTTGTATGCAACAGTTATTACTATGGTATTTGCCTAATGGTGATTTTTCTATGTCCACTGTTTCTTCTACATTTAATTAGAATCCTGCTGTAAGGAAGAGCTGCCTCTTCTCCCCTGTTTATTCAGTTGTTTATTTGTATCAGTATTGACCCATGGATGTCATTTTATTCTGTAGGTTATTATTCATTACTATTCTTATTTATTTTGTTGCTCAGATTGTCCCAGATTTGGCCATTGGAAACTCCTTCAACTTGGCTCTTTGGTCCTTTCAACATTGTTTCTTGAGCACTTTCTTACTTAATGACACCACTAGATGCTTAGGGCTTATTTGGTAATTTTCCTGCCCCCGGTCTGGAATCAGCCATTCCTCCAAGGAGCTGATTCCTTTTACTGGAGAATGGTATTTAGAAATGAAGACCTGGGTGCTAGGTATACTCATGCTATGGAATGTTATTGCTTCTAGAACCTCTTAACAGAGCTAAAAAATACATATATCTCGACATGCATATATACACATTCTATGTGTACTTCTGTATTAGTCTGTATATATATATTAAAAACTATGAGTACATACTGACACTTTCAGTTTCAGCCCACCACAGATTTGTTTTAGCTACCTCTCTTTGCTTCTTTCAAATTGCTTTCTCCAACAGTGAGAAACCTGGCTCTCATTATCCACAGTATATTTATTTATTTGCTCAATCATGGTATATACAGAAAGTAGTTTCAGAATTGCTAACCCATACCCCTGTGAAAAACAAATTTCCTGGGACTTCCCTCGTGGTCCAGTGGGTAAGACTCCATGCTCCCAGTTCAGGGGGCCCGGGTTCAACCCCTGGTCGGGGAACTAGATCCTGCACGCATGCTGCAACTAAGAGTCTGCATGCTGCAACAAAGATCCTGCATGCCGCAACTAAGACCCAGCGCAGCCTAAATAAATAAATTAAAAAAAAATTTTTTTTTCCTAAGTAGGAAATATCTGAGTATACTTCCTTTTGTCATTAGCCTATAGCATACATTGAAAACACTGTTTTCCAACTTAGGTTAGTTCTTTCATCCTCATTCCCTTCAGTATGGTTATGTTATTCATTTGTAATACCGTTAAGTTCATTTGTTATGTTTACCTTCCATTGGGGTTCCCCCCACACTCTGGTAGGTTTTAATTATTTATTTGTTTTTTTGGTGTATGAAACATTACCATAATTCTAGACGATACAAAAAGATATACTCAGAAGTGTTATTCGCCCCCTCATCCCTACTAACCTGTTCCCAGTTTCTCATTATTTCCACTCTGTTCCTTCCTACCTCCTATAGGTAACCAATCTTATTAGTTCCTGGTTTATTATTGTATTTTTTTGCAGAAATGAGCAGATACATGTATTTTTATGTCCCCTTTTTGCGTGAAGGATAATATACTATGAGTAGAATTTTTAATGTATGTGAATAATCCTTTATATAATTTTATTTTTTCTGTTTCTAAATGTATTAAGAAAGGGCAATGACTAATTTTTTTGTCTCTCATCTTGTTAGATTGTACTTTCCTGGGAAATTTTAGAGTAAATGGTTTATTCTTACTTTTTCTCCCGAAAGCCCTTTTTGGTTTTCCAGAACAAACCAATTTGATAAAAATTTATTGTATTGTCACTTATCAAGGTTAAGGTGTCCTGCTTTCCCTCTTTGAGACCAGTTAGCTCTGTGTGGGAGGAGGACAGAAGGTTGACTCAAAAGTGGTCTCTGTCAGAAGCCAAGATCACCTTGTTCCTTTTGAAGTCTACTCAGTCTTTACTACTGGTTTGCCTTTTTTTTGTACGAGCACCCATATACTATTAGATTCAAAACCAAGTAGAAATCCTAGAACTAAAGCCAGTTCCACAGTGAAAGAAAAACTATAGACAGTGATCATCCATTATGATATGTCATTATAGATACACAAGAGTGACCAAGTTTCTGTCATTTCTGTGTAAAGGTACAGTGAATAGCTGGGGGAGGGGGCACACAGGCTTTGGAAGTGATAGATGTGAATTTTGAATCTTCAAATCACTACTTGATATTTTTATGACTTTAGACAAGTTACTTAATCACCTTGAGCATACAGCTTTCTCATCTGTAAAATGGGAATAATAATCTTTTACCCCCACAGATTGTTGTGACAGTTAAGGGAAGAAAGGTGCCTAATACATGGTAGACACTTAGTTTCTTTTTTCTATAAATAAATACATTTATTTCTCTAAATAAATGTATTTCTCTAAATAAATGTTTATATCATTTATTTTGTGTCCTTTAAATAGATTTAAGGAAATAAACTTCTCTTTCTCTTATACTCTACAGCCAGTCCATCAGCAAATTATTTTGTCTCTACCAGGGTTGACCTACAACCCATGATCAGTTTGTCTTCAGTAACAGTCTTAAAAATAATTATATATCTTCTTAGTAATGTTACCTAAATCATATTTCTCCAGGATTTTTGCTGGTTTGTTTTCTGAAGAACAAAGTTATGGACTGACTCAAAAGGCTTTTATTGAATTGTGATCTTTTGCTTCCTTTTAATAATTTCTTTGGGGAAGAGAGAAGTTAAATTAGTTTGACAGAATTTATTCTTTCTCAAAGAAATCATGATTTTTACTCCATCAGGATCCTAATGCTTGCAAATCAATTTTTAGATTCTGTTCCAGTGTGCTTTATGTCAATTAAGATGACCATCTTGTAATTTTTATTCAGTGTTGTCCTTTTTCCATTAAAAAAAGTCACTGTGTTCTAAGGTACTCTAATTGACATTATCATGATGACTGATACTTTAGTCATCATACTTTAGCTTCATTGCCTGTAGTGGCTACGTTGTTACTTTTGAGCTTTGCTTTCTTAGAAAAGCCAGTCTGACATAAGGCTCTGAATAGCTACCAGCTCCTCTTCCCCTAGCTCCCATCTCTCACATCTTCTGAGTTAACTTCCGTGCTTGGAGTAGGCACATCAAAACACTAGCTGTGTGTGACTCTCTTGCCTCACAGTGCTTTCAGCCACATCTGAATGCAAAGAATGCAGACAATCGGGAGTATTTTCAAGTGTGAAAATTTCAACAGAGTGATCTGCAGGGATTCAAGTTATTGGAGTACCCTTCCCTCTCACCTCCTTTCCCTCTGCAAATCCCACTGAAATGAGAGATGGGGAGGGGAGGGGTGGAGAATGATTTCAAAAAAAGAGGAAGAAATCCATGTTAGTGGTGGAAAATAGGAAGACTACAAGAAGTGGATCAGAAATTATGGAGAATTTCTGGAATAAGTAAAGTAGATAAAATTGGGCTGATGGAAACTAGACTCAGGAAACCCAACCCACAACAGGTGTAGAGAAAACCTCTGCAGAGGTACATACTGTTCTTCTCTACAAGCTTGGGCAGAACTCCAAGCTTAGTCAGCTGGTGCAAGGGAGCCAAGGCAGGCTATGGGGTAATCATCAGGGTTGTTATAAAACAATATGGAACAGCTGGGCTAGTAAGCCTGTAGTGTAGTGGTTCTCAACTTTGGCTGAATTTAGAATTACATGGGGAGCTTTTAAAATTCTGATGCCCAGGTCTCAGCCCAGACCAGTTAAATAAGAATAGCAAATCTCAAAAGGATGGAACTCCAGGCACAAGTATTTAAAAAACAACAAACTCCCCAGGTGATTCTAGTTTGCAGCCAAGGATTGAGAATTACTACTCGAGAGTTACTACTCTAGGGCCTGGCTGTGACTTTTGCTCCCAAGCTAAAGTCAGTAAGGCCCAATTTCTAAAGTAAAGTAGGGATCCGCCTCAGAAGGCTCCATGTGTTAGGACTTGGACTACAGAATGAGAACATAAGTATCTTTGAGCTTTTAAAACAGATTTGAAGGGGAAAAAAGTGAAAGCAGCTCTGCACAACAGTAAATAAGCTGAAGTGTTGTTCCTGAAGTAAAACTTTTTCCTACATCACCAGTGGAAAAAGGTGTCCCCAGCCTTCCTGTGCACATGATGCTCAGCATGTAGTAAATGCTCAATAAATATCTTTGGGATCTTCACCCAGAGATCTGCATGATCAGCCCACTCCTCTTGCGAAAAGGCTTACCATGGAAGTATATCCAATGGCTTAGAAAAACTGTGTCAAGTAACTAAAATCACTTGATCTTTCTGAATCCTTCCTTTATAAAGCATGGCCAAACAATACAGGATCATCAGCAAATACCATGAAACGGAAGCACTGAGGTGGACTAAGAAGAAATAGAAAAGAACTTTCAAAATACTAATTAGTATCTTCAGAGATATTTAACAGGATATTAAATTCATGAGTCAGAAAAATCAGCTTCTCTGAAAAAGGAAAAGATAAGAAAGTATCTGGGGGGCTTCCCTGGTGGCGCAGTGGTTGAGAGTCCGCCTGCCGATGCAGGGGACACGGGTTCATGCCCCGGTCCGGGAAGATCCCACGTGCCATGCAGCAGCTAGGCCCGTGAGCCATGGCCGCTGAGCCTGTGCATTTGGAGCCTGTGCTCCGCAACGGGAGAGGCCACAACAGTGAGAGGCCCGCATACCGCAAAAAAAAAAAAAAAAAAAAAGTGGAAATTAAGAATATGATTATCAAAATTGGAACTCTGAGGAAGGGTTGAAAAGCAAAATGGACAGTCCCAGAATCTTGAATTAGTGATACAAAAGATAGTGAAGAATATCTCAGAACAGAGGGGGGGGAAAAAAAAACACCAAAGAGATGAAAAGTGAAAGAAAAATTAGAAGACTGGGATAATAAATCAAGGATAGACGATATGTATCTAACCAAACGTGTAATGGAAGAAGGTTTCCTAGAGAAAGAAGAATCTTTTTTTTCTTAAGAATTTACCTCGCACACAGTGTTTTCTGTTTTCATTTTTTTTGGCTGCATTGGGTCTTCGTTGCTGTGGCTGGGCTTTCTTTAGTTGCGGCAAGCAGGGGCTACTCTTCGTTGTGGTTTGTGTGCTTCTCATTGGGGTGGCTTCTCGTTGCGGAGCACGGCTGTAGGTACATGGGCTTCAGTAGTTGTGGCATGCAGGCTCAGTAGTTGTGGCTGGCGGGCTGTAGAGCACAGGTTCAGTAGCTGTGGTGCACGGGCTTAGTTGCTCCGTGGCACATGGGATCTTCCCAGACCAGTGTCCTGCACGTTGGCAGGCAGATTCCTAACCACTGCACCACCAGGGAAGCCCCAGGATAGAAGAATCTTAAGACTGAAAGGGCCAGTTGATGGTGGCACACAGGAGTAAGGAGTGCTTTTTCACCTAGATACATCCTGGTGAAATTTCCCTTTCTTTCCTCCCTCCCTTCCTTCCTATTGAAGTATAATAGACTTAAAATATCATTAGTTTCAGGTATACAACATAATGATTCAGTATTTTTATACATTAACAAAATGATCACTATGATAAGTCTAGTTACCATCTGTCACCTTACAAAGTTATTACAGTATTACTGACTATATTCCCTATGCTGTACATTACATCCCCTGACATTTATTTTCTAACAAAATTTGTACCTCTTTATCTCCCTCACCTATTTCACTCATCCCCCTACCCCTCTCTCATCCCCCTGTTTGTTTCTGTATCTGTAACTCTGTTTCTGTTTTATTTGTTCATTTGTTTTTTTAGATTTTACATGTAAGTGAAATCATAGGGTATTTGTCTTTGTCTGACTTATTTCACTTAGCATAAATACCCTCTAGGTCCATCTGTGTTTTTGCAAGTGGCAAGAGTTCATTCTTTTTTTATGGCTGAGTAATATTCCATTGTATATATATCTGGTGAAATTTCTTAATTCCATAACTTAAAAGAAAATTTTGAACTCTTCCGGGGAGAAATAAGCTATATGCAAAGGAATGAGAATCAGAATGACATCAGACTTATTTGTGACACTAAATACTAAAAGACAGTGCTTTGAGCATTGTCTGTAACTGAATATTTTAAACCTAAATTTCTATCCTCAGCCAAATTATCACTTAAGTATGAGAACAAAATTAACTTTGGAGTATGCAGACTTGTGCCCTTTTTGAAAAAAATACTATAGGATATTCTAAAACATCACAAAAAATAAAGCCAAGAAGTGAAGATCCAAGGCATAAGAAACATTAGTGAGCATAAAAGTAATTTCCATAACATGACAGCTGAATTTGGATCTCTGAAATGGTAGAACTATAATGTTAAAAATAATAATTGTTTAACAGTATGGAGCTACAGTAATTAACAAAATGAGGTGCAAATGGGAAATGAAGAGGGGAAGCAAATGGTCTAAGAAGGTTTTCTTATTCAAGGAGAGATTATGCTGATTAGTCCACATTGATAAATATGTATATGTGTGTATGTATGTCTATATATATACACACATACACACATACTGTTGAATGATTTGTTTAAAATTTAACGTTAGGTACTAGTAAGAATAGCATGTAGAACTTCCAAGCGACCCTGCATGGAGTGGGGAAGTAAAGGAACGAGGAAAGTTTGATCAATTTAGTAAAAGTAATAAAGGAAGAATAACAAGAAAACATTATGTAGGAAATCAAAAATAAGATTGTAGGAATAAAATCAGTCATGTCAGTGATTACAAAAAATGTGAATGAGATAAAGTCACCTATTAAAGGCAGAAATTCTCATAAGGTTAACACAGTGATGACAAAATCTAGCTAGGTATTCTTTATAAATAAAACACCAAAAACCAAAATGGTCCAAAAATTGAAAATAGAGGAAAGATTTCATGTATGACCATGTTGAAATCTGATAGAGCTATGAGGGTTTTGGGGGTTTTGTTTTTCACATGCTTTTGAAGTATTTATGAATGTCCTGGCAAATTTTGTCCAGTAAGAGAGAACAGGTTCTTGAAACCATTTCATTATATATTTTTACAAAATAATGTAGTATGGTACTTGGGTCTAAAATGGATAGTGTTTATTCTTTCATATATTTTGGATTTATATAGCTCCTTCTAAAAAGGTATCTTCAAGTCTTCAGGTAGAGTAAAATCTTAGTAGAAAATAATCTTTTTGTTATTAAGAAATTAAGCCAGTGGACCTTTATTTTGGAATAGTATTAAAAAACAAAACTCCATATCAGTAAAGAATTTAAATAGCTCTTAGCATTTATTAAAAATAGGAGTACTAACATATTCAAAAGGGAAAATTCCTATAAATGAATGAAAATTACTACCATTTTCCTTAATGCCCTGTTTTCAGATTAATCATTAAATAAATATTTACTTTCTGGCCCTGAACTGTGTGTTGTACACACAGTTGTACACACTGTGAGGTACAAAATAAGATATTGCCTTTGCCTACTTTGAATTTTATTCATACTGTGACAGCTCTCTCTGTGGAGCGATTAAGTGGTTTCTTATACCAAGTTCTAAAACATGTTTAATCTGGTATAATTTACCACTAATTGCAGGAAAATAATCATAGCTAACATTCACTGAGTTCATCTCTGTCTATCCACACATAACACAGTATTTTCACATAGTAGCCACCCTGACATTAAATGAATGCATGCCAGGTATTGGGCTAAAAGCTTTAATTCAATACCTAATTTAATACTCTCAACAATTAGGAGTTAGCTGACATTATTTCCCCTGTTCTATAGATGAAGAAACTGAGCTTCAGATAATTGAAATGACCTTGCCCAAAGCCACAGTTGTTAAGTGACAGAATGGGACTGGAATCCAGTCTGGTGTAAAGAGGAGAGTGGTGAGGATTTGTATTGGTATAGAATTTATTGCTGTGTATGCTTCCTGTTTAGACTAAGGCATATAACCATTTGCATAAATGTTATTCTGTTCAAGTAACCAGGTTCCACACCTGCTCTCAGCATCTGTCCCCTCAGTGCCATGAGCAATCTTCCAGTGGTATTTGTTCATCATAGTACAAAATGGTACAGAGGAGGACAGGAGGCAGTTTGGGGGAAATTTGACCACCGTGCCTGAGGGGAAGAGTTTCTCTTCTAATCAGTGATTAATATGCCTCTCCTGATTTTAGAAATCCATCTCTGGATTTGCCTTTTCAGGGGGTCATTAAGATCCCACTGTCTCTTGGATGCTTTGCTCTGTTAGGCAGGAGATGCAGGCAGAGAGAAACTCCCTTGGCATGAATTAGGCAGCAGAGAAAACCCTTGCCGAGTGGGAGTAACCTGTCACAACCTGGTTTTCTCTGGCTAAATGACCAGTCTTGTCTAGTCGTAATGCCATTACAACATTCCCATTCAGATCCCCATGACCCAGTAATTGTTTTGGGAATGAGTGCAAAGCTATCAGACACCAACTACTATAATTAGAAAAGGGAAAAACAGACACTTACCAGAGCTAACGTCTTTAGGCTGGAGCGTTTACAGCACTTTTTGTGGGGGGGGTTATGGAGCCTCTTTCTCAGTTTTGCTTCCTAAAATACAAACTATACAGTTTTCGGGTTCTTGCATTCCAGTTTTTTTCCTTTCTGCAGTGCACTCTTTCCTTTCCCCCCCTATTTTAATCGGAGTACAAATTGCTGTCAGCACATCGAGTTCATGTGCCAGCCACATTCAGAACAGGGTGTTCTGTGCTCTTCAAAACAAAATTGCTCTAGGGCAGTAAGAGAACAATAAGTCAGAGCTCCAGTTTAAGTGATGTTTTGCAGCAGACTGGGCTCACTTGATGTGGTTACACTCGGATTGCGCAGCAAGGCTCGGGTAATTTGGTTCGGTTTGACTTCGTGGGGTTTGGAGGACCTCCCCCCTTTAAGTTACGTAGACTTTAAGTCAAGAGAAAATGTTGTCCCTTTTTAACTTGTGTATTTCTTTCTCTTCCCAAAAAAACCCTAAGTAGAAGCATCCTGTATGTACTTTTATTCTCTTTGGGCACGTCATAGATCATTTACTTCCCGTAAATCACGCTGGTTGGAATTAGCAACAGACCTCCTGAGCCCTAGAGGCCAAGCTCCCAGTGAGTCATGATGGTTATTATTAAATATTTATTAAATGAGTTTTTGCACTAAGCGATACAAGGTTAAAAGCAACCACAGGTCTTCTACAGCCAGAGCTGCCATGGTTTTCTTTGGTAGCAATTATCAAGACAATTTAAAAAAAAAATTGGATCTATGGGAGCCAGGCATGTCTGCATCTGTCACCATGATGGAGGTCCCTGCTGCAGCAGTCAGCTCCAAGGTGGGGAGGAGTTCTTGTCAGCTGTCTTATAGAACTTGTCACACCAGTGTTCCAATTCTAGAAACCAGTTAATCTAGCGAGAGTGTTTGCTACTTGTAGATGTAAAGAATCAATGGACTATACTCCCTGAGGCTGTGATACCTCTTCTTGCTATGACATTCCAGATAATGTCAGTATTAAAAGGTTTTATGTATACACGTAAAGACTGCTGCGTGTGTGCACGCACGCATGCGTATCAGTTTATCAATTTAAGACTCTGGTACTGTAGGTAGTGCTTATTCAGGTTCAACTTAAAAGAGATTTAATAGAAAAAAAAGATTGGTCCCTATATAAGGTAGTAAGTATTTATAAGAGTTATTGCAAATGTTTCCCTATTAGGTGGCCAAAAACATTAGTTCTACCATATATTGTTTCTCTTAGAGAGACCGGCTGCAGTGAACATTTTTTTTTGCTTTCTTAATTATGCCTTCATTATACTTTGACTTGAATTTTTTTTTTGCTTGCCTGCTTGCTTGACTTATCTTTCCCAACATGTTTATTAGTAGCCAATATTTTCTTTCCCTAATATGAAGGGTTATCACATGTAAAGAGAACTTCTGAAATTATTTATATAATTTTAATATCAAGTATATGCATCAAGCCGAAAAACCAGCCTAGGAAACTGACACACAGGCAGGAATCCTTCACAGAGTCTCTGGATTTCCTGTTTTGAAAACACATTCAAACTTGATCAACCAAAAACCACAACGAATGTACTGATAGTTTCCTCCCCCACTAAATGTACTCTCCATCAGGGAGGAAAACACTTCTAACAATAAACCTCACTCAGAAAGATCTGTCAACTAAGTTGTGAGCTACTAGGATAATAAATCTCAATGCTTGAGATATTCTATAATACGTGGACCGAAACTCACTTTGCTCAGCAAATCTTTTTTCATGAAAAGTGTCATCACATTAGTCTAAATTAAATTTCTTGGGCAGATTTAAAAATATTTAAAAACACAAGTTTTCAAACTCTCAAATTCTTTAGAAACACCAGCCTTTACTCCAGTAAAAAATATATTAAGCCTAGGATTCCTTGCAGAACCTCTCTAGTGTGTATGTATTTGAAAATAATAAAGTTGAATTTATTTTGAAACTATTTCCAATTCAAAAGAACTTTCACTCTGCTGCAAGCTAAGCTGTATTTTATCTAGAACATTCCAAAAGTGAGTTAATAGAGAGTCATGTGCATTTGTGAGTATGGGACATAGAACAAAATTTCTGTATGCCACCTCCACCCTGAGAGCCAGTCTAGCTCTTGCCCCTGTTTAGAAGGTCTGACTCGAGAGTCAGGCCTTCTCTAGTTTGGCCCAAGCGTCTTCGACTCCACCCTATGTCTGCAACGGGAACAAATCGGGATGGTATTAATCCTAGTGACTTAGAAAACGGTAGAGAACGTCAAAGCATAAATATCCATGTGACATTTCGGCCCCTAGTGTCTATGCCACTGCTGTTTACTCTTCAGGGTTTCTCTCATTTCCTAGGCCTGGGCTAAAGGTAACCTGATCAAATGATTAACTACAGGAATTAGCTTTGAAGCTGGTTTCTGGTCTACATTGAGAGTTATATTACTGGGCCATAGAATCGTAGAATTTTAGAGCTTCAAAGGACCTTTGAGATCAAGTAGTTCAAAAGTAGAGTAAGTTGGAATTGAATTTGTATTTGGAAAATAATTGTCTCCTGGAACGAATGTAACAGAACAAGTGATTTTTAGTCTCTAAAGCAAGTTATTGATCTAAAGTAGATCAACCAGTCTCAGAAAAGAAGCATTTTAGGAATTCCTTACATTTGAATCAAGGCCATTATATTACAGAAGTAGGAATAAAAAATTTTCTTATGAAAGACAAATTATTACATTGCTTGTCGAATGTTGTGCCGTCATACAAGCCATCCATTTTTCTTATTGAGTGAAAGACCTAAATGGAAAGGAATGAATATCTGTAATATTAAACGTAGTTGGAAAGTTTCAAAGAATTGTTTATCTCAGAAGAAAAAGTCTAACCAAGAGAAAAATATATATCTGTATGTGTTTTCCTATTTTATATTAACATAAAAGCCCCTTATGTAAAATTACCCTGGGAATGAGCTGAGTTTGAGTGCAGTGAGGAAGTAGGCCCTGAGAAATTGACCTCTTCACTTAACGTTTCAGAGGAGGGGGTTGAGTAATTTGATTTGTCGAGTTATAGGAGACTATTGATTCCTTCACATTTTACATTTATTACTGCACTAAGGGATTACAGATATGTTGATGATGTTGCCTTTGGCCTTTTCATTTTTATTCAAACGTATTTGTGAATGAGATTAAAACTCTCAAAGAAAAAAAAAGCTTCTATATTCAGTTAACCCTTTAATATCACTGGGGAAATAGCCATTCGGTTGTTTTTCAACCCAAGCATCCGAAGCCAAGATGCAGTATTAAATGTTTAAGCCTTTGTATACTTGATATTAAGTTTGTGGCATTTTGATAATTACCTATTAAATAATCTAGTATTTCTTGTTTTGTGTTATAGGTGAGGAAACCTCTCTCATATAGTAGGTTTAAGTTAAACCTGTGTTTCCACTTTATTATCCTCTAAGCTATCTTACTGATGTAGTTATCAGTAATTATAAGTTTAAACTTAAAACAGAAAGAAATATGATTGTTCTTAAATTTCCAGACTGGGTAGACTAAGCTTCAACAAGACATACCACGTATGTCTCTAGATGAAATGAGGAAGGAGAACTACTCATTTATCACGTCCCTGAATTAGCCAGTCACAAAGAGCAGCTCTGTTGACTGTCCTTCTCCTCTCCCTCAGTCCACCTGGAAGGCCGCTGTGGTGGAAGGATGTTTGATTGCAGAGATGTGGGGTTCATAGTTGGCGAAGGAGAAGACCACGACATTCCAATCGGAATTGACAAAGCCCTGGAGAAAATGCAGCGTGAGGAACAATGTATTTTGTATCTTGGACCACGGTAAGCAGCATACCAGTTCAGTACACAGTGAAGTTATCTAAAGAACAGGGATACACTTGCTTTTTCAATCAACCTTTTGCTATTTTCAGTGAAGTTAAGGCCAACAGTGGAAACAATTAATTAAATCAGGCTACAGTTAGTCACAGAGTGAGTTAATGGGCCTTATAATATTACAGACATTTGTAAGCCTATTCACTTGATTGATGTGTGTTCAGGGTAGGACTGACAGCAAGTTTTGCTTTTCTGTTTGTTTTGCCTGCCATATTGCCAAGAGAGGAAGCTGTTGGCCCTTCTCACATGATTCTCTTGCCCCTTCTCTCCTTTTCTCTAAATTAGGCAGGAGGCAGTAAAACGTGGGGGTTAGAAGTTGAAGAAGCACTTGGATGATTTATTACCACTTGAATTTGTGCCACCTGTTCTTATACAGACTCCCTGAAAAAGAAGTGTTCTTCCTGGATCTAAAGGCAGCAGAGATGACTCATTTTTGCCTAAATTTTTCCCATCATAAGGATATCCATTAGCACTACCAAGCTTAGAACTATCAGACACTAAGTCTCTCTTGTGAAAACATGTTTGGTATTATTTTTAGATCTAAAATTATACCATGAATCCAACCCTTCTATCTTGAGAAGTGGACCCTTGAGAGAAACCAGGGTGTTTTGATTCTGTTTGTGTGAAAGTGCATCTGCTTATCTCATGTTTCCTCCCTCTCTGGATCCTTGGATTTCAATCAGTAGGATTTTGAGTTATTGAGAATCTTGATGACCTGCACTTACCAATAGGCAATATTGTGCCTTTTGTACAGTTGCTTGCCTTTGTGTAGCCTCGGTCGTAATCCAGTGGCATATTTACCTTTGCCCTAACACTTGAGCCATTAATCGTATTTCTTAAGTGATGTTTTAGTCATGCCACTACCCACTTGAAAATCCTTGCAAAATGCTCTACACCTCGAGCCCTTTAGAGCTTTCACTGAGACACCTTTTATTTAATACCTTCTTTTTCTCTGTCTTATTCCTTTTTCAACTAGTATATTCCCACCTTAGTGTGTTTTATTTACATTTACTATGTATTTGTAGTTCACTTAGGTGAATCTGTTTCTATAAGGAACTTTTTAATTCAGGTGGTGCTATCTCTTCCATATCCAAGTAATATCTAACTATTTTTAATCCAGCATTCCAAAGTTACAGTAGTTCTAAACTCATATAAACAGAGTGGTATTTATGTCCATGTGTTTTCAGATCTAAGTTCCTTGAGGATGAGTTCTCTATACATTGTGAGCATATAATATGAATTGGTTCATTACATTTTAACCTAGCTGACAAGCCAGTTGTGGGAACAGATGTCTCAAGTTTAATGGCAAAGGGAAACAGGAATTATCCTTATATTTACTAATGCAAATAGTTCCTTGCAAGTTTAAATTGTTGTATGATTAGTGATTTTAAAAAAAAAAACATGCAACTTACCAGCTGTGTACTCGACTCTCCTAAGCCTTTAGTTTCCCTTTATGTAAAATGGGGATAACGGTATCTCCCGTACAAAGTTGTGGAGGACTGAATGAGATAATGCATGTAAAGAATGTAGCAAAGTGCCTGACACAGCCAAACCCTTAGTATGTTAGCTATTTTTGCTGTTGTGATGATTATCTCTCTCTTCCATTTTACTCTCAGACCATAAGGAAAGGGAAACCCCATTTTAACATATGGTAGATTTTTCAGGCATAAAAGTTGTCGACAAGTTTTCATAAATTACTAGATATAAAAGTTTTTTCATATGTTTTATGGAAATAATTTAGCATAGTTAGAAAGGAACATGTTCTTTTTTTTTTTTTTTTTTTTTTTTTTTTTTTTTTTTTTTGTGGTATGCGGGCCTCCCACTGTTGTGGCCTCCCCCGTTGCGGAGCACAGGCTCCGGACGCGCAGGCTCAGCGGCCATGGCTCACGGGCCCAGCCGCTCCGCGGCATATGGGATCCTCCCAGACCGGGGCACGAACCCGTATCCCCTGCATCGGCAGGCGGACTCTCAACCACTTGCGCCACCAGGGAGGCCCAAGGAACATGTTCTTTTCTCTTCAAGATGTTGCTTAGTATGTTGAGGAGTCATTAAAAGTGCAGAGTCTACACCAGGAGACTGTCCACACGGGTGCTGCGTAAGATTATCTGTGTATATAGAGAATCCCTGCCCACCGGGCATGCGGTGAGCATGTGCGGTGAATTTGCTTGTCTTACCAGAGTCCCAGTTATAGATACATTGCATTTGAGTGTGGCTATAAATACGGCTGTTGCAAATATGTGTTCTGTGTTACTCTTAGTGTCATCTGTATTTCACGCTCCAAAAACCCCAGGGCATATACCTTCTCTTTCATTCTGATAGACTCCTTGGCAGGATGTTTTCATAGTAAGGAGTTCCTAAAACACTTCCAGAGAAGCCATTTTCTCTCTTCTCATCAGGACAATGTCTTTAATATTGTTTTAAATACGGTGACTGATTAAGCTCTTTTGTTTCAGGTAAAATATGGCTAGTATTAGCTTTTTGCTTTTTTCTTCCTTATCTTCTGTCCTGCACCAACCCCAAACAAAAACATAGGCTGCCAAGAGCCAGAGTATCTCAATTATGCGGCAGTGTGGGTCAAAAACTAAACAACTTTCTGGGACACACAGAGTCTGAATTTAAATCCTGGCTCTACCACTGCCTCTTTGTGTGATTCTCAGGAAGCACTTCTCTCTGAGCCTCAGTTTCTTCATCTGTAAAAAGGAAGCAGTTGGTAAGAGCAGTTGCATACAAGGTGCAGGTGCTTCTTGTATGCACATAAAGGCTTAATGGTCATTAGCAGTCATTATTTGTATCTCTGCTCTCTGCAGGCACCTGTCAGTTTAAGAACATTGATACTGGATTCCTTCTGTTACTGTAATCCAGCTTGTCTTTTGGTTAAGCCTAGAATTCCTCTTGTGGCCTTCTGTCTTTCAGTCAGATGAATTTGTGTGCCCTGGGTCCCTCCTCGCCCAGCCTAATCCAGCATAAATCAGACAACTTTCTGTAAAATAGGAAGTCAGGTTAAATGCTCACAAAACAGTTCGGTATGAGCTTACGCCTCCCCAGGATTGTGTTCCACATGTGTCTTCACAGAGTTTCTTCATTTGAACCCAGGAAAGACTGTAGAAATCATATCCTTCCTTAGTATTCTTTAATCCCGTTGATGATAACCAGAACAATTTGGTGCCTGCCCTCAACCCAAACCCTCACCCTCCTCGCCCCCAGCCACGGAACTCCTATTTTTAAGCGTTGTAAGGCAGCTCTTCTCGTCCTCGGCACTATTGACATTTGGGGCTGGATATTTCTTGGCTCGGGGAGCTGTCCTGTGCATTGTTAAGATGTTTGGTAGTGTCCCTGACCTCTACCCACCAGAAGTCAGGAGCATCCTAGTTGTGACAAACCCCAAATCTCTAGACATTGCTAGCTGTCCCTGATAGGGATAGGGGATTAACCCCTTTTGAGAGCCACTGGTCTAAGGCAAGTGCCAGAGCATCTGTTGGGTTTGTACCTGTTTAGCACAGGGCTCCAAATAGAACATGCTGTCAGTAAACACATGCTCAGTGAGGACTCACCTGCCTACCTGATTCCCATCAGTTAAGGAATGTTCTTTTATTTACCAGATGGCAGAGACAAAATAGCAGATATATCGGTCTAAGAGCTCAAAGTAGAAAACTAGTCACCACTTCCTACAGTTGGCCACTGGTAATTATGTCCTCTTTTATTTCTTTGCTGAAGATACCCTTTGCCCTGCTATTAAAACTACCACACCCCATTCCTACCAGCTCTCACTCCATCTCTGTGCCTCTCTCTGGCTCCAGCTTCCATTTTCTTGTGTAACAGGGGAGGTAAATGAGTAAGCATTTTCTTCCTGAAAAATTCAGGCAGGGAGTAAAGAAGTGGTACAAATAGCAAGAGATGAGTGTTCCCACTCTAGTCCTTTTGCCCCAGAGAAAACTGAAGGTATTAATACATCAACTTGGCTTTGGCCTGGTTTCAAACCATAGCCTGAGAGTTTGAGTTTACTAAGATTTTTGCAGTGCCATTCCATATATTAAAGAGTAGTTTGCTTGAAACAGATGGAGCAGAGTATATTCCGGTGAACGTTTTCCTAATATGCTGGGCATTGTTCTGCATGCTGGGAAACCACTGAGCCAGACAGACAAAGCTCCATCAGAATTTCCATTCTAGTAGATGTGTACTCCTTAGAATGCCTTGGATGTGTTAAAATTTTAAATGATCCCCAAAAACAAATTTATATATCCCCGTAATTTTATTCAGTAAGTTTTGGCTAAAAAGTGTAGTGTTTTACAGTGTTATAGCCAGAGAGCTATGAGAATACAGTACAGAGTATTTCTCTTGATGAGGTATTAGAGTTTGCTGGGGCTGTTCTTTTTGAGTATACATTTGTTTTCTGGTATGGTTTCTGAAAGTCTTGAAGAAACACTATGAGGACGTATATCCTTCCTGATATCCTTTCCCCCATTTATCTGACTGGAAGTGGTACTTTTGGAAGGGGACAGCACTTTAAAGTTAAAAGCTTATTAAAACATACCTCTCCCAGGGCCTCCCTGGTGGCGCAAGTGGTTGAGAGTCCGCCTGCCGATGCAGGGGATACGGGTTCGTGCCCCGGTCTGGGAGGATCCCATATGCCGCGGAGCGGCTGGGCCCGTGAGCCATGGCCGCTGAGCCTGCGCGTCCGGAGCCTGCGCGTCCGGAGCCTGTGCTCCGCAACGGGGGAGGCCACAACAGTGAGAGGCCCGCATACCGCAAAAAAAAAAAAAAAAAAAAAACAACAACAAAAAAAACATACCTCTCCCAAACAGCACTGTAATGATTATAGTGCCTGTCTTCTCTGGGTCCTGATAAAGCTTCAGGGAAAGCCCTTATAGTCAAATAATGGCTGTTTTACAGAAAGAACTAGATATAAAATCAAGCAGAAAAAGAGACAGTGACATTTAAAATCACATTAAGCAAGCTGTCCCAAGGAGTGCAGGTATTGCATTACATATGAATATGAAGAAGAAAACTAACTGTAGCCTGGTTTCTTAAAAAAACCACAGCAGTGATACTTGGCACTATATCTTCTGATCAACATCTGGTTTGTCTTCAGGGCCTTTGATGTGTGTAGTTTGCAAGTGATAGC
The DNA here is from genome assembly GCF_025265405.1 of Mesoplodon densirostris. Classification (NCBI taxonomy): domain Eukaryota; kingdom Metazoa; phylum Chordata; class Mammalia; order Artiodactyla; family Ziphiidae; genus Mesoplodon; species Mesoplodon densirostris. Next base: position 38,888,839 of record NC_082670.1, read on the forward strand.
TCTATGCTGATGTGATGCCTCAAAATACTGAAGGGGTGCCTAGAAATACACCAATTCTTTAAAGTTTTATTTTTTTTACTCTCCATTTCAGATATGGTTTTGGAGAGGCAGGGAAGCCTAAATTTGGCATTGAACCTAATGCTGAGCTTATATATGAAGTTACACTTAAGAGCTTCGAAAAGGTGAGAAAATACCAACTTCTCTGAAATCATGACAGATTTCTTCTCCATCCACTTCTTGTAAATTAGTATCTTATATTACCAGGTGGTATAGATAGATGGTATTTGTTTGTATATTGTGCTTTTCATGACCAAGTTTGTCTCCTGTCTCTGACGCTGCTACTAGAGCACAGGACAACTGATACAGCACAGCTGATACACAACCAAGGAGCTCAGTGTTCTTATTTTGTTCCTATGTGTCAGCCTTTTTTTTTTTATTAACTTTTTTGGGTAGAAGCCAAGACTTGTTCCCTTATTTGTTCCTAGACTTGTTCTTTTTGTACTTTTTTTCCTGGGTTGAAGACAAAAAGGTTCATGTTCTTGCCAAGCAGCTCCTTGGGGGAGTGGGGTGCAGTTTTCCAGGGCTGGACGGATCATACCCTTCACAGGAGTTGTGAAGAGGCCTTCACTGTGGCTCCAAGTTATCCAAAATGCAAGGGCTTCATGGGCCACCAAGCTCTGTGGCAAGGAACACAAAGAACAAACCTGCTAACCCTAGACTTTTTCTTTTTGTACCTGTCCAAGTAGAAAAAAAGAGAGCGTTTGCCTCAGGTTCCAGAAATGGCACGCCTCCTTGAGTGTATTTCCATCTCAAACCCGCCTCTGGAAGCTCCCAGCAGCAGCTTCCCTGGACAAACGCAGAGCATATGCCTGAGCTAGGTACGCTGTCCCATCCAGCTACATCCTCTGCACCACCAGAACCCAGCCCTTCCCCGAGAACCTCAGGAACTGCATCTTGTAGACCTTTTTCATCCCCACAGTGCTACCTCCATGTTCCATACTTCAAGCTTTGGACTGGAAACGTGACTGTTTTTATGTTATTAGACTCAGAAAGGAAATCATTGTCCTGTAGGCCTCTAACTTTGGGATCCTCCCCGAACAGTGATGTTCCTAATCATAACACCTTCCCCAAAACAAACATATGCTCTTGTCACAACCATTGCTTGTTGTCAGGTAACGTCTTCTGAAGTCCTGCTAGCTCAGTACTGATCCTCCAAAGCTGTCTTCACAACACAAAGTGGTTTTTATTTTTAAAGAGGGAGAAAATAATTTTTAGCAATAAAGTAACCCCCACCCCTTCTCATCACAGCCCAGTGGACCTTGTACACTCAGGAGCCTCCTCACGGTAGTACGCCACAGCAAGCCTGTGCTCAGTCACGGCTGCAAGGGCATAGGCCAGGCTGCACTGCTAGGTGTATTTGAAACCACGTGATCAATCCAAGAAGAAGATACAAGAATTGCAAATATATATGCATCCAGCATAGGAGCACCTCAATATATAAGGCAGATGTTAACAGACATAAAAGGAGAAATTGACAGTAACACAATAATAGTGGGGGATTTTAACACCCCACTTAGATCAATGGACTGATCATCCAGACAGAAAATCAGTAAGGCAACACATGCCTTAAATGACACTGTAGACCAGATGGACTTAATTGATACTTATAGAGCAATCCATCCAAAAGCAGCAGAATACACATTCTTTTCAAAAGTGCACATGGAACATTCTCCAGGATAGATCACATGCTGGGTCACAAAGCAAGCCTCAGTAAATTTAAGAAAATTGAAATCATATCGAGCATCTTTTCTGACCACAGTGCTATGAGATTATATTTCAAACCATGTGACAGTGTGTGGCAGTGATGGAGGCAACATGAATTCATTTTCTGTTTTGTAATACTAAGAATAGATTTATAATCAATAAAGACTGAACCCAATATAAAAAATGCAGAACGCTTGTTATTAGATTTTTAAATAATAAAGTTAAATTGTTAAGAATCAACATAGGGTTGCCAGGAAGACTAGTAACTCTCATTATTCACTTTAAAAAGGAGGGGATATATATACCACTGTCTTTTGAATAGAGAATTTCATATTTACCCACTTAAGCTTCATAATTCTTATGCAGTAAATAGCACTGACACAGCCATTGTCATCTTCCCTAAAGGACTCCAGATTGTTCTGTTGACTCTTTATGATCCAGCTGTTCATAATGAAAGTGCAGTTGTCCCTGGATATGTATCTATAATGGGGGAGGAGTAATGATACACACAGTATAAGTTAGCAGGTGATCATGAAAGCATTTGTTTACATCTTGGCATCACCTCTATCCTCCCAATTATGTTTTCCTTGAAATTCCCCAAGTACGCATCTGCAAGTTGCTACAGTTTGGAGGCTTTATTATGTCTGGTTGTTTCAGAGTGGAGAGACAACTACATGACCTGGAATTTTTAAAGTGTGTATGAATATACAACTGTGACTTGACTACAATAGTGTTACCATTTTAGAGTTGAAAAACTGAGGCTTGAGAGAAACTTGCCTAAATTATAATAGTAGTTTAGGGGCAGAGTTTGCAGGAGGGAGATAAGGGGCCCCAGCTTCCATTGTGTGGCCTCACCTCATAATTCTAAAGGTGCATTCTTTAACGATGCTCAACAGTTCATCTTCCTTACGGTATTACTGCCTGCACCTCCCTCTTGAGCAGCATGGATCAAGCTACAGCTTTGTCCTCATGGAAAGTGAGTTCTAGCCTAGCAGTGCATTGGCAAGGGCACACAGTTTTAAAAGCCAGTGTGTTTTGGGGGTGTGGGTATCCTCTAGGAGTAGCTATTGTTTCTTCTTATGGACATCAGCTGATGCTTTTTCCTTCTCTGTTCATCTAACCATTGTCACACATTTATACAACAGGCCAAAGAATCCTGGGAGATGGATACCAAAGAAAAATTGGAGCAGGCTGCCATTGTCAAAGAGAAGGGAACTGTGTACTTCAAGGTATGTGAGTCTTTGTACAATCCTTTCTATCTCAAAGAATTTATTCAAGTATCAGTTAATTGTGCTGATATTCCCTATTCTGAATTCTATACCTTTCTGGATAAGAATAAGCCTAAATTTTTACAAGTCTGTCATTTTCAGTATAAGAAATGGTGAGACAGAATGAATTATGTGACAAAAAGAATACAAAAGCCTCTTGTACACATTCTACTCTAGATTGTAAGCCTCTGCAAAGTCAGACCAGGTCCGGCTTGCCCACCCACCATGTATCACTCAAGACCTAAAGCATCTTGATTGGTACATAGTGGTCACTCAACAAGTGTTTGTGGGACGAAACAAAGAATGAATGGAATAATTGTTAGTAGAATTCAAAGGGCTAAGTTTCATATCATTTTCCTTTCCACTGTCTTGGGGAAGTCACTTAGGTACATGATAAAAGGAAAGATCATGCACAGATTTCAAAAGGAACTGGCAGGAGGAGAGTATAAGTTTCTTCTAATGTCCAAGATGATCCCTGCCACACTTGCTTTTGTGAGAAAAAAGCAGAAATTCCTGAACGATATTTGTCATTTATTGGTTCTTGAAAACACTTTCTTGTAATCTAGGAATGTGTTGTTTCCTCACTTAGATTTTAGACCCCCAGATACAATAAAAAAAGAAACAGGGGCTTCCTTGGTGGCACAGTGGTTAAGAGTCTGCCTGCCAATGCAGGGGACACGGGTTCGTGCCCCAGTCCGGGAGGATCCCACATGCCGCGGAGCGGCTGGGCCCGTGATCCATGGCTGCTGAGCCTGCACGTCCGGAGCCTGCGCTCCGCAACGGGAGAAGCTACAACAGTGAGAGGCCCGCGTACTGCAAAAAAAAAAAAAAAAAAAGAAACAGCGCTTTGTCCAATTCTAATCAGAACATACTATCCATTGCTTCCCCATTGCCAAATATTATACCTTCTCCACATCAAGCAGAAAGGGCTTAGCGCAGAAGAGAATGAGAGAAAGAATGGGAGTTTTGTCAAGGTTTCTTTTTTTTCCTTGCTGCTGTGATCCAGGAGGAAAAAAAAAACAATTAGATGATGTTTTCAGCAGTCTATAAAGCAGTGATACATCAGTGTACTTCAACAAGTCTTCATGGAGAACCTGCTGTAAGACATGTCCTTGAGTTGACAGCCTTGTCTGGAGGGAGGGGAGGCAATATTAACCCACATGAAACAACTAGAGAATTATGTAAGACTGTATAACCAACATAGAATTACACAGCCAGAGGGCAACAGGTATGATTATTATTTTCTAAACTTTGAGAGGAGCCCCATTATTGAGTCATGAAATCAGTTTAGTGGAAGTGTATTGCCTTATGTAGTAAGGATACACTTCGTTTCACAAAACTTTGTTCGGTTGTGTGTGAGTGCGTACTAGGTCATAATTTAAAACATTGCTTACTGTGGGTGTAGCTAAAATATAATTATTTATATTTATTTATAACTATTACATATATTAAAATAATGTATGGATCACCAGAAAGCATTAGGATATGGCAGAATGACCTCTGAATTGGGGAAACTGGGCTTTATGGCTCCAAATGATTTAAAGTCATTTATGGTCCAAAGAGATTATTTTTTCATGTGAAAAGTGAGGGAGTTAAATTAGAAGATTCCCAAGTTTCCTTCCAGCCCTAAAATTCGGTGCGTTTCTGAAGTCTCAAGAACAATTTTGATTTTTTTAAATTCTAATTGAGGTATTGGATACCTCTGTAACTATGCAGGTAGATTCCAGATGAGTTATTTGTAGACCCAAATACCTAATACACTAGAACAAAAGAAAATTTTCTGTAAAATTACTTAAGACCATAGGTCCTGAACTATGTTTTCCTATCTACTTGGAGTCCATAAAAGTCTTTAAGTGTATTTTTTATATTTCCCAAAACCTCTGAAAAGAATATTAACATTTGGTAGGGGGGTTGCGACTTTTGGCATTTGACTAGAATTAACTCAGTGTAATAAAACAGCTTGGCTATTCAGAAGCTCTAATTGGTTGCTGATGACTCAAATAATGTTGCGAAGCCACGTGTCATATAGCTGTGTCCTGAATATATACAGAGAGATGGCCAGAATTTACAATCAGCAACAGAAAGCAGTGCTAAATTGTCTGTACAGTTACTAAACTTTGTTGCTTCTTAGCATCATAACTGCAACAGTGATTTGTGTATTTCATAATATTATGAACCCTCTTAAAATTACAGATCTTTGGATAAAATCTGGATCAGCAGTCACACATATGGAACATATTATTTTTAACATGCAATTTGATAGACAAAATCTTTCAAAACATTAGTTTATTGGGGGAAAATTAATGAAAGGTTCAAAACCACTGACCTAAGACCTTTCCCCCAGAATGTCTCTGAACATTTTGTACTACTCAGAACTTCCCTGGAGGCACCTTCAATAATTTTAGGTAAAAGATCCCAGCAGTGATCCTAGTTTTACCTGTAAGACTTCAGAAATGGTTGGTAGGTGGGTTCCTATACACATTCCCTTTTCAAATGTCAGGGCAGGTTTCAATCTGCTGTGCTGCCTTCCCGACCCTCGAGTTTCCAGGGTGTTTGACTTGGCGCCCTGTGCACAGCGCAGAGCCCGGGTGTGCAGGCCAGAGCAGAGATGGGGTACATTGCATGCCACCCACACGTTGGAGCTCCATTTTCATTGACCTGTCGGTTTGGTTTACACGTAAGTGGGTAAGTCTCTCCCCGTAGTAGGGTAGAATTGTAATAAGCCTTTAAATAGGAGTGATTTTGGCGTTTAGAGTGTAAACTCCTATCAACCTCTGAATGCAAAAGAGAAGAAAGGTAGGAGAGGACTCTCTTCATTTGGCTCTGAAAATAATTATTAAGCACGTTTAACAACGTGACGTTATGCCAGGCATTGTGCAAGTCAGTTAAACAGACATGATTTTTGCCCTCATAGCTGACAGCATTCTGCGGGACAAGAGCATTAACTATCACACGTGTTTCTCTTTTCTGACTTGGAGGCAGAGTGGTAAGGCTGAGGACACTTTCTAACCAAGAGGTTCTTGCGCCCCCTTGTGTTCCTTGGGGAAAAAAGCATTTCTAAAGCAAGCTAGTTAAGGATCGTCCTTCAACCATGGAACCCTTTGCAGACAAACCAGGCTTTGCTATGTTTTGACTACCATTACTGAACCAGGAAACCAGTGCTATGATTTAGAAACAAGTCGTCTATGACTCTACGATTTTAGGTTAAAAAAACTAAAAACCTGCCCCTCTTTCTTGTTCCTTCACTCTTTTAGAGCAGGATTTCTCAACCTCAGCACAATCGACATTTGGGGCTGTATAAGTTCTGTTTGGCAGGAGGCTGTTCTGTGCATTTAGCAGCATCCCTGGCCCCTACCCACTAGATGCCAGTAGTACACACATATTCTCCAGTTGTGACAACAAAAAACATCTCTAAACATTGCCAGATGTCCCCTGGGGGCAAAATCACCCTAGTTGAGAACTCCTGTTTTAGTACATCAGAAGCAGAAATAACACAGAGGTCTTTGTTCATTAGAAGTTGAGATATAAGTAAAATTATATATAAGAAAAGGCTATCAATTAAAATGCTCTGTAAAGGTAAGGAACATTTATGTATTACGAAGTCTAATACTTTGGGGTTTTTTTTAGAAACCATAGCCTTTACCATTCTGATAGTCAGAACCTACTGAAGTGATAGGATCTGGATCTTTGTCCTCCCTGACTCTTCTTTTCTTTCTCTATGACAATATATTAAATAGTCAGAAAGGTAATTGGAGCACTGAAGATGGAGGAGGAGAGAGAGGAAGAAGAAACTTGGCGTAACAGGGAAGATGCCTGTCCTCACCTAATCTAAATGAAGTGACACCTCTTATTTTCACCTACGCCTCCATTTTGCTCCCAATGATTGAAAAACTTTTGATTCCATAGTTATATTCCTTTGACCTTAATGTTTACTTAGCACACCTTCATTAAGGGCCTCCTTATGTTAAACCCTGGATATTCCAAAAGGGATAGGACATGCTTCCTGTCCCAAAGAGCTCACAATCCAGTAAGAGAAAAGACAATGACAGAAAATGCCCAACCCTGAAACTGGTGAGGACTTTAATCTTGAGTAGTGGGCCTAAGGCTAAGACAAACTATAAGTACAGACAACGCCTGACTTACGGTGGTGTGAAAGCTATACACATTCAGTAGAAACCACACTTTGAATTTGGGGTTTGACTTTTCCTGGGCTGGCGATGTAATCAGTGGCAGTGAGCACAGCTCCCGGCCCTGCAATAACGGAGGCAAATAACCGATACAACCATTCTGGACCCACACAACCATTCTGTTTTTCACTTTCAGGACAGTATTCAGTAAATTACATGAGATATTCAACACTTTATTATAAAACAGGCTTTTTGTTAGATGATTTTGCCCAACTGTAGGCTAATGCCAGTGTTCTGATCACACTTAAGGTAGGCCAGGCTAAGTTATACTGTTTAGTAGGTGAGAGGTAGTAAATGCATTTCAGCTCACCTGGGGTGTGTTAGGAGGTAACCCCATTATAAGCTGAGGAAGATCTGTACTTTCAGACCCAGGCCCTCTCCTTGGAACTGGTCTACCCCATCCTTATCACCAAAAATCGACATCGGGGCTTCCTTTCTACAGATGGAGCTCATTTTTATGCCAACCACCTGAATTCCTTTATAACGGGAACATTCTTGTAGACTTGCTCTGTGATTTTTCTCTTAGTCATTGGGTGACATTTGGAGTGCATGGGGAGACATAACTCTACACGGATGTGTATGTCCTGCTTTGACTATGGTAAATCCTAGTGACATGATCTTAACACTGTTCATTGGTCAGACATTGAATTTAATGTCCTAAGGGGTCTGGCTGCAATTCTTCCATCTGGTGGGATGTGTCATGTTTTCGAGCTTATGGTCACCTCCTGCAGAGGAGACTCCTCACCTGTACCCCCATCTTATTTGCGTACTTACCAGCTATCACTCCTCTCATTCATCCTAAAATGGCAGCAAACACATTGTTTCAGCCCATTATTTCTTGTATAGACCAGATATAATTCATGTGAGTTAATTACACAATTTTTATTCACAATTTTTAGAATTCTAATTGGGTAAGAGAGCAAAAATATGGTTAAGAGAAAGAGCTTTCTCATGTAGTTAGGTGACTAACACCTGTGTGATTTATGTTTTATAGTTATTTATGTTGGATGGCTGCTCTTCAACTATGTATATTCCCATTGTCTATAGATCAGAGGTTAGCAGACCACAGCCTGTTTTTGTAGGTAAGGGTCTACTGGGATGCAGCCATGCCCCTTTATTTATATATTGTCTGTAGCTGCTTTTGTACTACCAAGGACAGAGTTGCAACAGAGACTGTTTTGTCTGCAAAGCCTAAAATATTATCTGCCCCTTTACAGGAAATATTTGCCAACCCCTGGTTTAAATAAGATTTGCTGGGTTTGGGACTAGCACTTGCCAAAATATAGTGTGTGCTGTGCAGTGCTGATCGTCAGGAGGAGAAAAGGGAAAAGTAACTTCCCTTCAAGTAAACTAGTGACATAGTCTACAGCTACTCACCAGCCCTTTGAAAGTTTGGTAAATTTTAGCACCAAAGAATGTAACCCAAAAGCCTTGATGCCCACCTGCTGAAAGAACTGCCCCCTCTGAAAAGGGTGAGATGGTAAATGCTGGACAAGAGCATTATGGTGCCCGGCCCTGCACCAGCTCAGAGGTCACTGGAACTTGAGAAGGAAGGGGGAAAGCTGCCTGGAGAGCCACCTCCTGAGAACAGAAGGAAATGATCAGATACCTTGGTTGGTACGAGGTGGTTGTCTCCTTTTGCAGATTTGCTTTTCTCAGGGAGGGCTGAGCTTACACTTCCTTTGTACCTGCTCCAGAGCCTGTACAGCAAGTAATTACTGGCTTTTCTCTGTTAGGGAGGCAAGTACATGCAGGCGGTGATTCAGTATGGGAAGATAGTGTCCTGGTTAGAGATGGAATATGGCTTATCAGAAAAGGAATCGAAAGCTTCTGAATCATTTCTACTCGCTGCCTTCCTGAACCTGGCCATGTGCTACCTGAAGCTTAGAGAATACACCAAAGCCGTGGAATGCTGTGACAAGGTAAAATGTCTTCGTGTGGAATGAATGTTAGATAGTCCGGATCTTTTTTCTCCATCCTCGTACTCAGTCGTCTTCTGCTTCCTCTCAGCCAAGCTTTGGATTTTTCATTTTGCTTTGTTTTGTTTGGGATTATTTGTTTCTCAGTAAGAATTGGGAAATTCAGAAAGTTTTTTTTTTACTACAGTCATACTTTCCTAATGCCTAGACTGTTTATAATAATACATTATGAGTAAAAGTTTTGATAAAATTAAGCAATTTTTATCCATGACCTTAAGTCGATGGTATTTGGTACCAGATTACACAATTTAATAAGAACATTTAACTGAAGCCTTTTAGGATTTTAAGAACAGACTGTGGCTGCTCATGCAGGGATATATACAAGTCACTTTTTATTATAATCATATTTATTCACTGACTAGGAATATACATAAATAATTTGCAAGACCCACAAAGCATCAGCATCCCTTATTACATCTCTATCATTAACATGTTAAGCAGCACCTAAGTACTAAAAGACCAGTAACAGTATCATGTGTACGATTCTGTTCTTTTCTACACTAGCTGATGCTATTGTGTTAGGTATTTGGTCTCAGAGTGAACAGTGTATATTATACTGTGGGTAAAAGCTAGTAACTGGATATATCTTAAAAGATAGACAAAGGAAAGAGGAATAACACGCAACTATTTCATACCTTCTTTGTAAGATTATTTTTGAAATTTAAGATTTTGAGTTTTGTGGATGTGTTCCCTATCATGTTATACTAAATTTTTGCCTGAGAAAATAATGTTATTATTAATTACATTTTTAAACTTTGTGCTTCTTTACTATAGTAGTATAAAGTCATTCAAAATTCAGACATTACAGAAACATACAAGAAACTGAGTCCATTCATAAAATTTCCATTGACCCTCTCCCAAGACCACAATCATTCATTTCCCACACATCTTCCTTTTGTTTTTCCATACATAGTAACATGTATATTTTTTAATGAGAATGTATAGATGTATAAAACAAGGACATCTTTCTGCATCTTATCAGTTCATCATATAACTCTTCTTCATTCTTTTTTTTTTTTTTTTTTTTTTTTTTTTGCAGTATGCGGGCCTCTCACTGTTGTGGCCTCCCCCGTTGTGGAGCACAGGCTCCGGGCGCGCAGGCTCAGCGGCCATGGCTCACGGGCCCAGCCGCTCCGCGGCATGTGGGATCCTCCCAGACCGGGGCACGAACCCGTATCCCCTGCATCGGCAGGCGGACTCTCAACCACTTGCGCCACCAGGGAGGCCCTTTTCTTTTTAAAGTCTATATAGTATCAATTGTATGCATCTATCATAATTTATTTAACAAACCGTTTTGGTAGATTTCCAGGTTTTTGATATTATAAATTATGTAGTGTTTCTCTGCATATGTGTGGAATTATTTCTCTAGGATAAAATTCCTAGGAGTGGAAATACTGGTTCAAAAGATGTTATTTTAATATATTTAAATTTTAATACTTCATATATTATTGAATATTATCAGTGGTTTCTTTTCTCAGTAGTATTGGCAACAAAAAATTCTTTTCATTTTTATTTCTTGGTTACCAATGAAGTTGCACATCTTTTCATGACTTGTTAGCCATTTGTGTTTCTTCTTTGAATTGCTTGTTCACATCTTTCCACCAGATTATTTGTTTTCTATTGATTGAGGTAGCCTCACATTATCACTGTTAACCATTTGTCTGACAGTAGGTACCTTGTTCTCACTTATTTGTCTTTGATGATGGTATCTTTTTCTGAAAAGAAAGTTTTAATATTTCATAGTAAAATCTGTCTTTTTAGAAAAGTCTTCCCCATCCTACAATAATTTTAAAAACCCTGTTCAGTACTTAAAACACCTACTCCAACTAGGTTTACTTTAAAAAAAAAAATAACCCTATTATATTTTATGGGGGGTTTTTTGCATCTAGTTGGTCCAGAATTTATTTGTGTGTTTATGATACGAGGTAAGAATCTAACTTATTTTCTACATGGATAGTCACTGTCTTGGCCCCATTTATTGCAAAGTTAATCCTTTCCCTACATGATTTACATTACCATCTTTGTGATTATTAAATCTTTTTGTATACATACACATGAATCTGTTTCTGAATGCCTTGTTCTCTTCCACTGACCTGTTTGTCCGTGGAGTACTTACCACTGTTTTAATAGTTTCAATAGTTTAATAGTATATATTTTTCTCTGGTGGGTCAAGTCCCCTCATTATTTTTGTTTTTCCAAAATTTTCTCTGCCATTCTTAGTCATTTACTTCTTCCACTGGACTTTATATGAACTTTTCAAAAGTCCTCCTCCCAAGTCCCCTTGGAACCTTTATAGAAATTGCATTAAATATAGAAATTAATTTGGATATTTTGATCAGTAGTATATAATTACCTTGAGTCTGATCTTTTCAATATGCCTTTTCCAGTTCCCTTGGCCAGAGACCTTTCTCTCCAAATTCCCACAAGGTATATGCATCCTTTCTAAAACATAGACCATCTGTCCCTAGGCCCTTGGACTGGACAGTGCCAATGAGAAGGGCTTGTACAGGAGGGGTGAAGCCCAGCTGCTCATGAATGAGTTTGAGTCAGCCAAGGGCGACTTTGAGAAAGTGCTGGAAGTAAACCCCCAGAATAAGGCCGCGAGACTGCAGATCTCCATGTGCCAGAAAAAGGCTAAGGAGCACAATGAGCGGGACCGCAGGATATATGCCAACATGTTCAAGAAGTTTGCAGAGCAGGATGCAAAGGTATGTGCAGAACCCACTTGCCTTCAGGTAGATCATGAACTGACTGACCTTGCTCCCTTGACTTTTGTTCTAAGAAGTTTCAGCATAGGACACAGGCACAGGAAGACAACCTAAGAGGCACAAGAATAGGGAAAATGATTTCAGGTCTGATTGAGGCTGGTTTGGATCCAGAAATAGAGTAGAGCTGTTCCACTATTCTGTTCCCCAAAGGCACATAGTTGTGAGGCCCTGGCATGTCCATGCAAGAGAAGAGGGAAATTCATTCCCTAGAAATGTACTAAGGCTTTAATTATTTTTTAAAAAAAAACCAAACAACACCTGCTTGTTGAGACTTCGATTTTCCTGGGAAATGGGCTCTGATGGGGAAGCCCTGCCGTCATGCCCTTTACTTTGAGGCTCGGGAGCCAACCTAGCGAATGGGATAGGAGCAGTCAGCCTCCCCTGCAGCAAAGTTGTATTCTGGTCCTGCGCTGACCGTCCGCTCAAACCCCCTTGTCATGTGGACTTGACTGTTAAACAGCTGTCCCTGTGGCAAGCCGGTCACTTTAACGAAAGAAAAGTGAAAGCCCTCACTCTAACTATGGCAGCAGAGCCGTGACTTACACACCTGCACGATCTAAATAAAGTCACGGTAATGCCCTCTTGTGTTCGACCTGACAGTCTGGAGGAGCCAGGAAGTAATTGGACATTTCATTTCTTTTTTCCTCTAATCCTCTTGCTTTACTTCTTCCTCAGGAAGAGGCCAGTAAAGCAATGGGCAAGAAGACTTTAGAAGGGGTCACCAATGAAAAAGAAACAGCAAGTCAGTCGATGGAAGAGGAGAAAGCCGAAGGCCATGTATGACACCACGCCAAGGAGGGAAGAGTCCTAAGGAACTCGGCCCCTCCTCCATGGGCTTTCACCCAACTCAGGACTAAACAGTGTTTAATGTAAAGTTTGTTATAGTCTATGTGATTCTGGAAGCAAATGGCAAAACCAGTAGCTTCCCAAAAAACCACCACCCTGCTGCTGCCCAGAGCTCTCATCGAGGGGGTGGCAATGGGACCACTCCAGGTGGAACAAAGCAGTGACTGTTGGTGTGGAGAGATTGAGCCAACAGCTTAAGTCCAGCTCATTTCAGTTTATGTCAACTTGCAATATCCAGTTCAGGGTCTCTTGAGATCATCCTAACAATTGGGGGCTGGCTGTTAGGTTTTCCATTTGACTGAACTTTAATAGCACTGCAGAAACCTAGAAATAAATGCTTAAAGAGTTTCTTCTTTCCTACAGTTGGGCAGGGGAGAGTTGGGGGAGGTTTTGTTTTTCAAATGACTGAAGTGCTGTGAATGCATGCTGTTGCATTTTTAGCCAACAGAACCCAAAGGAGAGGGGCCGGGTTCCCCCTCAGATCCCCAGCAGCATCACCTACCTGGAAGCCAGAATCTCAGAGGCCTCTCGCTTGCTGACTTGGCTGCCTCCCAGACCCCCTCCTTAGTAAAGCAGCCTCCTTGTGAGAGCAGGCTTCTGCCCCGCCAGCCTGTCCCCCCAGAGGAGGAACCCTGTCATTCCTGAAATACTCTTCAACGCTAATGAGCAGAGGGAGTTTCTGGATTACCTTTCCCTGTTTTGGATGAAGTTCTGAGATGCTGAAATGTGAATAGAACTATCAGAATTGTGCTTTTTCTTCCCTCCTCTATCCTTTTAGGAAAGAATGTTGACTCCAGTACTGCCTGCTCGCATTGCTACCATTCAGTTTCTTATTTCCATTCTAACCCTCGCTATCAAGAATTTCAGGCTTGTTCTTAACAATATCTGGAGTGAGTGAGTTTATTTACCTATCTGTCTAGGATCCATGCAGCCTTTTTGTTGTCTTTTTTAAATTGCTGTCTGTCTCATAAACACATGTATACTGATTTATGGAAGTTTATTTACTCTCCTCTATCATGTTAAAAATTTTTTTTGACTTTTTACTACTAAGTAGCTTAATTTTTAAAAAAATCTGTGGGGTTGAAAAAATAAGTCATCGCTCTTCTGTGTTAAGCATTTTCCTTTCAGGTTTGACATACAGTAGCTTTCTTTTCCTGCGCTGATAGCTGCTTTGTTCTGGTGTGAGTTGTGAAAAAGAGTTGAAAACAGCTTCCCATGCAGGTACATCTAGCCTAAAATCTCCAGTACTTGGGCATTGAATTAGGGCAAGTCTTAACTATGTACATGTAGTTGAATTTTAGTCCTTACGGGTAAGCGAGATTAAGCATGGCTTTCCGGTCCCACAGCCTAAGAAATAAGAAACACTCATGGGAATGCATTTGGCAACCCAAGAAAACATTTGCTTCAACCTGGAACATCTCACTTTTTTAAATCCTAAAGAACACTGGCAATTGTATTTTAGATTAATTTTTATTTTTATAGTGGTTTTAACAAAACACTTTTATTGTTAGGTTAGGTCCCATGTTAAAACCTAAAAATAAAGTCATTTCCTTTTATATCAGTTTTTGTCTCCATGGAACAAATAGAATTGTTTCTTCTTTAATGATAACTAAAATCCTTTTAATTTCTCATTTACACATTAGTCTTTTTATGAGTTATTTCTTTTTTTAAAGAAATCTCACCTAGGGAATATAAAAGCAAAAGTTGATTTTGCTTATCCGCTTAACTGTTTAGTATTTGTAGCTCTGTTGACTAGAGCACGACTCCAGTGAGGCTAAGGTTAAAATCAGATCCTAAAAAGTCCAGTTAGATTTTTGCAGGTAACAAGCAAAAAACTGTTTGAAAAATTAGATTATCTATCTGTCTATCTTAGCCCACTGTCTCGTCTGTTATGGGTCATGTGAACAGGCGAGGAGAGAGGGGAAGGCTGGGCAGGTGGTTCGGAGCAAATGATTATGAGGCGCCCATCACCACTCAAGAGAAAGAAACTTCACATATTCTTGTATCAAATTCAATAATTTTAAACAATTTGTCTAGAAGTCAGCAGATGTCTTTGAACCATCTCTTAGACTGCATTTGGAGTGGTGAGGCAGCCTACGGTGAATTAAAAACAAATTGGTTTTTTAAATAAAGTATTCAGATGCACTTTTTTGGTGTTCCTTAAATAAATTAAGAAAAACAAATGTGATTTCCCATTATTCTTGGTTTTGCTCAAATAGTCTTCAAGAAAGGTGGTTTTGGTTGAAAAACTGTGGTGGGGGACAAGTTGTAGAAATGAGACCTCAGAAACTTGGCAAGAGACAATATTCTCCTGCCCCCTGCTCTAATGCACAACTTGAGATCAACATTGGGCTAAAGGCATCGGAATTATGCACCTTTGTAAAAACAAGAAGATTTTGTTTTTTCATTAACCAGTGGATATTCTGCCATTTCAACTGAGTGTAAGGTAGGTTCAGTTGGGGAAATGAAAAGTTTAATTGTGCCCTTTACTAAATATGTAAAATATAAGTAAGCATACGTCAGGCAATGTTCTGCGTTAAGCATGTATTTCCTCTTAGGTAGCTTGGTAATTCTGATTCACAGTGCAAAAGACAGGGGCTGCAGGGCTGGGGGCACTACGACCCCAATAGCACCACCAAGGCCTACAGACAGGTTAACACAGGCTCCAGCCACCTTTTACTCCCTTGGAATTCCTTGCTTCATCTTTGGATTTGAATTATACTCTTCCCCCTTTGCTGCTAAATTATGTGGTAATAGAATGATTCCCTTTATTTGCACGTTTTTTTCTAAACAAATAATGATTAGCTAGGGATCTTGAAGATAAGCAGAGAGTTTCCTAACTGTAAATTTGTGATTCGGGTAATTCGAGGCAGCCTGCACCTGCTCCAAAGCATGAGGACTATCAGTGAAGAGTTTTCTCCATAGTTATTTGGCCTTTAAGGCATCACTTCGACTCCTCTTTTAGCATGGTGCATCAGAATGTATTCCAAGGGACTGTCACCAACATTAGTGACAAAGAGCATTAATTTGAGCTGATTCATCAAAATCTAAAAACAATTCCCCAAACTAGCTGTATATTTCCATCAACCTGGCTACTTACGTGTTTGACTAGCAATGACTGACAAAAGTGTACATAAAAGGAACTCTCAGTGCTTCCTTTCAGATTTTTCTCTCCTACTTGTCTGACATTTCTTTGGGAGATAGGGAATTATACAGACAAGGCACAATAATTTTGACCCTGGTATTTATATAATTCATCTCAACATACATAATCTACATGTGCGACCTTAACGATACATTTCAAGAAGGGACATCACTGAATGTAGCTCCCGAGAAGACCTCTGACAGCACCTGTTGGAGCTAACTTCTACCTATAGATGGGATGACTGGAGCATAGTCCATATAGCAGGGACTCCCTGAGGACCCTGGAGAATCAAGGATATGAGGAGGACCCAGAAGGGTGAAGTGGCCAGCCCACGGTCATCCAGGTCACCTGATGCCCTTCTATAATTTCAAAATAGGTCTTTTTCTAGTCTAAAGCATGATTCTTTTGGCATATGGCATAAGATGTTGATAGCTCCTTAAAATCCCCAAGCATTTGGTGGAACTGAAATGGCAACAGAGCCATAGGCCTCATAGTCTACTTTGGAGTAAATGCAGGGAATTTACCAGTATGTAAAGGGAAGGGATGTTTTGCTTTTTAAAGCATGCTCTGGGTTGAGTTAAGGAATTTCAGTGTTTAGAGGAAAGAAAAACCAGATATTAGATCCTCACCACCCACCACCTTGGAATCTGGTTGGAGAAAGAAAAGGCAAAATGTTTTCCTCTGCAGCCTGCTCATTTTCAGCAAACACTTCAGTACCCATGTTTGGAGGGACCAGACCTTTTTAACATAATCAAGGGCAAGTAGTGAAATCTTCAGTAATCTGCCAGGCATTGACAAGGGTAGGGTAGGTACCAGTTGCTAAGAACAGTGCATAGAAAAAGCTGTCCTGCAGCCACAGGCTTAAACTGGTCATTACTATTTGAATTCTATGTGCCAGACACTTAAACCCTCTTTACACTGAATTTCCAGATATAAGAAGAATGTGGCTGCTACACTGTTTCTACCTTTGGAATCTCACAAAAGATCATGTGGTCCTTACCAACCTAAAACTATGCAAGGAAGGAATTCTGGGAGATGTATTTCAAACCTGGCTTAGTTGACACATTATAAATACCCCCAAGTGTCTAAGCCTCTCTTGAGACATTAAATATATTCCTGGCCTGGGTCTACTTTGGATAATATGCTTTCATAAAATAACTTTAAAGCCAAATCATAATGCCTACAGCAAGAAATTATTTCCTTAAAAGCTTCTGACTGAGGAGATAAGGTGGGCAGAACAAGTAGCTAATGACTAGTACTGGGGGAGGCAATGGCTAATTCTAGTTACTCTAACTGATTTCATGTCTGCTTACAACCACATTTCCACACTGAGAACTTCTGATCTTTTCAGTTTAAAAACGTGAACCCACATATATACCCTTGCCTTTTACAGATACCAAAGTCTTCCTAAAGGTGACACCAGCCGAAACATAATAAACTCATATGACCCCCTACTGAGGGATCAAGGAACTCATGCATTCCTTTACTCATCACCATCTCAGCATTTAGTACACTGTGCCCAAACTAGTACCTAGTAGATGCTCAATAAATTGGCTTCCTCCCTTTCTCATAAGGCAGCCTCACATCTCTATTTCAGTGGCCCTTCATTCCTGTTACTTGTCTTGAGATGTGGAAGCCAGAACCACATGGTTTTTCTAGCAATGCCAGCAACCTAATTTTGGTCCTTGATGTATTGGGAACCAGCAACAGCTTGACTTGGGGCAGGGGACGTAACTGCAAAATGGATCTGTAGTCTTCAGGCCACACTGATCTTAAATCTATTTCCACTATTAACTCAGAGTTCATCAGCCCAACAGATCATATGTGAAGTGGAGCAGGATTCTGGGGAGATGGAAGAATAGGAAGCACCAGGAATCTCTCACCCACTTAGACAACAATTACACTGGCAGAATCTGTCTGATGTAACTGTTTTGGAATTCTGGAGTCTGTTGAAACCTTGCAACTTCCAGGCATGGATGGTATATTGTAGACAATTTTAGTCAATTTCAGCTAGTACGATAGCAGCTACCCATCCACCACCACCAGCCACATGGCAGGCAGCTCTGCAAGTTTTCTGGCACAGCTTGTGGGAGCTAGGGTGGGCAAAAAGGACTCTGTCCCCTGAATATTAAGCATCTGTCCTCTGAGTAGGATTGCTGCTTGATTACTGAAGTGCAAAGAGGCAGGAAGCCACTGTCTCATCTCCCCCGCTCCCCCATCATTTTAAGCCCCTCCATCTCTGGCTCAAGTGACTTCCAGGGGAATTTAAAGGACCAGTGGCCTTTTGCCCTCCCCCCGCCTTCACTTTTTGCATTTTCCTCTTTCAGGAGCCAGACATTAAAGACTAGGGCATTCAAAAACAACTGCCTATATGGGGAAAATTAGAAAGTGACAATATATGTCCAGGGAAAGGCTCAGAAAAGACCTGAGAAGATGTTAACTTTACACCTCAGACCAATATTCAGCACAGAGACAGCCTACAACAATCAAAAAACAAAAATAACAAAAACAAATTTTAAAAACCCAGAAAACACTGGGGATGAGGGAGAATCTGATTTCCAGAGTTAATACCACATTATTAGATTCACATGGCCAGTGTTCAACAAAAATATCACAAGACATACAAAGAAACGAAACTATGGCCCACTCAAAGGAAAAAATAATTCAACAGAATCTTTCCCTGAAAAAGACCTCATGACAGATATACTACCAAAATTTTTAAACTGTCTTAAAGATACTCAAAGAACTAAAGGTAGATATGAAGAAAGTCAAGTAAACAATGTGTAAACAAAATGGAACTATCAGTAGAGATTGAAAAAACTTAGAGAAACCAAAAAAATTCTGGAGCTGAAAAGCACAATAACTGCAATGAAAAATTCACTAGGCATATTCAAAGGCAGATATGAGCAGGCAAAAGAAAAAACTAATGAACGTTAGGATATGACAGTGAAATTACTGAGACTGAAGGACAAAAAGAAAAAAGATTGAAAAAAGTGAACAGAGCCTAACAGACATGTGGGACACCATCAAGTGAACATCATGAGACTCCAGAACAAGAGAGAGAAAGGGGCAGAGAAAATATTAGAAGACATAATGGCTGAAAAGTTCCTAAGTTTACTGAAACACACAAATGTAAACATCCAAAAAGCTCAACAAATTCCAAGTAAGATTAATTCAAAGAGACCCAAATCAAGACACATTATAATCATACTTTCAAAAATACAAAGATGCGGTTTCCCTGGTGGTTCAGTGGTTAAGAATCCGCCTGCCAATGCAGGGGACATGAGCTCAAGCCCTGGTCCAGGAAGATCCCACATGCCGTGGAGCAACTAAGCCTGTGTGCCACAACTACTGAGCCTGCGCTCTAGAGTCCACGTGCCACAGCTACTGAGCCCGCGTGCCACAACTACTGAAGCCCACGCACCTAGAGCTGTGCTCTGCAACAAGAGAAGCCACCACAATGAGAAGCCTGTTCATGGCAACAAAGAGTAGCCCCTGCTCGCCGCAACTAGAGAAAGCCTGCGCACAGCAACGAAGACCCAACGCAGCCAAAAAAAAAAAAAAAGACAAAGATTGGATCTTGAAAGCAGCAAGAGAGAAGCAAGTCATCACATACAAGGGAGTGTCAACAAGATCATCATCAGATAATTTGGAGGCCCACCAGTGCACAGGCACCAGCCCTGGGTCCCACAGCCAGCCAGGCCAGGACCTGGCCCCACCCACCAGCAGCCTTTGCACAAGGCAGGGCCTGGCAGCCAACCGGGCCAGGGACCACCCTCACCTACCAGCCCACTCACAGTAGTCAGCTCCACCACAACAGAAGGGCCAATGGAGCACATATAAAGGACACCCCTAGATCATACAGGTTTGCATCCAGAGGGTAGTGTACTACCAGACCCCTGTAAGGACATCTCCTACAAATGACCACTTCTCCAAGATTGGGAACTGTAACCAACCTACCTAGTACGTACAAATGACCACAGAGAATTAGGCAAAATGAGACAACAAAGGAATATATTTCAAATGAAGAAACAAGACAAAACCCCAGAAGTACAGCTAAGTAAAGTGGAGATAAGCAATCTACCCAATAAAGAGTTCAAAGTAATGATCATAAAGATGCTCAGTGAACCTAGGAGAAGAAAAGATGAACAGAGTGAGAAGTTCAACAAAGAGTTAGAAAATATAAAGAAGAACCAAAGAGTTGAAGAATACAATAACAAACAAAAAATACACTAGAAGGAATCAAGAATAGATTGCATGATACAGAGGAATGGATCAGTGAACAGGAAAACAGTAGTGGAAATCTAAGCTGAAAAGAAAAAAGAAGTTTTAAAACATGAGTACAGTTTAGGGACTTCCCTGGTGGTCCTCCTTACAATGCAGGCGATGCAGGTTCGATCCCTGGTCGGGGAACTAAGATCCCACATGCTGCAGGGCAACTAAGCCTACATGCCACAACTATTGAGCTTGCATGCCTCAATGAAAGAGCCTGCGTGCCACAACTACAGAGCCCATGTGCCCTGGAGCCCACGCACCACAACTAGAGAGAGAAAACGCACACACCACAACTAGAGAGAAGCCCACAAGCTGCAACTAGAGAGAAGCCCGAGCACCACAACGAAGAGACCACACGCCTTAACGAAAGACTCCACATGCCTCAACAAAGATCCTGTGTGCTGCAACTAAGACCTGATGCAGCCCAAAAATAAGGAAAATAAATAAATAAAATAAATATTTTAAAAATTAGTACAGTTTAAGAGACCTCTGGGACAATATCAAGCATACTAACATTTGCATTACAAGGGTCCCAGAAGGAGAAAAGAGAAAGGGGCAGAAAATTTATTTGAGGCAATAATAGCTGAAAAAAATTCCCTAACTTGGAGACGGAAACAGACATTCAGATTCAGGAAGCAGAGAGAGTCCAAATGAGATCAGCCCAAGAAGTTCATACCAAGATATATTGTAATTAAAATGGCAAAAATTAAAGATAAAGAGAGAATGTTAAAAGAAGCAAGGGAAAAGCAAATAGTTACATACAATGGAACTCCCATAAAACTGTCAGCTGACTTTTCAGCAGAAACTTTGCAGGCCAGAAGGAGTGGCATAATACATTCAAAGTGATGAAAGAAAAAAAACCTACAACAAAGAATACTCTACCCAGCAAGGCTATCATTCAGATTTGAAGGAGAGATAAAGAGTTTTACAGACAAATGAAAGCTAAAAGAGTTCAGCACCACAAATCTGGCTTTACAAGAAATGTTAAAGGGACTTCTCTAAACAGAAAAGAAAAGACCACAACTAGAAAAATGAAAATTATAAGAGGAAAATAAATCTCATTGGTAAAATCAAATGTATAGTAAAGGTAGTAGATCAAACACAAAACTAGTAGGAAACTTAAAAGACAAAAGTAGTAAAATCATTTATACCCACAATAAGTAGTTAAGGGATACACAAAATTAAAAGATGTAAAATATGATGTCAAAAACATTAAGGTGGGGGGGAACAGTAAAAATGCAGGGTTGTTAGAATGTGTTTGACCTATAATAGATATACAAACCCCCCAAAAAAGAGGAGTCTAAGCAGAACACTAAAGACAGTCATCAAATCACAAGGGAAGAGAGCAAAAGAAGAAGAAAGGAACAAAAAGGAACTACAAAAACAACCCAAATACAATTAATAAAATGGAAATAAGTACATGCCTATCAATAATTACTTTATGTAAATGGACTAAATGCTCCAATCAAAAGATATAGAATGGGTGAATAGATTAAAAAAAAAAAACCAAGAACCAGGGCTTCCCTGATGGCACAGTGGTTGAGAGTCCGCCTGCCAATTCAGGGGATGCGGGTTAGTGCCCTGGTCCGGGAGGATCCCACATGCCACGGAGCGGCTGGGCCCGTGAGCCATGGCCACTGAGCCTGCGCATCCGGAGCCTGTGCTCCGCAATGGGAGAGGCCACAACAGTGAATGGCCCGTGTACCAAAAACAAACAAACAAAAAAAACAAGACCCCTATATATGATGCCTACAAGAGACCTACTTCAGGTCTAAAGACACACACAGACAGAAAGTGAGAGGATGGAAAAAGCTATTCCATGCAAATGGAAATGAAAAGAGAGCTGGAGTAACAATACTTATAACAGATAAGATAGACTTTAAAACAAAGACTATAACAGGAGACAGAGAAGGACATTACATAACGATAAAAAGATCAATCCAACAAGAAGATATAACAATTGTAAATATATATGCACCCAGCATAGGAGCACCTAAATACATAAATATCAACAAGTGTACAGAAAGAAATTGACAGTAACACAAAAATAGTAGAGGACTCTAACATTCCACTTACATTAAAGGACAGATCATCCAGACAGAAAATCAATAGAAAACACTGGCCTTCATATATACAATGGAATATTACTCAGCCATAAAAAGAAATGAAATTGAGTTATTTGCAGTGAGGTGGATGGACCTAGAGTCTGTCATACAGAGTGAAGTAAGAAAGAGAAAAAGAAATACCGTATGCAAACACATATATGTGGAATCTAAGGAAAAAAAATGGTCATGAAGAACCTAGGGGCAAGATGGGAATAAAGACACAAACCTACTAGAGAATGGAGTTGAGGACACGGGGAGGGGGAAGGGTAAGCTGGGACAAAGTGAGAGAGTGGCATGGACATATATACACTACCAAACGTAAAATAGATAGCTAGTGGGAAGCAGCCACATAGCACAGGGAGATCAGCTCAGTGCTTTGTGTCCATCTAGAGGGGTGGGATAGGGAGGGTGGGAGGGAGATGCAAGAGGGAGGAGATATGGTGATGTATGTATATGTATAGCTGATTCACTTTGTTATAAAGCAGAAACTAACACATTGTAAAGCAATTATACTCCAATAAAGATGTTAAAAAAAACACTGGCCTTAACACATTAGATCAGATGAAATTTACACATATATGTAAAGTATATATATATGTGTGTGTGTGTGTGTGTGTGTATATATATATATATATATATATATATATATATATATATATATAAAACATTCCATCCAAAAGCAGCAGAATACACATTCTTTTCAAGTGCACATGGAATACTGTCTAGGATAGATCACATGCTAGGCCAATAAAACAAGTCTCAATACATTTACAAAGACTAGAATCGTATCAAGCATCTTCTCTGACCACAATGCTGAGACTAGAAGTCAACTACAAGAAAAAACTGCAAAAAAATACAAACATGTGGAGGCTAAACAATATGCCACTAAACAACCAATTGGTCATTGGAATAATCAGAGAGAAAATCAAAATATATCTGAAGACAAACATAAGATGGAAACACAATGATCCAAAATCTATGGGATACAGCAAAAGCAGTGCTAAGAGGGAAGTTTATAACAATACAAGCCCAGCTCAGGAAACAAGAAAAATCTTAAATAAACAACCTAACTTTTTTACACCTAAAGGAACTAGAAAAAGAAAAACAAAAAAATCCTAATGTTAGTAGAAGGAAAGTAACCATAAAGATCAGAGCAGAAATGAATGAAATAGAAACAAAAAGAAAGAAAGAAAGGGAAAGAAAGAGAGAAGGAAAAAAATCAATGTAACTTAGAGCTGGTTGTTTGAAAAGATAAACTAAATTGATAAGCTTTTAGCCAGACTCATGAAGAAAAAAAGAAAGAAGGCCCAAAGAAATAAAATCAGCAATGAAAAAGAAGTTAAAACTGACACCACAGAAATACAAAGGATCATAAGCAATTACTACTAACAATATACACCAGTTAAGATGGACAACGTAGAAGAAGTGGATAAATTCCTAGAAATGTACAATCTCCCAAGACTGAATAACAAAGAAATACAAAGTATGAACAGATCAATTACCAGTAAAAAACTGCATCAGTAATAAAAAGTTCCCAACGAACAAAAGTCCAGGACCAGACAACTTCAGAGGTCAAGTCTAGCAAACATCTGAAGAAGAATTAATACCTATCTTTCTTTCTTTTATCTATTTGTTTTATTTATATAAATATATATTTTAACAACTTTATTGGAGTAGGAGTATAATTGCTTTACAATGTTGTGTTAGTTTCTGCTTTATAACAAAATGAATCAGCTATACATATACATACATCACCATATCTCCTCCCTCTTGCATCTCCCTCCCACCCTCCCTATCCTACCCTTCTAGATGGACAAAAAGAACCGAGCTGATCTCCCTGCGCTATGTGGCTGCTTCCCACTAGCTATCTATTTTACATTTGGTAGTGTATATATGTCCATTCCACTCTCTCACTTCATTCCAGCTTACCCTTCCCCCTCCCCGTGTCCTCAAGTCCATTCTCTATGCCTGCACCTTTATTCTTGTCCTGCCCTAAGTTCTGAAGAAACATTTTTTTTTAGATTCCATATATATGTGTTAGTATACAAATACCTATCTTTCTTAAGCTAGTCCAAAAGTGGCAGAGAAAGGAATGCTTCTGAACTCATTCTATGAGGCCAACATTTCCCTGATGCCAAAACCATATAAAACACCAAAAGGAAAGAAAATTACAGGCCAATATCGCTGATGAACATAGATGCAATAATCCTCAATAAAATAGTAGCAAACCAGGGCTTCCCTGGTGGCACAGTGGTTAAGACTCCTCCTGCCAATGCAGGGAACATGGGTTCGAGCCCTGGTCCAGGAAGATCCCACATGCCGCGGAGCAACTAAGCCCATGTGCCACAACTACTAAGCCTGTGCTCTAGGGCCCGTGTGCCACAACTACTGAGCCCACATGCCACAGCTACTGAAGCCCGTGTGCCTAGAGCCTGTGCTCCACAACAAGGGAAGCCACTGCAATGAGAAGCCCGCACACTGCAATGAACAGTAGCTCCCCCTCACCACAACTAGAGAAAGCCCACATGCAGCAATGAAGATCCAATGCAGCCAAAATAAATAAATAAATAAATAAATAAAATTTATAAAAATACATATATATTAGCAAACCAAATTCAACAATTCATTTAAAGTATCATACACCATGATCAAGTGGGATTTATCCCAGGGATGCAAGGATTTTCCAATATCTGCAAATCAATCAGTGTGGTACACCACATCAACAAATTGAAGAATAAAAACCATATGATTGGGCTTCCCTGGTGGCGCAGTGGTTGAGAGTCCGCCTGCCGATGCAGGGGACACGGGTTCGTGTCCCGGTTCGGGAAGATCCCACATGCCGCAGAGCAGCTGGGCCCGTGAGCCATGGCTGCTGAGCCTGCACGTCCGGAGCCGGTGCTCCACAACGGGAGAGACCACAACAGTGAGAGGCCCACATACCGCAAAAAAAACAAAAAACAAAAACAAAAACATATGATCGTCTCAATAGATGCAGAAAAAGCTTTTGACAAAATTCAACACTCATTTATGATAAAAACTCTCCAGACCCAGTTACAGGCTGTTGTGTGGGGCAGGTCTCAGTGCCAGAGACCCAAAATATCTGTCTCTGCCTCCAGCCAGAATTGATGCAGGTCCCTGCTTCTGCCACCAGCTTTTATGACCCCAGAGAGAGCCACAGTCGCCCCCGCCCCCTCATCTGTCCAGGAGACTCTCCAAGACCAGCAGGGTCCCTCTCATAAAAAGAAAACAAAGGACAGAAAGCATTGCTAAGGGCTTAAGGTATGGCTGAAATGACACAGTTAAGCTGAAGAATCCCCATGTTGACAGCATTCAATCCAAGGCCATGTGATAAAACTGAAAGAAGTTCAACAACTTGGGGTAAACAAGGTTTGGTATCTGGATCCCAACTCAGAGGCAGGCCTGCCCAGCTTGCAGCTTTGCTCTTGAGCCGTGTGGATGAAAGGCTCTTGGTGCTGCAGCCAGGAGTCAGTGCTGTGCCTCTGAGGTGGGAGAGCCAACTTCAGGACATTGGTCCACAAGAGAACACCAAGCTCAACATAATATCAAATGGGGAAAATCTCCCAGAGATCTCCATCTCAACACCAGCACCCAGCTTCACTCAACGACCAGAAAGCTACAGTGCTGGACACCCTATGCCAAACAACTAGCAAGACAGGAACACAACACCACCCATTAGCAGAGAGGCTGCCTAAAATCATAATAAGTGCACAGACACCCCAAAACACACCACCAGACATGGACCTGCCCACCAGAAAGACAAAATCCAGCCTCATCCACCAGAACACAGGCACTAGTACCCTCCACCAGGAAGCCTACACAACTCACTGAACCAACCTTAAACACTGGGGACAGACACCAAAAACAACGGGAACTACGAACCTGCAGCCTGCAAAAAGGAGACCCCAAACACAGTAAGATAAGCAAAATGAGAAGACAGAAAAACACACAGCAGGTGAAGCAGCAAGATAAAAACCCACCAGACCTAACAAATGCAGAGGAAATAGGCAGTCTACCTGAAAAAGAATTCAGAATAATGATAGTAAAGATGATCCAAAATCTTGGAAATAGAATAGACAAAATGCAAGAAACATTTAACAAGAACCTAGAAGAACTAAAGATGAATCAAGCAATAATGAGCAACACAATAAATGAAATTAAAAATACTCTAGATGGGATCAATAGCAGAATAACTGAGGAGGAAGAAGGGATAAGTGACGTGGAAGATAAAATAGTGGAAATAACTGCTGCAGAGCAGATAAAGAAAAAAGAATGAAAAGAACTGAGGACAGTCTCAGTGACATCTGGGACAACATTAAATGCACCAACATTCGAATTATAGGGGTTCCAGAAGAAGAAGAGAAAAAGAAAGGGACTGAGAAAATATCTGAAGAGATTATAGTTGAAAACTTCCCTAATATGGGAAAGGAAATAGTTAATCAAGTCCAGGAGGAACAGAGAGTCCCATACAGAATAAATCCAAGGAGAAATACGCCAAGACACATATTAATCAAACTGTCAAAAATTAAACACAAAGAAAACATATTAAAAGCAGTAAGGGAAAAACAACAAACAACACACAAGGGAATCCCCATAAGGTTAACAGCTGATATTTCAGCAGAAACTCTGCAAGCCAGAAGGGACTGGCAGGACATATTTAAAGTGATGAAGGAGAAAAACCTGCAACCAAGATTACTCTACCCAGCAAGGACCTCATTCAGATTTGATGGAGAAATTAAAACGTTTACAGACAAGCAAAAGCTGAGAGAGTTCAGCACCACCAAACCAGCTTTACAACAAATGCTAAAGGAACTTCTCTAGGCAAGAAACACAACAGAAGGAAAAGACCTACAATAACGAACCCAAAACAATTAAGAAAATGGGAATAGGAACATACATATCGATAATTACCTTAAATGTAAATGGACTAAATGCTCCCACCAAAAGACACAGATTGGCTGAATGGATACAAAAATAAGACCCATATATATGCTGTCTACAAGAGACCCACTTCAGACCTAGAGACACATACAGACTGAAAGTAAGGGGATGGAAAAAGATATTCCATGCAAATGGAAACCAAAAGAAAGCTGGAGTACCAATTCTCATATCAGACAAAATAGACTTTAAAATAAAGACTACTAGAAGAGACAAAGAAGGACACTACATAATGATCAAGGGATCAATCCAAGAAGAAGATATAACAATTGTAAATATTTATGCACCAAACATAGGAGCACCTCAATACATAAGGCAAATACTAACAGCCATAAAAGGGGAAATCGACAGTAACACATTCATAGTAGGGGACTTTAACACCCCACTTTCACCAATGGACAGATCATCCAAAATGAAAATTAAAAAGGGGAAACAAGCTTTAAATGATACATTAAACAAGATGGACTTAATTGATATTTATAGGACACTGCATCCAAAAACAACAGAATACACATTTTTCTCAAGTGCTCATGGAACATTCTCCAGGATAGATTATATCTTGGGTCACAAATCAAGCTGTGGTAAATTTAAGAAAATTGAAATTGTATCAAGTATCTTTTCCAACCACAACACTATGAGACTAGATATCAATTATATGAAAAGAGCTCTAAAAATACAAACACATGGAGGCTAAACAGTATACTACTTAATAACGAAGTGATCACTGAAGAAATCAAAGAGGAAATTAAAAAATACCTAGTAACAAATGACAATGGAGACACGATGGCCCAAAACCTATGGGATGCAGCAAAAGCAGTTCTAAGAGGGAAGTTTATAGCAATACAATCCCACCTTAAGAAACAGAAAACATCTCGAGTAAACAACCTGACCTTGCACCTAAAGCAATTAGAGAAAGAAGAACAAAAAACCCCCAAAGATAGCAAAAGAAAAGAAATCATAAAAATCAGATCAGAAATAAATGAAAAAGAAATGAAGGAAACGAGAGCAAAGATCAATAAAACTAAAAGCTGGTTCTTTGAGAAGATAAACAAAATTGATAAACCATTAGCCAGGCTCATCAAGAAAAAAAGGGAGAAGACTCAAATCAATAGAATTAGAAATGAAAAAGGAGAAGTAACAACTGACACTGCAGAAATACAAAAGATCATGAGAGATTACTACAAGCAACCCTATGCCAATAAAATGGACAACCTGGAAGAAATGGACAAATTCTTAGAAATGCACAACCTGCCAAGACTGAGTCAGGAAGAAATAGAAAATATGAACAGACCAATCACAAGTTCTGAAATTGAAACTGTGATTAAAAATCTTCCAACAAAAAAAGCCCAGGACCAGATGGCTTCACAGGCGAATTCTATCAAGCATTTAGAGAAGAGCTAACACCTATCCTTCTCAAACTCTTCCAAAATATAGCAGAGGGAGGAACACTCCCAAACTCATTCTACGAGGCCACCATCACCTTGATACCAAAATCAGACAAGGATGTCACAAAGAAAGAAAACTACAGGCCAATATCACTGATGAACATAGATGCAAAGATCCTCAACAAAATACTAGCAAACAGAATCCAACAGCACATTAAAAGGATCATACACCATGATCAAGTGGGGTTTATTCCAGGAATGCAAGGATTCTTCAATATATGCAAATCAATCAATGTGATACACCATATTAACAAATTGAAGGAGAAAACCCATATGATCATCTCAATAGATGCAGAGAAAGCTTTCAACAAAATTCAGCACCCATTTATGATAAAAAACCCCGCAGAAAGTAGGCATAGAGGGAACTTTCCTTAACATAATAAAGGGCATATATGACAAACCCACAGCCAATATCATCCTCAATAGTGAAAAACTGAAACCATTTCCACTAAGATCAGGAACAAGACAAGGTTGCCCACTCTCACCACTCTTATTCAACATAGTTTTGGAAGTTTTAGCAACAGCAATCAGAGAAGAAAAGGAAATAAAAGGAATCCAATTTGGAAAAGAAGAAGTAAAGCTGTCACTGTTTACAGATGACATGATACTATACATAGAGAATCCTAAAGATGCTACCAGAAAACTACTAGAGCTAATCAATGAATTTGGTAAAGTAGCAGGATACAAAATTAATGCACAGAAATCTCTGGCATTCCTGTACATTAATGATGAAAAACCTGAGAGTGAAATTAAGAAAACACTCCCATTCACCACTGCAACAAAATAAAATATCTAGGAATAAACCTACCTAAGGAGACAAAAGACCTGTATGCAGAAAATTATTAGACACTGATGAAAGAAATTAAAGATGATACAAATAGATGGAGAGATATACCATGCTCCTGGATTGGAAGAATCAACATTGTGAAAATGACTCTACTACCCAAAGCAATCTACAGATTCAATGCAATCCCTATCAAGCTACCACTGGCATTTTTCACAGAACTAGAACCAAAAATTTCACAATTTGTATGGAAACACAAAAGACCCTGAATAGCCAAAGCAATCTTGAGAACGAAAAACGGAGCTGGAGGAATCAGGCTCCCTGACTTCAGACTATACTACAAAGCTACAGTAATCAAGACAGTATGGTACTGGCACAAAAACAGAAAGACAGATCAACAGAACGGGATAGAAAGCCCAGAGATAAACCCATGCACATATGGTCACCTTATCTTTCATAAAGGAGGCAGGAATGTACAGTGGGAAAAGGACAGTCTCTTCAATAAGTGGTGCTGGGAAAACTGGACAGGGACATGTAAATGTATGAGATTAGATCACTCCCTAACACCATACAGAAAAATGAGCTCAAAATGGATTAAAGACCTAAATGTAAGGCCAGAAACTATCAAACTCTTAGAGGAAAACATAGGCAGAACACTCTATGACATAAATCACAGCAAGATCCTTTTGGACCCACCTCGTAGAGAAATGGAAGTAAAAACAAAAATAAACAAATGGAACCTAATGAAACTTCAAAGCTTTTGCACAGCAAAGGAAACCATAAACAAGACCAAAAGACAACTCTCAGAATGGGAGAAAATATTTGCAAATGAAGCAACTGACAAAGGATTAATCTCCAAAATTTATAAGGAGCTCATGCAGCTCAATAGCAAAAAAACAGACAACCCAATCCAAAAATGGGCAGAAACCTAACTAGACATTTCTCCAAAGAAGATATGCAGACTGCCAACAAACACATGAAAGAATGCTCAACATCATTAATCATTAGAGAAATGCAAATCAAAACTACAATGAGATATCATCTCACACCAGTCAGAATGGCCATCATCAAAAAATCTAGAAACAATAAATGCTGGAGAGGGTGTGGAGAAAAGGGAACACTCTTGCACTGCTGGTGAGAATGTGAATTGGTACAGCCACTATGGAGAACAGTATGGAGGTTCCTTAAAAAACTACAAATAGAACTACCATATGACCCAGCAATCCCACTACTGGGCATATACCCTGAGAAAACCATAATTCAAAAAGAGTCATGTACCAAAATGTTCATTGCAGCTCTATTTACAATAGCCAGGAGATGGAAACAACCTAAGGGTCCATCATCCAATGAATGGATAAAGAAGATGTGGCACATATATACAATGGAATATTACTCAGCCATAAAAAGAAATGAAATTGAGCTTTTTGTAATGAGGTGGATAGACCTAGAGTCTGTCATACAGAGTGAAGTAAGTCAGAAAGAGAAAGACAAATACCGTATGCTAACACATATATATGGAATTTAAGAAAAAAAAATGTCATGAAGAACCTAGGGGTAAAACAGGAATGAAGACACAGACCTACTTGAGAATGGACTTGAGGATATGGGGAGGGGGAAGGGTAAGCTGTGACAAAGGAAGAGAGAGGCATGGACATATATACACTACCAAATGTAAGGTAGATAGATAGTGGGAACCAGCCGCATAGCAGAGAGAGATCAGCTCGGTGCTTTGTGACCAACTGGAGGGTTGGGATAGGGAGGGTGGGAGGGAGGGAGATGCAAGACGGAAGGGATATGGGAACAGATGTATATGTATAACTGATTCACTTTGTTATAAAGCAGAAACTAATAAAAAATGAATAAAAAATAAAAAAACAAAGAAACAAAACTCTCCAGAAAGTGGGCATAGAGTGAACCTACCTCAACATAATAAAGGCCATATACAACAAACTGACAGCTAACATCATACTCAATGGTGAAAAGCTGAAAGCATTTCTCCTAAGATCAGGAAGAAGACAAGGATGTCCACTCTCGCCACTTTTATACAACATAGTTTTGGAAGTCCTAGCTATGGCAATCAGAAAAGAAAAAGAAATAAAAGGAATTCAAATTGGAAAAGAAGTTAAACTGACTGTTTGCAGATGACATGATACTACACATAGGAAATCCTGAAGACACTACCAGAAAAGTACTAGAGCTCATCAATGAATCTGGTAAAGTTGCAGGTTACAAAATTAATATGCAGAAATCTTTTGCATTTCTTTACACTAACAACAAAAGATCAGAAAGAGAAATTCAAGAAACAATCCCATTTACCATCGCATTAAAAATAATAAAATGCCAAGGAATAAACCTACCTAAGGAGACAAAAGACCTATACTCTGAAAAGTATAAGACGCTGATGAAAGAAAATGAAGACGACACAAACAGATGGAAAGATATGCATGTTCTTGGATTGGAAGAATCAATATTGTGAAAATGACGATACTACCACATGGCAATCTACAGATTCAATGCAATCCCTATCAAATTACCAATGGCATTTTTGACAGAATTAGCACAAAAACATCTTAAAATTTGTATGGAGACACAAAAGACCCTGAATAGCCAAAGCAATCTTGAGAATGAAAAACAAAGCTGGAGGAATCAGGCTCCCTCGCTTCAGACTATACTACAAAGCTGTAGTCATCAAAACAGTATGGTACTGACACAAAAACAGAAATATGGATCAACAGAACAGGATAGAAAGCCCAGAAATAAACCCATGCACCTATGATCAATTAATCTACAACAAAGGAGGCAAGACTATACAATGGTGGAAAGACAGTCTCTTCAATAAATGGTGCTGGGAAAACTGGGCAGCTACATGTAAAAAAAAATGAAATTAGAACATTCTTTAACATCATATACAAAAATAAGCCTAAGGTGGATTAAAAACCTAAATGTGAGACTGGATACTATAAAACTCTTAGAGAAAACCATAGGCAGAACACTCTCTGACATAAATTGCAGCAATATCTTTTTCGATCCATCTCCCAGAGTAATGGAAATAAAAACAAAAATAAACAAATAGGACATAGTTAAACTTAAAAGCTTTTGCACAGCAAAGGAAACCATAAACAAACTGAAAAGACAACCAAGAGAATGGGAGAAAATATTTGCAAATGATGTGACCAACAAGGGATTTGTCTCCAAAATTTACAAACAGCTCATGCGGCTTAATATCATCAAAACAAACAACCCAATCTAACAATGGGCAGAAGGCCTATATAGACATTTCTTCAAAGAAGACATACAGATGGCCAAGAGACACATGAAAAGATGTTCAACGTCACTAATTATTAGAGAAATGCAAATCAAAACTACAATGAGATATCACCTACACCAGTCAAAATGGCTATCATCAGGACTTCCTTGGTGGCACAGTGGTTGAGAATCTGCCTGCCAATGCAGGGAACACAGGTATGAGCCCTGGCCTGGGAAGATCCCACATGCCATGGAGCAACTAGGCCCATGCACCACAACTACTGAGCCTGCACTCTAGAGCCCATGAGCCACAACTACTGAGCCAGTGTGCTGCAACTACTGAAGCCTGCGCACCTAGAGCCCGTGCTCTGCAACAAGAGAAGCCACCGCAATGAGAAGCCTGCGCACCAAAACGAAGAGTAGTCCCCACTCGCCGCAAATAGAGAAAAGCCTGCATGCGGCAACAAAGACCCAACGCAGACAAAAATAGATAAATAAATACATAAATAAATAAATTTTTTTAAATGGCTATCATCAAAAAATATATAAACCAGGGCTTCCCTGGTGGCGCAGTCGTTGAGAGTCCGCCTGCCGATGCAGGAGACACGGGTTTGTGCCCCGGTCCGGGAAGATCCCACATGTCACGGAGCAGCTGGGCCCGTGAGCCATGGCTGCTGAGCCTGCACATCCGGAGCCTGTGCCCCGCAACGGGACAGGCCACAACAGTGAGAGGCCCACATACCGCAAAAAAAAAAAAAAAAAAAAAAAATACATAAACCATAAATGCTGGAGAGGTTGTGGAGAGAAGGGAGCCCTCATACACTGTTGGTGGGAATGTAAATTGGTACAGCCACTATGGAGAACAGTATGGAAGTTCCTTAAAAAACTACAAACAGAGCTACCATATGATCCTGCAATCCCACTCCTAGGTGTATATCTGGAGAAAAACATGGTACAAAAGGATACATGCACCCCAATGTTCACTGCAGCACTGTTTACAATAGCCAAGACACAGAAGCAACCTAAATGTCCATCGACAGAGGAACAGATAAAGAAGATGTGGTACATATATACAATGGAATGTTACTAAGCCATTAAAAGAATGAAATAATGCCATTTGCAGCAACATGATGGACCTAGAGACTGTCATACTGAGTGAAGTAAGTCAGACAGAGAAAGACAAATACCACATGATATCACTTATATGCAGAATCTAAAAAGAAATGATATAAAACAGAAACAGACTCACAAACTTAGAGAAGGAACTTATGGTTACTGGGGGGAAGAGTTGGGGGAAGGGATAGTTAGGGAGTTTGGGATTGACATGTACACACTGTTTTATTTAAAAGGGATAACCAACAAGTACCTACTGTATTGCACAGGGAACTCTGCTCAATATTATGTAACAACTTAAATGAGAAAAGAATTTGAAAAAGAATAGATACATGTATAACTGAAACACTTTGCTGTACACCTAAAACTACCACAACACTGTTAATCAACTATACTCCAATATAAAATAAAAAGTTAAAAAAAAATTTTTAAATGAAAAGACATATTGTGCTCATGGATTGGAAGGATTAATATTGTTAAAGTGATGATACTCCTTAAGGCAATCTACAAATTCAATGCAATCCCTATCAAAATATCAATGGCATTTTCATAGAACTATAATAAATAATTCTAAAATCTGTATGGAAACACAAAAGATCCCGAGTGGTCAAAACAATCTTGAGAAAGAATAACAGAGCTGGAGGTATTATGCTCCCTGATTTTAAACTATACTACAAAGAACTACTACAGTAATCAAAACAGTATGGTAATGGCACAAAAAACATAGATCAATGGAACAGAATAGAGAGCCCAGATGAACCCACACTTACAAGGGCAATTAATCTATGACAAAGGAATCAAGAATATACAATGGGGAAAAGAGAGCTTCTTCAATAAATGGTGTTGGGAAACTGGACAGCTACATGTAAAATAATCAGAATCAAACTAGAGGATGTGGAGATAAGGGAACCTTTGTGCACTGTTGGCGGGCATGTAAATTAGTGCAGCCACTATGGAAAACAGTATGGAGGTTCCTCAAAAAATTAAAAATAGAACTAACATACAATCCAGCAATTACCCTTCTGGGTATTTTTCCAAAGAAAATAAAAACAATAATTCAAAAAGACACATGTGCACCCCTATGTTCATTGCAGCATTATTTACAACTGCCAAGATATGGAGCAACATAAGTGTCTATCAATGGATGACTGGTTAAAGAAGATGTGGGGTCTGTGTGTGTGTATGGAATATTTTATCAGCCATAAAAAAGAATGAAATCTTGCCATCTACAACAATATGGATGGGCCTAGAGATATTATGCCAAGTGAAATAAGTCAGAGAAAGGCAAATATTGTACGGTTTCATTTACATGTGGAATCTAGAAAACAAAACAGATGAACAAATATAATACAACAGAAACAGAATCATAGATACAGAAACAAAAAGGTGCTTGCCAGAGGGGAGAGGGTGGGGGATGAGTGAAATAGGCGAGAGAAATTAAGAGGTACAAACTTCCAGTTTCAAAATAAATGAGTCATGGGGATGAAATGTACAGTGTGGGGAATATAGTCAA
Organism: Mesoplodon densirostris; assembly: GCF_025265405.1. Classification (NCBI taxonomy): domain Eukaryota; kingdom Metazoa; phylum Chordata; class Mammalia; order Artiodactyla; family Ziphiidae; genus Mesoplodon; species Mesoplodon densirostris. The sequence continues at coordinate 38,924,233 of NC_082670.1, forward strand.
TAACAATGTAATGTCTTTGTATGGTGATAGATGGTAACTAGACATCATTTTGTAATTCACAGAAATATCAAATCACTGTGTTGTAGTGTTGTAGGTCAAGTATACTTCAAAAAACAAACTCATAGAAAAAAAAAATGGAGGCAAGAAGTCAGTAGGCCAGTATATTCAAAGTGCTCAAATTAAAAAGTCAACCAAAAGTCCCCTATCCAGCAAAACTGTCTTTCAAAAGTGAGGGAGAAATTAAGATATTCCTAGATATACAAAAGCTGAAGAAATTTGTGACCACTAAGAGCTGCTCAAGGGAGACCTCCAAGGTGAAGTGAAAGGACCCTAGACAGTACTTCAAAGCCATATGGAGAAATGAATATTTCAATAACAGTAAATACATGGGTAATAATAAAAGCTAGTATTATTATAAAAGTGATTTGTAACTGTATTTTTTGTTTTCTACCTGATTTAAGAGACTAATACATCTAAAGAAAAAATTATTAATGTAAAAGTATATTACTGTAACTTTGGTTTGTAACTCCAAATCTTGGTTTTCTACATAATTTAGGAAACATACATTTAAAAGAATGATTACTTATGCATTGGGTACACAATGTATGAAGATGAAATTTTATGACATCAACAAGTGAAATGGTTGGGGATGGAGCTGTAAAGGACCAGTTTTTGTATGTTATGAACCTGCTATAAATTCAAATTAGAATACTATAACTTTATGTTAAATATAATCTCTATGGTAACTGGAAAAAATAGCTATAGAATATACAAAGAAGAAATTTAAACATTTCACTAAAAAAAAAAAAACCAACTAAACACGAAAGAAGACAGGAATGCAGTAAATGAAGGACAAAAAAGCTATACGACATATAGGAAACAAAAAAACAAATATCACAATAACAGAAGTCTCTCCCTCTCAGTAATTACTTTAAATGTAAGTGGATTCAACTCTCCATTCAAGACAGAGATGGGCAGAATGTATGAATGCACATGATCCAAGTATATGCTGCCTACAAGAAACTCACTTGAGATCCAAAAACACAAACATGTTGAAAGTGAAAGAATAAAAAAAAATTCCATACAAATTGTAACAAAAATAGGGCAGGAATGGATATACTAACATCAGACACAATAGACTTTAAATCAGAAAAGGTTACAAAACAAAGAAGGACATTATATATTAATACAAGTTTCAATACAGCAAGAAACTTTAACAATTACAATGTTTAAGCACCTAATGACCAACCATTAAAATATAGGAAGCAAAAAAGGACAGAATTGAAGGGAGAAAGAGACATTTCTACAATAACAGTTGGAGACATCAACACCCCACTTGCAAGAATGGATAGAACAACCAGACAGAAGATAATTAAGGAAACAGAGGACTAGACCTAACAGACATATACAGAGCAACACCCAACAATAACATGATATACATTCTTCTCAAGTACACCTGGGGCATTTTCCAAGACAGAGCATGTGTTAGGCCACAGATTAAGTCTCAATAGATTTTAAAAAGATAAATGTCTTACAAAGTATCTTCTCTGACCACAATAAGATGAAGTTAGAAATCAAGTATAAAGAAAACTGGAAAGTACACAAAACTGTGAAAATTAATACACTTTAAAAAACAGGAGTCAAGGGCCTCCCTGGTGGCGCAGTGGTTGAGAGTCCGCCTGCCGATGCAGGGGACGCGGGTTCGTGCCCCGATCCCGGAGGATCCCACATGCCGCTGAGCGGCTGGGCCCGCGAGCCATGGCCGCGGAGCCTGTGTGTCCGGAGCCTGTGCTCCGCAGCGGGAGAGGCCACAGCAGTGAGAGGCCCGCGTACAGCAAAAAAAAAAAAAAAAAAAAAAAAAAAAAACAGGAGTCAAAACATAAATCACAAGGGATATTAGAAATACCTAAAGATAAATGAAAATAAAACACAGCATACCAAAACTTATGAGACACAGCAAAAGTGGTACTAAGGGGAATTTTTTTTTTTTCGGTCGTGCCACACAGCTTGTGGGATCTTAGTTCCCCGACCAGGGATTGAATCAGGCCCTCAGCAGTGAAATCGCTGAGTCCTAATCACTGGACCACATGGGAATTCCCTAAGGGGAAATTTTTTAGCTATAAACACTTACACTAAAAACCAAGAAAGATCTCAAATCAACAACCTAACTTTATAATTTAAGTAACTAGAAAAAAACCAAACTAAACCCAAAAGTATCAGAAGAAAGGAAATAATAAAGATAAGAGTAGATATAGATGAAATGGAGAATAGAAAAATAATACAGAAAATCAATGGAATGATAAGTAGTTCTTTGAAAATATCAAGAAATTTGCAAAACTTTAGCTAGATAGACTAAAAAAGAAAGAAGACTCAAGTTAGTAAAATCAGAAATTAAAGTGGGGAGATTACTACCAATTCTATAGAAATAAGAGACCACAATGAACAATTATATGCCAGCAGATTGGATAACCTAGAATAAATGGATAAATTTCTAGAAACATACAAGCTACCAAGACTGAATCACGAAGAAATTGGAGCAGATCAATTACTAGCAAGGAGATTGAATCAGTAAGCAAAAATCTCCCAATGAAGAAAGGCCCACGACCAGATGGCCTCACTGGTGAATTCTATCAAACATTTAAAGAAAAATTAACATCAATTCTTCTCAAACTCTTCTAAAAAATCAAAGAGGTGGGAATATTCCCAAACTCACTGTCAAACAAGACAATGGTGCCCACTCTCAGCACTCCTACTCAACACAGTATTGAAAGTCCCATCCAGAGCAGTTAGGCAAGAAAAATAAGTAAAAGGCATCAGAATCAAAAAGAGGGACTTCTCTGGTGGCCCAGTGGCTAGAACTCCACACTCTCAATGCCGGGGGCCTGGGTTCAATCCCTGGTCAGGAAACTAGATCCCACATGCCGCAGCTAAGAGTTTGTATGCCAACTAAAAGATCCCACATGCCCCAACTAAAGGATCCTGCATGTGCAACTAAAGATCCTGTGTGCGGCAATGAAGATACCGTATGCTGCCCAGCCCAGCACAGCAGAATGAATGAATAGAAGGAAGGAAGGAAGGAAGGAAGGGAGGGAAGGAAGAAAGGAAGGAGGGAAAGGAAGGAAAGGAAGGGAAGGAAGGGAAGGAAAAGGAAGGAAGGAAGGAAGGAAGAGGTTGGAAACCATAAAAAAAAAAAAAAAGAGTCTCTGCTCCCGCTCTGCCCAACTGATGGATGATGGGGCCTCTGGGTGCCTGGCGTGGCCTGGAGTGGCTGCTGGGTCTCTACTTCCTCTCCTACATCCCCTTCACCCTGCTCGTGGACCTGCAGGCGGTGCTGCCGCGTGATCTCTGAGATCCCCGTGGAACTGAGAAACCTGCGGCAGTGGTAGACTGAGGAGTTCAAAGACCCCCTGCTACAGAACCCCCCGGTGTGGTTTAAGTCCTTCCTGTTTTGGGAACTTGTGTTTCAGCTGCTCTTCTTTCCCATTGCAACATATGCCTTCCTCAAAGAAGGCTGCAGGTGGATCCACACCCCTGCAATCATCTACTCGGTTCACACCATGACAACTCTGATTCTAATCCTCTCCACATTTCTACTCGAGGATTTCTCCAAAGCCAGTTGTTTCAGAGGACAAGGACCTAATAAGACTTTCCACGAACGACTATTCCTTATATCTGTCTACACGCCCTACTTCCTCATCCCTCTCATACTTCTGCTTTTCATGTTGTGGAATCCCTACTACAAGTCTGAGGAGAAAAGAAAGAAAAAATGAGGAAAAATAACCCTGGGTCCAGTGGAGAGGTGACCACGGGGCAGTTTCCTGTTGGACCCAGTACCAGGAAAATGCACAGAACCCATATTTTCAGTAGTATTTGAAACACACCAGCAGCAACACACACGACCAAGACACTGGCAGGAGGCCCATCAAACCCTCACCTTCCAAGGGTACTGGCACAAACAGACCAATCACCTGAGGATGAGCAGAGGGGTGTGGGCTAGGTTATAGGGAAATGGTGCCAAAGGCCTTACTGTGTGCCCAAGTGCCATTGCAGGATTACTAAAGGCAGGACCAGACCAGAAACTAGATAAACTTCCACGCAACACGGCCTACTTGGCATGTTCACGAGTCATGTGACCCACAGTAAACATGTGACTAACCCTTTGACTCATGATTCTCTACAGCATATCACTGGGATGTCTCGGGCCATTTTTAAGTTTGAAGTTATGCCTCTGTAATATTCATTAAAAATTGTTTTCTTGTCCCCACCCCTAGGTGGGGGTGAGCTATTCTGTAAGAGGTTTAAACTTAGTTTTCCTTAAGTTTCAACCTTGGCATGACTTTCAGTCAGAAATGGGTCAAATTGGAAGGTGTATTGTTTCTGTCTTAAACAGGTCATCCAGGAGAAGAGAATTTTTAAAGCCTCCTTGTTTACCCTCTTTCCAAGCCTTAGTCTTCTATTACTTTTTACACACCACCTAACATAAGTTCCTTTACTCTGAGATCTGGTGTCTCAAACCTGAGCTGGAGGTGTGCCTCCTACTGGATAACTTCATCCTACCTAATAGTTTAATAATTCCTTCCTGTCTTGTTCAGTCAAAGGTAGTGGGTGAGGGGAGCTGGGCATGACAGATCCAGTGTGTGCATATAGGGTTTCTTCACGTTAGTATTTGATATTCTGCTAGCTTTCTCTAAATTCATACTCAAGGCCAACTCAAAAAAAAGACTTGTGAACACATGGAAAATGGTAGACGCTGGTCCTGGTTATTAGTTCCCTATTTTTGCTTGTTTAGCTTACAAGCTCTAATGGTCTGATTGTTGGGAGTATCGTCTGACTCGTGTGTCTGGTCAAAATAAAGGTAGGTGCTGACCAAAATAAAAGGGGTGGGGGGCTTCCCTGGTGGCGCACTGGTTAAGGAGCTGCCTGCCAATGCAGGGGACATGGGTTCAAGCCCTGCTCCGGGAAGATCCCACATGCTGCAGAGCAACTAAGCCTGTATGCCACAACTACTGAGCCTGCACCCTAGAGCCCACGAGCTGCACAACAAGAGAAGCCACTGCAATGAGAAGCCTGCACATCACAATGAAAAGTAGCCCCCGCTCACCACTAGAGAAAGCCCACGTACAGCAGCGAAGACCCAACGCAGCCAAAAATAAATTAAATAAAATTTTAAAATTTTAAAAAGCTTTAAAAAATATGCCAAATTTATTTTAAAAAGAAAAGGAAGTAATAAAATTGTCTCTATTTGTAGATGACATAATTTTATATACAGAAAACCCTGAAGACTCCACCAGAAAACTGTTAGAACTAAGAAATAATGTCAGTAAAGTTGCAGGACACAAGATTAACATTAAGAAATCAGTGGTGGGGACTTCCCTGGTGGTGCAGGGGTTAAGAATCCACCTGCCAGTGCAGGGGACAGGGGTTCGAGCTGGTCTGGGAAGATCCCACATGCCTCAAAGCAGCTAAGCCCATGCGCTACAACTACTGAGCCTGTGCTCTAGAGCCTGCGAGCCACAACTACTGAACCCACGTGCCACAACTACTGAAGCCTGCACTCCTAGAGCCCATGTTCCACAATAAGTGAAGCCACCACAGTGAGAAGGCTGCGCTCCACAGCGAAGTGTAGCCCCTGCTCGCTGCAACTAGAGAAAGCCCACTCACAGCAACAAAGACCCAACGCAGCCAAAAATAAATAAATAAAAATCAGTGGTGTTTCAGTACCCTAACAACGAATTATCTGAAAAAGAAATCAAGAAAATAGTCCCATTTGCAATAGCATCAAAAACAATAAATACCTGGTAATAAATTTAAGCAAGGAAATGAAAAATCTCTATGCTGAAAACTTTAAGATGTTAATAAAAGAAACCAAAGAAGACACAAATAAATGGAAAGGCATGCCATGCCTCTGGATTGGAAGAATTAATACTGTTAAAGCCAACTCTTCAGTGCAATCTCTATGAAGATTCCAATGGCATTTTTTAACAGAAGTAGAAATAAAAATTCTAAATTTTATATGGAACCACAAAAGACCCCAAAGAGCCAAAACAATCCTGACCAAGAAGAACAAAGCAGGAGGCATCATTCCTGACTTCAAGCTATATTATACAGCTATAGTCATCAAAACAGTTTGGTGCTGGCATAAAAACAGACACATATACCAATGGAATAGAACTGAGAGCCTATTTATTAGAAAATAAACCTATTCATACATAGTCAACTAGTATTTATTAAGGGAGCCGAGAATACTCAATGGAGAAGACAGTCTCTTCAATACAACGATGGTGGGAAAATTGAACATTCACGTGTAAAAGAATAAAACTAGACCCCTATCTCATACCACTCACAAAAATTAACTCAAAATGGATTAGAGACTTAAAATTTTAAGACCAAATGACAAATGCTGGAAAGGGTGTAGAGAAAAGGGAACCCTCCTACATTGTTGGTGGGAATGTAAGTTGGTGCAGCCATTATGGAAAACAGGATGGAGGTTCCTCAAAAAAAAATAAAGATAGAATTGCCATATGATCCAGCAATCCCACTCCTGGGCATATATCTGGACAAAACTACAATTCAAAAAGATACGTACACCCCTATGTTCACAGTAGCACTATTCACGATAGTCAAAACATGGAAATAACCTAAATGTCCATTGACAGAGGGATGGATAAAGAAGATGAGGTACCTATGAACAATGGAATACTACTCAGCCATAAAAAAAGAATGAAATAATGCCATTTTCAGCAACATGAATGTAACTAGAGATTATCATACTAAGTGAAGTAAGTCAGAAAGAGAAAGACATACCATATAATATGACTCATATGTGGAATCTAAAATATGACACAAATGAACCTATCTAGGAAACAGAAACAGACTCACAGACATAGAGAACAGACCTGTACTTGCCAAGGGGAAAGGGGGTAAGGGAGGGATGGAGTGGGAGTTTGGGGTTAGCAGATGCAAACTATTATACATAGAATGGATAAACAGCAAGGTCCTACTGTATAGCACAGGGGACTATATTTAATATCCTGTGATAAATCATAATGGAAAAGAATATTATAAAGAATGTAGGGACTTCCCCTGTGGTCCAGTGGTAAAGAATTCGCCTTCCAATGCAGGGGATGTGGGTTCAATCCCTGGTTGGGGAACTAAGATCCCACATGCTGTGGGGCAACTAAGCCCACACGTCACAACTAGAGAGAAAACCCACATGCTACAACTAGAAAGAAGCCCGAGCAGTGCAGTGAAGAGCCCACGCACCACAATGAAAAAAATCCCACATGTCTCAACAGAGATCCCACATGCCGCAACTAAGACTTGATACAGCCCCCAAAATTAATTAAATAAATAAATTAAATATTTTTAAAATTAATTTTAAAAAATAAAAAGAATGTATATATATATGTGTGTGTGTAACTGAATCACTTTGCTGTACAGCAGAAATTAACAGAATATTGTAAATCAACTCTACTTCAATTTAAAAAAAGAAAAGGGAACTAATACTTTAAAAAAAGACTTAAATTGTAAGACTGAAAACCATAAAACTCTTAGAAGGGGCTTCCCTGGTGGCGCAGTGGTTGAGAGTCTGCCTGCCAATGCAGGGGACACGGGTTCGAGCCCTGGTCTGGGAAGATCCCACATGCCGTGGAGCAACTAGGCCCATGAGCCACAATTACTGAGCCTGCGTGTCTGGAGCCTGTACTCCACAACAAGAGAGGCCGTGATAGTGAGAGGCCTGTGCACCGCGATGAAGAGTGATGCCCGCTTGCCACAACTAGAGAAAGCCCATGCACAGAAAGGAAGACCCAACACAGCCATAAATAAATAAATACATTAAAAAAAAAAAAAACTCTTAGAAGAAAATAGGAAGAAATCTCCTTGACATAGGTCTTGGCAATGATTGTTTGGATGTGACACCTAAAGCAAGTGAAATATATCAAAACAAACAAGTGAAACTACAAAATGAAAAGCTTCTGCACAACAAAAGAAATGATCAACAAAATAAAATGACACTACAGAATCGGAAAAAAATATCTGCAATTCATATATCTGATAAGGGACTAAATCTGAAATACACAAATAACTCACACAACTCAATAGCAAAACCAAAATGAAACAAATACAGTTGACCCTTGAGCAACATGGGCGTTAGGGGCATCAAATCTCCGAGCAGTCAAAAATCCGAGTTTAACTTTATAGTTGGTCCTCCTTCTCCTCAGTTCCACATCCAAGGATTCAACCAACCACAGGTTATGCAGCACTGTATTTACCATTGACAAAAACCCACGCATAAGTGGACATTTATAGTTCAAACCCGTGTTGTTCAAGAGTCATTATAATCCAATTAAAAAATGGACAAAGGACATGAATTAACATGTTTCCAAAGAAGATATAAAAATGGCCAACAGGTATAGGAAAAGGTACACAACATCACTAATCATCAGGGAAATGCAAATCAAAACAACAAGATATCACTTTATACCTGGTAGAATGGCTATCATCAAAAAGACAAAGACAACAAATGCTGGCAAGGATGTGGAGAAAAGGGAACCCTTGTGCACTGCTGGTGGCATGGTAAATTCGTACAGCCATTATGGAAAAAAATATGGAGGTTGCCCAAAAAATTAAAAATAGAAATACTATATGATTCAGCTATACTATTTCTGGGAATATATCCAAAGGAAATGAAATACTATGTCACAGAGATATCTGCACCCCCATGTTCACTGAAGCATTATTTACAATAGCCAAGACATGTATACAACCTAAGTGTCCATCAACAGATGAATGGATAAGGAAGTAGTGTTATATACACAGTGGAATATTATTCAGCCATAAAAAGGAAGGAAATCTTGAGATCTGCAACAACATGGATGGACCTTGAGGGCATTATGCTAAGTGAAATAAGTCAGTCAGAGAAAGACAAATACTGTATATGTGGAATCTTAAAAAAAAAAAAAACTCATAGAGAAAAAGATCAGATTTGTGGTTACCAGAGGTTGGGTGTGGGGGAATTGGATGAAAGTGGTCAAAAGGTACAAACTCCCAGTTATAAGATAAATCAGTACTGGGGATGTAATGTACAACTTGATGACTACGGTTAACACTGCTTTATAGTATGTGTGGAAATTTTTAAAAGAGTAGATCATCACAAGGAAAAACCATTTTTTCCTTTTCTTTAAATCTGTATGGATGATGGACATTAAACTTATTATGGTAATCCTTTCACAAGATGTGACAGTCAGTGCTGTACACTTTAAACTTACATAGTGTTGTATGTCAATTATATTTCAATAAAACTGTATGTTGATTACATTTCAATAAAACTGTCAATTATATTTTCAATAAAAAGTATCTATTTCAATAAAAGAAATAAATAATTTTATTTATTTCTTGAAATAAAATGTCAAGAAAAATTGAGAAAAAGACACTATCCACAGAGTAAAAAGGCAACCCACAGAATGGGAGAAAGTATTTGTAAATCATATATCTGATAAGGAATTAATATCCAGAATATATGGAGAACGCCTAAACTCAACAACAAGAAAATAATTGATTCAAAAATGGATGAAGGACTTGAATAAACATTTCTACATAGATGATACACAAATGGCCAAGAAACACATGAAAATATGCTCAACATCGCTAATCAGAATTAAATGTAAATCAAAACTACAATGAGATATAACCTTACATCCACTGTGATGGCTACTATCAAATAAACAGAAAACAAGTGTCAGAAAGGATATGGAGAAATTGGAAAACTTGTGCACTATAGGTGGGAATGTAAAAGCTACAACCACTGTGGAAAACCATGTGGCAGTTCCTCAAAAAATTAAAGGTAGGATTACCATATGATCTAGCAATCCCACTACTGCGTATATACCCAAAAGAACTGAAAGCAGGTTTTTAAGAGATATTTTTACACCCATGTTCACAGCAGCATTACTCACAATAGCTAAAACATGGAAGTAACCCAAGTGTCCATCACTAAATGAATGGATAGGCAAAACGCAGTATATGCATATAAAGGAATTTTTTTTTTTTTTTTGGCTGTGCTGTGCGGCTGGCGGGATCTTAGTTCCCCAACCAGGGATTTAACCTGGGCCCCCAGCAGTGCAAGTGCAGAGTCCTAACCACTGGACCACCAGAGAATTCCCCATATAATAGAATATTATTCAGCCTTAAAAAGGAAAGAAATTCTGACACATACGACTACGTGGTTGAACCTTGAGGACATTATGCTAAATGAACCAAGCCAGTCACAAAAAGACAAATACTGGGGCTTCCCTGGTGGCACAGTGGTTGAGAGTCCGCCTGCCAATGCAGGGGACGTGGGTTCGTGCCCCGGTCTGGGAAGATCCCACATGCCGCAGAGCGGCTAGGCCCGTGAGCCATGGCCGCTGAGCCTGCATGTCCGGAGCCTGTGCTCCACAACGGGAAAGGCCACAACAGTGAGAGGCCCGTGTACCACAAAATAATAATAATAATAATAATAATAATAATAATGTTTGATATGTGACATATCTAGAGTAGTCAAAATCATAAAGATACAAATTGTATGGTGGTTACCAGGGGTTGGGGCCAGCAGAGAATGGGCAGATGTTGGTTAATGGGCATAAAGTTTCAGATTCGCAAGATGAAAAGATTTATGGGGATGGATGGTAGTGATGGCTGCACTACAATGTGAATGTGTTTAAGACCATTAAACTTTACATGTTAAAATGGGTAAGATGGTAACTTTTACGAGTATTCTAACACAATAAAAGAGATGTGGGACTTCCCTGGTGGCACAGTGGTTAAGAATCCTCCTGCCAATGCAGGGGACACGGGTTCGATCCCTGGTCCGGGAAGATCCCGTGTGCCGTGGAGCAACAAGCCCATGCGCCATAACTACTGAGCCCATGCACCACAGCTACTGAAGCCCGCATACCCTAGAGCCCGCATGCTGCAACTACTGAACCCACATGCCACAACTACTGAAGCCCATGCACTCTAGGGCCTGCATGCCGCAGCTACTGAGCCCATGTGCTGCTACTATTGAAGCTCCCATGCCTAGAGCCTGTGCTCCAAAACAAGAGAAGCCACTACAATGAGAAGCCCACGCACCACAGCGAAGAGTAGCCCCTGCTCGCCGCAACTAGAGAAAGCCCGCACGCAGCAACGATGACCCAACACAGCCTAAAAAAAAAAAAAAATTTTAAAAAGGAAATGTGAAGTGGAATGTTTTCCTTAGAAGTACTTCTAGGACCACCCTCCTAGTCAGCAACCAGCAAGCCCCCAAACATTTATGGCCCATCTGGGTACCACTGTTCTATATGCAGGGGATCCTGAAAGAAGGACAGGGCCCTGTGCTTGAGCAGCTCACAGACAAGTAGGAAAGGAGGCAAGGAGATGGTCGGACCACTGCAGAGCATCTGTCGTCTGCTATTCAGACCTACAAAACCTGGAGAACAGAGCAGGAAACCTAATTCTGCCTCCTCAGTGTCCTGCTCGTACAGTGTCCCATCCAGGGCCCACCCCACAGCCAACTTCCAGACCCACTACATGCACATGGCCCTTCTGCAACAGCATCTCATGTAGGTTCCTGCCCTGATGCAGACCCTGCCCTGGGCCCAGTCTGGGTAAGTTTCTCCTGGTGGCAGAATCTTAATTTCCTCCTTGGAGCAGTACCTCCCTCTTTAAAGGAGCTCCAGGCAGAAGTCTGGGGAGTCGGGGGGGCTGTTTTTCAGTCATTCACCCACTAGACTGCAGCTACAAAATCCCCAGAAGTTCCCTTTAGTTAACAAAGCAAATGGACGGATACACCATGCCTAACCTTGTTTACTGCATAGCTACTAGAAAGTATTGAGTTTCAAAGAAACAAGTTTGATGCTTAATTAGAACTACCCCCTGCCCTTATGAATGTAAATTGGTACAGCCACTATGGAGAGCAGTATGGAGGTTCCTTAAGAAACTAAAAATAGAGCTACCATATGATCCAGCAATCCCACTCCTGAGCATATACCCAGAGGAAAACATGGTTCAAAAGGATACATGCATGCCAATGTTCATTGCAATGCTGTTTACAATAGTCAAGACATAGAAGCAACCTAAATGTCCATTGACAGAGGAATGGATAAAGAAGATGTGGTACACATATACAATGGAATACACTCAGCCATTAAAAAGAATGAAATAATGCCATTTGCAGCAACATGGGTGGACCTGGAGATTATCATACTAAGTGAAGTAAGTCAGACAGAGAAAGACAAATATCATATGATACCACTTATATGCAGAATATAAAAAGGTGATATAAATGAACTTATTTACAAAGCAGAAACAGAGTCACAGACTTAGAGAATGAACTTATGGTTACTGGGGGGAAGGGTGGGGGAGAGGGATAGACTGGGAGTTTGGGATTGAGATGTACACACTGCTATATTTAAAATACATAACTAATAAGGACCTACTGTATAGCACAAGGAACTCTGCTCAATATTCTGTAATAACCTAAATGGGAAAAGAATTTGGAAAAGAATAGACACATGTACATGTATAACTGAATCACTTTGCTGTACACCTGAAACTAACACAACACTGTTAATCAACTACATTCCAATATAAAATAAAAATTTTGGGGGCTTCTCTGGTGGCGCAGTGGTTGAGAGTCCGCCTGCCGATGCAGGGGACACAGGTTCGTGCTCCGGTCCAGGAAGATCCCACATGCTGAGGAGCAGCTGGGCCCGTGAGCCATGGCCGCTGAGCCTGCGGGTCTGGAGCCTGTGCTCCGCAACGGGAGAGGCCACAACAGTGAGAGGCCCGCATGCCACACACACACAAAATAAAATAAAATAAAATAAATAAATGAAAAAAATTTAAAAACAACATAAAAAGGGGGAACAAAGAACTACCCCTCTTAGAGGGGCGTCAGTCCCCAATATTGAGGGGAGACCCACCCCCTTGCTGCCGACCTGGCCTCACTGCAGACAGCCCTGCTCTGTTGGAGGGGGCTGTTGAATCCCTCTCCCCTCAGCACAGTTTCTGGAAGGGTCTCTAAGCTTCCTCTGAGCCCAGCTGTGGCTTATTAACAGGGGCAGGTGGTAATAAGACTTTACAGTGAAGCATGAACTCTTCAGTTGTTATCAAACATGACAGCAAATAAACCAAGTGCCACCTTCAGGCTGTGAATCTGGGCCTCAAGAACCAAGTTTTGTGGGACGACCCAAGTTGGCTGTATGATGGCTGGGACCAGATTTCCTGTGGACAGTGCTATACACCTCTGTGCTGCGATTTCACCATCCCGACTCCAAAATGATGCTCCCCCGGAAGGTCCTCATCAGGGCTTCGAAATCTGAGGAACCCCGAGGCCGAGTGGCAAGAGCATGGGATCAGGGCCTCCCTGGTGGCGCAGTGGTTGAGAGTCCGCCTGCCGATGCAGGGGATACGGGTTCGTGCCCCGGTCTGGGAGGATCCCATATGCCGCGGAGCGGCTGGGCCCGTGAGCCATGGCCGCTGAGCCTGCGCATCCGGAGCCTGTGCTCCGCAACGGGAGAGGCCACAACAGTGAGAGGCCCGCGTACGGCAAAAAAAAAAAAAAAATTAAAAAAAGAGCATGGGATCAGGTCCAGCTCCGTGTTGAAAGGAAGTGATTTTGGTCAAGTCACCTCTTCCCTCTTAAGACTTCAGTTTCCTCATATGTAAAACAGCTAATATTTATTTAATTTTTTCACATTTTAATTGTGGTTAAAAACATAAAATTTATCATCTTAATCATTTTTAAATGTATAGTTCAACAGTATTAAGCATTTTCCACTGTTGTGCAACCAATCTCCAGAACTTTTTCATTGTGCAAAACTGCAACTCTATACCCACTAACCCAATTCCCCATTCTCCCCTCCTCCCCAGCCCCTGGCAACCATCATTCTACTTTCTATTTCTATAAATCTGACTACTGTAGATTCCCTCATATAAGTAGGATCATGCAGTATTTGTCTCTTTGTGATTGGTTTATTTCACTTAGAAAAATGTCCTCAAGGTTCATCCATGTTGTAGCATGTGTCAGAATTTCCTTCCTTTTTAAGGCTGAATAATATTCCTTTACATGTATATACCATATTTTGTTTATCCATTCAACCACTGATGGACACTTGGGTTGCTTCCACCTTTTGGCTATTGTGAATAATGCTGCTGTGAACACAAGGGTACAAATATCTCTTTGAGATCCTTCTTTCAGCTCCTTTCGACACAGACCCAGAAGTGAGGTTGCTGGATCATAGGATGATTCTAATTTTTGAAGAACCACCATAGTGTTTTCCATGGAGGCTGCACAATTTTGCATTCCCACCAACAGTGAACAAGGGTTCCAATTTCTCTACATCAGGGGTCCCCAACCATCAGGCCACTGACCACTACTGGTCCGTGGCCTGTTAGGAACCAGACCGCAGAGTAGGAGGTGAGTGGTGGGCGAGCGAGCGAAGCTTCATCTGTATTTACAGCCGCTCCCCATCACTCGCATTACTACCTGAGCTCCGCCTCCTGTCAGATCAGCAGTGGCATTAGATTCTCATAAAAGCGTGAACCCTACTGTGAACTGTACATGAGAGGGATCTAGGTTGCGTGCTCCTTATGAGAATCTAATGCCTGATGATCTGAGGTGGAGCTGAGACAGTGATGCTAGTGCTGGGGAGCGGCTGCAAATACAGATTATCATTAGCAGAGAGGTTTGACTGCACAGAGACCATAATAGATCAGTTGCTTGCAGACTCATATCAAAACCCTATCAGGGAGCGGCAAGGGACAATTAAGCTGCATCTGGTGGCAGGCTTTATAGTAGAAAGTGAGTTGATGTCCTTCAATTGTACAGCTGCATCTGGTGGCAGGCTTTAAGTCAGAATCCGACACTTATTTTAGTCTGCGTGTGGCCCACCATTATTTTATTTACCACTCCTGTCCGCGCCTTTTTCCCGCACTGCACACTTGTCTCAGTCACAGTTTTGGTAAGTCCACGAGCTAACCCTCGCCAAAATGAGTAAAAAACAAATGTCACTGGAGAGCATCTTTGAAAAGGGGGAAAGACTCAAAGATGAGATAGCAGAAGACTCTAAGACTGCCAACAAAAAGAAAGCTGCATTTAAAAGGAAATACCAAGAGTCCTACTTAAATGACGGGTTCATTGCAACAGGTGAATCACGTTCTCCAAGCCCGCTTTGTATAATATGTGGTGACCGGCTATCCAACGAAGCCAGGAAACCTTCAAAACTGCTTTGCCACATGGAGACTAAGCACCCTGAATTAAAAGACAAGCCTCTGGAGTTTTTCAAAAGAAAAAAAACGTGAACACAAAGAACGGAAACAATTATTGAAGGCCACCACTTCATCAAATGTGCCTGCACTGAGAGCATCATTCTTAGTGGCTAACTGCGTTGCTAAAGCTAAGAAGCCCTTTACTATTGGTGATGAGTTGGTCCTGCCTGCATCTATGGACATTTGTTGTGAACTTTTAGGAGAGGCTGCAGTTTGAAAGGTGGCATGCGTTCCTCTTTCAGCTAGCACTGTAACTAGACGAATTGATGAAATAGCAGAGGATACTGAGGCACAATTGTTAGAGAGGATTAATGGGTCACTGCGGTACGTGATTCAGGTTGACAAGTCTACCGATGTTGACAACAAGGCAACAATGCTTGTTTCCGTGCGATATATTTTTCAGGAGGACGTGCATGAGGATATGCTATGTGTACTTTTGTTGCCAACCAACACCACAGCTACAGAATTATTCAAGTCTTTGAATGATTACATATCAGGAAAACTGAATTGGTCATTTTTTGTCGGTATATGCACGGACGGAGTGGCTGCCATGACTGGATGGCTTTCTGGTTTCACCACTCCAGTCAAAGAGGTCGCTTCTGAACGTGAGTCTACGCACTGTGTCATCCATAGAGAAATGCTGGCTAGCCGAAAAATGTCACCTGAACTTAACAACGTTTTTCAGGATGTGATTAAAATTATCAACCACATTAAAGTACATGCCCTTAACTCATATCTGTTCACGCAGCTCTGTGAGGAGATGGGTACAGAGCACACACGTCTTCTCTCATACACAGAAGTGAGGTGGCTTTCTAAAGGGAGATCACTGGCCAGAGTTTCTGAGTTACGAGAGCCACTCCAGAGATTTCTTTTATTTTTTTTAAAGATCTTATATATTTAGACTGCGCCAGGTCTTAGTTGTGGCATGCAGGCTTCTTAGTTGTGGCATGCATGCGGGATCTAGTTCCCCAACCAGGGATCGAACACAGACCCCCTGTACTGGGAGAGCAGAGTCTTACCCACTGGACTACCAGGGAAGTCCCATCCAGAGATTTCTTTTAGAAAAATAGTCACCACTGGCAGCACATTTCAGTGCCACAGAATGGGTCACAAAACTTGCTTACTGGTGTGACATATTCAACCTGCTCAGTGAATTCAATCTGTCACTTCAGGGGAAAACGACAACTGTGTTCAAGTCGGCAGATAATGTGGTGCCTTCAAAACCAAACTGGAGGGCTTCCCTGGTGGCGCAGTGGTTGAGAGTCCGCCTGCCGATGCAGGGGACACAGGTTCGTGCCCCAGTCTGGGAAGATCCCACATGCCGCGGAGTGGCTGGGCCCGTGAGCCATGGCCGCTGAGCCTGCGCGTCCGGAGCCTGTGCTCTGCAACGGGAGAGGCCACAACAGTGAGAGGCCCGCATACCGCAAAAAAAAAAAAAAAAAAAAAAAAAAAAAAAAAAAAAAAAAAACCAAACTGGAATTATGGGGGCGATAAGTGAACATTGGGATTTTTGACATGTTTCAAACATTAGCAGAGATTTTGAAAGAGACTGAGCCAGGGCCTTCTTTCTCCCAGCTGGTGCACGATCACCTATCTCAGCTTTCAAAAGAGCTTGAGCATTACTTCCCAACCACAAAAGACTCCCGAATTGGGGAGGAATGGATCTGTGACACATTTGTGAATAAGCCAGGTGAATCAACTTTGTCCGTGCTAGAAGACGATCAACTGCTTGAGATCTCAAATGACGGTGGCCTTAAAGGTATGTTTGAGACAACTTCAAATCTCCAGATGTTCTGGATTAAAGTCAAGGCGGACTATCCTGAGACTGCCACAAAAGCACTGAAAAGCCTGCTTCCATTTCCAACATCCTATCTTTGTGAAGCAGGGTTTTCTGCAGTGACAGCAACCAAAACGAGATTACGGAGTAGACTGGACATAAGCAACACACTTCGGGTGTCACTGTCTCCCATCAGCCCCAGATGGGACCATCCAGTTGCAAGAAAACAAGCTCAGGGCTCCTACTGTTTCTGTATTATGGTGAGTTGTATAATTATTTCATTATATATTATAATGTAATAATAATAGAAATAAAATGCACAGTAAATGCAAAAATGCGAAACCACCCCCCTCCGCCATCCATGGAAATATTGCCTTCCACAAAACCGGTCCCTGGTGCCAAAAAGGTTGGGGACCACTGCTCTACATCCTCACCAACACTTTCTATTCTCTGGTTTTTTTGATTAGCAGCCATCCTTATGGTTATGAGGTGATATTTCATTGTGGTTTTGACTTGCATTTCCCTAATGTTTAGTGATGTTGAGCATCTTTTCATATGCTCGTTGGCCTTTTGTATATCGTCACTGGAGAAATGTCTATTCAAGTCCTTTCCGTATTTTTTATTCTGGTTATTTTGGTTTTTTGCTGTTGAGTAATAATAGCTTACATTTATTTAGCTCACATTATAGTGTAGAAAGTATGCTCAGGACCAAACTAAGACAGGCAGTACCCTGCCAGGCTAACACTCCAGTGTCATTTCAAACTCATAGTCTTTTTTTTTTTTTTTTGAAGTATAGTTGATTTACAACATTGTGTTAGTTTCAAGTATACAGCAGCGTGATTCAAGTTATATTTTCTTTTTATTTTCCATTACAGGTTAGTACAAGATATTGAATATTATTCCTTATGCTATACAGTAAATCCTTGTTGCTTATCTATTTAATATATAGTGGTTTGTTAATCCCATACTCCTAATTTATCCCTCCCCCTCTTTTCCCCTTTGGTAACCATAAGTTTGTTTTCTATGTCTGTGAGTCTGTTTCTGTTTTGTAAATAGATTCATTTGTATTATTTTTTAGATTCCACACATAAGTGATACCATATTTGTCTTTCTCTGATTTACTTCACTTAGTATGATATTTTCTAGGTCCATCCATATTGCTGCAAATGGCAATATTTCATGCTTTCTTATGGCTGAGTAATATTCCATTGTGTATATATACCACATCTTCTTTATCCATCCATTTATGGACACTTAGGTTGCTTCCATGTCTTGTCGATAATAAACAGTGCTGCTGTGAACACTGGGGTGCATGTACCTTTTCCAATTAGAGTTCAAATCCATAGTCTTTAAGTATTTGCTAAACATTTACTTGGAGGGAAGAGGAACAAGGAGAAGCTGATTTTCTGTTATTAAAGCTTATATATATGGATGCAGCATTATTCACAATAGTCAAGACATGGAAACAACCTAAGTGTCCACTGATGAATGAATAAAGAAGATGTGGTGTATATATACAATGGAATATTATTCAACCATGAGAGAGAAAGATATCCTGCCACTTATGACATGGATGGACCTTGAGGGCATTATACTAAGTGAGATAAATCAGACAGAGGCAAACAAATATTCTACGATACAACTCATACATGGAACCTAAAAAAGACAAACACATAGAAACAGAGTGGCAATTACCAGGGGCTGTGAGGTAGGGGAAATGGGGAGATGTTGTTAAAGGATACAGACTTGCAACTAGAAGAGAAGTAAGTTCTGGAAATCTAATGCACAGCATAGTGATTACAGTCAACAACACTGTATTATAAACCTCAAGGTTGCTAAGAGACTAGATCTTAAATGTCCTCACCACAAGAAATAATTATGGGCCAATAGAGGTGCTAGCCAGTGCTAATGGTGGTAATTCTATTGCAATATGTAAATGTTTCAAATCAACATGCTGTACACCTTAAACTTACACAATGTTATAAATTAACTATATCTCAATTTTTAAAAAAATATGTAGAAACAGATCCACTAATTCACCCCTACTGGCCACAGTCTGAACAAAAAGATTTTGGTTTGGTTCTTTTTGTTTGTTTTATAAAATCGTTCCAACTTTTCTGAAATTCTTGTTCTCCCTTCAGTTTTTGTCTCTGATCTTCCAAACCAGATAAATTATTGGGAGGCATATTAAAGGGCTTAGGATTTTGATAATGAAATGAATCACTCCTTCCCAATAAACAGCATCAAGCCAAGCATTACTCAGTCTTGCAGTTTCAGCTGAGTGCCCTGCCAACCTTCAGCAGATGGAGACAGAGACTCCGTACAAGTGCTGGAAAACTCTCACGAGATAGGTGGGTGCTAGCAAGCAAAGCTTTCCACCTCCTCTTGTGGGTGCTGGATCAATTTGTGTTTCAAGTTATATAAGGAGACATCTGCAGAGACCTGAGTGGCCTGACAGATACTGCTGATTTACCGAAGTGATTTTTTAATTAGGAAATATTTGTAAGATACACATAAGTGTAGAAAGTAATGATACCCATGTACCCATCACTAAGCATAAACAGGTGGTGACATTTTTCATTTTTAAGAAATAAAATGTTTCAGGGGAATTCCCTGGCTGTCGAGTAGTTAGGACTCCTTGCTTCCACAGCAAGGGGCACAGGTTCCATCCCTGGTCAGGGAACTAAGATCCCGCAAGCTGAACAGCGAAGGAAGGAAGGGAGGGAAATGTTTCAGATACAGCTGAAGTTCTACATCTTTTCCCTGACCGTCCCTCCTCAGAGGCACCTATTATCCTGGAGTTAGTGCATGTCATTCTGGTGAATGATTTTGTTTTCACTGTGTACTTATCTACAAACAACCTAGGCTATTGTTTTGGGTGTTTCTAAGTTTCACATAAATGATAGCTATGTGGCCATCTGTCACTATTTTGGCTGCTCCGTGTCTAAGGTCCCTTCCCAGGAGGAGGATGAGTCCCTTCACCATGAGAGCTAAAAGGCCAGTGGGCTGCCCTCCCAGCTTGGGACAGGCCTGTGACCACATGAGGGTTTGCAATCAGACCACAGCCCCTGACAGCAAAGGCAGTGCTGACCAAAGGGCCTGGGGCTCGGCTGTAGCCACACAATTTGGTCCTGGATCTCAGTCCTTCATCTCTTCTGCTGATTCTGTGAACTACCATTATCGTCCCAATGAATCCTTTCTCTGCTTAAGTTAGAAACATTTTCTTTACTTACAGTTAAGAACCTGATTGAAAATGATACTTTTGCAACTCACTTTCTTCATTCAACTTTTTTTTTTCAGACTCAAATTAATATAATTTAAGGGCAGCAGAATATGCCACTCCAAAACATGCCACTTTGGCATATTGATATTTTGAATTAAAGGTACTTGAGAAACATGAGGACAGGCTGACCCTCCTTTGTCTCCCTGAACTGTACTATAGATCTCAGAGGCTTTGTTCATTTTTCTTCATTCTTTCCTCTTTCTGTTCCTTATACTGATAATCTCAGTTGAACTATCTCCAAAGTTTCTGGTTCTTTTGCCTGCTCAAATATTTTGTTGAGCCCCTCTAGTGAATTTTTCATTTCAATTATTGCAATTTTTTTTTTTTTTGCGCTACGCAGGCCTCTCACTGCTGTGGCCTCTCCCATTGAGAAGCACAGGCTCCGGATGCGCAGGCTCAGTGGCCATGGCTCACAGGCCCAGCCGCTCCGTGGCATATGGCATCTTCCCGGACCGGGGCACAAACCCGTGTTCCCTGCATCGGCAGGCGGACTCCCAACCACTGCGCCACCAGGGAAGCCCCAATTATTGCATTTTTTAACTTCAGAGTTTCTATTTGGTTCTTTATTATAATTTGTATCTTTGTTGACATTCCCTATTTAGTGAGATATTGCTCTCATATTTTCACTTAGTTCTTTATTTCCAATTTTTTGAAGTTTATGTCTTTTTTTAAATTGAGGCATAATCAACATATAACATTATACTAGTTTCAGGTATACAACATGATTCAATATTTGTATATATTGCAAAACGATCACCACAATAAGTCTAGTTAACACTGTCACCATACATAGTTACAATTAGTGCCGTTGGTGTAGTGGTATCATGCAAGATTCCCATAATTACAATTTTTCTTGTGATTAGAACTTTTAAGATCTACTCTTAGCAATTTTCAAATATGCAATACAGCATCAATTATAGTGACCATGCTGTACATTATATCCCCATGACTTGTTTATTTTATAACTGGATGTTTGTATCTTTTGATACCCTTCACTTAATTTTTTAGAAATTATTTTCTTTAGTTCTTTAAACATACTTAGTTGATTTAAAGTATTTTTCTAGGAAATTCCCCGGCGGCCCAGTGGTTAGGACCCCATGCTCTCACTGCCGAGGGCCTGGGTTCAATCCCTGGTCGGGGAACTAACATCCCACAAGCCATGTGGGGCGGCCAAAAAAATAATAATAATAAAGTATTTTTCTAGTTGGTTCCACATCTAGACTTCGTTAGAAATGGTTTTTATTGATTATATTTTTCTGTGCATAGGCCACATTTTTGTGTTCCTTTTCATGTCTCAATTTTTTGTTGAAAAATGAACATTTTAAATAATATAATATGGTAACTCTGCAAATCAGATTCTCTTCCTCCCCAGCAGCTTGTTATAATTGCTATTTTTTGTAGTTTGGCTGTTTAGTGACATTTCCAAAGTAATTATGTAAAGTCTGTATTCTTTGTTGTATGTGGCCACTGAAGTCTCTTCTTAGTTAGCTTAGTTGTCAGCTAATGATTGCACAGAGATTTCCTTAATTGCCTGGAATCAATAAGACTCCAAGTCTTTACCAAAGGGCTCTGTGCGCATGTTGGGGTATGCATTCAACAATCAGCCTGGAAGTTGACAGCTCTGCCTTAGCCTTTACTCCCTCCTTGCAAGGAGCCTCAAGGTCAAAGAGAAGTGAGAGCTTAGCATCTTCTCAGGCCTTTTCCTTAGCATGCATATAGCTCTGGGCATACTCACAAACCAACACATGCATGTGGCCTTCTAGATTCCCAGAAATATGTCAGCGCTTTTTAAGACCCCTATGGACATCTCATTTCCCACTTTTCCTTTTAAGATTTCTAGATTATCTATCATGTGTTCCAAATGCTATCCACTGTCTCAACACAGCCACAAAGGTAAGCAATTGCCTATCATTGTTTTTAACAAACACCTCCACCCCAACCCATACCAGGAAAAGGCTTTATGCATTGAGTGAAAGAAGCCAGGTCAAACACAGTCAGCTTTACAGGTGGTGTCTTCCAGGGCACCACTAGACAGGTCAAATAATGATAATCCTCTGAGAATGAGGCTTTGAAGTTCTAGACCTCCTCTCCTTCAGTGGCTACTACACGGCTGGTTGCCACTGCGAGTGAAGTCTATTAGTTTTCAAAGCTAACACAGAGTAGAAGAGAAGGGGATGGCACTAGGGGAAAGTTAAAACCCTAAAAAGCTCAGAGGACTCTGGGAATATGGAAAGTAGGAAGCACCAGGAACAGGTATCCCCACCTACACAACAACTGCACTCACAGAATCTGATGTAACTATTTCAGAACTCTGGAGTCGGCTGAAGGCTAGCAACTTACAGGAGAAGACATTAATGGTGAATTGAGGTTAATTTTGGTCACTTTCAGCTCTTATCACAGTAGCAGATACCCATCCCCCACCCCACCCCAGCCATGTGGCAGGAAGCTGTGCAAGTTTTCCTGGAGCAGCTGTAGACAGCCTGTGGGAGCTAGGGTGGGCAAAAAGGACTCCTACCTCCAAATATTGGGTATCTGTGCTCTGACTGCCAACTGCTGCTTCTGATCATGGAGATGCAGACAGATATGAGAGCAGTCATTGTTGTTTCACCTCCCCCTATTGTGGCAGCCCCTCCATCTCTGGCTCAAGTAACTTCCAGGGGGATTTAAAGGGCCAGTGCACTTCCCACCCCTCTTTGCTGTTCATTCCTTGTTCTCCTTTGGAGAGCCAGATATTAAATACTAGGATATTCAAAAACAACTGCATATATGGGGAAAATTAGAAAGCGACCACATATGCCCAGGGAAAAGCTCAGAAAAGACCCAAGAAGACATTAAGTTTACACCTCAGACCAACCCTCAGCACAGAGACAGTCTATCGCAATCCAAAAACTAAATAAATAAATAACAAAATACAGCAAAACTTGGGGAAGGGGGAGAATCTGATTTTCAGAGTTAATATCACATTATTAGGTTCAAATGGCCTGAGTGCAACAAAAACATCACAAGGCATACAAAGAAACAGGAAGGTATGGCCCATTCAAAGGAAAAAATAATTCAACAGAATCTTTCCCTGAAAAAGACCTCGTGGCAGATATACTACCAAAATTTTAAAACAGCTGTCTTAAAGATGCTCAGAGAACTAAAGGAAGATATGGAGAAAGTCAGGAATACGATGTGTGAATAAAATGGAACTATCAACAGAGATTTTAAAAACCTAAAGAGAAACCAAAAAGACTCGAGCTGGAAAGTATAATAACTGAAATGAAAAATTCACTAGACTGATTGAAAGGCAGATCTGAGCAGGCAGAAGAAAGAATCTGAGAACCTTAACATAGGACAACGGAAATTATTGAGACTGAACAACAGAAAGAAAAAAAGATTCAAGAAAAGTGAACAGAGCCTAAGGGACCTGTGGGACACCATCAAATGGACAAATATATACATCATGAGAGTCCAGAAGAAGGAGAAAGAGAAAGGGGCAGAGAGAATATTTGCACAGTGGCTAAAAACTTCCCAAATTTGAAAGACATGAATATGAACATCCAAAAAGCTCAATGAACTCCAAGCTAGATTGACTGACTCAGAGTCCCATCTCAAGACATTATAATTACACTTTCAAAAGCCTAAGACAGACAGCAAATCTTGAAAGTATCAAGAAAGAAGTGAACCACCACATACAAGGGATTCTCAGTAGGATGATGAGCAGATTTCTCATCAGAATGTTAGAGGTCAGAAGACAGTAGGTTGGTATATTTAGTGCTAAATGGAAAAAACTCAACCACGAATCCTATATCTAGCCAAACTGTCCTTCAAAAGTGAGGGAGAAATCAAGACATTCCCAGGTGAACAAAAGTTGATAGACTATGACCACTAGACCTGCCCTGCAAGAAATGGTCAAGGAGTACTCCCAGGTAAAATAAAAGGATACTAGAGAGCACCTTGAAACAATATAGAAGTATAAAGATCTCAATAAAGGTAAATACATGGACAATTGTAAAAGCTAGTATTAATATAACAATGATTTTTAACTGTACTTGGTTTTCTACATTCCACAAGACAATAATACATTAAAAAAATTAGTGTAAAAGTATTATTGTAACTTTGGTTTGTCACTCCAAATCTTGTTTTCTACATAATTCAAGAGACTAATGTAGTTAAAAGAATGATTAGTTTATATTTTTGGTCCTTACAATATTAAAAGATATAATTCTGTGATATCAACTACCAAGGGTGGTGGGGAAAGAGCTATAAAGGAACAGAGTTTTTATATGTTATTGAAGTTAAGCTACTATAAATTTATACTAGAATATTGTAACTTTAGGATATTAAATGTAATCCCCATGGTAACCATAAAGAAAATATCTATAGAATACATATAAAAGGAAACAAGAAGGAATTTAAACATTTCACTAAAAAAAAAAAAATCAACCTAACACAAAAGACAGGAATGAAAGAAATGAGGGACAAAACACTCTAGGGCATATAGAAAACAACACAATGACAGAAGTCCTCTGTATCAGTAATACTTTAAATGCAAATGGATTAAACCCTCCAATGAAAAGAGAGATTGGCAGAAAAGATGAAAACACAGATCCAACTGTATGCTATCTACAAGAGACTCACTTGAGATCCAAAGACATAAAGGGTTAAAAGAGAAAGGATGGAAAAATATATTCCGTGTAAACACTAACCAAAAGACAGCAGGGGGACTTCCCTGGTGGCACAGTGCTTAAGAATGTGCCTGCCAATGCAGGGGACACGGGTTCGAGCCCTGGTCCGGGAAGATCCTACATGCCACAGAGCAACTAAGCCTGTGTGCCACAACTACTGAGCCTGCGCTCTAGAGCCCATGAACCACAACTACTGAGCCCATGTGCTGCAACTACTGAAGCCCACAGGCCTAGAGCCCATGCTCCACAAGAGAAGTCACCACAGTGAGAAGCCTGTGCACCGCAACAAAGAGTATCCCCCTCTCACTGCAACTAGAGAAAGCCCACACGCAGCAACGAAGACCCAATGCAGCCAAAAATAAATAAATAAATAAGTAGATAATTTTATTTTAAAAAAAAAGCAGGAATGGCTATATTAATATCAGACAAAACAGACCTTAAATCAAAAAAGTTTACAAGGGACAAAGAAGGACTGTATATATTAATGAAAGGCTCAAAACATTAAGAAGATAAAACAATATAACAATTACACACCTAATGACAGACTATCAAAACATACGAAGCAAAACCTGACAGAATTGAAGAGAGAGTTAGACAGGTCTAAAATAGTAGTTGAAGACTTCATGACTCAACTCATAAGAATGGAGAGAAGAACCAGACAGAAGATAATTAAGGAAAGAGAGGACTCAAGCAATGTAATAAACCAACTAGATCTGAGAGACATATGCCGAACACTCTACCCAATAAGAACAGCATACACATTCTTCTCAAATACACATGGGACATTTTCCAAGATAGACCATATGTTATGCCACAAATATGTTTCAACAGATTCTAAAAGATAGACATCATCCAAAGTATTTTCTCTGACCATAATGGGATGAAGTTAGGAATCAATAATATAGAGAAAACTGGAAATTTTACAGAACTGTGGAAATTAAACAACATACTTTTAAATGACCCATGGACCAAAGAAAAAATCACAAGGGAAATTAGAAAATACTTAGAGATGAATGAAAATGAAAACACAACATACCAAAACTTATGGTACATGGCAAAAACGGTGCTAAGGGGGAAATTTTTAGCTATAAATGTTTATGGGTTTTTTCTGTTTATTTATTTTATTTATTATTTTATTTTTGGCTGCATTGGGTCTTTGTTGATGTGCATGGGCTTTCTCTAGTTGTGGTGAGCGGGGGCTACTCTTCGTTGCAGTGCATGGGCTTCTCATTGCAGCGGCTTCTCTTGTTGCAGAGCACAGGCTCTAGGCACACGGGCTTCAGCATTTGTGGCATGTGGGCTCAGTAGTTGTGGCTCGCAGGCTCTAGAGCACAGGCTCAGTAGTGGCGCACGGGCTTAGTTGTTCCACAGCATGTGGGATCTTCCCGAACCAGGGCTCGAACCTGTGTCCCCTGCATTGGCAGGTGGATTCTTAACCACTGTGCCACCAGGGAAGTCCCTATAACTGTTTATGTTTAAAAAAAATACAAAACACAGGAAAGTCTCCAATCAAGAATCTAATTTTGCAACTTAAGGAACTAGAAAAAGAACAAACTAAACCCAAAGGTAGCAGAAGGAAGGAAATAATGAAAACTAGAACACAGAATAAACACAATAGAGAATAGAAAACAGTGAGGACTTCCGGGGTGGTCCAACGGCTAAGACTCCATGCTCCCAATGCAGGGGGCCTGGGTTCGATCCCTGGTCAGAGAACTAGGCCCCACATGCCGCAACTAAGACCCGAGGCAGCCAAATAAATACTTTTTTAAAAAACAGAAAAAGAAAATAGTGAAACCAAAGTTGTTCTTCAAAAAGATTAACAAAATTGACAAACCTTTAGCTAGATGGACTAAGACAAAAAGAGGGAAGGCTCAAATTACTAAAACCAGAAATGGAAGTAGGGACATTTCTAACAATGCTAAAGAAATAAAAAGGACTGTAAGAGAGTGCTATGAACAACTGTACACCAAAAAAATGGAAACCTAAGTGAAAGAGACAAATTCCTAGAACACAAAACCTACTAAGACTAAATCATTAAGAAAAAACCTGAGGGAGCCGGTGCATCAGTTGCTAGTGGGCACACAGCCAGGGAATGGGGGCAGGGAGGCAGCTCTCTACCCATACTCTTCTAGGTCAGTGATGCACTGCAGCAGCTGCAGGGCCTCCTGACAGCAGATGAGCACGTGACCAACTTGGCCTTCCACACCAACTTCAACCACGTGTGGCTTCGCCTGCTGGGGCACATGCACTGCCCGGCCGCACATGGTCCTGACCAAGGTGCTGTGTGACCAGGCACTCCACCTGCCCCTGGTTGTCTCAGCCTTCTACATCCGTGTGAATACTCTCCAGAGAAAGAATGACATAATTTTGGACCTGAAAAGCAATTCTAGAATTCATCTGAGCAGTCCATGATGTGCTAGCCTTTCGTACAGCTGACCAACTTCCGCTTGTTCCTGTTCACTGGAGAAACGCTTTCACTGGACTCTGGTTTTCTTCTGCTTTTCACAACAGAGTGGTCATGGCACACTGAAGTCAGCTTTCACCTTCCTTAACATAAAGGAGGCAAAGGCAGTTGAAAGGGCCCCAGAGAAATGAGAAGTCAAGAACTCCCTAAAAGTGACTTTTTTATTTTCCCTTAAATACAGTGGATTGCCTGCAGATAAAATACTCTGCTTACCAGTTATGTGCTCCATTTTGATTAACTACTATTCCACAGACCTAACTGTTTTTTAATTAGCAATAACTTTAAATTTTATTCAGTCTTTTTTGCCATTCTAATCTGAAATTATTACTCCTCTAATTTTTTAACTTCTCTAATATTTTTGTTTCTCTAATACTTTGGTTAATATAACAGTGGCAAAATGATATTTTATAATCATTACTATTTCTATTCTAATATTTTAATGCCCGTTGATTTAACAAACCCCCTTTTGACTGTATACATCTCCCTTCTAAAATCTCAGGTTTCTCCTAAATACGTTTGGATCAGATTACCTTTTATACCAAAAATAGTGAAAAATAGTGCTTATAGTAAATTTCTATTTGTACAAAACTCAGTCAAGAAGAAAACTGAATAACCAGATTTTCCCAAAAATGTATAATAATTTATTGTTAAGCTTATACTATAGTCCTGCAAGTACATTTTGTATCAAAAAAAAAAAAAGAAAAAGAGGGCTTCCCTGGTGGCGTAGTGGTTGAGAGTCTGCCTGCCGATGCAGGGGACGTGGGTTTGTGCTCCGGTCCGGGAGGATCCCACGTGCCGCGGAGCGGCTGAGCCCGTGAGCCAATGGGCCGCTGAGCCTGCACGTCCGGAGTCTGTGCTCCGCAGCGGGAGAGGCCACAACAGTGAGAGGCCCACATGTCGCAAAAAAAAAAAAAAAGAAAGAAATCAACCACAGAAAAAGAAATGAGAAAAAAACAATTACATGGAGACTAAACAACATGCTACTAAAAATCCAATGGGTCAGTGATGAAATCAAAGAAGAAATTTTAAAATACCTTAGCAAATGACAATGAAAACACAACTATACAAAACCTGTGGATGCAGCAAAAGCAGTTCTTAGAGGGAAATTCATAGCAATACAGGCCTTCTTTAAGAAACAAAAAATATTTCAAATAAACAACCTAACCCACCACTTAAAAGAACAAGAAAAAGAACAAACAAACCCTAAAGTCAGCAGAAGGAAAGAAATAATAAAGATCAGAGAAGAAATAAATAAAATAGATTAAAAATAAAATAGAAAACTCTCAGCCATGTGAGAATACAGTGAGAAGGTGGCCACCTACAAATTAGGAAGGGGGCTTTCACCTGACACAGGATTTGCTTGTACTTTGATCTTGTACTTCCCAGCCTCTAATAGAACTGGGGGAAATAAATGTTGTTTAAGTGGGAAAAAATAGAAAAATCAATAAAACCAAGAGCTGGCTCTTTGAAAGGGTAGAAACTATTGACAAACCTCTGGCCAGCCTCACCAAGATGAAAAGAGAGAAGACCCAAATAAACAAAATAAGAAATAAAAGAGGAAAAATCAACTGATGCCACAGAAATACAAAAACACATAAGAGACTACTATGAACAATTATATGCCAACAAATTCGAAAACATAGATGAAATGGACAATTTTCTAGAAACACATAGCCCACCAAAACTGAATCAAGAAGAAATAGGTAACTTGAACAGACTGACTACTAGAAATGAAATAGAATCTGTAATTGAAAAACTCCCTACAAACAAAAGTCCAGGACCAGATGGTTTCACAGGTGAATTCTACCAAACATACAAAGATCCCTCTCAAAGTCTTCCAAAAGACTGAAGAAGTGGGGACTTCCCTGGTGGCGCAGTGGTTAAGAATCTGCCTGCCAGTGCAGTGGACATGGGTTCGATCCCTGGTCCGAGAAGATCTCACATGCCACCACAACTACTGGGCCTTGCTCTAGAGTCAGTGAGCCATAACTACTGAGCCCATGTGCCACAACTACTGAAGCCCACATGCCACAACTACTGAGACCCACACACCGCAATTACTGAAGCCTGCATGCCTAGAGCCCATGTTCTGCAGCAAGAGAAACCCCCGTTTGCTGCAACTAGAGAAAGCCCATGCACAGCAATGAAGACCCAATGCAGCCAAAAAATAAATTAATTAATAAATTTTTTAAAATTCGACATCCGGACTTCCCTGGTGGTGCAGTGGTTAAGAATGCCCCTGCCAATGCAGGGGACAAGGGTTTGAGCCCTGCTCCGGGAAGATTCCACATGCCGCAGAACAACTAAGCCTGTGCGCCACAAGTACTGAGTCTGCGCTCTAGAGCTCAGCAGCCACAACTACTGAGCCCACATGACACAACTACTGAAGCCCACACACCTAGAGCCCATGCTCCACAACAAGAGAAGCCACCACAATTAGAAGCCTCTGCACCACAACAAAGAGCAGCCCCCACTCACCACAACTAGAGAAAGCCTGCGTGCGGCAACAAAGACCCAAAACAGCCAAAAATTAAAAATTTTTTTTAATTGGTAGGAAAGAGGTAAAACTGTCATTATATGCAGATGACATAACACTATATATAGAAAACCCTAAAGACTCCACACAAAAAACTACTAGAACTGATAAATGAATTAAACAAAGTAGCAGGATACAAGATTAACATACAGAAATCTGTTGCATTTCTTTACACTAACAATGAAATATCAGAAAGGGAATGTAAACAAACAATTCCTTTTACAACTGCATCAAAAATAAAATACTTAAGGAATTCCCTGGCAAGCCAGTGGTTAGAACTCAGTGCTTTCACTGCCAGGGCCCGGGTTCAATCCCTGGTGGGGAACTAAGATCCCACAAGCCATGAAGTGTGGTCAAAAATCAATCAATCAATAAATAAAGATTGAACAAATGACAGCAGCCTCGTTTTGAAAAATATTTTTAAATAATTAAAATAAAAGAGGAATAAATCTCACCAAAGAGGTGAAAGACTTATATGCTGAGAACTACAAAATTAATAAAGGAAACTGAAGATAATTCAAAGAAATGGAAAGATAGTCCATGCTTTTGGATTGGAAGAATTAATATTGTTAAAATGGCCATACTACCCAAAGCAATCTACAGATTTAATGTAATCACTATCAAAATACCCGTGACATCTTTCACAGAACTAGAACAAATAATCCTAAAATTTATATGGAACCATAAAAGACCCAGAATTGCCTAAGCAGTCCTGAGGAAGAAGAACAAAGCAGGAGGCATAGCCCTCCCAAACTTCAGACAGTACTGCAAAGCTAATCAAAACAGCCTGGTATTGGCACAAAAACAGATATACAGATGAATGGAAGAGAATAGAGAGCCCAGAAATAAATCCATACACCTTTGGACAATTAATCTTTGACAAAGGAGGCAAGAATATACAATGGGGAAAAGACAGTATCTTCAGCAAGTGGCGTTGGCACTCCATACAAATGGAAACCAAAAGATAGGGTAGCTATACTCATATCAGACAAAATTGATTTTAAGACAAAGACTAATAAGAGACAAAAAAGGGCATTAAATTATGATAGAGGGGTCAATCCAACAAGAAGATACAACATTTATAAATATTTATACATCCAACATAGGAGCACCTAAATATATAAAACAAATATTAACAGACCTAAAGCAAGAAATAGACAGCAATACAATAATAGTGGGGGATTTTAATGCCCCACTTTCTTCAATGGATAGATCATCAAGACAGACAATCAATAAGGAAACAGCAACCTTAACACTTTAGACCAGATAAATTTAACAGATATATACAGAACACTTCATTCAAAAATATATAAAATATATTCTTCTCAAATACACATGGAACATCCTCCAGGACAGATCATATGTTAGGCCACAAAACAAGTCTCAGTAAACTTAAGAAGACTGAAATCATATCAAGAATCTTTTCTGACCACAAAGGAATGAAACTAGAAATAACTTACAAGAAGAAAACTGGAAAATTCACAAATATGTGGAGATTAAACAACATGCTACTGAACAGCCAATGGGTCAAAGAAGAAATCAAAAGAGAAATCAAAAATACCTTGAGACAGGGACTTCCCTGGTGGTGCAGTGGTTAAGAATCCAACTGCCAATGCAGGGGACATGGGTTCAAGCCCTTGTCCAGGAAGATCCCACATGCTGCAGAGCAACTAAGCCCTAGTGCTACAACTACTGAGCCCGTATGCCACAACTACTGAAGCCCGCGTGCCTAGAGCCCACGCTCCGCAACAAGAGAAGCCCATGCACCGCAATGAAGAGTAGCCCCTGCTTGCCGCAACTAGAGAAAGACCTCATGCAGCAATGGAGACCTCATGCAGCAATGAAGACCTTGTGCGGCCAAAAATGAATAAATTTATTTTTTTAAAAAATACCTTGAGACAAATGAAAATAGAAATACAACATACCCAAACTTATGAGATGCAGCAGAAGCAATTCTAAGAGGGAAGTTCATAAATGATAAATACCTACATCAAGAAACAAGAAAAATTTCAAACAACCCAACTTTACACCTCATGGAAATAAAAAAGAACAAATGAAACCCAAAGATGGTAGAGGAAGGAAATAAAGATCAGAGTGGAAATAGCGACTAAAAAGACATTAGAAATACCAATGAAATGAAGAGTGGGTTCTTTGAAAAGAAACAAAATTGACAAACCTTTAGCTGGACCCACCAAGAAAAAAGAGGTCTCAAATAAAACCAAAACAACAGAGGAGACATTACAATTGATACCACAGAAACACAAAGAATCATAAGAGACTACTATGAACAATTATATGGCAACAAATTTGATGACCTAGAAGAAATGGATAAATTCCTAGAAACATACAACCTACAAGATTGAATCATGAAGAAATAGAAAATTTGAGCAGACTGACTACTAGCAGTGAGTTTGAATCTGTAATCAAAAATCTCCCAACAGGGCTTCCCTGGTGGCGCAGTGGTTGAGAGTCCACCTGCCGATGCAGGGGACACGGGTTTGTGCCCCGGTCTGGGAAGATCCCACATGCCGCGGAGCGGCTGGGCCCGTGAGCCATGGCTGCTGGGCCTGCGTGTCCGGAGCCTGTGCTCCACAACGGGAGAGGCCACAACAGTGAGAGGCCCGCGTACCACACAAAAAAAGAAAATCTCCCAACAGTTAATGCATTGGTTGTTTCGCTAGGAAGCGTAGTAGTAAGCGCTAATATCATTCTTCCTAATGAACGTACAACCTGGTACATATTTCATCATGAAATGGATTGTGAAGTGGCACTATTATCACTTACACTACTACTTTCTGGGTGCAGCATCAGAATGCGTCAAGTTTGGGATCAAGTCAGACATAGACCCACTTAGACAAATATCTTGACCTGCTAGTTCGGATGAGTTGATTTACAAGAGTGGATTCTAGCATGTAAAGAACATACAGCAACTTGCTTTGGACCAGTCTTACATAAAGGGGTTTGTGGTTGAATGAAAAGAGCTACTAAACCACTCCTCCGAAAAGTGAACCTCACAGGTGTTTCTGCTGGTTTCAGTTGAGAGAAACTACGTGGTTTATGAACAAACTCATAGACGTTTTGTTTCACAAGCTTTTGATTTTTTCTGGTAAAAGCACCTCTTCAGGGTACCATGTTACCTTTTATCTTCCAGTTCCAAATAGCTTGTCAAGTTTATTATATCCCTTGTATTGTAGCCGACCCCATGTGTATCAAGAGCACACACCTCATCCTGTGTGTATCACGAGCAGTGAAGGCACTTGACCCTGAAACCAGATTCCCACGCAGGACCCAACATTGTCCTGTTGGTTCCCAATTCCTGAACTTGCGGCTTTATTACCAAAGCCAAACAAAAACACTACAAGGAAACTGCAGATCAATATCCCTTACGAACACCAATACAAAATCCTCAACAAAATACTAGCAAACAGAAATCAACAGCATATTAAAGGGATTATACTCCATGACCAATGGAATGTATTCATGTAACGCAAGGATGGTTCAACACACAAAAATTATTCAATATACACTAATATGCCAAATCAAGAAAATAAAGGGGAAAAAAACACATGATCATCTCAATTGATGCAGAAAGGCATTTGACAAGTTCAGCATCCTTTCATGATAAAAACACTCAACCAAATAGGAATATAAGGAAACTATCTCAACATAATAAAAGATATGTATGAAAACTCAAAACAAACATCATACTCAATGGTGAAAGACTAAAAGCTTTTCTTCTAAGATTAGGAACAAGGCAAGGATACCCAATTTCACCACTTCTACTCAAATAATACTGGAAGTTCTAGCCAGAGCAATTAGGCAAGAGAAAGAAATAAAAGGCATCCAAATTGGAAAGGAAGAAGTAAAATTATTTCTGTTTGCAGATGATATGAGCTCATGTGTAGAAAATCCAAAAGCCTCCACAAAAAAGCTACTGGAGATAATAAATGAATTCAGCAAAGTAGAAGAATACAAAGTTAACACACAAAAATCAGTTGCATTTCTATACACAATGAACTATCTGAAAATGAAATTACAAAAACAATTCCATTTATAATAGCATCAAAAAGAATAAAATACTCAGCAATTAACTTAAGGTGGTAAAGACTTGTACAATGAAAAGTATAAAACATTGCTGAAAGAAGTAAAAGACACAGAAATAAATGGTAACATTGCATGTTCATGGATTGGAAGACTTAATATTATTAAATATTAAATACTTAATATTATTAAAATGTCAATACTACCCAAAACAACCTACAGATTCAATGCAATCTCTATCAAAATCCCAGTGATGTTTTTTGCAGAAATAGAAAAACCCATTCTAAAATTCATATGGAAACTCAAAGGGCCCCGAATAGCCAAAACAATCTGGAAAGAACAAACTGGATAGCTCACACTTCCTGATTTCAAAACTTATGACAAAGCTACTGTAATCAAAACAGTGTAGTTTTTTTTTTTTTTTTTTTTTTTTTTTTGCGTTACATGGGCCTCTCACTGTTGTGGCCTCTCCCGTTGCGGAGCACAGGCTCCGGACGCACAGGCTCAACGGCCATGGCTCACAGGCCCAGCTGCTCCGCGGCATGTGGGATCTTCCCAGACCGGGGCACGAACCCGTGTCCCCTGCATCGGCAGGCGGATTCCCAACCACTGCGCCACCAGGGAAGCCCTAAAAAACAGTGTAGTTTTAACATAAAGACAAACATCTAGACAAATGGAATAGAATATAAATAGCCCAGAAATAAACCCTCACT
This sequence comes from Mesoplodon densirostris, assembly GCF_025265405.1. Taxonomy (NCBI): domain Eukaryota; kingdom Metazoa; phylum Chordata; class Mammalia; order Artiodactyla; family Ziphiidae; genus Mesoplodon; species Mesoplodon densirostris. The sequence continues at coordinate 38,959,008 of NC_082670.1, forward strand.
TACATGGTCAAATGATTTTTGGCAAAGGTGCCAAGACCATTCAATGAGAAAAGGACAGTCTTGTCAACAAATGGTGCTGGAGAAACTGGGTATCCACATGCAAAGAATGAAGTTGGGCCCTTACCTCACACCATAGACAAAAATTAACTCAAAATGGGTTAAAGACCTAAATATAAGACCTGAAGCAATAAAACTCTTAGAAAAAAATTGGACAAAACTTCACAAGATTGGATTTGGCAATGATTTCTTGGATATGACACCAAAGGCACGGGTAACAAAAGAAACACAAATTAGACTTCATGAAAATTTTTTAAATTTTGTGCATCAAGAGACACTATCCACAGAGTTAAAAGGCAACACACAGAATGGGAGAAAATATATGCAAATTATGTATCTAAGGGATTAATATGCAGAATATGCATAGAACATCTAAAATTCAACCAAGGGACTTCCCTTGGTGGTGCAGTGGTTGAGAATCCGCCTGCCAACGCAGGGGACACAGGTTCAAGCCCTGGTCCGGGGAGATCCCGCGTGCCGCGGAGCAACTAAGCCCGTGTGCCTAGAGCCCGTGCTCCGCAGCAGGGGAGGCCACCGCGGTGGGAAGCCCGTGCACCGCAATGAAGAGTAGCCTCTGCTCGCCGCAACTAGAGAAGGCCCGCGCAGCAACGAAGACCCAAAGCAGCCCAAAATAAATAAGTTAATTTATTAAAAAAATAAATAAATAAATAAAATTCAACCAAAAAACAACCTAATTCAAGAACAGGCAAAGGACTTGGATATTCCTCCAAAGAAGATAAACAAATGGCCAATATGCACAGGAAATATGCTCAACATCACTCAGTCATTAAGGAAATGCAAATCAAAACCACAATGAGGTACTACCTTATACCCATTAGGATGGCTACGATCAAAAAAACTAAAAACAACAAATGTTGGTGATGAGGTGGATAAACTGGAAAACTTGTGCCTTTTTGGTGGGAATGTAAAATGGTTCAACCACTGTGGAAAACAGTAGAGCAGTTCCTCAAAAAATTAGAAATAGAATTACTATATGATCCAACAATCCCACTCCCAGGTATATACCCCAAAGAATTTAAGGCAGGGGCTCAAAGAGATATTTGTACACCTATGTTCACAGCAGTATTATTCACAATAGCTAAAACATGGAAGCAACTAAGTGTCCACAGCTGATGAGTGGATAAGCAAAATGTCGTATACACATACAATGGAATATTATTCAGACTTAAAAAGAAAGTACATTCTCCAAAATGCTACAACATGGATGAACATTGAGGACATTTTGCTAAGTGAAATAAGCCAGTCACCAAAGACAAATACTGTACGATTCCACTTGTATGAGGTACTCAGATTAGTCAAATTCATAAAGACAGAAATTGCAATGGTGGTCCTAGGGTGGGAAGAGTGAAGAATGGGGAGTTATTGTTTAAAAAGTATAGAGCTTCAGTTTTACAAGATGAAAAGAAATATGGTGATGAACGGTGACAATGGTTGCACAACAATGTGTATGTATTTAATACCACTAAACCGTACAGTTAAAAATGGTTACGGCAGTAAATTTGATGTTACGTGTATTTCACCACAATAAAAAAAAAACAACACCACTAAAAAGCTCACTATTCTTACTGAGATTCAGCCATTTTTCTTGCATAAATGCTTCCTGAATTGCTGCAAGCCTTTGGTTAATTTCCAGAGTCTGGAAAAGTTAACTCTGACCATTTTGGCCAGTTTTCTCATTGCTTTTATAGAGGAGAGAATTTTTGGAGATCCTTACTTTGTTGTTTTTGCCAATACCCATGGCTTTGCATTGTGCATATCCCCATGGCCGCCTGCTTCTACCGCTTGGGGAAAAGTAAAGGCTATAATAACCCCAGGCCAGGGCTTCCCCGGTGGTGCAGTGGTTAAGAATCCACCTGCCAATGCAGGGGACACAGGTTTAAGCCCTGGTCCAGGAAGATCCCACATGCCGCGGAGCAACTAAGCCCATGCGCCACAACTACTGAGACTGCTCTCTAGAGCCTGTAAGCCAGAACTACTGAGCCTGTGTGCCACAACTACTGAAGCCCGCATGCTTAGAGCCCGTGCTCCGCAACAAGAGAAGCCACCAGAATGAGAAGACTGCACACTGCAACAAAGAGTAGCCCCCACTCGCCACAACCAGAGAAAAGCCCGTGCTCCGCAACAAAGACCCAATGCAGCCAAAAATTTAAAAAAAATTTTTAAATGATAATAACCCCAGGCCATTAGGAAAATTCCTGCTGGCTAGAAAGGGCCCCAGCTCAACCTGAAAAGCTCACCTCTGCCAAAGATGAACAATCAAAGAGGAACCTGTGCAAAGATACTAGATGAAAAAGGGAGGGAAAAAGCAGGACAAACATGAACACTGAAAAACACTTAGAAAATTGTTACCAGAAAGCACGTGAAAAAATCCCATCAGATATTTCATCTTCAATTTTTAAAAAGCCAACTCTTCCATGAAACCAGAACCCCAGGATGAGAGTAAAAAGATGTATGAGCACTGCATAAAAAAGGAGCAAAATGTGAACTGGCAAAACCCAGGAAATAAGTGAAAGAAAGAAAAGTAAAGCAACACAGAAGAGAAGATGAAATTGGAAAGTATCACAGGGAAAAGGGAGGCTGAGGCACACAGAAAGGGGTTTAAAGGACCGGTCTTTGAAGAGTGAGCAAGATGAAATGAAAATACTTAAACAGGCTTAAAAGGAAATAATATACATGGCAAGTGGGCAAGAGAGAATACACACACACACACACACACACACACACACACACGTTATTGGCATCCCTAAGGAAGCAAATCCAAAGACGGACTTAAAAACGCAATCCTGGGACTTCCCTGGTGGCGCAGTGGTTAAGACTCCGCACTTCCAATGCAGGGGGCCCAGGTTCAATCCCCGGTCAGGGAAATAGATCCCACAAGCATGCTGAAACTAAGAGTTCGAATGCCACAACTAAGGAGTTGGCAAGCCACAACTGAGGAGCCCTCGAGCTGCAACTAAGACCCTGTGCAGGGCTTCCCTGGTGGCGCAGTGGTTGAGAGTCCGCCTGCCGATGCAGGGGACACGGGTTCGTGCCGCAGTCTGGGAAGATCCCACATGCCACGGAGCGGCTGGGCCCGTGAGCCATGGCCGCTGGGCCTGTGCATCCGGAGCCTGTGCTCCGCAATAGGAGAGGCCACAACAGTGAGAAGCCCACAAACCACAAAAAAAAAAAAAAAAAAAAAAAAAAGACCCTGTGCAACCAAATAAATTAAAATAAATAAATAAAATAAATATTTAAAAAAACAACAACAGAATCCTGACACGGCTTCTGACAATGAGAAAACACATGAAACAAGTAGAAAGGCCAGGTCCTATTAAAAGGGGATATAAATGGTGAACACTTCCAATGCTGGTAAATTTGCTGGACTTCAAAGATAAGAATCCTTTGAACCAAAAAAATAAATAAATAAAATCCTTTGAACCAACAGGCAAACAGATCACATCACATCAGAAATATGGCAGGGCTCACACGACCCTACACCTATAGTCAGTGTTGGATAACAGTGGAGCCAGTGAGGCCTCAAAATGCAGGAAAAAGCAAACATTACCCAAGACATTTATACTCAGCGCAAATAGTTTTGTACATGCTCAAGGACTATTGTTCTCAGAAGCCTTCCTGAGGAAAAGACTCAAAGGTGAAATTCAGCCACCCAAGAGGGAAAGTCAGAACAGAAGATCTGGTGTAGCAGGTCTCCTGTGATGACCTGGAAGAGGACTCCTGCCTCTGTGTTCACTGCCCCATTTCATACCCCAGGTGGATCATTTTAACACCCCCTTCTCCATAAACAAAATTATTTTCAGTAATAATCATGTTCTAATCAGTAATCATTTTCTTGACTCATTCTTCAGCTTTAAAATAGCTATTAAAAAGAATAACTTCAAAATTTAAAAATATTCAATCAAGCAAAATATTTCATGTATGAAAATTTGTGTTGACCAAAGAATATATACATATACATGCGTGTGCGCGTGCACACGCACACACCTTGCAGTTTACACTCAATTTTGCTATTTAAAATTTTAAACACAAAATAAAAACTTTAATTGATCACATAAAGGCTGACAGAATTAAAATTATACCAGTTCTGTTTTATAATTTTTACAACCACTATGCCATCATTGTTTATTTCATATTCACTAATTAAATGCAGGAATACACAGTACAGTTGGGGCTGGAGACACACAATACACCTGAAGTGAGCTTGAAGGATTTTAAACCTCTAGGTCCCTACTTTCCTAATGAATCTATGTAACTGAGTTTATATGGGTGTGTGTTGGGTCAGGGGGAGGTTTCCTACTATATCAATTGAGAGTTCTCCAAATTAGCTTCCATGTAGACTATAAAGCATAAATAATAAAAATGTGCTTATTTGAAGCACATGGTTTTTTACCGAAATTCAACAATGACCAAAGCAATTGTAACAAAAGATTTGGGGAGGGGTACATTTTACCACTAATACTGTTTAGGATTGCCAGTGCAAGGTTTTACAATAAAAAGCAGACAAGCTATTAGGTTTTATCATTGTTTTTAAAAGTCTCTACATCTGTCTCATCAATTTTACATTTTGCAACCTTGCTATGATCTAAGAAAGAAGTCACAGGTACAAAAGTAAAAGTGGGGGCTTCCCTTGTGGCGCAGTGTTTAAGAGTCCACCTGCCGATGCAGGGGACACGGGGGTCCGGGAAGATCCCACATGCCGCGGAGCGTCTGGGCCCGTGAGCCATGGCCGCTGAGCCTGCGCGTCCGGAGCCTGTGCTCCGCAACGGGAGAGGCCACAACAGTGAGAGGCCCGCATACCGCAAAAAAAAAAAAAAAAAAAAAAAAAGTAAAAGTGGGCAGTCATTAAACAGGGAAAACAGTCCCTATTTTTTTTTTTTTTTTGTACGCGGCCCCCTCACTGTTGTGGCCTCTCCCGTTGCGGAGCACAGGCTCCGGACGCGCAGGCTCAGCGGCCATGGCTCACGGGCCCAACCGCTCCGCGGCATATGGGATCTTCCCGGACCGGGGCATGAACCCGTGTCCCCTGCATCGGCAGGCGGACTCTCAACCACTGCGCCACCAGGGAAGCCCAACAGTCCCTATTATATATTCAAGCTAGACCACCTAAATCAACACAAGGTAGAATTACAACAACAAATCTCCACAGACCATGCACTCCCTTAGTGCCAGCACCTGGGGCTGACATGCCCACTGCCCGCCCTAGTCCAGCACTGGAATCTCCCCAGTCCTCCTCCTGCCCTTGTTACTTGACCCTGGAAACTCACTGCTCCAGATCCCCAGCCAGGGCGGGTACTCACGCTTGGAGGCGCTGCCCTCTGGGTCAGGTACAGACAGACACTGACACACGTGTTGTGGAGAAAGGTGTCCCGCTGGCTGCTCCAAAGATCCATGCAGGGGCAAGCAACAAAGCCCAGAAGACACTGGAACTGAAGACAACGGTGAATAAGGACATGAGCGTCATGGCCCAGCAGAGAAGTGACAAGATGCTGCCAGAGAAAGCAGAACGAGACCTGAATTGAATGAGCCAGAAGAGGTTCCACCTATCAGAAGAGGCCAGCAGTCTGATTGCCTACAAGCTGAAGGGTATTAGTGCTTCAGAATTTGCAAATTGTCCCGGCCTGACAGCCAAGGAGAGGGCAATTGTTTTTGATCTGGAACCCGTGGTTTTCACCAGGCACCTGGGAGCCTATAATTATCATGCTTTATTGGGAACTGGTGCATTTGCCATTTTCTTCCAGGGAACTTTCTTTTCCGTCAAGAGTAGAAGATATCAGAGGACTGAATAACGGGCTCCACAGAAATCTTTTTCTTAATAATAAAATAAGTTATTTCAAAACGTCAATTTATGACGCAAAGAGCAAAACAGCTATGATCTCTTTTGAAGAAAATAATGTACAAAAGGCGAATTCACCTGAAGAGGTGCCTGGGCTTTACAATGCACTCTTCTAGAAGGCTTGAGGATCTGGATCAAATGCAGTGGGTAAAATCTGCTTGTCTGTGGGCTGGGGTGTGGGGTGGAGGGGGCGGGGTGGACGCGCAGGGGAGGAGGAGCTGAGAGAAAAGAGAAGGTAAAGGAGATAGGGGAAACTTGTAACAAGGAATTTGGTATAACTTTAGGAAGGAAAAGAAAAGCCCTTAAAGAAACAAAACTGATTAGAAAGAAGATGAAGTCTGAATGCCTTCAAATTCTAGAGAAGAAAAGTACCGGATCCAAGAAGAGCACGGAGCAGTCATCATGGGAAGCTTCAGATGAGAGCAACATTCCAAGCCTTCCGCCGACTCCAGAAGACTTCATGCAAGAGCGCCCCCTACTGGCCACACGGTGCAATCACGAGGGGGCTCTAAAACCTCGGACTCTAGGCCCCACCCACTTCCAGAGAGCCTTACTTAATGGGTCTTAGGTGTGGCCTGATTGTTGGGATTTACAACTCCCCAGTTGATTCTAGTGAGCAGCCAGGATTGACAACCAGAAACTCTGACTTCTGAAAAAGAAAGAAATTGAAATTTTGGATAATTGCATTATACAGCTGACAATGACAGGATGACAATGCCTTAAAGCTGGAAAAGGCCATGAACAAAATTCTGGTTAAAAAATACTGTACCTGAGCTGGAAAAAACTCAAATGTTCATCAACAGGAGAACGGACAATCAATCTGCTCTATCCACACACTAGGATACCACTCAGTGATAAAAAAGGAACAATCTTATACAGGCACCAAGGATACATCTCAAAAACATTATGCTATGCTGAGTGGAAAAAAAAATCAGACACAAAAGAGCACTTCCTATATGGTTTTGATTATGTGAAGTCCAAGAACAGGCAAGATTAATCTGTGGTGACAGAAATCAGAACAGTGGTTGCCCCTGGGGAGCAGAGGTGGGAATTGACCGGGAAAAGCCACAAGACAGAATGTTCTCTATGTTGTTTTGACTGGTGGCTACACAGGTGCATACACTGTCAAAATTCGTCAAACTGGACACTTAATATCAGAGTATTTTTTGCATGTAAATTACACTCAATTTTTAAAAAAAGAGTCCTGTACTTGAAAAAGTGACCATTTCTAATCAAACTGAGTGATGAGGTGTAAGCTTGACAAGAGCTATATTCTGCCACAGAGATGGTGGAGCAGAAATGCAGAACCTTGCAGCATAGAGCAGACACCTTTAAGTACTGCATCAGCAGAGAAAGGAGCTTGGCAGGAGAAGCTGGCTTGAGAAAGAATGAATGGGGGAATTCCCTGGCAGTCCAGTGGTTAGGACTTGGCACTTTCACTGCCGTGAGCCAGGTTCAGTCCCTGGTCAGGGAACTAAGATCCCACAAGCTGCCAAAAAAAAAAAAAAAAAAAAAGCATGAATGAACAGGAGGAGAGCAGAAGCTCTTAGCTACAGAGGAAGCAAAAAACTTCTAAGCAAAAAACTCAAGAACGGGAAGGCAAATTACAGAAAGGAGAGAGGGAGAGAGAATGATCAGTCTAATAAAAACTAGACTACTCTTCATGATCAGAAAGTTCATGATGATCCAAGAGCTGCTGTTGCTGCCAAGAGAGCTCTTGCTGGAGAGAAGAAGCAAGCAGCCAGCCTGTGACAGAAATTAATATAAGTAAAACCAAAGACAGCGATGCTTCAAATAACAGTGACTATAAAACCAATTCTAGAAAGATGGGATCATAAAATACTACTATCGAGAGGTCCTCTAAGCCAGACATGGGCAAACTTTTCCCAGTAATGGGCCAGATAGTAAATATCTCAGGCTGTGCAGGACATAGGGTCTCTGTCACAAATACTCAACACTGCCATTATAGCATGAAAGTAGCAATAGACAATACATAAATGAATGAAGGTGCCTATGTTCCAGTAAAACTCTACCTACAAAAACACATCACTGATCTTTGCAAGACAGGCCACAATGGCTGACTCCTTTCCAGTCAAAAGAGAATATGAGGGACTTCCCTGGTGGCACAGTGGTTAAGAATCGCCTGTCAATGCAGGGGACACAAGTTTGAGCCCTGGTCTGGGAAGATCCCACATGCTGCGGAGCAACTAAACCCGTGCACCACAACTACTGAGCCTGCACTCTAGAGCCCGCGAGCCACAACTACTGAGTCCACATGCCACAACTACTGAAGCCTGCGTGCCTAGAGTTTCTGTTCCGCAAGAGAAGCCACTGCAATGAGAAGCCCGCGCACCACGACAGAGTAGCCCCTGCTTGCCACAACTAGAGAAAGCTCACACGCAGCAACGAAAACCCAATGCAGCCAAAATTTATTTATTTATTTATTTATTTATTTATTTATTTATTTATTTATTTAAAAGAGAGAGAGAGAGAGAGAGTAGTAAAGGAGAAAGGGTCAGCACAACTTGGAGTTGCACACATCACTTTCATTCACATTCAGTGACCAGAACTTAACCCTTGGGCCATAGCAAGCTCCAAGGAAGGCTGGAAGTATGGTCTACACAATGAACAGCCATATGTCTACCAAGAATCAGGCATCTGACACCCAAAAAACTAGTAGAGCTAATAAACTAGTTTAGCAAAGTTGCAGGATACAAGACCAATATACAAAAATCGGTTGTATTTCTAAACATTTAGCAATGAACAATCCAAAAATGAAAACGAAATTAAGAAAACAATTCCATTCACAAAAGCAACAAAAAGGATAAAATACATAGGAGTAAATTTAACAAAAGCAGTACAAGACTTGTATGCTAAAAACTACAAAACATCGTTGAAAGAAATTAAAAACCAAAATAAATGGAAAGACACCCTGTGTTCATGGATTGGAAGATTTAATATTGTTAAGATGTCAATACTCCCCAAATTCGTCTACAAGTCAATGCAATTCCTATCAAAATTTCAAGTGCCTTTTTTATAGAAATGAATAAGCTGATCTTAAAATTCATATGGAATTGCAAGGGATTCTGAATAGCCAAAATAATTATGAAAACAAAGTTGGAGGACTCATAGTTCTGCTTTCAAAAGTCACTACAAAGCTACAGTAATGAAGACTATGTGTTACTAACATAAAGATAGACATAGAGATAAAATAGAACTGACAACCCAGAAATAAACCCATACATCTATGGTCAGTTGATTTTTGACAAGGATACCAAGACCATTCACTGAGGAAAAAGTAGTCTTTTCAACAAATGGTGCTGGTTCAACTGGATATTCACATGCAAAAGAATAAAGTTGGACCCTTACCTCACACCATATATAAAAATCAACTCAAAGCAGATCAGTGCCCTAAATATGGGAGCTAAAACTATAAAACTATTACAAGACAACACAGGGATAAATCTTCATGACCTCGGATAAAGCAATACACACTTATATGCACAGAATCTCAATATCTCTGGAAGATAACAAGAATCCACTGGTAATAGTAGCGGCATCTAAGGAGGGAAACTGGATAACTGGGGAATGGAAAGAGGGGGAATTACTTTCAAAGGCATATTCATTTTTACCTTTTAAATGTTCTACCATGTGCTTATAATATCTATTCAAAAAATACAATTTAATTTAAAAGAAACAAAAAAACAGATGGCAGGCTGGATTTGGCCTGAGGGGTTGCCTAGCCCTGCTCTACATCAAAATGGCTTAACGTAATGGGAAAATTCACTTCCTCCTGTGTTTCATTTACTGCTCACTCTACTCTACTACAAAACTACTGCACTTCTGACACCAGATGTGTGGGTATTTTCCACACATTCAAGCAATTCTGTGATGTCAGCTGGGTGTACTACAGTTTAACTCAATTTTACACCATCTACCTGGAGATTATGTCAGATCCCACAGGTTAAGGTCTCAGTCCACAAGACTGCCCACTACCCCAACTTCAGATGGATGCCAATCAAAAGTCCAAGTTGTCTCTTGCACTTCTGACCAATGAACTATAAATTCCCCTCCTCAGTTTCAATTAATTTGCTAGAGTAGCTCACAGAACTCAGGAAAACATTTACTTACTAGATTATCAGTTTATTATAAAAGGATAGAACTCAGGAACAGCCAGATGGGAGAGATGCAGAGGGTAAGGTATGTAGGAATGGGGGTGGAGAGCTTCCATGCCCTCTCAGAGCATGCCACTCTCCCAGCACCTCCTGAACTGTGTCCTTTTGTGTTTTTAAGGAAGCTATGTTACGTAGGCATGATAGATTGAATCATTGGCCATTGATGATTGAACTCAATCTCCAGCCCCTCGCCCCTTCCCAAAGAGGAGCTGAAAGTTCCAACCCTCTAATCAGTGATTGGTTCCCCTGGTAACCAGCCCCCATCTTTTGGGGCTTTCCAAAAGCCACCTCATTAACATAAAGCAACTGTGATTGAAACAGGTTTGTAATGAATATATAACAAAACACTCCTTTTGCCGTTATGGCTCTGAAGCTGTTTCAGAAACCGAGGACAAAAGACAAAATATTATGACAAAAAATTCTCCCACTGCACTTATTTAGGAAATTCCAAGGGTTTTAGGAGCTCTGTGCCAGAAGCAGGAGGAAGACCAAATACATATTCTTATAAGTCACATTCCTTTGGCCCTCCACTGAAATCAGCCGTGCACACTCTATCCTCAATAAATGATAAGTCTATTGCCGTAGAGTGTTATGAATTGGGACAGGCCAGCTGCTACAACAAACAGACCCCAAAATATGTAAGGCTCATACACAATAGAAATTTCTTTGTGTGTTATGTAACAGTACTGAGCAGGTAAATAGCCTTTGTCCATGCAGTCATTTAGGTACCCAGGCTATTGGAAGAAACAGAGGCCCAGTAGCACAACACGTAGCGTAACCACAGAACCAGCCCAAACTGGCCCTATCCTGCTTCTAATAAGATAGTGAGTTGTTTTTCAGAGACAACAGAACAAAACCTCAAGTCATATAGCCAATGCATGAGCAGAGGAGAAAATTTTTTTTTTTTTTTTTTTGCGGTACGCGGGCCTCTCACTGTTGTGGCCTCTCCCGTTGTGGAGCACAGGCTCCGGACGCGCAGGCTCAGCGGCTATGGCTCACGGGCCTAGCCACTCCACGGCATGTGGGATCTTCCCGGACCGGGGCACGAACCCGTGTCCCCTGCATCAGCATGCGGACTCTCAACCACTGCGCCACCAGGGAAGCCCAGAGGAGAAAATTTTGACCTCAATTAACTGCCCCCAGTGGAAACAGAGGACCAGGACATGACTGGAACATGAACCCTGGAACCCTTTCAGAAGCGAAGTGTCATTGTCCAGGAAGATCTGGCGCTGAAGTCCCCTTTACCACACCTCACTGTAAATGGCCAAGCTCTGAAGCCCTCCAATCAAAACCTGAGCCACCAGCCCTTCCCCAGACCAACCCTCCTCCCCTACCTCAGAAAAGTTTGACTGAACCTCAGATTGGAGAGACAGATCTGAGCTTTGTCTCCGGTCTGCTTGCTTGGCTACTGTGCCATAAAGACTTTTCTCTTTGCAAAAGACTATTGCCTCGGTATTTGGTCTTTCTCTACTCAGCGGGCAATGAGCCTATTCGCTCGATTACAGCAGCAGAGTAGGGGGCTAGAACACAGGCAGCCTGGTGCTTGGCCTAGAATCCAGTTTCTTAGCCATGCTGAGCCCAAACACCAAGCTGCTTAGGTGCATTCTACTTTCAATTTTTTTTTAATTTCTTGACCCTGCATCATAAGGAGCATCTTTATTAAATCCAGAACATTGCTGGGTATGTTAATTTGGTGTGTAGAATATTTTTTTCCTTTTTTTCTTTTTAATTTTTAATTTTTTTTGTTTTTTGGCTGCGTTGGGTCTTTGTTGCTGCACGCGGGCTTTCTATAGTTGTGGCAAGCAGGGGCTACTCTTCATTGTGGTGCACGGGCTTCTCACTGTGGTGGCCTCTCTTGTTGAGGAGCACGGACCCTAGGCATGCGGGCTTCAGCAGTTGTGGCACGCAGGCTCAGTAGTTGTGGTGCACAGGCTTGGATGCTCCACGGCATGTGGGATCTTCCCGGACCAGGGCTCAAACTCGTGTCCCCTGCATTGGCAGGCAGATTCCTAACCACTGCACCACCAGGGAAGTCCCTAGAATATTTTAAATGAGTGTAAGATTGAATAAATGTATGAATGAATAACCACTACTATAATGTGACTTCAGTTCTTTCCTTCTCGTTTTACATTTACTTAGAGCTGTCTTTTACTATAGGCAACCTCAAATCCTTTTAGGTAGTGGGTATGTTATTCTAGTAAATAAATCAGAGGGTTGAAAATAAGGGCCCCTCTATGGACCCAAAACAGACAGGACACCTACCTGTCTGGTTAAGCCACGTGGATGTGACACTAGAAGAACTAATTTCCTTAGGAAAGTCATCTCCCACGTCAAGTTAATCCAATTCAGTATTCATGTAGTAGCTTCCTGTGGCTGCTGTAACAAAGATCACAAACTTGATGGCTTAAAACAACAGAAACTTACTCCGTTACACTTCTGGAGGCTCTAGAGGAGAATCTGCTCCATGTCTCTCCCAGTTTCCAGTGGCTGCCAGCAGTCCTTGGCTTACAGCTGCATCACCCCAGTTTTCCAGGCCAGCATCTTATTACCTCCCTTTGCTCCATCTTCACATCACCTTTTTCTCTATCAAATCTGCTTTTGCATCCCTCTTATAAGGATATTACATGTGTGTGCATTCAGAGAACACCTGGCTAATCTAGGATAATTACCTCATCTCAAAATTCTTAATTTCTTCTGCAAAGATCCTCCCCCCACCCCCGTTTCCATGGATTAGGACATGGATATCTTTTGTGGGCACATTGATTCATTCAATATTCATTACTCAACTCTTTACTGAATATTTGTATAAGTCAGCATTCAGTCTTGTGGGTATGCAAAAATTTATAAAACAGGGTCTTTGACTTCTGATTTTAATACAGTAAAGTTGATATTTTCCCCCTTGTCTAGAAATCATCTGTATAAGTCAGGGTCCAATCAAGAAACTAGATTCCACACTAGTTATTTTAACAGAGAGAATGTAAAATAGGACATTGATTAAACAGGGGCTGGAGGACTTAAAAAGCAAAAGTGGGACACGGAGGTCGCACCAAGATATGTGTGCTACTCCAAGAAGTAACACCCACCTGAAGGGCTGGGGGGAGAAAGGAAAGATGCTAAAAGTTTAGAGGGGGCACCTCTTGGATGTGAGTTCCGGACCTCCGAGGAGAGGAGGGATCCAGCTGCTGCTACCATGCCAATGGCTCCGAGGAAGGGCCTCCTACTACTGGGCTCGACCTCCAAGGAGGGATGCTGTGTCACTGGTGCGAGTGTATCAAGGTGTTGTGGGGAGACTGGAGCCTGGACTCCCAAAACAAGCTGGAGGCGGAAGCCAACCTTTGCGGCCTGGGGTGATGTGCTCATTGCTGATGAAATGCTGGGAAGGCTCAGCAAGCGCATAGGGCAAATCCCTACTCCGGCCCTCCGGTCTCCCTCTAGCGCCCCCTGCTGGCAGAAGTCCGCAGGAAGCCATCTAGCAGGAGAAACTCCAGAGTTCCACCTCCAACGCGTTAGAGCAGAACATAGAAAGGTAGATTAGGAGCTGAAAGAATAACAATCGACACAAGCCACCCCTCTGGCTCCTCAGCATCCATTTCCACCCTTCTACCTATACTTGAACTTCCATATTCCAACAAAACAACTTTATGCTTCTGCCTAACAAGATAGATGCAACTAGGGCTTCCCTGGTGGCGCAGTGGTTGAGAATCTGCCTGCTAATGCAGGGGACACGGGTTCGAGCCCTGGTCTGGGAGGATCCCACATGCCACGGAGCAACTAGGCCCGTGAGCCACTACTACTGAGCCTGCGCGTCTGGAGCCTGTGCTCTGCAACAAGAGAGGCCGCGAGAGTGAGAGGTCCGCGCACTGCGATGAAGAGTGGCCCCCGCTTGCCACAACTAGAGAAAGCCCTCGCACAGAAATGAAGACCCAACACAGCAAAAATAAATTAATAAATTCCTACCCCCAACATCTTAAAAACAAAAAATTAAAAAAAAAAGATAGATGCAACTATCCTTCAAACAAATGAAGACACTCTCACCGTTTCCCCAAAAGGGGACACACTAAGTCCCTACGGCCATCTCTAAATGATGTTAATGACTATGAGATTCTACCACAGTTCTAGCTGAATATTCTGTAATCTAGAGACTAAATCGTAACATTAACCACCAATAATAATCCTTATATAAAATAAAAAGGGCAGTTGAAGTCAGAGGGAAAAGGAAATACATTTATATATACATATATATAAAAATATGTTTCTTTATACATACATATGTGTGTGTTATGGGTAGAGTTGGATCTCCCAAAAAGATGAGTTGATGTCCTAACCCCTGGTACCTCAGAATGTGACCTCATTTAGAACTAGAGTCTTTGCAGATGTAATGAAGTTAAGATGAGGTCATTAGGGTGGACCCTAACCTAATATGACTGGTATTCTTTCTTTCTTTCTTTTCTTTCTTTCCTTCTTTCCTTCTTTCTTTCTTGGATGCATTGGGTCTTTGTTGCTACGCGCGGGCTTTCTCTAGTTGCAGCGAGCGGGGGCTACACTTCATTGCGGTACACAGGCTTCTCATTGCAGTGGCTTCTCTTTGTTGTGGAGCACAGGCTCTAGGCACGCAAGCCTCAGTAGTTGTGGCACATGGGCTCAGTAGTTGTGGCTCACGGGCTCCAGAGCACAGGCTCAGTAGTTGTGGTGCACGGGCTTAGTTGCTCCACAGCCTCTTCCCGGACCAGGGCTCGAAGCCGAGTCCCTTGCATTGGCAGGCGGATTCTTAACCACTGCACCACCAGGGAAGTCCAGACTGGTGTTCTTATAAGAAGAGGCAAATGTCATGTGAAGATATGGACACAGAGAGAACAGCACATTCTCACAGACAGAGTTTAGGGTGATGTGTCTACAAGCCAAGGAACACCGAGGACCGTTGAGAACCACCAGAAACTGAAAGAGGCAAGAAAAAATCCTTCCCTCGAGCCCTTGGAGAGAGCATGATCCTGCCCACACCTTGATTTCAGACTTCCACCTCCTGAACTGTGAGAGAATATATTTCTGTTGTTGTTTTAAGGCACTCAGCCTGTGCCTTTGTTACAGCCGCCCTAGGAAACTAGCTCTGTGTGTGTGTATACGTACACACATATATGTGTGTGTGTGTGTGTATACACACACACACACACACATAATAAGCAAGCAAGAAAGTGTACCTAGCTAGTACATTCTCGTTTTTGTAATTCACTACAGGACAGTAGTTGATGTCAATAACTTCTTTCTTTCGTTCCCCATCCCATGTTCCCTTTGCCTTCAACTAGCATCTCAGCTGGTTGAATTCTTTATTTGATGGGGTAACCCTTTATTTAATTACTGAAGAATATGAGTTATCAGTGGTCCTGTCTTTTGTTGATTGCTATTGTTTTCCATTAGCTTTTACTTTGGAATATGAAGTCCTAAGAGGCACCCCAGAGAACATTCCTGATTCTAGACATACTTCCTTGGTTAATAGGTTTGATCATTCCAGCAAGTAGAGTAACCCCTTCCTTTGCCTGTTGGTTCAGTGACATGAGGAGCCCCAAATGGCCAGGTGGCAGTCTCGGCTTCCAGATTAATGAAATCAATGTCATGTCCCATGGCAGAAGCAATTCCTCTACTGAGAACAATGACCTTTAAACCAGCAGAGCTCAGAGTTGCAGGAATAGGAAGTACCTATAGATTATTAGATGTTATGATGAGAGGAACCATGTACGCTTTCACCGTTTGATTTCCAGATCTGTATATTCTGGGCACTTCTTTGAAGCAGTTTATCTTATAAGATGAACCCCAGTATTTCAAGATGTTGTCTCTTTTATGACTTGGTGGGTCAGATAATTCCCAGTACCTAACGGGCATCTCAGATCACATGGCCACTTGATGTCTCGTGGCCAAACATTCAGTCTCTACCAGGTCCTAGAAGAAAGCTTGCAGCTAAATCAAAAGGAAAATAGTTCTCTGCAGAAGACAGCATGGAATTGCTTGGAGAGCTTACATGTGTGTGCTGTGATTCTCCATCAGGGCTTCCATGGTTGGATCATAAAAGGCCCAAGTGATGGAGCCATTTGCACTGCAGCCTGAGCCCGCTGCAGAGCCCACCCCTCCCTGGACCCCACTCAGAACTCAGTAAATGTGTCTGAGTTGTACACTCACTCATTGTGATGTGCATCGCCTCCTGTATTCATTCCCTAGGACAGCTGTAACAGGTTACCACAAACACGATGGCTTAAAACTTCAGAAATTTATTTTCTCATAGTTCTAGAGGCTGGAAGTCTGAAATCAAGGTGTCACGCTCTCTCAAAGGGTCTCTGTGAGATTCCATCCCATGCCTTTCTATCTCCCAGCTTCCGGTGGTTCCCGGCAGTCCTCAGTGTTTCTTGGGTTGCAGACACATCACTGTAATCTGTGCCTCAGCCAGAACATGGCTTTCTCCCTGTGTGTCTGTATCTTTACATGACATTTGCCTCTTCTTATAAGAACACCAGTCATATTAGATTAGGGTCCTCCCTAATGACCTCATCTTAACTTGATTACATCTGCAAAGACCCTATTTCTAAATGAGGTCACATTCTGAGGTATCAGGGGTTAGGATGTCAACATATCTTCCTGGGAAATGCAATTCAAACCATAACACCCCCCAGATCCAGAAAGACCCACAAAGCATTGGACATCATTTTTAGTCAGAGGCAGTACAAGGTACCACACTCACCTTTAAGGAAATAACCCAACTTGCGCCAAACCACTGGACCCTCAGAAAGGTTGCTGAGATGGCAAGTCCCTACATTTTGTTTTTTAACATCTTTATTGGAATATAATTGCTTTACAATGGTGTGTTAGTTTCTGCTGTATAACAAAGTGAATCAGTTATACATATACATATGTTCCCATATCTCTTCCCTCTTGCGTCTCCCTCCCTCCCACCCTCCCTATCCCACCCCTCTAGGTGGTCACAAACCACAGAGCTGATCTCCCTGTGCTATGCAGCTGCTTCCCACTAGCTATCTTTTGCACAGCAAAGGAAACCATAAACAAGACGAAAAGACAACCCTCAGAATGGGAGAAAATATTTGCAAATGAAGCAACTGACAAAGGATTAATCTCCAAAATTTACAAGCAGCTCATGCAGCTCAATAACAAAAAACAAACAACCCAATCCAAAACTGGGCAGAAGACCTAAATAGACATTTCTCCAAAGAAGATATACAGATTGCCAACAAACACATGAAAGAATGCTCAACATCATTAATCATTAGAGAAATGCAAATCAAAACTACAATGAGATATCATCTCACACCGGTCAGAATGGCCATCATCAAAAGTCCCTACATTTTTACAGGCTTTGTCTCCCACCCTCTGGCTTGCTGGGGCCTTACTAAGGCATCTAAAGTCCTTGCTATGACCTGCTCCTCAGGTCCAATCAGATCAACATCATCAAGGCCGTGATATTCTGTGAGATAGTAGGAGGAGGATGGAAACCTCTGCAGACTAGATTACAAGAGAACTAGAGGGTTGACATGACCCTGAGGAAAGATTGTAAAGGTATGCTGTTGGGAATGATAGGTGATAGTAAACTGCCTTTGGTAATACTTGCAAGTTGTTACAGAGAAAATATCATTTGCCAGATCAATAGTGCTATACCAGGGGGACATGCAGCTATAATAATTTGCTCCAATAAAGATCTGGAACAGCAGCTACAACTGGAGTCACCATCGGATTATGTTTACAATGTATTACAGAAATTTGCTCTAAAAGCCATCTCTTTGGCACAAACCAAACAGATAAGATAAATGGGGGTGTAACAAGTAGCATCATCCCTGAAGTCTCCCCAAGTCGGCAACATATCTTTTACTTTACTACCTGGTTACAGAGGGTAAGTTCTGGGATTCTTCCTTGTGGTCCTTCCTGCCAAAATAGCCTTTATTCAATGGTTCTGAGAGCCAACGTGAGGATTCTACCACTGTCCAAGTATTCATTCAAGAACTAGGGAAAGAGCCACCGGTTGGGTCTAGGGTTCTGGTTGGCTCACTGTGATTTTGATTTTAGCCCAAATTCCATTTGTCATCTGACCACTTTAAGCCCCTACTGGCTTTTTTGGTTCCCAGGAATTAATGACATTCAAAGCCAGTATCTAGTGATCTCCAAAGAGTCTGAGAATGTCCCTTTCCTCAAGACACAGTTACCCTAGTAAATGGCTGCAGGGCTTGGGAGATTTATATTGCATGCTTACAGGAATTTGCAAGATCCTGTCTCAAAGGGACCCCGGCCTCAACTCAATCATGGGGCTCTGGGGACTTCTCTAGTGGCCCAGTGGTTATGACTCTGCGCTTCCATTGCAGGGGGCATGGGTTTGATCCCTGGTCCGGGAACCAAGATCCCACATGCCGCACAGTGTGGTCAAAAAATAAATAAATAAATAATTTTTTTAAAAAAGGAAAGGGGCTCTGAGTCTATGAACTGCGTTAGGTCCAGAAACTGGGTAGGGTCTGTGGCCATTATTGTGGGGACTAAGGGTTCTGGCCACCTGACCTGTCATGTTTCTGCTCTGCAGATCAAGAAATATTTTACAGGTTGTTCATCTATTTTACTCCTCGGGACACCATGGTCAATTAGCCACCCTCGAAACCCATGCAGATCAAAGCATTCTGATTACCATTCTCTGATGCCCATTATGGCTCTGGTGACTAAATGCTTCCATGTGACCTCTCCTGCTCCAGGACTCCAGCTTTCCTATTGAAATATGGGAGCCTATCTCAGGGGTGGGTCCCCCCCAACTCCTGGACAGTGGGAAGCAGCCAGCAGAGAGCTGGTCGAGGACACTGGGACTCCCCTTGTTACAGAATCCTAATGCCCTGGGGTAGGTGTAACCTCTGGGACTTCTCAGGAGATGCAACAGGAGGGGATGTGCCTGTCAGATGTGACAAACCCACTTCACGTTTCTTCTTTCCTGCATGTTCGGACTCCTTCTCCTACGTAATTCCAGGGATGTGTTAGCACCTCAACTTCGCCAAATGGAGGCAATCACTGAGTCCAAGTTTTAGTCAATCACCCAAGCAGACTGCTAACTCCTCTCCCAGCTGCACCAGCTGACATACTGTGGCAGATGCCAAAATAAAATGGCAACAATCCCTCCCCTCTGTGTGTAAACCCCTTCACAATGTGACTTTACTGCAATTCCCATCAAGGTGGGGGGGCATCTATTTCTCCACTCCCTTAAATGTGAATTGGCCTTGTAATGTGCTATGACCAACAGAACATGGCAGAGGTGATTTTGTGGGTGTTCTGAGGCCAGGTCCCCAGAGGCTTTGCAGCTTCCACTTGCCCTGCCCTTCCATTCTCTCACTGCCCTGAGAATGCCAGGGAAAGAAGCCAGGGAGGTCCTCTTGGAGGATGAGAGAGTGCATAGAGAGACAGTCCCAATGGAGGGCCAGCACTAACAGGCCAACTCTCTTGGGTAGTTCATCCAGCCCCAGCCAAGCCACCAAAGACTGCCACCAGGTGAGACCAGCAGAAGAATCACCCAACTGAGCCCAACTAAATTGTTGACCCACAGAATCATGAGCAAATAAAACAGTTATTGTTTTATGCCACTAAGTTATACAGCAACAGATAACTAGGGCACACGTCCCATCCAGAGTCTCTAGTAAGTGATCTCATATTGATGAATCCAGTAACAGAAATGCCACTTCTGACAAAACTAGGAGATAACTAAAACCACAAACTACAAAATGGGCAAAGGTGGTGCCCGAAGCAATGGAGATGAAGAATCGGGGAGAGTGGGGAGATAAGTGGAGAGAGGATGCCTACAGCTCAGATCTCAGGCAGGGCCAGAAAAGAGCAGGCCCAAATGAGAGGCCTGTCACTGGTAACAGCAAACCCTCAGGTGTGACCATGGGGGAGAGTTCTGAGGCCAGGTGAAGGGCAAGGTCACAGGTAGAGAGAAGTCAGGGGACTGAGAGGCCAGGGGTGGGAAGGACCATCTATGTGGACATTGAACATGTAAAGAATTATGACTGGAGAGGCTTCCCTGGTGGCACAGGGGTTAAGAATCTCCCTGCCAATGCAGGGGTTACGGGTTCGAGCCCTGGTCCAGGAATATCCCACATGCCATGGAGCAACTAAGCCCATGCGCCACAACTACTGAGCCTGCGCTCTAGAGCCCCTGAGCCACAACTGAGCCCACGTGCCACAACTACTGAAGCCTGCACGCCTAGAGCCCGTGCTCCACAAGAGAAGCCACTGCAATGAGAAGCTCGCAGACCACAAGGAAGAGTATCCCCCGCTCACCACAACTAGAGAAAGCCCATGTGCAGCAACAAAGACCCAATGCAGCCAAAAAAAAAAGGAGTGTAAAATGGTGCAGCCACTATGAAAAACAGTATAGAGGTTCCTCCAAAAATTAAAAATAGAACTACCACACAATCCAGCAATTCCACTTCTGGGTATTTTTCCAAAGAAAACAAAACCACCTATTTGATAAGATACATGCACCCCTATGTTTGTTGCAGCATTATTTACAATTGCCAAGGTATGGAAGAAAATAAGTGCCCATCCATAGATGAATGGATAAAGAAGATGTTACATATATATATATATATATATATATATATATATATATGTGTGTGTGTGTGTATGTATATGTATATATATATATGAAGTGGAATATTACGCAGCCATTAAAAAAATAATGAAATCTTGCCATTTGCAACAACATGGATAGACCATGAGGGTATCGTGCTAAGTGAAATAAGTCAGACAGAGAAAGACAAATACTGTACGATTTTACTTATATGTGGAATCTAAAAAATAAAACAAATGAACAAACATAACAAAACAGAGGGACTAGCCTCATCCACCAGAGGGAAGACAGCAGAAGCAAGAAGAACAGAAGCAAGAAGAACTACAATCCTGCAGCCTGTGGAACAAAAACCACATTCACAGAAAGATAGACAAGATGAAAAGGCAGAGGGCTACATACCAGATGAAGGAACAAGATAAAACCCCAGAAAAACAACTAAATGAAGTGGAGATAGGCAACCTTCCAGAAAAAGAATTCAGAATAATGATAGTGAAGATGTTCCAGGACCTCGGAAAAAGAATGGAAGCAAAGATCGAGAAGATGCAAGAAGTGTTTAACAAAGACCTAGAAGAATTAAAGAACAAACAAACAGAGATGAACAATAAAATAACTGAAATGAAAAATACACTAGAAGGAATCAATAGCAGAATAACTGAGGCAGAAGAACGGATAAATGACCTGGAAGACAGAATGGTGGAATTCACTGCCATGGAACAGAATAAATAAAAAAGAATGAAAAGAAATGAAAACAGCCTAAGAGGCCGCTGGGACAACATTAAATGCATCAACATTCGCATTATAGGGGTCCCAGAAGGAGAAGAGACAAAGAAAGGACCCAAGAAAATATTTGAAGAGATTATAGTCGAACACTTCCCTAACATGGGAAAGGAAATAGCCACCCAAGTCCAGCAAGCACAGAGAGTCCCAGGCAGGATAAACCCAAGGAGAAGCATGCTGAGACACATAGTAATCAAATTGGCAAAAATTAAAGACAAAGAAAAATTATTGAAAGCAGCAAGGGAAAAACGACAAATACCATACAAGGGAACTCCCATAAGGTTAACAGCTGATTTCTCAGCAGAAACTCTACAGGCCAGAAGGGAGTAGCATGATATACTTAAAGTGATGAAAGGGAAGAACCTACAACCAAGATTACTCTACCTGTCAAGGATCTCATTCAGATTCGATGGAGAAATCAAAAGCTTTACAAACAAGCAAAAGCTAAGAGAATTCAGCACCACCAAACCAGCTCTACAACAAATGCTAAAGGAACTTCTCTAAGTGGGAAACACAAGAGAAGAAAAGGACCTACAAAAACAAACCCAAAACAATTAAGAAAATGGTAATAGGAACATACATATCGATAATTACCTTAAACGTGAATGGATTAAATGCTCCAATCAAAACACACAGGCTTGCTGAATGGATACAAAAACAAGACCCATATATATTCTGTCTACAAGAGACCCACTTCAGACCTAGGGACACATACAGACTGAAAGTGAGGGGATGGAAAAAGATATTCCATGCAAATGGAAATCAAAAGAAAGCTGTGGTAGCAATACTCATATCAGATAAAATAGACTTTAAAATAAAGAATGTTACATGAGACAATGAAGGACACTATATAATGATCACACTATATAATGATCAATCCAAGAAGAAGATATAGCAATTATAAATATATATGCACCCAACATAGGAGCACCTCAATACGTAAGGCAACTGCTAACAGCTATAAAAGAGGAAATCAACAGTAACACAATCATAGTAGGGGACTTTAGCACCCCACTTTCACCAATGGACAGATCATCCAAAATGAAAATTAATATGGAAACACAAGCTTTAAATGACACAATAGACCAGATAAATTTAATTGATATTTATAGGACATTCCATCCAAAACAGCAGATTACACTTTCTTCTCAAGTGTGCATGGAACATTCTCCAGGATAGATCACATCTTGGGCCACATATCAAGCCTCAGTAAATTTAAGAAAATTGAAATCATATCAAGCATCTTTTCTGACCACAACGCTATGAGATTAGAAATGAATTACAGGGAAAAAACTGTAAAAAACACAAACACATGGAGGCTAAACAATACATTACTAAATAACCAAGAGATCACTGAAGAAATCAAAGAGGAAATCAAAAAATACCTAGAGACAAATGACAATGAAAACACGACGATCCAAAACCTATGGGATGCAGCAAAAGCAGTTCTAAGAGGGAAGTTTATATCAATACAAGCCTACCTCAAGAAACAGAAAAATCTCAAATAAATAATTTAACCCTACACCTAAAGGAAGTAGAGAAAGAAGAACAAACAAAACCCAAAGTTAGAAGAAGGAAAGAAATCATAAAGATCAGAGCAGAAATAAATGAAATAGAAATAAAGAAAACAATAGCATAGATCAATAAAACTAAAAGCTGGTTCTTTGAGAAGATAAACAAAATTGATAAACCATTAGCCAGACTCATCAAGAAAAAGAGGGAGAGGACTCAAATCAATAAAATTAGAAATGAAAAACGAGAAGTTACAACAGACACCGCAGAAATACAAAGCATCCTAAGAGACTATTACAAGCAACTCTATGCCAATAAAATGGACAACCTGGAAGAAATGGACAAATTCTTAGAAAGATATAACCTTCCATGACTGAACCAGGAAGAAGTAGAAAATATGAACAGACCAATCATAAGTAATGAAATTAAAACTGTGATTAAAAATCTTCCAACAAACAAAAGTCCAGGACCAGATGGCTTCACAGGTGAATTCTATCAGACATTTAGAGAAGAGCTAACACCCATCCTTCTCAAACTCTTCCAAAAAATTACAGAGGAAGGAACACTCCCAAACTCATTCTATGAGGCCACCATCACCCTGATACCAAAACCAGACGAAGATACTACAAAAAAAGAAAATTACAGACCAATATCACTCATGAATATACATGCAAAAATCCTCAAGAAATACTAGCAAACAGACTCCAGGAACACATTAAAAGGATCATACACCATGATCAAGTGGGATTTATCCCAGGGATGCAAGGATTCTTCAATGTACACAAATCAATCAATGTGATACACCATATTAACAAATTGAAGAATAAAAACCATATGATCATCTCAATAGATGCAGAAAAAGCTTTTGACAAAATTCAACACCCATTTATGATAAAAACTCTCCAGAAAGTGGGCATAGAGGGAAGCTACCTCAACATAATAAAGGCCATATGTGACAGACCCACAGCAAACATCATTCTCAATGGTGAAAAACTGAAAGCATTTCCTCTAAGATCAGGAGCAAGACAAGGATGTCCACTTTCACCACTATTATTCAACACAGTTTTGGAAGTCCTAGTCACGGCAATCAAAGAAGAAAAAGAAGTAAAAGGAATACAAACTGGAAAAGAAGAAGTACAACTGTCACTGTTTGCAGATGACATGATACTATACACAGAGAATCCTAAAGATGGCACCAGAAAACTACTAGAGCTAATCAATGAATTTGGTAAAGTTGCAGGATAAAAAATTAATGCACAGAAATCTCTTGCATTCCTATACACTAATGATGAAAAATCTGAAGGAGAAATTAAGGAAACTCTCCCATTTGCCATTGTAACAAAAAGAATAAAATACTTAGGAATAAACCTACCTAGGGAGACAGAAGACCTGTATGCAGAAAACTATAAGACACTGATGAAAGAAATTAAAGATGATACAAACAGATGGAGAGATATACCATGTTCTTGGATTGGAAGAATCAATATTGTGAAAATGACTATACTACCCAAAGCAATCTACAGATTCAATGCAATCCCTATCAAATTACCAATGGCATTTTTTCCAGAACTAGAACAAAAAATCTTAAAATTTGTATGGAGACACAAAAGACCCCGAATAGCCAAAGCAGTCTTGAGGGGAAAAAACGGAGTTGGAGGAACCAGACTCTCTGACTTCAGACTATACTACAAACCTACAGTAATCAAGACAATATGGTACTGGCACAAAAACAGAAATATAGATCAGTGGAACAAGATAGAAAGCCCAGAGATAAACCCACGCACCTATGGTCAACTAATCTATGACAAAGAAGGCAAGGATATACAAGGGAGAAAAGACAGTCTCTTCAATAGTGGTGCTGGGGGCTTCCCTGGTGGTGCAGTGGTTGAGAGTCCGCCTGCTGATGCAGGGGACACGGGTTCGTGCCCCGGTCTGGGAAGATCCCACGTGCCGTGGAGCGGCTGGGCCTGTGAGCCATGGCTGCTGAGCCTGCGCGTCCAGAGCCTGTGCTCCGCAATGGGAGAGGCCACAACAGTGAGAGGCCCACGTACTGCCAAAAAAAAAAAAAAAAAATAGTGGTGCTGGGAAAACTGGACAGCTACATGTAAAAGAATGAAATTAGAACATTCCCTAACACCATACACAAAAATAAACTCAAAATGGATTCGAGACCTAAATGTAAGACCAGACACTATAAAACTCTTAGAGGAAAACATAGGACATAAATCACAGCAAGATCTTTTTTGATCCACCTCCTAGAGTAATGGAAATAAAAACAAAAATAAACAAATGGGACCTAATGAAACTTAAAAGCTTTTGCACAGCAAAGGAAACCATAAACAAGACGAAAAGACAACACTCAGAATGGGAGAGAATATTTGCAAATGAATCAACAGACAAAGGATTAATGTCCAAAATATGTAGACAGCTCATGCAGCTCAATATTAAAAAAACAAACAACCCAGTCCAAAAACGGGCAGAAGACCTAAATAGACATTTCTCCAAAGAAGGCATACAGATGGCCAAGAAGCACATGAAAAGCTGCTCAACATCACTAATTATTAGAGAAATGAAAATTAAAACTACAATGAGGTATCACCTCACACTAGTTAGAATGGGCATCATCAGAAAATCTACAAACAACAAATGCTGGCAAGGGTGTGGAGAGAAGGGAACCCTCTTGCTCTGTTGGTGGGAATGTAAATTGATACAACCACTATGGAGAACAGTATGGAGGGTCCTTAAAAAACTAAAAATAGAATTACCATATGACACAGCAATCCCACTACTGGGCATATACCCAGAGAAAACCATAATTCAAAAAGACACATGCACCCCAATGTTCATTGCAGCACTATTTACAATAGCCAGGTCATGGAAGCAACCGAAATGCCCATCGACAGATAAATGGATAAAGAAGATGGGGTACATATATACAATGGAATATTACTCAGCCATAAAAAGGAACGAAACTGGGTCATTTGTAGAGATGTGGATAGATCTAGAGACTGTCATACAGAGTGAAGTAAGTCAGAAAGAGAAAAACAAATATCGTATATTAATGCATATATGTGGAACCTAGAAAAATGGTACAGATGAACCGGTTTGCAGGGCAGAAATTAGGACATAGATGTAGAGAACAAACATATGGACACCAAGGGGGGGAAGTGGCAGGGGGTGGTGGTGGTGGTATGATGAATTGGGAGATTGGGATTGACATATATACACTAATATGTATTAAATGGATGACTAATAAGAACCTGTTGTATAAAAAAATAAATAAAATTCAGAAAAAAAAAAAAACAGAGGGACTTCCCTGGTGGCACAGTGGATAAGACTCTGTGCTCCCACTGCAAGGGGCCTGGGTTCGATCCCTGGTCAGGGAACTAGATCCCACATGCATGCAGCAACTTAGAGTTCACATGCCACAACTAAGGAGCCCGCCTGCAACAACTGAGACCAGGTACAGCCAAATAAGTAAATAAACAAATATTTTTAAAAAACAACAGAAACAGAGTCATAGACACAGAGAACAAATAGATGGTTGCCAAAGGGGTGGGGGGCGGAGGGAATGAGTGAAATAGGTAAAGGGAATTAAGAGGTACAAACTTCTGGTTTCAGAATAAATGAGTCATGGGGATGAAATGTACAGTGTGGGGAATATAGTCAAAAATTATGTGATATCTTTGTATGGTGGCAGATGGTAACTTATTGTGGTGAGCACTTTGTAATGCATAGACATATTGAATCACCATGTTGTACACCAGGAACTAATATAGTGTTGTAGGTCAATTATACTTCAAAAAAATTATGACTGGAGTGGTATTAGCGAGAAGGGCAATGAATTAGGTACTAACTGTTTCAAGGAATCAGAAGGAGCAACCAAGGGTCAGTAGATGTCTGCAACAATAGTTCTGTTAAATAGCATGAGATTTAAAGCTGAGAGTTTGGGGGGGAAAGCGAAGGATCATTTTCTGGAAGCGAAGCAAGTAGGTCAATCTTGGCCCAGTGGCAGGAGGAGTGAAGGAGAGAAGACAGTCACCATTTGAGCTAGTGCTGGGGAAAGCAGTGTCACCAGGGAGATCCAGTTTTCCAGAAGATCTAGAAGATGAAGGAACTGTCCACAGAAGACAAATCCTAGGGCCCTTCTCATGCCTGAGTTTGGAGGGGCTTGGTGAAGGGTTTTAGTAGTTAGGGGGCAGGAGAGGGGATGAGAGAAGGGGAAGTAGGGCCAGATGGGGATTAGATGCAGGGAGGAGGCTGACCAGGGACCATAAACAGGGATTAAGGGTGTAATGAGATTAGTCCTGGCATCTGCAGCAGAGCAGTGGTGGGGCTGAGTGGCTGGTGAGGCTGTCAGGGAGAAAAGTAGTGCAGAGAAGTATGTATAAGTATACCACGCTGAAACAATCCGGTATATGCTGGGGAGGGGTTGCCTTGCCGGGTGTATGCAGTAATCTGGGCTGCCCATCCTTCAAGTCCAGCTAAGGACATGGGAAAGATGGGCTTTTCCAGAACTCTGACACTTACCAACACTTTTCCAAGAATGGTCAAGAAATTGATGAAAAATTCAGTGAAAGAGAAGAGAGCACAAGACCAGATACCAACATAGGTTTGATTATAAATGTAATAATGGTGAAATTTCAATTTGGTGAGGAAAGAATGGTACTTTATTTAATAAGTGTTGCTGAGACTTCCCTGGTGGTCCAGTGGTTAAGACTCCTGTTCCCAATGCAGTGGGCCCAGGTCCTATCCCTGGTCAGGGAACTAGATCCCGCATGCCACAACTAAAAAAAAGAAAAGAAAGACCCCGCATGCTGCAACAACGGTCCCGCACGTGGCAATGAAGATCCCACATGCCACAACTAAGACCCAGCACAGCCAAATAAATAAATATTTTTAAAAAAAATAGGGGCTCCCCTGGTGGCGCAGTGGTTAAGAATCCACCTGCCAATGCAGGGGACACAGGTTCGAGCCCTGGTCCAGGAAGATCCCACATGCTGTGGAGCAACTAAGCCCATATGCCACAACTACTGAGCCTGCACTCTAGAGCCCGTGAGCCACAACTACTGAGCCCACGTGCCACAACTACTGAAGCCCACGTGCATACAGCCCATGCTCCGCCACAAGAGAAGCCACAGCAATGAGAAGCCCGCGCACCGGGACGAAGAGTAGCCCCTGCTCGCTGCAACTAGAGAAAGCCCGTGCGCAGCAGCGAAGACCCGATGCAGCCAAAAATAAATAAATAAATAAAATAAATTTTTTAAAAAACTGATCAGCAAAAAAATAAATAAATAAGTGTTGCTAACTCAACTGGGATCCCACCAGGAAGAAAATGAGGTAGAACCCCTATCTCTCACCATAGTGAAACAAAAAACAAATTTCAGATGGTTTAAATGTGTATATATAAACAATATGCAGAATATATAAAAAATATATTACAGAAAGCCTTTTATTTTATTTTAGGCCATGCCTTGTGGCTTGCGGGATCTTGGTTCCCCAACGAGGGACTGAACCCAGGCCACGGCAGTGAAAGTGCTGAGCCCTAACCCCTGGACCACCGGGGAATTCCCTCCAAAAACCTTGTAAGCCAGACCAGAAAGACAGAAACTATAAGAGAAAAGGTCGACACATTTAATTACATTAAAATGGTAAATTGTTTATGGCTAAAGATACCTCAACCAAAGTCAAAGGGAATTAATAGAATAGGAAACAATTTGAAATCCATGTGAAAGACAAGTTAATATCTATATTATACAAAGAGCTCCTGGGAATTCCCTGGTGGTCCAGTGATTAGGACTCGGCACTTTCACTGCTGTGGCCCAGGTTCAATCCCTAGATGGGGAGCTAAGATCACGAAAGCCACGTAGTACGGCCAAAAAAAAAAAAAAAGAGCTCTGATAAAGTGATAAGAAAAAGACAAATAATCCACTGGAAAAAAGGAAAAGGGTAGAAATAGTTCCCAGAAGAGCAATCCAAGTGTCTAACAAGAATATGAAAAGATATTTAGTCTTACTAGTTGTCAGGGAAATGTAAATTAAAGTAATAGCATGTTATCACTTAATACCCACAGATCAGGACTTCCCTGGTGGTCCAGTGGTAAAGAATCCTCCCTATGATGCAGGGGATGCTGATTTGATCCCTGGGCAGGGAACTAAGATCCCACATGCTGTGGGGCAACTAAGCCCATGTGCCACAACTACTGAGCTTGCACTCCTCAACTAGAGAGGCTGCATGCCACAAACTACAGAGCCCACACACCCTGGAGCCCACATGCCACAACTAGAGAGAAGCCCGTGCACTGCAACTAAGACCTGATGCAGCCAAAAATAAATAAATAAATTAATTAAATACCCACAGATCAACAAAAAAGAAAAACAGAAATGATACCTATTGTTTGTGGGAATATGGGTAAATGGCTCTACTCTCATTCATTTCTGGTGAAAAAGCATTTCCTTACAGCCATTTTGGAAAACAATCTGGAAAGATCTATTAAAATTGAAATATACAATTTTAACCCAACAATTCATACCTGGGAATCAACCCACTTTAAAAATAAATAAATAAATAAAAGCAAGAGCACATAAAGATAGATATGTCCAAGAATATTTATGGTAGCATTAGTCAAAGTGGTGAAAACAAAACAAGACAAAAGTGAAAAACAAAAGGAATGCACCTTAATAAGGCAATGAGTGAATAAATGGTGGTGCATCCATGTTGCAGAATATTACACAGCCATTAAAAAGGAGGAATTTAGCACTATGCTAATTGATGTGAAGGGTTAAGTCAAATAAGCAAGAAGAAGAGATATGTATATAACATGGTCACACTTTTATATAAAAATAGTGACAAAAATAATCCTATACAATCAGGGGTCTGTGGCCTGTTAGGAACCGAACTGCACAGTAGGAGGTGAGTAGCAGGCAAGCGAGCAAAGCTTCATCTGCCACTCCCCATCACTCTCATTACCACCTGAACCATCCACCCCACCACCACCACCCCGTCCATGGAAAAATTGTCTTCCATGAAACCAGTCCCTGGTGCCGAAAAGGTTGGGGACTGCTGTTATATATGTTCCAGGTTTTTTAATGTGTGATTCTATCAACAGGTGGAAAGTCTAGAAGGAGACATACCAGAGTGTTACCAGTGGTTTTCTGGGGAAGAAAAGTCAAAATGATAAATAAGTAAAAATTTTAAAAGAAAAAAGTCATCTATAATAATCATTTTTTCAACTTTTTGTAAACTAACACATTTGGTGTGTGTAAATACACAGAGAGGCAAATGAAGGGACAAGCACCAATGTTATAATGGTGGATTTTCTCAGGGTTGGGGGATTTCAGGTGATTTAAATTTTCTTTCTTTTTCTTTTCAACATGCTTAAATTTTTACAATGATCAACATTACTTTTTTCTTCATTGAGGGAAAAAATATTGTGTGTGTGGGTATGATCAACAAGTCTTGGTATGGGATTGGCATTATGGGATAGGAAGAGGATGGAGCCAAGGAAACTCAATTACCCTCCACTCCCTGGCACCCTCCATCCCCTTGTGCCCTCCATCCCCTGGTACCCTCCATTCCCTGGTGCCCTCCATTCCCTGGTACCCTCCATTCCCTGGCACCCTCCATCCCCTGGTACCCTCCATCCCTTGGTACCCTCCATTGACTGGCACCCTCCATTCCCTGGTACGCTCCATCCCCTCTGCCTGCTTGTTCCCTTCAATCACTCATCACAGTCAGTAAGTAGCTTGTTAGAAGGGAGGAGGGGAGATCAGGAAAGTGTGATGTCATGGGCACCCAGGGAGAGAGCATGTAAAATGAAGGAGTGCCAAGAGCTCCAAATGCTGCAGAGAAGGCAGGTAAGACAAAGACTGAAACTGTCCCTACAATTTAGTGACAGGGAAGTCTAAAGACCTTGAGTAGAGCAGCTTTAGTGGCATGCAGGCACCAGAGGCCACGCTGCAGAGGGTGAGGGAGCATGAGGGGGCCAAGAGAAAAGCCTGCTTGATAGACCAGAAGGACACAGGGGTGGGTAAGGATGATTTGAATTAGATGTCAATTTTAAAATGTGTGAGGGGCTACATGGTTTTTCAAATTTATTTAGGCATACACAAGCATAAAAAGTTGAAATCATAGGTGTAGACAACCCCTTCTGAAAGTGTGGCTGTGAGTGGGATAAAAATGTGATGGCAGGACCTTGAGGGGATTAGCAGGCTTACTCCAAGAGAGAGAGACTTGAGCATGTTCATCAGCTTATGGGATGGGGCCAGTCGGGAGGGGGAGGGGACTGAATACGTTTGAAAAGAGATCATGAGGGGAGCCCCAGAGAGGCCCATGTTCCCAGGCCTGGCTGCACATCAGAATCACTGGGCCCACCCAGAACTACTCATTCAGACTCTCCAGAGGCTGAGCCAAAATATCTGGACTTTAAATAAGACACTTGAAGAGCACTAAAAGATATAGCAATTATCTAGGAATAAATTTAACAAAAGAGGGACTTCCCTGGTGGTGCAGTGGTTAGGAATCCGCCTGCCAATGCAGGGAACATGGGTTTGAGCCCTGGTCCGGGAAGATCCCATTTGCCACCGTGCAACTAAGCCCGTGCGCCACAACTACTGAGCCTGTGCTCTAGAGCCCATGAGCCACAACTACTCAGCCCGCACACCACAACTACCAAAGCTCGCATACCATAGAGCCCATGGGTCGCAACTACTGAGCCCGTGTGCTGCAACTACTGAAGCCCACGCGCCTAGAGCCCATGCTCTGCAACAAGAGAAGCCACCGCAGTAAGAAGCCCAAGCACCGCAACGAAGAGTAGCCTCCGCTCGCCACAACTAGAGAAAGCCCGTGCGCAGCAATGAAGACCCAGTGCAGCCAAAAAAAAAAAAAATTTAACAAAAGATGTGCAAAACGCATTATAGAGAAAAAATTTTTTTAATTAACTGAATAAATGTATGTGTGTGAGTATACGCATGAGTGGACACACACACACACACACACACACACCACGTTCGAAGATTGGAAGACAAACTTCCAGGATACAAACTTCTAGTCATAAGATTAACAAGTTTTGGGGATGTAATGTACAGCATGTTGATTATAGCTAATAATACTCTATTACATACTTGAAATTGCTAAGAGAGTAGATCTTAAGTGTCCTCACCACACAAAAGAAATGGTAATTATGTGACTGGTTGGAGTGTTAGCTAATGCTATGGTGGTAATCATTTTGCAATTTATAAATGTATTGAATCATCACATTGTATACCTTAAAAATACACAGTGTTATATGTCAATTATATCTCAATAAAGCTGGAAAGAAAACAAATTTTGTTAGGTCTCCCCCATCTTATATCTTCTCTTCTTAATATGTGCACATTTGAAAAAAAAAAGAATTAGAAGACTCAGTTTTGAACAATGTACTGATCTGTAGATTCAATGCAATCAAATCAAAATCCTCATGGGGTTTTTTTTTTGGTAGAATGTGACAGGTTGATTCTAAAATACATATGGAGGGGGCTTCCCTGGTGGCACAGTGGTTAAGAATCCGCCTGCCAATGCAGGGGACACAAGTTCGAGCACTGGTCCAGGAAGATCCCACATGCCATGGAGCAATTAAGCCCATGCGCCACAACTACTGAGCCCACGCGCCTAGAGCCCATGCTCCACAGCAAGAGAAGCCACCGCAATGAGAAGCCTGTGCACCGCAACGAAGAGTAGCCCCCACTCGCTGCAACCAGAGAAAAGCCCATGCACAGCAATGAAGACCCAACACAACCAATATAAATAAATAAATAAATTAATTAATTACATTTATAAAATAAATAAAATACATATGGAAATGAAATGGCCAAGAATAGCTTCCTAAATATATATATATATGGGAATATCACTCTACTGAATATCAAACTTCATAAAAGTACAGTGATTAGGAGGGGGTGGTATTTGTGCAAGGACAGACAGACTGAAGAAAAGACCAGAAGCTGACATTGAGATGGACACAAGCTGTGATTTATGTAGCACTAAAGAGTGCAGGGAAAGATGAGCCTTTTCGATAAACAGATTGAGTGTTCATATGGGGAAAAAATGAAACTCGACCCCTACTTCACACCATAGTGGGATCATAAAGACTATAAAAGATTAGAATAAAGAACAATAAAGATTATAAAAGGTGATAGAAGGTGAAAGAAAAGTTTGAGGATGAAAGCCTCAGGGTGGTGACAGATTACTTTTCCTGACACAAAAGCACCAACCTTAAATGAAAAGTCTGACAAATTTGGCTTCATTAAGTTTAATAAGTAATTCCATTTGTACAACATTCTAAAACAGGCAAAACTGGGACTTTGCTGGTGGTCCAATGGTAAAGAATCAGCCTTCGAATGCAGGGGACACAGGTTCGATCCCTGGTCAAGGACCTAAGATCCCACATGCTGCGGGGCAACTAAGCCTGTCTGCCACAACTACGGAGCTCACATGTCTCAACGAGAGAGCCTGCACGCCCCAAACTACAGAGCCCACATGCCCTGGAGCCCGCACACCACAACAAGAGAGGGAAAAACCCACACGCCACAACTAGAGAGAAGCCCACGCACCACAACGAAGAGCCCCCGTGACGCAATGAAAGATGCCACATGCCGCAACGAAGATCACGTGTGCTGCAACTAAGACCCAACGCAGCCAAAAAAATAAATAAAATAAATATTAGAAAATAACTGCAAATATTAAAGAAGAGAGGTGCTTCTTTAAAAAATAAATAAATAAAACAGGCAAAACTACCCCATAGTGTCTAGGAAAGCATACTTGGGCTGAAAATGATCAAGGGAAGCAAGAATGAGATTGCCCAGAAGTCAGGGTGGTGGTTCCGTGAAGGGCAGGAGGGGCTGAGGCTTTGAGTCTAACAACATTTATTTATTTATTTATTTATTGGCCCAACCGTCTTAGTTCCCCAACCAGGGATTGAACCCACAACCGCCTGCATTGGAAGGGTGGAGTCTTAACCACTGGACCACTCCCCAGTGTTCTCTTTCTTGACCTTGATGAGGTTACATGGGAGTTGGCTTTGTAATAATACATTAACTTACACATTTATGTTTTATGCTTTTTTCTGTATCTATAAAGGTTTTAAGGGAAAAAAAATCTTCCAATGTGATTCTGATGAGCAACCACATCTAGGCACCCCTCATCTAGAGCCTCAATGGAGCAGCACTGTAATAGCCACATCTGTTTCAGGAGATAGAATCTAATCCTGACTCACAGATCTCAGACATCAACTCACAAATCTGAAAAACCCAGGGTAGCTTCAGGAATGGTTGGTTCCAGATACTCCAACGAGATTATTAGGAACCTCCCCTCTTTGCTCGGCTTTCCTCCTTATCCTGCAGGCTCTCGACCCCAGGACAGCCCTCACAAGTCCAGGCTAAGTCCTGCAAGGTGAGCCACATGAGCAGAAAGAAAACGTCCCCTTCTCTGGCGTCTCAGCAATAGTACTGGGTTGGCTCTCCCTGGACTGAGCAGGGTCACATGCCCACCCCTGACCAATTGATGTGGCCAAGAATCTGAAGTATGACTGCCCAGATGTGAGGGTAGAGTCAGCCTCACCTGAATCATATTATCCATATGGGAGAAAAAATGAAGTTTCCTCCAAGGAATAAGTGGGTGTCATTACCAACAGAAAAGGGAAAAGATGCTTGGGCAGAACAATAGGGATCAGTGGGCTAGAAGCCCCAGTGGGGTCAGAGGAGAGGTGTGGTAGAGGAAAGTGGGCAGGGGTTGGGGGGAGGTGATTGTCACTAAAGAGTGGGACGTCTGAATTGTAATTTCAGAGGTGGAGCAGTTTCGGGTGATGACAGGGTCCAAGGTGTGGTCTTGGTGATGGGTGGCAGGGCTGTCAAGGAGCCAAGACCCCAGGGTGTTGGAGACTTGAGAGCTCATGCCCGAGTCTTCATTAGTAAGGGTGGAACCCTAATAAAATGTGGGCACATGTGACTCAGTCTCAGAATGGTATCTGACACAAGAAATACAACCCAATAGCCTAAAGTAATTAACAAGCAATTTCATTCTTTAGTCACACCTCTCAAGGGATTTAAAGGGAGTCAAATACATAGTTAAAATTAAAATCTCCTCATGCCCTGGAGCTACTCAATCTCTATCTCCCACCAAAAAAAAAAATAAATCGATCAAAAATGCTCCTCGTCCATACCCAGCTCAACTCAGCCACTTTCCCACATGGAAGAATCAGTCTTCTTTAGGAAGGGAAGATGGAGGGAGGAGAAATTGGACCAATAATTACAGGATTCTTTTAACTGGGGCGGGGGTACATGTCTATGCCAGCCTCTCACTGACCATTTTTGCCCCATCACAAGGAGTGACCTAGAAGGTACGTAAAAACAGCCACTGAGGGGCTTCCCTGGTGGTGCAGTGGTTGAGAGTCCTCCTGCCGATGCAGGGGACGCGGGTTCGTGCCCCGGTCCGGGAAAATCCCACGTGCCGCGGAGTGGCTGGGCCCGTGAGCCATGGCCGCTGAGCCTGCGCATCCGGAGCCTGTGCTTCGCGACGGGAGAGGCCACGACAGTGAGAGGCCCGCGTACCGCAAAAAACAAACAAACAAACAAACAAACAAAAAAAACAGCCACTGGGAGGGTCACCATGAGGTGCCACAAAATGAACAGGAGTTTTTACACTTGTGGTCTCCAACCCCACCCCTCTCTTTGTGAGCCTCCATCTCAGAACCTGTGTTGAATAAGCAGGAACAATCATGGCAGAAGTTCAAGCAGGAGCCACTTTCTCCTCTCAATAACAGACCTAGTAGGTTTTTAAATTTACTTTAACAATAAACATGGACTTGTTTTATTCAGTATGATAAATCAAGAATTAACATTTTGTGTTTGTTTCTTTGTTCTGGCCGTGTGTGTGGCCTGTGGGGATCTTATTTCCCCGACCAGGGATCGAACCCAGGCACCCTACAGTGGAAGCACAGAGTCCTAACCACTGGACCGCCAGGGAATTCCCCAAGAATTAACATTTTGAGGAAAATCATTCTGAGGCTGTCAATGACACTGGTCAATTCTGGACCTTCGACTTTAACTCTAACAAACGGTAATGCAAATTTAAATAATAATGAAGTACTATCTCTCACCCATTAAACAGGAAAAAAAGTAAAATAATAAAACCCAAAATTGGTGAAGTTATTGGGAAAAAAGTACATCCATACATTATTAGTACAATCCTTTTTGAGGAGAGAGGTGATCTGACAATACTCATCAAATTCCGTATAATATTTATTCATAAAATCATTCAAAAGATGAAGAAAATCACACACCTTCTCTTGCTTCACCACTATCAACCCTCCAGGGCTGGGCATAGATTGTCTTATCTTTTTTTTCCAATTTTTTGTATTCTAGTAAAATACACATAACATGAAATTAACTGTCTTAACCATTTTTAAGTGTACAGTTCAATGTAAGTACATTCATATTATTGTGCAACCATCCACCTCCAGAACCATTTTCATTTGGCAAAACTGAAACTCTGTAGCCATTAAACAATAACTCCCCATTGCCCACTCCCCTCAGGCCCTGGCAACCACCATTCTACTTTCTGCCGCTATGAACTTGACTATGTTAGGTACCTCTTATAAGTGGAATCATACAGTATTTGTCTTCTTGAAATGGGCTTATTTCATTTAGCATAACACCCTCAAAGTTTACCCATGTTGTAGCATGTCAAAATTCCCTTCCTTTTTAAGGCTGAATAATAATACATTGTATGTATACACCACATTTGCTTATCCATTCATCTTTTGAAGGACACTTGGGTGGCATCCACCTTTTAGCTATTGTGAATAATGCTGCTATGAACATGGGTGCTCAAATATCTCTTCAAGGTCCTACTTTTAACTCTTTGGGGCATATACCCAGAAGTGGAATTGCTGGGTCATGTGCTATATTGTCTCATCTTTTGGGGGGTATAGCCTGGCTTCCGAATTAGAGGGTATTAAGAGGTTGGAGGGGATTGGCTGTGTGACCTTGGGCAGGTTACTTTCCCTCTCTGAGAGCAGATCCATGTTTCCAAACAGGGGCTTTTGTTAACCACACACATTCCCAAGCCCATTTTCCTGGGAGATTCTAACTCAGTGCCTGTCCTGGGACCCAGGAATTCTGAAGTTTTTTAAAAGAGCCTCAGGTGATTTTTATCATCATACAGGTTTGGGAATCACAGGGCCCGAGGAATTCCAAAGGCCCCTGCAGCTGTGACTATGACTTCAGTGATTAAGAGAGTAATGTGGAGTCCTACTGACTGGGTTAAATTCCTGGTCACCAGTTACCAGCACCACCTCTATATCATCCCCTAAAGGAGGGTAATGGCGCCTACCACAGGACTGTTGCATTAAGTAAATGGAAATGAAAGAAAATAAAGATTTAGCATTTACCTAGTACTCAAAAAAGTTCTCGAAAATCTTTGCGTTATTCCCAGTGGTCCTCTCCTTCAGCCTGGCTGGTCCTCTCGCAGTGGGTAGGTTCCTGTCGCCACCTGGTGGTGAGACTAAGTCAGTGCATTCACGCAGCCTTTCCCCCAGTCCCCCACCCACCTCTGCCCCAACTCCCACCCTGCCCATTCCATCCCAAGCTCACCCTACTCAGAAGCCTCAAGTCCCTCCGTGAGGGTGGAAGACCAAGGCGGGAGGGCCTGGGGTCTGAGGGTCCCAGCAGTTCCGAGAGTCCATTCCACAGCCTCAACCTAGTGATGGTGAGTCATTGGCACAGCTCCGCCTCCCTGGATGGTGCTGCACAGGCTGGTCTGTCCTGCCCCCTCCTTAATAGTAAGGATGGAGCTGAGCGCCAGCTCTGTGCTGGGGGCCTTACAGACACTGTCTCATTCAGCCCTCACATAAAGTAGAGGGACTTATACCGTTTCCACAGATAAGGAAATTGAGTGACTGGCACACAG
This sequence comes from Mesoplodon densirostris, assembly GCF_025265405.1. NCBI lineage: Eukaryota > Metazoa > Chordata > Mammalia > Artiodactyla > Ziphiidae > Mesoplodon > Mesoplodon densirostris. Next base: position 38,996,917 of record NC_082670.1, read on the forward strand.
TCTCACAGCTTGCAATGGCGGAGCCAAGTCTCAAACCCAGGTGGATCTTAAGCCACGGCTATTTCTACTAAGCTACAAGGCCTCTAAACTAGTGATTCCCCACCTTGGCCGGACATTTAATTCACCTGGGGAACCTTAAAGACTACTAATGCCTAGGCTCCACCCCAGAGATTCTGGTTAATTGGTCTGGGATATGGCTTGAGCACTGGGGTTTTCTGAAGCTCCCCTAAATATTCTTGTGGGCAGCCAGTGAGAACCACTGCTCTAAATTCACCCATTCTGTTTTCTGTTTCTTGGGGCTCTGGGGGTAATGGCAAACTTCCCATAAGCGATCTGAACCGAGGTGTTCCACTTCCGCCAGCCTCACAGATGCACTGGAGGGCGAGAGTGTCACGTGACAGTCCAAGCCTGGAGCAGAAGTCCAGGTTCTACCGCAGGGAGGATAGTGGAGGGTGTGCTCCCAGGCGCGCCAACACCCACTCTGGAGCGAGGCCTGAGGATGTGGGGCCCCGCGTTCTGCTGCGTACTGGCTGTGTGTCCTTGGGCAAGTGACTGCACCTCTCTGTGAAGTTGCGGGTATGGAAAACATGTATGAAAGTAGCATCAACCGCATAAAATGGCTGAGTATTAAATGAGCTAATTAAGAGAAAACCCACTTAGAACAATGCCCGGAACCCAGCAAGCTCTCAATAAATGTTACAACTACTGCTGCTGCTATTATTATTATTATTCCTGACTCTGAAAATAGCTCCCCGTGTGGACTACTCACCAGTTGATCAGGAGTAGCAAAAACCCTCTCCCGTTTTACAACTACTGTTCTCTCAAATCGAAAACAGAGAGCCCTGCCCAGAGGAGGGCACATGACTCGAGCTGGCCAATCAGAGTACCTCCATCCTCAGATTTAAACCGACAGATCCAGGGGTAAGCAAGTGACCAAGTAGAGCCAGTTAGGCCCGCACCTGGGGGAACTGATGTGGTCAGGGAGCCGTCAGAGGTCACCTTTCCCGCTAACGTAGAGGAAAGAGTGAGAGAGAGACTTGGGGACTCCTTCTGGGCCCCTGGGTACAGCCATGCCTGAGGTGAGACTGCATCTAGCTGACCCAGTTGAGGGGCCAATCATTTCCCTTTTGAGCTTATGCTAGTTTGCATTGTACTTCTGTCACCTGCCATCAGCAGAGTCCTACCTGGCTTTAGGTTGGGTTCATAGTCCCTGATCACCCCCCAAGGATTCAGCTGAGATGATGTCCAGGAAGTGGCTTCTTACGTGGAGGTTGCGTCCTGAAGGCAACTCTCAAATTACTTTAATTGCCCATAAGTGAAAATTGCACACAGCAGAATTGCCCTTGACAATCTCTCATAGATTGACGAGGACTAGAATGCAAAGTGTTTTCCTGGACTTATAACAGCCATCATTGGGACAATACGAAAAACTTATTGGTCTTTGGCCAAGGGTACGCCAGAGTTCATTATACTATTCTTTCAAATTTACTATGTGTAAATTTGAAATTGTTTCAAAAATAAAGAAAAAAATGAACATTGGAGGAAAAACTAAAGGAAAAAAGTTTGAAGAAAAATATCTCGTAAGTTGCCTGTCAGATACTGTACCTGCCACACGTGAGCACCACACTGGAGACACAAATGGACTCTGAACAACTGCCAGGGGCCGTGCTCCACCAGGGGTGCAAGGAGTCCACATCTCTTCCCCTGAGCACCGTGTGGAGAGACAGGTGTTTAAGGACTCATTTGTGCCAGGAATCTGTATCTTTAAACACTAGAAACACTAGATTCGCATGTCGTGGGACCAAGACAGAAAAAGAGACAGGCAGGGTCTCCCTCTCATCCCAGTTCACAGCACCTGAGATAGTTCTCGGTCTCTGTCTCTGTCTCTCTCACCTCATTCAGTTATTCATCACATGCTGTGGACCCTGGAGAGATAGCTGTGAATGGGATGGACAAAGTCCCTGGCCTCATGGAGCTTGTCCTCACAGTTCACGTGACATTATTCAGAGAAGTGTGGGGAACTACCCAACAGTGAAATAGCATCTGCCTTTCTTGAGGGCTTCCTGGAGATGGTGCTATATTGAGTGGTTCTCAAACATGAGTGGGTATCTGAATCCCCAGAGGATGTGCTAAAATGATGATCGCTGGACCCTACCCCAGAGCTGCTGATGGTCAGAGGTGAAATCTGAGAATCTGCGCTTCTAACATGTTCCGGAGTGACGCTGATGCTGCTGGTCTGGGGAACCCACTTTGAGAACCACTGCTTTACTGAGAGGAGTAATTTCACGAGTGAGAGTTTCAGGCCCCACAGGAGGCTCTGATCACTCAAGGAACTTTTAAAACTCCTACTGCCCAAGACTCACTCCATACCAATTAACTCGGAATTTCTGAGAGGTAAGACCAAGCATCAGCACTTTTTAAAGCCTCCTGAGCTGAGTAATTCTAACACACAGCTATGGTTGGGCATCATGACCCCCAAACTAACCCAAACCCAGACTGAACTTCAGTTTTACCCAGATTTGCCTTCAGCTTGGTCCAGACATCTCCCAGTTGCAGGTCCTTGGGCCAGCCCTGTGCTGGGCCGTCTGCAAACTTATTACCAATCTCACAGTCCTGCAAGGCCTCTATCATCATCCCATTTTATAGATGGGAAAACTGAGGGCTATGTCCACCTGGGGAAGAAAGCAGCAAAGCAGGATTCTAACCCAATAGTGCTCAGCTTTTCTCTTCTTCCTGACGCCACTTTGCATCAGTGTTTCCCAGGAATGCATGGCATTTAGGGCTGGACCACCGTGCCTGTTTCCCACATTACAGGACATCTAGAACCTCAAGCTCCTGCCTCTAAACACCATGAGCAAACCACACACACACACACACACACACACACTCCGCTGTCATTGTGACAATTCAAAACACCCCACACGACTTCTCTGGTGGCGCAGTGGTTAAGAATCTGCCTGCCACTGCAGGGGACATGGGTTTGAGCCCTAGTCTGGGAAGATCCCACATGCCACAGAGCAACTAAGCCCATGCACCACAACTACTGAGCCTGTGCTCTGGAGCCCACAAGACAAAACTACCGAGCCCACGTGCCACAACTACTGAAGCCCGCACTCCTAGAGCCCGTGCTCTGCAACAAGAGAAGCCACCGCAATGAGAAGCCCGCGCACTGCAACAAAGAGTAGCCCCCACTCATCGCAACTAGAGAAAGCCCACACGCAGCAACGAAGACCCAACACAGCCAAAAATAAATAAATAAACAAAACACTCCATACATTTCCAAATGCCTCACCTGAGTACCACTGCTTCAGACACTTAGCCCCAGGCATATCCCAGAACACTTAAATGTCCCTTCCTAAGTCTGCCCGACACCTCCAGTGACACCTAGCCCTGCTATTAGATTCTTCCAATTTCTGACTTAAAATCCAACCCTGGTATAAACTTCAGCTCAAAACCTCACCCCAACCTGACTCTAGCCATAATCAAGCTCCTGAATTGCTTGTTAAACCTAACACCAACCTCACAACCTTCCTAAAACCTGACTGCCAGACCCAGTCCTTCAGATGCCATCATTGATCTGAGTCTTCAGAATATCTAAATGTCCCCCTTAACTACATATCCTCACCTCAGCTCTCTCCACCTTATTTTTTATTTATTCTCCACAGCCTTTCTGAATGTACAGTTCTCGTCAGCTCACCTTCTGTTCAACAACTTTCCAAGGCTTCTTAGCACCCACTCATGCCCACTAGCACTAAATGTCATCTTCAGTAGGACCCAAACATAACTTTCTAGTTGCAGCCATTCGTATTAGGTTCAATTACAAGTTTAAAAAATCCCCATGTCACAGTGACTTCAGCAAGATGGGTTTGTTTGTTTGTTTGTTTTCTTCTCTCTCTCTCTCTCTCTCAAATCAAGGCTCCTAGCTGGTTGCTCCACAGTGGCAGCTCACATTCCCAAGGTTACCTCATGGTCCAAGATGGTTGTTAGAGATCCAGCCATTAGGTCCTCTTGCCAGTCAGTGAGAAGGAAGAAGTAACGAAGGGTGCACCTCTTCTGTAAAAGACCCTGCCCAATAGCTGGAATTTAGCTACATGGATGCAAGGAAAGCTGGGACATGTCTTTTTCTGCGTGTCTATATGCTCAGCTGAAATCAGGGACTTCATTATTAAGGAAGAAGAAGACATACTGGAGGACAAGTAGATGCTTCCAGGCCATTACACCTCCCTGCCTACCCCTAGGAAGGACCTTAGTTTTGAATCTTATATCATCAGACTATATTATTCTTCAAGGATTTTGGCTCCTGGCTCATGATTCTCTGGCATGCTCCTGTCCTAATTCTTGGTGATTTCCTTATCCAAACTCTTCCAATGCCCAGCCTCTCTGTTTGTTGCCATGCACTCCTCTGCCCTGTGGTCTTGTCCTCTACTTTCCCTGTGCCACTAGATTCCATCATCATCCTGTCATAACTGACACACACACACACACACACACACGCCCCAGAATTTCCATCACATCTCTACCACTCTCTAACCCAGCTCACTCCCTTTCAAAGTTTCCGCAGGGACTAGAGATAACACAATACTGCACACCTAGTAGGTCCTTGTCAGTGGGATGGCTCCACCAAGCACCAGCTGTGTGACCTTAGACAAGTTACTTAACTTCTCTGAGCCACAGACATGCAAGTGTGCTGTGAGAATAAATTGAAAGCACTGGGCACAGTGCCTGGCACATGGTAGGAATCATTATTGATCAGCATCATAGTCACTGGTGGTACCAAATCTTCATCTTCTGAAAGTAGATTTAATTTTAGAAAACAGCTAAAATTCAGGTGGAATTGAGTCTGGTGACTATTGCCAGTGATCAAGCTGAGAAATGTCATTTTTAGACCAAAACAAAGTGTAATTATAAAGCCACAAGCTTGTTTTTCTTTGTGGAGAGGCTTGGTGTTCTGGTGTCAGATCAGAAGGTATCAGAAGTTATGTGTGTTCCTGATCTGAATCTTATCCCTAAACTCACCCTCATTTTCACCAAAATCTTGACAGCCAATCCTAAACCTACCCACCCCTGACCCAAATCTAAACATTGACACAGCCTCTAATTTTCCCACACATGCTCACCACTTTGGCCCCTACCAAAACTCTGAAGTTCCTTTTTATTCTTTTCTGAGTTCCACTTTGCTACTTTCTGTTCCTATCATGATCTGGACCCAGACTAACTGTCAAAGGACTCAAAAAACATGTCATTGCATCCAAAGTGTACAAAATTTGAATACATTCTCCTCAAAAGTAATTAAGTAGGGACTTCCCTGGTGGCCAGCGGTAAAGAATCCACCTTGCAATGCAGGGGGCGAGGGTTAGATCCCTGGTCAGGGAACTAAGATCTCACATGCTGCGAGGCAACTAAGCCCGCGTGCCACAGCTACTGAGCTCACCCACCTCAACTAGAGCCTGCCTGCTGCAAACTACAGAGTCCATGCACCCTGGAGCCTGTGTACCACAACTAGATTAGAGAAAACCTGCCGCCCAACTAAGAGCCCGTGTGCTGCAATGGAAGATCCCCACATGCCGCAACTAAGACCTGATGCAGCCAAAAAAATAATAAAAATTAAAAAAAAAAAGTAACTAAGTAAATGTGAAACTTTTTAACTAAAATTATTTTTCATGTATGTTTTGAGAAGTGACTTTTCTTCTTATATATTCAAAATTATGTATTAAAATTTAAAGGGATGGGGCTTCCCTGGTGGCACAGTGGTTGAGAGTCTGCCTGCCGATGCAGGGGACACAGGTTCGTGCCCCGGTCCGGGAAGATCCCACATGCCGCGGAGCGGCTGGGCCCGTGAGCCATGGCCGCTGAGCCTGCGCGTCCGGAGCCTGTGCTCCGCAACGGGAGAGGCCACAACAGTGAGAGGCCCGTGTACAGCAAAAAAAAAAAAAATTTAAAGGGAAATATAGTTTACACTTAATAAACATCCAAAATTAATCAAATTTAAATGGTTTTTAGAAATTTTAATTCCATCTTATTAAACACTTTTAGAAAAACTGAACTGTTCTCAAAATAGCATCCAACTAGTTGCCAACATGAAGAATTGCTACCATGCTTCACACGTCATGTCCAGACCTACATATGCACAAGTTTAAGTCATGTGAATTGTTCAATACTGTACAGTGTTCCTCAGCTGCCATGTGCAACTGTTATGAAGACAGTGCTGATTCATGAGACCCTTCAGAACATGAAAAGAAACAAGTAAATGGACACTTTGTTATGCAATTATCTGTCATATCCATGCAACCTGAGAGGAGAGATATGAGAACTGCATGTACCTTTTCTTTCACTTAAAAGCTTCTGCTGCTCAAATCTTCCCCGCAGCTCCAAAGCAGGGTCCATCTCTGGCATTGGCCGAAGCTCAGCCGACACGCCTCCCACAGGCCGGTGCAGGAATCTTTGTTCTGAGAACAGTGGGCAAGAGATGTCGAGCAGTGTTCCCTGGGGCCTGAGCAGTGTTAGAATGGGGATGTTTACGTTTACAGCCTGCTGAGTGCCAGGCACCCTGTGTTTCTTGGCATGGATTTGTTTGGGGGTGAACATTCTCCAGAACCCTCTGAAGGGTGGTTCTTAGGAAGGGTCGCTCTTGTCCTGGTCGAGGGGACCCCACTGCTCCATGGTGCTGAATTCTTTGCTGCTTGGAAACATTTGGCATAAGCTTTGCCTTTTACCTGGAACATTCTCTTTCCTAGTCTTTGAAATCCTTCAGGTCTCAGTTTAATAATTCACTTCTCAGACAGCCTCATCTGTTCTCTATATCCAGACTGCCCCCACACCGTGCTATTCTCATGGAACCCAGTTCTTTCCCTCTTAGAATTTATTACAATTAATAATAATGAGAGCATTATAACTACTTTGTTTATTTATGGCTTTACCATCTGTCTTTCTCACAAGAATGGAAGCTCCATGAGGGCAGGGACCACATCTTTTTGTCCATCACTGTATAACCAGTACTGTTTGGCACAGAGTCAGTGCCCAGGAAATACCTGTTGACTGACTCTCAGCTGTGAGTTTCCTTACCTTTCATATCAGGGTTTTAGTGTCTGCCTTAAAAATATCATCATGGGGGTGGAGAGAGAATGGAAACAAGGGCCTCACACACGGTAGGTGGTCAATAAATGCTATTACGATTATTACACATTCAGAGTCAGATGAGGACCAAAGAATCTTGGAGGTTGGGACTTGAGGGCTATTTAGGGTTGGATGGGTTTCATGGAATAGGGATTCCAGGAGGGAACAGCTTGAACAAAGGCATGAAGGAGAGAAAGTATAAAGGAAATAAGTAAACCTATGGGGCTGGATGGAGAGTAGGGTATGAGACAGCCCTGTAGTTAGAAAGGCAGATTGGGGCCAGATCAGGGAGAGCCTTGAATGCCAACTCAGCACACTTAAACTTGATCGTAGGGACCCAATGACGATTTTTGAGCAAAGGTGTCAACAGAAGAAGTGGTATTTTAGGAAGATTAATTACGGCACATCTGAATCAGGTGGACCAAGGAAGTGGCGAAAGGCAAAAAGACTGTTTCATTCAAATTCCACCTCTAATCGTTTCGACTGTATAAAATATAAAAGGGTTAAGAACAAAAGCTCTGACAGGAGACAGAGCTGGTTACCATCTGGCTGATACTGAGCAGGTCACTTCACCTCCCTGGGCCTCAGTTTCTCCACCTATAAAATGGAGATAATAATCTCTACCTTGCCTATCTCACTGGACTCTTGTCCAGTGAAAATCACATGAAATAAGGAATTCCCTGGTAGTCCAGTGGTTAGGACTCAGCGCTTTCACTGCTGAGGCCCAGGTTCAATCCCTGCTCCGGGAACTAAGATCCCACAAGCTGCTCAGCCAAAAAAAAGAAAAACTGTGCTCATTAATTCACTCATGAAAAAAACGAACCCCAATCATGTGTCAAGTTGTGCTGTAAATGCTGAGGAGACAGAGATGAAGCTGAAGTGCTCCAAAAAGGAGCACATAATTACCAATTTTTGAGCACTCACTGTATGCAGCTTTCCATCTGTCATCTCACTTAATCTGCACAACATCCCTACTAGGTCAGTGCTTTATCAAACCCACTTTATAAATGAGGAAATGGAGGCCCAGAGAGGTTAAATCTGTCACCCAAGGACATTCACCTCTTAAGCGGCAGAGCTTAGAGCCTGGGCTCAGGACTGACCCATGCCTGACACAGCTGCCTCCCTCCTAGTTCTAGACCCTTGAATACATCTGCCTGTTTCCAACCTCTAGGTCTCTATCTTGCTATTCCCTTTCCAGGTATAGCCCATCCCACTTTATTTTTTTTCCTTTTCTTCTTTTTTTTTTTTTTTGGCTGCAGAACTCCTCTCACTTTTTTTTTTTTTTTTTTTTTTGCGGTACGCGGGCCTCTCACTGTTGTGGCCTCTCCTGTTGCGGAGCACAGGCTCCGGACGCGCAGTCTCAGCAGCCATGGCTCACGGGCCCAGCCGCTCCGCGGCATGTGGGATCCTCCCAGACCGGGGCACGAACCCGTGTCCCCTGCATCGGCAGGCGGACTCTCAACCACTGCGCCACCAGGGAAGCCCTCCCCTCACCTTTTTGAGTTTCAAGTTTTAGATCAGGTTTCAGAAAGCCTCTAGGACCCCCAATAGGGCTCCTCTTCTGGGCTTCCTCTGCACTTAGCCAAACCTCTCCCATGATATTAATCACATCAACACTACATCCCTTGTCTCTAAACTCTTAAAAAAGCATGGTCCTGGGAATTCCCTGGTGGTCCAGTGGTTAAGCCTCCACGGTCTCACTGCTGAGGGCCCGGGCTTGATCCCTGGTTGGGGAACTGAGATCCCACGAGCTGCAAGGTGAGCCAGAAAAAAAAAAAAAGTTCCTTATCAGTAAAAAGATATTTAGGTGGACACCCAGAATATAGGCATGTTTCTTTATAAAGTATATACACATGCATCTATCAATCCATATACATTAAATATTAGTAAATCCTAGTTTTTATTTTTTTAATGAAAAAGAAAGATAAATACAGGATCTGATGTCATATTTTCTTCCCATGCCCCATTTACCACCAACAAATTATCAATACAAATCAGCATCTCTAAGCCAAAGCTCAGGGCGCGGGAGGACCTGGTACAGTGATGCCATCCTTCAGGCCGCTGAGGATCTGAGTTTTCAGCCTCTTCCCTCAGTGGGCCAGGCAGGGGGGTGGGTTCGGGGCAAGAGCACCTCCCACGGTGCTGCCACCCTCTTGAGCCAGCAGGAGGTGGGGGTGAAGCTGAGCCCGGATTAGCTGGGGCCAGCGGGGAAGCTTCTAGGGCTGCAGGGTGGCCAGAGCAGGGACTGTGGATAGGCGCAGGCACCATGCCACTGCAGGACGACACCCTCCGAGAGGTGTGGACCTCAGACAGGTCTGGAAAGCCCTCACCTCATCCTACCTGAACCCTGGTGGGGGGGGGCCAGATGGAGGGTTTGGGGAGGGGCAGGAAAAGGGGAGGGAGACAGACCGATTCCTTTACTACCCTCAGCGGACATGAGGAGGAAGGCCAGAGCCCGGAGGTCCAGCAGCGCACCAAGCAGGTATGTCACCCCTGCTTGGAGAAGAGACAGAAAGAGCCCCCCACACAGCGTAGGGGGTCTGAGAGTGGGGAGGGTCCCCCTCAGCAGCCTCTGGGGCTTGTTGCTTCCCTGGAAGTTTTTGTTTTGTTTTGTTTTTGCACGAAGGGGCTGTTTGGGAGTATGGGGTGTCCAAGGGAGGAACTTGGGCTTTGGGGCATTGGAGGTGGCCGTGGTACACGGGAGGGGGTCATCCTTCCTCACCCCAGGAAGGGGCGCAGTTCCCCTCCCGATAATCTGCGGTTATTTCTGGCGGCTCAAGGGATTAGAGAGTGATAGACAGCCCTCAGAGCCCCCCTTTCCTTCCCCTCCCTCCTCTTGACCCCCACTCTGCAGCGACAGAAGCTGAGGAAGAAGAAAACAGAAGCCCCAGAGTCCCCCTGCCCCACGGGATCCAAGCCCCGGAGACCTGGAGGCGTGCGGAAGGCTGGGCCCCGGGGCGCCCCCCAGGGTGAGGGTCGCGGGAGGGAAGGACCGCAGGCGAGGGTGTCCTCGAGTCTGGGAACCCTCCCTGGGAGCAGGGGCGTGGGAGGGGGGGTAACTGGACGGGGAAGCGGCGGAGCGGGCTTGGGGTTGAGCTGGGGGGTAGGAGGAGTGTAGGGATGATGAAAGCTGGGAGAGGGGTGTCCAAGGTGGAAACAGAGCCCAAGGGAGACCCCAGGGTGAGGAGCCTGAGGGGGAGTGGGCGCCGTTGGAGGTCCCGCCTGACCCGCGCATCTCGGCTCAGCGGGACGGAGGAGGAGCCCGCGGGAGGAGCCCTCGCGGGAGCCCGCCGAGGCCCGGGAGCTGCAGACTGTCTACGCCAAGTTCCTCAGGGACCCCGAGGCCAAGAAGCGCGACCCCCGGGAGACCTTCCTGGTAGCCCGCGCCCCAGACGCGGAGGACGGTGAGAGAGCGCCAGAAGGAAGGGGGCGTCTGGAGAGGAGGAGGGAAGGGGCTGGACAGGAACAGCAGATGGAGAGAGGCAGACAACTCGGAAAAACCGCGTCCACATCCCTGGCTTCGTCTTTGAGCCAGGAAAACCTTTATTCTTGTGTCCTTGTCCCATCGTCGGGAGGGGGAAACCGAGGCACGTTGAGGTTAAGAGTTTTGCCTTAAACTGCAGCTTCCCTGGTGGTCCGGTGGGTAAGACTCCACCCTCCCAATGCAGGGGGCCCAGGTTCCATCCCTGGTCGAGGAAATAGATCCCACATGCATGCCGCAACTAAAGACCCCCGCATGCCACAAGGAAGATCCTGCGTGCTGCAACTAAGACCCGGCACAGCCCCCAAATTTTTTTAATAAATAAATATTTTTAAAAATTAAAAAACAAAAAAAACCCTGCAGCTAAGGGCCGGAGGTAGCTCAGACGGGTCTGGCTAGAAGTTTGAAACAGCAACAGACCAGGACAGGGAGAAGCAGAGTGGGAGAAGCAGTGCAGGTGTCTTTTAGAAGGGGCAGAGAAGGGAAAACTGAAAGACCCCAGGAGAGTGTGTGAAGAGCTGAGGGTCCCAGAGAGAGAGAGGAAGGACCTGCAGAGAAGGGCGTTTTCCCAGAACAGGATTGCCAAGCCCCCAGCATCCCCCCAACTCCAGCTCTCTCTCCTGACTTGTAGACCTTGGAAGACCCTGGGGTCACCCCCTTTGAGGAAGGTGCCGAAACTCCTTTCTTCCTCCTGTTTCTGTTCCAGAAGGGGAGCCTCCTACCCCCAGCTCCTTCACCACCTCCCAGCAATCTGGAAGGACTGGGCTCCCCACATAATGGGGCCCACCCCAGCCCCCGTTATGAGCAGTTTTTACCTGCAGGGGAGGAGGAGGAGGAGGAGGAGGAGGAGGAAGAGGACAAGGAGGAGAAGGAAAAGAAAGAGAAAATCCGTCTGCCTCCCAAGAAGCCCCCCAAAGAGAAGGCTTCTGCAGACATCAAGGAGAGGAAGGCCAAGGCTCAGGGTCCGAAGGGTGGGTGTTGAGGGTCCAGAGGGGGCAAAGACACACAAAACTAGCCCTACCCCTGAGGGGCCTGGTGTCTCATGGATACGCAGGAGTTGAGACATCAAAAAGCTCCCGGGTGCCTGGACCCAAGAGTTTTTCCCTTTGGTGGCTTCTTCCCTCCGATGGTCCTTAAATCAATATGTGCTCCCTCCACCATCCCCCCAGCCCCCCACCCAGGGTGCTCTGTAAGCCAGGGAGGGCAGAGGATTTTAGTTTTCTTTGTGATCTTTTTTAACTCTAGATGTATTATTTTTATGATTTTTACAAAAGTATCAAAGCGATTATAGTAAAAAATCAATCAGTGAATAAATGCTGTGATAGCTCCCTGGCTGGGGCACCTTGCCCCATGGGTACTGGGGTCTGGTCTACGTGTGGACATGTAGCTAAGACCTTGGGCCTCTCGGAGGGGCGGGGAGGACTGTCTGTAGCACTGACCACAGGAGGTTTACTGGAGGAGATGGGGTGGGAGCTGGGATTCAGAGGCTCAGCTAGGAGGCCTGGCATTCATCCATTCATTCATTCATTAACTACTTATTAAACTCCTGGTGTTCATCCAGTCCTTTTTGGACTCAGGGTTAAAAACAAGACAAGCAGAAGGTGCTGTGGGCCTCCCTGGGGACTGAAGGAACAATGAGTGGGTTGGAAGGTGGCTCTTCTTTGTCTAACTCCCACCCTCCATTTCCAGAGGACCTTGGAAGCCCTGTCCCCACACTGAAACCTCTGCGGATTAAGAAGAAGGAGGCATCAGCAGGGGAAGGGACCAAGATAAGAAAGATGAAGAAGAAAGGTGAGCCTGGTCTGCGGAGGAACAAGGGACTCTGGGTGAGGCGGGGGGTGTGACCTCTTCACATCCACACACACAGGGTCCGGGGAGGCCGACAAGGACAGCTCAGTGAGCCCGACCAGAGTGAGGAAGAAGACACCGGCAGCCATGTTTCTGGTTGGGGGCGATGACCCTGGGGAAAAAGCTCTGAAGAAGAAAGGTGGGTGGCAGTGGCCTCTGGTGTCAGGACATCCAGAGGCAGTCATGGGTGTGGAAGGAGGGATGCAGCATAAGGTGAGGAGTAGGGGTTCTAAAGTCAAAGACTTGGTATATGTATGGATTATTCGCTTTGCTGTATAGCAGAAACTGACACAGCAGTGTAAAGCAACTATACTCCAATAAAAAAAGATAATAAAGTCAGAAGACTGGGGGCATCTTGACCCCCACTTTAATAGCTGTGTGGCCTCAGGCAGTGTCTTAGCTTTTTTGAGGCTATTACTTCCTTTTCTTTTCTTTTTTTAATTTAGTTATTTTATTTATGTATTATTTTTGGCTGCATTGGGTCTTCGTTGCTGCGCGCAGGCTTTCTCTAGTTGCGGCGAGCGGGGGCTGCTCTTCGTTGCGGTGCGCAGGCTTCTCATTGCTGTGGCTTCTCTTGTTGCGGAGCACGGGCTCTAGGCGCGCAGGCTTCAGTAGTTGTGGCTCACGGGCTCTAGAGCGCAGGCTCAGTAGTTGTGGTGCACGGGCTTGGCTGTTCCGCGGCATGTGGGATCTTCCCAGACCAGGGCTCGAACCCGTGTCCCCTACATTGGCAGGCGGATTCTTAACCACTGCGCCACCAGGGAAGCCCTATTACTTTCTGATAATAGTGAAAGGGGGTTGGTCTCTTGTGGTTGTGGGAGGGGTCCAAGTGAGGCGTGGGTGTTGGACGTACCTTGCAAAACAGGATGGGTTCTGCCAGGGTAAGGGGTTAACAGACTTGCTCCCCTACAATGCTCAGGCACTCCCAAAGGCTCAGAAGAGGAGAAGGAGGAGGAGGAGGAAGAGGTGGCAGCTGCGGTGACCAAGAACAGCAATCAGAAGGGCAAAGCGAAAGGAAAAGGCAAAAAGGTTGGAGCCCAGACGGGAGAGGGTGAGGTCCCTCCAGGGAGCAGTGGCAGGGGTCTGGGCTTGGGGGACCTGAGTGTGGGACCTTGTGGGCTGGGACCATGGAGTCACTTGGGGTTAGAATCTTAGCTGCCTCTCTGGTGACGGGATATGAGGACAAAGGGAACCAGGTTTGTGAGAAGAGAAGAGGCAGTTGTGGGGTCACCAGGCTGGGACTGGCCACCCGGGGGCCTTATGTCACCCGCTCTGAGCCCTCCCCGCTGCAGCCTAACTATCAGACACAGCTGGAGATGCTCTATGGCCCCCACATGAGAGTCACACATTTTCTGTACCAGGGAGGTGGAGCACAGGCAGACAGACACATGCATGCACATCCCTGGGCACACTGACTGACTGACAGCCAGCTGTAGTTGAGCTATTACTTTTTATTATTATTATTTTTTTTTTGCGGTATGCGGGCCTCTCACTGTTGTGGCCTCTCCTGTTGCGGAGCACAGGCTCCGGACATGCAGGCTCAGCAGCCATGGCTCACAGGCCTAGCCGCTCTGCGGCATGTGGGATCTTCCCGGACCAGGGCACAAATCCGTGTCCCCTGCATCGGCAGGCGGACTCTCAACCACTGAGCCACCAGGGAAGCCCTATTACTTTTTTAAATTGGGGTATAGTTGCTTTACAATGTTGTGTTAGTTTCTGCTATATAGCAAAGTGAATCAGCTATATGCATAATATATCCCTTCTTTTTTGGATTTCCTTCCCATTTAGGTCACCACAGAGCATTATGTAGAGTTCCCTGTGCTATACAGCAGGTTTTCATTAGTTATCTATTTTATACATATTAGTGTATATATGTCAATCCCAATCTCCCAATTTTTACCACCTCCCCACCCATCCACCCCGTACTTGAGTTATTAAAATAGTTCCACTCTGCTGCTCTGAGATACTGCTCAGAGTGCTTTGTGCTCTCCCACCCAGGCCCTCCCAACCTTCCAGCATCCAAACTATCCAGCAACCAAAGGGTTAACACTGGCCATCAGAGGCCTCCAGGACCTCTTCCAGTCCTACCAGTGTCCACTTTGACAGTACAGTCTCCATGGGCAGAACACGTTGTTAAATATTTCCAATACAGCCCCCACTCACAAACAGGACTCAGGTACCAACATGCACAGGCAGGAGTAAGCGGGAGAGAGAGGTCGAACTGGAGAGAGAAGTGATGAAAGTCTTCGAGAAACAGGTTTCCATGAGTGGAGAGATCATCCTGAGGGCAGGGCCTGGGGGTATCTTAGTTTGTGGGTTTATTCCTTTGTACAGGAGTGGTCAGGTCTTGGGGGACTGATTCACATTAGCCAAGATCACCAGAAACTGATATATAACTGAAAGGCCAGTTTATTGTCTTCCAGAAAGAATATAACTGCAGTACAGCCTTTAATATAGTAGGCCCTTGAAATTCACCTCTGTAAAAATGTTTGAATGAGTCTGGCTTTCCCCACACCACATTCCAAACATAGTCTTGGATTTCCCAAGTTTCTTTTAGAGCAGCCTAGAGCAGAGAAGAGATGCCACTTACCTGGAGGCTAAGGGCCCGCTCCCTAACACCAGCCTCACTTCACACACAGTGCAAACCTGCCCTCAGCAAAAATGGGCAACCTCAGCACATCAGGCCTTCTTAGTGGCTCCCAGACAGCATTTACACCTGAAATGCACACACACAGGTGGCAGTCCCTTGTCTCCCCAGCTGGGAAACTTGGGGTTAGAGTCTTGGTTCCCCCTCTTGTGAGGGACAGAACATGACAGCAAAGGGCACTAGGTTTGTAAGAACAGAAGGGGCAATGGTAGGGTGGTCACTAGGCCACTCTAGGGCCTAATGCAACCACATAGTTATTAAAAGTTTTTCAAAGAGCAAAATGAGCTTATTTATTCATTCATTGTATTGACTACGTATTGCTATATAACAACCACCCCAAAACTTAAAACGACAATTTATTTTCTTAATTTCTGTGAGTCAGAAATCTAGGAGTGGCTCAGCAGGGGTAGTTTTGACTCAGGGTCTCCTGTGAAGTTGCAGTAGAGATGTCAGCTGGGGCTGTGGTCGTTCTGAAAGCTTGACTGGAAATGGAGGATCCATTTCTAAAATGGTTCACTGTCATGATTGTTGGCTGGAGGTCTCTCCAGAGGCTGCTTGACTGTCCTTAAGACATGGCAGCCAGCTTGCCCCAGAGCCCAAGAGTGGCCCAAGAGATACAGCAAGGCAGAAGCTGTAATATCTTTTATGACCTAGCCTTAGAAGTGACCGCCCATCACTTCTGCCATATCCTACTGGTCACAAAGACCAATGCTGACACAGTGTGGGAAGGGTCTACACATGGGCGTAAATACCAGGAGGCAGGGAGCATCGGGGGCCATGTTGGAGGTTGGCTGCTACATTCATTGAGTATTTACCGCCTGCTATAATTATAGTGGTAGCTGACACTTCTATAACACCATGTGCTTAGAACACAGCAATCCACACCTTCAGCCTCACCTCAGTTCACCCCCTGAGAGCATCCATATGATGGAAGGTCTTTCTAAAGGCTCTGGGTTTAACAGCATTCAAAGCCCAGCTTCACCTCTTACTATGTGAACTTGGACCAGTTATTTAAGCTCTCTGAGCCTCAGCTTCTTCACCTGTATAATGGAACAACTACCTCAGTAGCTACTGATAAGAGGAATGAGTTAATATTTGGAAAGTGCTTAGAATAATTCCTGGCACATTGGTAGACTTTCTATGAGTGTCTGTTAAATATATAAACTAAGGTCTGTCCCAGGTATCCACCCCAACCCTACATACTTCTCCGATGAAAAAACTGAGTCACAGTGTGGTTAAAACTTAACAACCATGACAGACAGTTAGTGGTGGAACCAGGATTTGAACCCAGGCTGTCTGGCTCCAGAGCCTGGGCTCTTAACCACAAGCTAAACAAAATAGTAAAAAAGCACAAAGCTCCCCAGAGCCTCCTAACACGGCCTGGTGAGCTGCTGGGGAAGGGGCCGGCTGCACTCTAACAGCCTCTGTTCTCTCCCCAAACAGAAAACGGTGAGTTGTCCTGCCTGCCCTGCCTGCATCCCGGCACTGGGGACCTGCTGAGGGCCGGGAAGCTAGTGCTCTGGGGCTGATGCACCTTCTGCCCCCACCCAGAAGGAGGAGAGGGCCCCATCCCCACCCGTGGAAGTGGACGAACCCCAGGAGTTCGTGCTTCGGCCTGCCCCCCAGGGCCAGACGGTCCGCTGCCGGCTGACCCGGGACAAGAAGGGCATGGACCGGGGCCTGTATCCCTCCTACTTCCTGCACCTGGACACAGAGAAGAAGGTGGGTCGGAGAGAGGTGGCAGCCAGTGGGACGGAGAGTGGAGGGGCCAGGACCCAGACTGAGGGAGAGTCTAGAGCCAAAGTGCGGTGGGGGGAGGGCTGCGGGGCAAATGGGCCTTCTCTTTCCCCGGGTGCACCTCCTTCCTCCAGCGCATCTCTGTGACCCCTCTCCCCAGGTGTTCCTCCTGGCTGGCAGGAAACGGAAACGGAGCAAGACAGCCAATTACCTCATCTCCAGTGACCCCACCAATCTGTCCCGAGGAGGGGAGAATTTCATCGGGAAGCTGAGGTGGGGCTGGGAATCTCAGTGGCCAGTCACCTCTGTGCCTGGCAGAGTGCCCACCACATCGGACACTCTGGAATTGCCCCCTGGCCCGGGGCTTCTCACACTTTGACAGGCATAGATCACTTGGGGGTCTTGTTAAAATGATTCAGTGGGGGGAGTTCCCTGGTGGCTTAGTAGTTAGGATTCTGGGCTTTCACTGCCGTGGCCCAGGTTCAATCCCTGGTCTGTGGAACTGAGATCCTGCAAGCTGCAGGGTGAGCTCCCTGCGCCCCCCCTACCCCAAAAAAAAAAAAAAGGTTCAGTGGGTCTGGGCAAGGAGTGAGGTTCTGCATTTCTAAGAAGCACCCAGGTGATGCCCACACTGCTGGTCCAGAGACCTCACTTGGAGTAGGACATAAGGTCCATGGGACAGGGATTATGCCTGTCTTGTTCAGGGTTGAATTCCTAGCACGTGGCACATAGTAACTATTCAATAAATATTTACCAACTGAACGAACAAATAAATATTCAGCACCTACGCTGTGCTATGTCTCTCCATATAGCTCATGTAATCCTCACCACAAATCTGAGAGGTGAAGGGAAAGTGAACCCCCGAGTCAGGCCTTATTTCTTTAATTTATTTATTTAACAAACACTTATGTAAGGCCTACCTATGTGTTAGGTGTATTTCTAAGTACCTTCCAAATATGAATCCATTCAATCCTCTTATCAACCAAATGGGGTAAATACTGTTATCATGCCCATTTTACAGATGGGGAAGTTGAGACTAAGAGTTTAAGTAACTTGCCTGGGGTCATACAGCTAGTAAGAGATGGAGCTGAGATTTGAAAGCTGCCCAGTCTCCTTCTAGATCCAGCTGTTAAAAAGACTTCATGGTAGGGCTTACCTGGTGGCGCAGTGGTTGAGAGTCCGCCTGCCGATGCAGGGGATACGGGTTCGTGCCCCGGTCCGGGAAGATCCCACATGCCGCGGAGCGGCTGGGCCCGTGAGCCATGGCCGCTGAGCCTGCGTGTCCGAAGCCTGTGCTCCGCAACGGGAGAGACCACAACAGTGAGAGGCCCGCGTACCGCAAAAAAAAAAAAAAAGAGATACTTCATGGCGGAAGCCAGGGGCAGGGGACCTGAATTACTCCGGTCCTAATACACACCCGTGCTTGAGGTAGGAAGCTCTCAAAGCTTGGCTGTGACGAAGGGTCTGGGAGGAGGGGTGTGGACCCTCCTCAGCCCCGCCCCCAGCTCCACCCTGCTTGCAGGTCCAACCTCCTGGGGAACCGCTTTACCGTCTTTGACAATGGGCAGAACCCGCACCGCGGAGGCAGCACGGATGTGGGGAGCCTTCGGCAGGAGCTGGCGGCTGTGATCTATGTGAGAGTCCCACCTGTCCCCCGCGGCAGGCAGGCCCCTCCTCTCGCCGGGGCCGGCCTAACGCGCATCTCCCTCCCAGGAAACCAACGTGCTGGGCTTCCGAGGTCCCCGGCGCATGACGGTCATCATTCCCGGCATGAATTCGGACAAGGAGAGGGTCCCCATTCGGCCCCGCAATGTGAGCCCCGCACCTCCCTGAAGCCCTTCCCAGAGGGTCCTGCTCCGTACTGACCTGCTTGTAACCCACTCTTAGGAAGCTGGGGGGCGGGGGCGGGGGCTCGGCCTGCCCAGTACCCAAACCCCTGAGCACACCCATCACCCTGTCACAAATCACCCTGTCACCCCATCACCCTGTCACAAATTCATTCTGGCAACTTGTGAATGAATGAATGAATTCAATTCGGGGGTTTTTCACTGAATTCACCAAAACAAGCACAATAGGGATTGTTTTGTTTTGCTTTGTTTTTTTTCAGTTTACATCAAATCACTCATTCATATATTCATTCAACACACATACATTGAGTGCCAAGTATTAGTCTAGGCAACTGGAGACATCAGTGGACAAAACAAAGATCTGCACTCATGAAGCGGGCATTCTAGTGGAGGGAGGCAGACAGTAGACAATAATTGTGATAAATAAGTAAATTGTGTAGTATGTTAGAAGGCGATAAGTACTGTGGGGAAAGAAGAAAAAGTCGAACAAGGGAAAGGAGATGAGGTGTGTGTGTGTGTGTGTGTGTGTGTGTGTGTGTGTGTGTGTGTGTGTGTGTGTGTGTGTGTAGGTTTCAATTTAAATACAGTGGTCAGAGTGAGCCTCACTGAGAAGATGAAATTTGAAGGAGGTGAGGAGCAAGCCTGCAAATAGCTGGGGAAAGAACACTCAGGCAGGGGAAGAGACAGTGCAAAGGCCCTGAGGCAGGAGTGCCTGGTGGGTTGGAGGAGCAGGTCAGAGAGGTGACAGTGAGGGGCAGATGAGTCTGTATAACTGGTTTTTACTCAGAGAAACAGGAAGCTATAGCAGGGTTTTGAGGAAAGGAGTGATATGATTGACATATTTTAAAAAGCAAGGGTTGTTTGTTTTGTGTGTGTGTGTGTGAAGGGTAGGGTAAGATGGAGAAATGGCTTGGAGAGAGGTGGCCTCCTTCAGTGTGTCAGGCCCACGCTCTGCTCCTTAGCACTGCAAGTTGGGTGAGCCCAGGATTTCAGAGACCGATGACTGGCATGGACACTCACAGTGATGTCACTTTACTCATTTGCAATGAAAAAGAATACTCCCATCAGCTGATCACACATCCCTCCCTGCTGGAAAGACACTGTAATCAGAGGCCTGGCCAACCCATGGGGCACGAGCCCTGGGAGGCTCCGGTCTTTTAAGAGCTTGTGGGTTCCACAGTTGCTCCTTCCGTCCTGGAATAAACACATAAATCCTCCAGAGGCAGTGCCTCCCATGTGTGTTTGGGCTTGGTAAGAACTACCCAGTGCTGCTTTGTGTATCTCTTCATCATCTTACAGTTCATTCATTCCACAATCATTTATTAAAGCCAGGCACTGAAGATCCAAAATCAACACAAGAGTTACCATCAAAACAATATCTGATATTTATTGAGAATTTACTCTGTGCCAGGAACTGATCTAAATAACACTTCATGCACTATTAATCATTTAATCTTCACAAAACCCTGTTGTGAGGGAAACTGAGACACAGAGCCATTAGTCAAATACTGTGCATGCTGTTAGGGTATCTAATTCTGTCCATAACAGTGCAGTGGGAGAAATGGTAAGAGCAAGGTGTTATGGAAGCTCAGAGCTGACATCTAAATCAGACATGGGGTCAGGAAGGCTTCTTGGAGGACACGATCTTGAGTGGACTCATTCTAAGTCATCAACATGAACAGGTGACAAAGAAACTAAGGAAAGAAATATCTCAAAAGCACCATCATACAGACACTGCTCCTTCCTTCCAGAAACTCTTCCAGGACATTTTATTTTAACTACTCTTTACCTATACATCTCTCCAAGCTCAACTGTGAGCTCCTTGTAAGTCCTAGAATAGCTGGTTCATCCTTGTAATAGGTGCCAGTATATATGGCCGTTCCTAAGACCCCCTTGGGCACCGATGGCGTCGAGCACCTCCTGTGTGCCAGATGCTACTTTCCACTTTCCAACTCTCCACTTTGGCATCCCACAGCAAAGCCCATGCTCACAGATACACAACCTGCCCGTAAGGACGCCACAGAGACCACGCATGCGCTCAAGGATACCCTGCATGGACGTTGACACCCAGGCTGCACACAGACAAGGGCATGCACACGTCCCCAGCCACCCCTTCATCACCAGTCCTGAGATATCTCAGCCACCCCTAACTGTCCTCTCCCTAATACTGCCCCACCCGTGGCACCCCAGGCCAGCGACGGGCTGCTGGTGCGCTGGCAGAACAAGACACTGGAGAGCCTCATCGAGCTACACAACAAGCCCCCCGTCTGGAATGATGACAGTGGCTCCTACACCCTCAACTTCCAAGGCCGAGTCACCCAGGCCTCGGTCAAGAACTTCCAGATTGTCCACGCCGATGACCGTGAGTATCTGAGGACCCAAGCCAGGCTGTTCCCCACCACCTCCATGACCTCAACCCTTACTCAAGTCTTTCCCCCACCCTCCCATCTCTCTCTCTCCCTTTCCCTCTCTCTCTATATAACACACACACACACACACACACACACGCACACACACACATATACTGGAGTGGAGCTGTCTTTTATCTCTGGAGCCAGAACATTCAGGAAGGTCACTCTCTCCTGCGGGGGCATTGACATTGTGCTCCCAGGAGCCTTATATATTCCAAGCAGTTGTCCTGGGGCTCACTGTTCCAGGCCGTCTTTCTAGCACTGACTAGAGCCTGGGGTAGATACTGGGGTATTCTGGGTAAGACTGTGTTGAAGGGACAGTTACGCTGCTGGAGCTTAAAAAACACTGATAGGGAGTTCCCTGGCGGTCCAGTGGTTGGGACTCAGCACTTCCACTGCCGTGGCCCTGAGTTCAATCCCTGGTCAGGGAATTAAGACCCCGCAAGCTGATACTGCAAGCCACGTGACGCGTCCAAATAATAATAATAATAAATAAAAATTTTAGGGCTTCCCTGGTGGTGCAGTGGTTGAGAGTCCGCCTGCCGATGCAGGGGACACAGGTTCGTGCCCTGGTCCGGGAAGAACCCACATGCCGCGGAGCGGCTGGGCCCGTGAGCCATGGCCGCTGAGCCTGCGTGTCCGAAGCCTGTGCTTCGCAACGGGAGAGGCCACAGCAGTGAGAGGCCCGCGTGCCGCAAAAAAAATATAAATAAATAAATAAAAATTTTAAAATAAAAAAGACTGATAGACCAACCCCCATGTGGCCAAGAAGGATGCTGAGGCTCAGAGAGGGCAGCGCATTATCCAAAGTCTCTCAGCAACTCCAGGCGGTTACCCTGGCCCTCAAAATTTATTTCATAAACACTTACACAGTGCTTTCTATGGACCAGGCACTGTTCTCAGGACTTCACAGATACCGAATCATTAAATCTTTTCAGGAATTCCCTGGCGGTCCAGTGGTTAGGATTCTGTGCTTTCACTGCCAAGGGCACGGGTTCAATCCCTGGTCGGGGAACTAAGATCTCTGCAAGCTGCGCCGCCGAAAAAAAAATTAAATCTTTTCAACAGCCCCGTGAGGAAGGTATTATTATTGTCCCTGTTTGGCAGAGGAGAAAACCGAGGCACAGAGAAGTTAAGTAACTTATACATATAGCTTGTGAGAGGCAGAGGTGGGATTAGAACCCAGGTAGTCTGGCTCCAGTGCCCAACCCCATGAGGATGGTTGCCTTTTAGGAGTAGGAAATATAAATCAAGGATTTCTATCGTTCTCTCTCCAGTGAGGTCAAAGGCCTGCCCTCGAAGAGTTAGGGAAACAAAATGTACCTTGAACACAATTAAGTAAAAATGTCCCCTGTTACAAGCCTTGGGGAGAGGTCCCCACTAGGGTGAAGGGGTTTGGATATGGAAAGTTATCTCCCAGGGACTTTCCAGGTTCCCAGGATTGGTTAACATTGAGTGAGTTCCCTACCCCCACTCCATCCTAGGGATGTGCCCCCTGTGTCACCTGTCCTGAGGCCTTGAAAAACCGCTCTCCAGATCACATTTCTGGTGGAGCCTGGTCGGCCGAGGTTGGGGGTATTTTTAGCAACATCCTGTCCCTATGGATGCTGGGGGAGGTGTTGGGATTGAGGCTGGAAACCTGGGCCAGATATGGGATGGGGGCTGAGGGGGCCACTGGATAAGGAAGGGAACCATGAGGCTGGCGGTCTAAGACAGGACATGGGGTCTGGGGGTGGGAAGAAGAAGGAATGGGGCAAAGACCACAGAGGCGTTGGAAAGGAAGGATTCTAGGCTTAAGGAAGTTTGACCGGTTTCTCTAAGTGCGGGCTGGTCATATGCATAGCCCTGGGCAGCAGAAGGTAAGGCAGGGTCGCCGCCCTCAGGGGCTTACAGTGGCTGGTAAAGCTGCAAGCAAGTGGGGCTTGCTGGGCGAGTTAAGAGGGTGGATGGACGGTGGGGTGGATAACTGAGACGTGGCTAAGGACTGGGGCCCCAATAGAAGAGTGGGGGACTTCCCTCAATGTTGAGGTCACTGTCTGCCAGGAGGGAGAACCCAAGAGGTCTCGGGCCGGCCCCCCCACCCCGTCTCTCTCCATAGCCGACTACATCGTGCTGCAGTTCGGCCGCGTGGCCGAGGACGCCTTCACCCTAGACTACCGGTACCCGCTGTGCGCCCTGCAGGCCTTCGCCATTGCCCTCTCCAGTTTCGACGGGAAGCTGGCCTGCGAGTGACCCTAGTAGTCCTCAGCGCCCCCCAGGGTTGGGGAAAGGATTCACTTTGGAGGCTTGAACGGTCCCTTCACCAGAGTCCCCACTGAAGACTCCTCCCTTGTCGGGGGCTGACCCCGCAGTCTCCGGGTGATCTCCATCCACTGCCCAGCCTGGCACAGGCCGAGGCAGGGGAGGAGCTCACACGGCGGGTCGGACGGAGATGAAGAACATCTGGAGTTGGAGCGGCACATCTGGTCGCGGAGCTAGCCTGCGCCGCTTCACCACCACCCCCGCCCGGCGCCCCAGTCACTTCCTGTCCAGGAGCAGTAGTCAGTGTTGTTTTAACCCCCTCTGGGACCGTACTAGGGCTCCAAGGAGGGGGGCGGGCTCCGAGGAGGGGGTAGGTGATGGAGAACGAAAACCGGGTACCCACATCCCCAATAAAGCTGCGTCCTAGGCCAAGAGGAGCAGTGGTTCTTCAGCGCGTGCGGAGAAAGAGGCGGCGGGAGGGGTCCGGAGCGCGGGAGAGGTCCGGAGGGCGGGCTGGAGGCCTCCCTTCCCCACCCCCCACCCCTCTCAGGCCCCGGGCGCTACCGCGTCCCCTCCCACGCGCCCATCGTGGGTCCTACCGAAACTCGGCTGGCTCGCGATGTCGAGACGCCCCCCGCGGGGGCCCCGGGGAGCCGGGCCGAGAGGGAGGGCCCCGGAGGTCCGGGAAGAGGGGGAAAGGGAGAAATTCGAGAAACAAGCCTCTCGGGGAGAACCAGACAAACCGGGTTCGGGCAGGGCGGGCGCAGCCTCCAGGGCGGGGCCGGGTCTGGGGCCCGAGGAGTAAGGGGGCGGGCCCTCGGTCGGGAGAAGGCGCTCCGCCTCGGCCGCTCGGGACTCGGGTAGGGGGTAGGGAGACCCGAAGACCGTGCGCCCCGGCTCCGCCGGGCTCCTAGTGACGCGGCACCCGGGCCCCTGCACCGACGGGAGTCCAGCCCCCGAGGTGGGAGCTCCGCCCTCGGCCCCGCCCAGGCCGGAGCCCCAAATTCCGGCGGGGGACTGGGGAGGTAGAGTAGGGCAAAGGGAGGTTGAGAGCGCCGCTCCGGCGGGCGAGGAACGGGGCGCCCGGGCGCGGAGAGGCCGGGGGCCGCCTGGGGTCCCGAAGCGTCAGGGTGGGCAGCCCAAGCGCGGTCGGGGGCGGCCCCGCGCGGCCCCGCCCCTCCAGGCCGGTGCCCGCCCCCGTGCGCGCCCCGCCCCCTCCTTCCCCGCAGCCCCCACCCCCAGTCCCGGCTCCTCAACACAAACTTTCCGTCCCGCTCGCTCCCTCCTCCGCGCCCGGCGCCTCCCGCTCCAGCCCAGCTCATTCCGCACATTCCGGTCAGCCCCCTCCCCACGACCCCCCTTCCCCGGCCCCCCTCTTCGCTCCCTCGGGCCCGGCGGAGCCGCCCGGCCGGAGCGCCCCCGCGAGATCGGACCAGGTAAGCCGGGCGGACGCCGGGAGGAGGCCCTGCTGGGAGAGGTGGTTTGGTTGGTTGGTTCTGGGTTAGGGGGGCACTCGAGGGGGGCTGGTTCCCAGAGCTATTGTCCAGCCTGAGCCGGAGCCCCAGATCTGGGTGCCGGGAAGTTTAGAGGAAAGGGGGAGAAGCCCTCCGGGAAGCCCCGCCCACCCCTCCCACCCCAGCCCCATCCCACCCCCCCGCGACCCGGACGAGTTGTTCGGGGGGAGGTCGGGGAGCCGGGAGCTTGGCCCCGGTGCCATCGCCTGGCCCAACGTACGCCTTTGGGGTGTCGAGGTCGCGGTCTGGGGGCCCGCACGGTCTGGGGGGGCCTGCCACCGGGGAGCTCCCAGTCCCGGGCCCCGCCGCCCTTTGGACTCCCAGCTGGCGCTCTCTCGGAGCCCGCTGGGCCCCAGCTCCACGCAGGCCTCGGGCCCGGCCTCCCGGCGCCCAGGCCGGCTCCTGCGCGCGGTGCCCGCAGCCGCGCCGGATCGTGGAGGGTGTCCGGCAGCAAAGCTGCGCGCCCCGGGCGTGTACCCCCTGAGGGGCAGGGGCTTAAGTTCCCTCCAGTCTGCCGCCTGCGTCGGGGTGGAGTTTTCGGAGTTCCAGCCCTGAGCTCTGAGCCTGGCTCTAAAGGGGGCTGGATTTGGGGCCTTCTCTTGGCCACGCTTCCTCAGAGCCCTTGTTTAGACTTTAGAGGGTTTGAAGGCCGCTTGTCTCCTCTAACCCTAACCCCCCAACACCACCCCCACCAATGTCTGTCGTGCCCTTTACTCCTGCCTGGGGAAGGAAGGCCGGGAGTGCCTGTCTGCGTCTGGTTTCCAGCTTAGCCAGGCCGCACGGCAGTGTCATGGAGACCCCACTGTGTCACCTTTCCAGGAGAGGGGCCCTGATCCAGGGCTGAGAGGTTCTTTCTGAACAAGGGGGAATGAGGCGCTGGGGTAGGGCGTCTCAGGGGGCACCTCCTTCTGTGTCTTTACTCGCTCCAGGTAGAGGCAGAACCAGGTCAGGCCTGGACTTGTAGCCCAGGAGAGCAGGGGGTGGGGATGGGGGCTGGACACAGCTCAGAGGGGCTGGTGCGAGCCCACGGCGCCTCTGTATATCCGGCCTCCTGCAGCTGATTCTGTGTCCACATGTTCCACCCCAGCGCAGGGGGCCAGGGTGCCTCCTTGGCCAGAATGCTGGGGGCAGCCTGGGGCAAGGAGGGAAATCTAAAGTTGCCAAAAGTTAGAGATTTGGGAGAATTAAGTATTCCTCCCTTCCAGATTCTTGTAGCTCCTTTTCCAAGACCTCCCCCCAGCGGTGCCACCACAGGACGTGGTTCTCTGGTCTTTCTGGACCCCTAGGAGATAAACAGATGTATTTTCTAGGACTAAGCTATATGGTGACAGTGACTTCAGGGGCCCTGGATGCCCCCTCCTCAGAGAGAGGCTGGGATCCAATGGGAGTCTCAACCTTGTGGGCCTTCCCACACCACCATTCCCCCAGGGAGGGAACAATAATTAATGCTAATTAGTGCATTTGGGCAAGGGAATGGCTGAGTAGGATGGTCAGTGATTGGCAGGACAGAGCTGTGTGTGTGTGTGTGTGTGTGTCTGTGTGTGTCTGTGTGTGTGTGTGTCTGTGTGTGTCTGTGTGTGTGTCTGTGTGTGTGTGTGTGTGTGTGTGTGTGTGTCCTGAGCCCTGCTCCCACCCTCACCCTCAGGTTTGCAGACCTTGGTACATTCTGACAGTTGGGTAAATATTAAAACAAGAAGGAGACCTCTCAAACAGAGGAGGTCAAGAAATTAAGAGATCTGGCCCCAGCTGGGCCTTTAACCAGTTGTGTCATCCTGGTGGGCCTCAGTTTCCCTGTTTGGAATCCATGACGTCTCCCCTCTCTTCCCATCATGGAACCTGAACCTGGTGGGGCCTGGAGAGGTGAGTGGGTGACCCAGTGTTCTAAGAAGAAGGCGAGGGCTAACGAGGGGGTGACTGAGGGCAGCTAAGCCAGGTGAGAGTGGCTGAAAAGGTTACAGGCAGCAGGTGTCAGGGGACAGGAAGGCCGGTGGAGTCCGGGGAGCTGCCCTGGGAGGTGGCAGTGGGGTCTGGCAAGGCTGGGCAGGGTAAATGGTGTTCAGAGGCTGCCTGGATGGCCGACCCCTCTCCCGGACGCCTCTAGGGGCTCAGGGTGGAAGTTGGAAGGGAGTGAAAGCTCCCAGCCCTGTCCACCTCCTCGCTCAGGAAGGGAGAGGTGCCTAGGGGCCGGCTGACAGGGAGGACAGTGGGGGAGGGAGCTGGTGGTGCCAGGCTCCAGGGAGCCAAGAGGGCTCCCAGTGCTGCAGCTTTCTGTGGAGGTGGCCAGGAGGTCGCAGTCTCTGCTTCCCACGTGGGCGCTGCAGGAGCTGTGGGGTCTGAGGGGTGGCCTTGAGGGTCCAGGTCTCCATGGCCCTCCGGGGCCACCCTGGGGCGATGGCAGGAGCTTCTCTGCTCAGAGCTGGGGTGGAGGCCAGCAGATCACACTCGGCCCTGTCCCCCGTGGCCTTGCCCTGCCCTCCCCTCCCCCCTGGTGTGCCAGCCTAGGGTGGTCTGCAGGAGAGGCCCTGCCCCTCCAGGGAGGACTCTGGAGGGGAGAGGGCTCTGCCTGTCCGCTCAGGGTCCCACAGGGGACTGGGGGCAGGAGCCAGAGAATTCTGTCGCTCTACGAATCCCCAAAGCCTCTGCCCCTGAGGTTTCCTAGAGTGCTGATTGCTTCCTGTACTCCCTGCCAGGCCCGACAGGACAGGAAGTGATAGAGGGAAACGAGAGTGCCACTGTGTGTGCCGCTGGATGTGTGTGAGAGAGAAGCCCAGTGGAACACTCTGTGTGGGTGACGCTGCGGGGGTGGATGCAGGTGGGGGGAACTGGGTAAAACCAGCATGTGTGTGTGACTGCATGTGAGAGCAACTGTATGCAACATTGTGACTTTGTAACATTCACGTGTGAGAGAAGCTATGATATTCTCAGTGTGTGACTGACACTGCAGGTACCTGAGGGAAACTGTGAATGACGTTCTTAGTGTGTGACTGACGCTGCATGTGTGTGTGTCTGTGTGTGTGTGTGAGGCTGTATGGGGGACCTGTGTGTGTGAGGGGCCATCACAAGGGGTACGTTTATGAAAGACACTGTCTGCTTGACCAGCGGTGTGAGCTCACACTCGTGTCTGGATGGGATTCCGATGCTCCAGGTGTGTGAGGGACACTGCGATTTTGTGATGCTCTGTGTGTCAGAAGCAGAATGAGTGACACTCTGCAAATGAGATGACCTTGGGTTTGTAGAAACTGATGGTCTGTGTGTGACTATATATGACACCACGTATGAGAAAAGTTGTCACAACATGGTGTACGTGTGTGTGTAAGGGGGAAACCGTTGTGACGCGGCGGACTATACCCAGTGCAGCAGGCATGTGCTGAGAAGCTGTGGCAACAGCTGAGTGTGAAATCAGGCGTGTGGGTGAGACTGAGCACGAGAAAGAAACTCCACACATGGAGGGACGGTGCTGTTTGTGGGGTGTGACTGAGACCGACTCTGTGGGTGGTCACATCTGAGATGGTTCGCGACTGTGGGGCAGTGGGGGTGACATCCTTCAGGACTGTGGCATATGTGGCGTGGGATGCCATGTATGATGAATTTGGGTGACTGTGACCCCAATGCATGTGGTGTCTACGTGGAGGACCACAGAAAGAAAACTGCTGAAAACAAAGAAAGAATGGGACTTCCTTGGTGGTCCAGCAGTTAAGATTCCACACTTGCAGTGCAGGGGGCACGGGTTCGATCCCTGGTCGGGGAACTAAGATCCCACGCGCCGTCAGCATGGCCAAAAAAAATACAAGGAAAAAAAAAAAAAAGAAAGAATGTACTTAATGCTGCTGAAGTGTGCACTTAAAAACGATTAAAATGGTACATTTTTCATTACGTATATTTTATCACAATAAAAGAAGTTAAGAAAAAGAAATGAGGGAGATGCAGGTAACAGTGAATGTGCAGGAGAGTGGCTGTGAAGAGGAGTGTGTGCGTTTGATAGAGAGGAGACGCCCAGGGAAAGCCTGTGTGTTTATAGACGACATTGACATTGTGACCTTCCTGAGGGGGCAACTGACTGAGGGACCAGTGGCAGCTCAGCGGGTGATCCAGAGTCCAAGGGGCCCTCTGACATGTTCACTGAGTTTCACCCCTTGGCTGCATCCCCGCCTCCTCCAGCTTGGATCCCTGGCCTTCCTGGAGTGGGATGAGATGAGGAGACAGGACAGTCTCAGAGTGGGGGTGAAGGGAGGTGTGGGAAGTGGGCCCCTTCTTCCTGCAGGAGGTTTGAGGGCTCTGAGTCTCTTCCCTCCCTCCCTCCCTCCTACACTGCTGGAAGCAGGGGTGACAGTGAGGATGAGCCTTGGAGAGGGAAGCCTGGGGGGCTACCCTGCCCCATCTGCTCCCCGAGGAGCCCGCGCCCTAGGAGAGGGGGTGGGTGGGTGCAGAGACTGGATTCCCAAATTGGAAGCACATTAGTAAGCTGGGGAGGGGTGGGGAGCCCCCCTTCACCTCCCTCCTAGTGGGCTCTGCAAATTGCTTCCTCCTGTAAAAATCTCGACCCTGCTCCAGGGAGGAGGGTACTCCATCTCCAGCCTGTCAGGGTGTGGTCACTTGGCAGGGTCCCTCAGGGGTCCTTGGCCTGCAGGTGGGGGAGGCAGACACCATCCCCATCCCGCCTGCCCTGCTCTCCCATCCCAACCAGAGCACGGCCAGTTCTAGGGTGGGAGCCTCTGGCAGCTGGAGAACAGCTGGCCCGCTGTGGGGGTGGGTGGGGAGGAAGGAGGGAAAAGCAGCGGAGGCGGGGAGGCTCCCTTAGCCCTCATCTACCGCCTGCCGCATCCTCGCCACCACCCCCCCCCACCCTGGCTGGTCAGCCCAGCCCAGGTTTGGGGGCAGGGCATTCAGGATGAAACTGCTGATTTCACTAATCTTCCCACACTTTGAGTGATGTTTTCACTCAAAGTGAGAGCACTTTGAGGGCTGAAGTCCTGCAGGAGTGGACAGCTGCTGCCCGCTAGACCCAGCACAGTCACCAGGCTCGGTCCGACCTCTCCGTGGGGCTGGTGCCGGGGGAGGGGTGCGGGGTCCAGACACCTGCCTGGACTTGCCTTTTCTGCATCCCCCACCAGGCAGAAGCTCTGGGGGAGCCCAGGTTTCAAGCCCATCCCTCCCCCTACTTGAAAGGCGGTAGAGGGCTGGGTGGTCTGGAGGCTGCGGGGATGGGGGGGCCTTGGGGGGTGAGGGCCTAGGGCCTCTGCAGCAGCCCCTGCGCTGGCCTCCACCCCTGGAGCTGTCCAGCCAGTTATTCCAGCAGGTCTGGCCCCAGGGTGGGGAGTGGGCAGCAAGGTGCCCCTTATCTCCCTCAGGGCCCTGAGGCCTGCTCACCCAGCCTCCTATCTCCTACCCGGCCACCACCCAGAGGCACCTTCTGACCTCAGAAGGCCCTGGGAGAGGGGAAGCGGGTGTGTGCTGGTCAGATTGAGGATAAAGTTAGAGCAAGAACACAGGAGGTCCTTGGGCTGTGCAATACCAGGGAGACGGGAGGTCGTCCGAGAGGAAGGCTGGGGAGCAGATGGGCCAGGAGTGGGGATGTCCTGGATGTGGCCCTGTTGTGGCTGATCCCAGCCCCCAGCCCCCAGCAGTGGCTCCCCTGGTCACTGCTTCCCCCTAGGTCTACCCCAGCCTCTGAGTCTTTCCGTCCTTGGCTCTCGCTCGCGCACTCTCTCTCTCTCTCTCCCCTTCTTTTTCTCTCTCACCACCATCTGGTTTTCCCCTCCCTCACTGCCTGACTGTATCTGAGTTTAGTGATTTACCCCCTTCATTTGTGTGTCTCCATCTCCTCCATCTTGGTCTCTGTCTTTCTGTCTCTGTTGGTCATAGTCACTCTCTCCCTCACTCTCTCCCCACTCCCCGCAGTGTCTGTGGATCTCACTCTCCAGCACGCTACCTACCTGTTCCGTATGTCTGTCTCTCTCTGGATCTCTGTCTCTGTCTCTCCCTCTGGGTCTCACTCCAAGATTCCCTCTCTAGGTCTCTTTCTTTTGTCTCTCACTCTGTGACTGTCCCGTCTCTTTTGTCTGTTTTCTTGTCTGTCTGTCTCCTGCTCTCTTCACCCACCCCCAGACTTGCCCACACCGTGTCCCCCTTCCCCTCCTGTCTATCCCAAGCTCCACCCTCTTTGCCCCTCACTTGGGTCTTTCTACCCCTTCTCCCACCCCACCTGGTGGTGCAGCCCAGCAACGCAGAGGTTCTAGACACCTGGGACAGTGTCAACGAACAGCTGGGGGGCTGCCACCCCTGTCAACCCCACTCTATAAAGGGCAGATAAGACCCGACGCTGGGCTGGGGCTGCCTTCCCCTGGGGCCTGCCCTCTGACCCCAGGCAGCCCCCTCCACCACGCCTGAGTCCCGCATTGGCCTCAGTCCAGCCCTGCAGCTGGCTGAGGAACCCACAGCCTCCTCCCTGCCCCCAGCCTGAGTCCCAGTGGTTTGGGGTCTAAGGAGAGGAGGGTGGCCCACTCTCACCTCTGTCCTCATCCCACAGCAGTAACTCTGGGAAGGCCAGAGCACCCAGTGCAGGCTCCTTGCACTGACCTGCTCCTGAGTGATGCGGTAGGACAGAGACCCCAGTTCAGCCCCCAGCGGGGCTCAGCTGCCCGCCTGCCATTGCCCACGGGTGTGCCTCGGTCTGGGGGGTACAAATATTCTTATTGGTGTGTCCACTCGCGCACCCACGCAGCGTACTGCACACACGTGCTCCAGTGCATGGCTGTGTGGGGTGGGGGTCACCTGCCGGCCCCTGTGTGAGTGCCTCTCCCCGCAGGGGTGTTCCTGGAAAGTGAGTCTAGCATGTGCCTGTGAGCCAGCGGAAGGGACGGTGGTCCTGCTTCTCTCCTTGACTTGTCCTTGTGGCCGCCCCCTGGGCTCCCCTCCCCCTCACCAGCTGCCAGCAGTCCCAGCCAGGGGCCGCCGCCCCGCCCCCCCAGTCTGTCCCAGCTCCCAAGCACTGCTGTGTTCGCCATATTTGGCCACAGTGCTCCTGCGGGGGGCGGGGCGGGGCTGACATCACCCCGAGAAGGGGGGGCCACTCCCTGGATGAGGGGAGGCGGGCACAGACTTGGGGGAGGCAAGAAAGTTGCTTTGAAAAGTCTGGGGCTGCCAGGGCCCCCCATGCGCCGGGCCCCTGCTGCTCTGAGGGAGGCCTCAGGAAAAGATTTGGGGGGAAATGGGTTGAGGACTCTGTTGGGAGGGGTCTTAGCTCATTGTAGTCCCTCTTCTGCCTCCCCTCTAACGTCCGCCTGTGGCACTGTCAGACTTGGGGCACGGGCGTGGGGCGGTGGCTTGCCTCCCAGCTAGCTCAGTATAGGCGCCGCTGTGTCCCCCGGCATCCCACCCCTCCCCCCTACTCTTATTACAGAACTCGCCCTCAAGGGGTTGAGGAGGGGATGGGGATGAGAATACAGCTTGCCGGGGTGAGCAGAGGGGTGTGGCCCCTCTGACCCATCAGGAGCATGGCTTCCTCTCTCCCTGGCTGCCCTCTGGTGTGGTGGTCTTGGAGGCCTCACAGGAAGGGTTACAGCGGTCTGGGGGTCCTTGAAGTTGCTCCAGCCACCTGTGCTGGGGGGGGACCCTGTGGTCTGGACCCCACTGGGCATTCTCAGGTGGTTGCCATGACAACCCATGCTGGGCCTCCTTTCCCTCTGCAGGTGGTGGGGCTTCTTACCTTGGTTAAGAGACTGAAGCTAGATTGCCTGTGTTCAGAACCCAGCTCTAGCACTTACTAGCTGTGTGTCCTTGGGCAAATTGCTTAACCCCTCTGTTCTTTGGTTTCCTCATCTGTAAAGTAGAAGTAATAATAGTATCTACCGCATAGGTGATTGTGAGG
This sequence comes from Mesoplodon densirostris, assembly GCF_025265405.1. Taxonomy (NCBI): domain Eukaryota; kingdom Metazoa; phylum Chordata; class Mammalia; order Artiodactyla; family Ziphiidae; genus Mesoplodon; species Mesoplodon densirostris. Next base: position 39,029,623 of record NC_082670.1, read on the forward strand.
ATTAAATGAGTCAATGTGTGTAAACTCCCAGACTAGTGCCTGCCATATGCAGGTGCTGTCATTCGTAGTAAAGTTAAATGTAAACTCTATATCCATCTGACATTCAGGCCCCCAGGCCCTCCCCATCCCATGCCACTAGCAACTACCTTCAAGCCTTCCAAAGCAAAGAGGTGGCCCCCACAGGGAAAATCCCCACCCATTTGGCAAGACCTGGAATTCTTGTTTGAGGGGAAAGAAGTCTCTTCCCCAGCTTCTGATGGGGTCTCCCACTCTCCACCCTGCTCCCCCCTTTCCCTACAGCCCAGAGCAAAGTCCTGAGGTCTAGCCATCTGGGGCTCTGGGGCTCCCAGGACCCTGATACACACTGGACATGTGGTTCTGAGGCTGAAGGCGGCCGGGGGGTGAGCCTTAGGGCTGTGTGTGTTGGGGGACTGTCTGGGTGTGATCTGCTTTAATAACCCAGCCTGGCGTGTGCAGGGAACTCAGAGTTTACAGAGCCCTGGCCCATCCACGATGTGGGCCAGGGCAGGGGCCAGCGTGTGGGTGGTTTATGGGCTGCTGCGGGGCCGGGAGGTGCAGGAACAGGAAGTGGGATGGAGGAGTGGGTGGGGTTGAGCAAGGCTGTCGGCCAGGCACCTTCTCAGCTGCTCCCTTACCAGCCAGTGTCGCTCCCTTCTCATGATTCCTGAGGCAGTTCCTGCCCTGAGTTTAGGTTCCTTGGCAGGGTTCTCATGAGTTATCTTTTGGGGAAGGCAAAACTGTACCCTTCCTGGATCTGGGACCCTCCTCAGGCCACAGTGGGTCCTTGGCAGGATTGCACTGATGCTGTGGGGAGAATGAGGGGTGGGGGTCCCTGGTTGGGGATCCTGATGACAAGGAGGAGGAGCTGGCACAGCGAGAGCCAAGGAGCCTCTCTGAGAGCCACAGAAGCACTGGGCCCTGCCCCTCGTGGTCCTCCTCTCTTCCCATCATGGTGCCTTGGGCAGCTGCATGGCCTTGTGAGCCTGTTTGCCTCATCTGAATAATGGGCATCACTCCTTGCCCTCCCTGCCTTAGTTTTGAGGATTGAATAAATATGAAAGTACTTTTTCCCCACAGAAGTACTGTGTAGGTGTAAGGCATTGTTATTGTTGCTGTTGATCACCACCAGGCATCATGGTTGGCACTTTGTCTGATCTCATTTCATTTTAACCCTCACAACCTCAAAGGAGACCCTTCCTTCGTTTTACAGGACTGAGGCTCAGAGAGGTGAAGTTCACACAGCACTGACTAAACATAACCTCTGGTTGCCTCCACCCAACACTGGAGCACCTGCCCCGGGGGTGGAGATTGCTGTGGTCTGGGAGGACCCTGCCCTAACCCCTCTACGTCTGCCCCCCAGGCTCAGGCTGCCCAGTGGGCTCAGGCCCAGAGCCCAGAGCCCAGAGCAACCAGCACAATAGCGTCCAACAGCTGGAATGCCAGCAGCAGCCCCGGGGAGGCCCGGGAGGATGGGCCCGAGGGCCTGGACAAGGGGCTGGACAACGATGCGGAGGGTGTGTGGAGCCCGGACATCGAGCAGAGCTTCCAGGAGGCCCTGGCCATCTACCCACCCTGCGGCCGTCGCAAGATCATCCTGTCGGACGAGGGCAAGATGTACGGTGCGTGTGGGGAGGCACAGGGACCCTGGACTGCACTTGGGGAGGCGGTCCAGCCCTCCTCACCCCTCCCTCTGCTCTCTGCCCCCTCACCCAACCGGTTTGGCGAAGTCCTGGAGGCCGCCAGCCCTCTGAGGGCGGGCGGGTCTGGGCGTGCAAGCCTGTGTGTCTGGATCCTCCTCATAAACAGGCCAGGTTTGCCCCCTCCACCAGAGCGCAGCCCACACATGACACCACCCCCACCCCCGACCCCACCCCCGACTGCCCCTCCTCTCCTTGCTCCGGCCAGCCTGGAAGTTTCGGGGTGACTCAGTGGGCCCGGGAAACTGGGTCAATCCGGTGTGTTCCAGGCTGGGCCCAGGAGAGGGTCCCTCTCCTGGGAGGACGTGGGGGAGCCCGAGGGGTGAGACCTGGGGTGGGATCCCAGCAGAGAGCAGTGTTTCCCACTGGCGAGTTCCCTCCAGAGAACAGGGGGCGTGGAGAGGGGGCTGCAGAGTGGTGGGAGGCCCACAGTGTGACAGGGCTTGCGTGGGGAAGGGCGCTGGAGAGACAAGGGGACTCCCTCACTCCTCACACCCCCTCCCAAGTCTGCTGCTCTCCTAGCCCCTCTCTTTTCCACCTTGCCCACCTCCTGCCTCCAGAAGGGAGCATCCACCCTGGTCCAGCCCTGAGAGGGCTCTCCCAGGGCTGCATTTTTGGGATAACTCAACACTTTGGGGCCTGACTCCTTGCCAGCTCCCTCCAACCCGCCCCGACAGCCTATGGCTGGGTGAGGCAGGCCCTCAGCCTGTCCCCTCCCAGTGTCCAGCACTGGCTGGGCTGCCCCGTGTCCCCTGCCCCACCACCGTGCCACGCCCACCCCCAGCCCCAGAGCCCCACTCACGGGGCAGGCAGATGTTCCAGGGCGCCTTCCATAGGGCGGGGGCCGCCTGCCCCCACTGCTCCCTCCCAGATGGCTGGGGCAGCCCCACAGGGTATTTTTAGACAGGGCGGAGGGAGTGGGGTGGAGAGGGGCAGGCAGGAAGGGAGGAGCCGTGGGGCCAGTTCCGTCATGGAAGAGGAATCTGGAGAATGCGGTCCTTCTGGGGAGGCTATGGGGTTGGGGGGCAGGGGGCCTGAATTTGGGGGTAAGAAGCCTACCCGCTGAGGATGCTGACACATGCTTCACCGTGCGTCCCAAGCACCCCCTTTACAGGGCCAAGCGCCCTGGATGCCGGCCAGCCTCTGGGCCCCCAGAGGGTCCCTGGTGCTGAGCAGAGCCCCCACCCCAAGTCTGACAGGCTGCACTCTCTCACAGGGAGGGACAGACACTGGTAACCAGTGACATGGGGGTGACAGGTTCAAGGACACAGTGACATGCTCAGTGACACATCTTGACCCAGGCTGTCAGTGTAGGAGACGTGTTGGAGACCATCTGGTCCTTCCTGCCTGTTTCACCAGAGAAGGGCAGGGACTTGTCCAGGGTCTCCCGGTGGCAAGGACAGCTAGGACAGGAACCCAGGTCAGAGTTCTTACAGACACACACAGGTATGCGTGCCCAGTCCTCTCTCTCTCTCTCTCTCTCTCTCTCACTCACACACACACACACACACACACACACACACACACACACACACACACGAGCCCTTACCCTCGGAGGTTTGGAGCTGGAGACAGCACGGAGAGGAAGGAAGCACTGCGGGGGACTGGGAGTGAGGGGCCCAGCTGTCCTGCAGCCCTTCGGCCACACCTGCCCCTGTCTGTCTCGCAGGGAAACCTGTCAAGCCGCCTGACATTGTTCCACCTCCTGCTCTGCTGCCCCTCCCCCAACAGCAGCCCCCCAGGTCCTGGAGGCGGTGGGGGGAGCTCTGGGACTTCCCCACCATCCTTCACCCACCCCGCTTGTGCCCCTTAGGTGGGGTGGAGCGAAGAGAGTGGGGAGAGAAAACAAGAGCAGCGTGTGTGGGAGGGACCTGGTGTATTTCCAGCTGGTGGGGGGGTCAACAGCCACCAGGGATCCCCTTTGACCAATCCCTATTTTTTCTTCTCACCCCAATCTAGGCCGAAATGAGTTGATCGCACGGTATATTAAATTGAGGACGGGAAAGACTCGGACAAGAAAACAGGTAAAAGATAATTTACGCTGCAGCCCCTCTGCCCTCACACACTCTCTCCCCTGCCTCTGTCAGCCCCTCCCAGGCCGAGCTATCCCATTGCCCTGCCCGCCTCCTCAGAGCTGACCCCTTGCCCAGCCCACTCCCCTAACTCCCTGACCGGGGCTCAAACCCATGCCGACTGCATTGGGAGCGAGGAGTCTTCACCACTGCATCACCAGGGAAGTCCCCACTGTCCTTTCTGACCCCCCTCCCAGACCTGTGATCCAGCGACCACAGATACGCCGCAGTGGGCAACTGGCAGCTGCATGTCACTGCCCTGAGTGGCTCGCTGACCAGTCAGGGAGACAGACAGTTGGACAGGTGAGGGCAGAGCAGGGCAGCATGGCTGAGATCGGATCATGTACTGTCAGACAAGCATTGAGCCTTGACCAGGGAGGGGAAGGGAAGAGGGAGGGCTAGGAAGGCTTCCTGGAGGAGATGACACTCAAGATGTATTTTTAAGAAGGAAGAGGATTTAGCCAGGCAGGAAAAAGGGAGAGGATTCTTCCAGGCTGAGGAAGTTGGCTATACAAATAGTAATTGTAAGCCCATTCAGAGCTGACTTTGTATTAATTTATTTAGTCCTCATAGCAACCTTATGCAGTAGGTACAGTAACTATCTCCATTTTACAGGTGATGAAACCGAGGCACAGGGAAGTTTAGTAACTTCCTAAGGTCACTCCACGGGTAGGTGGTGGATCCAGGATTCAACCCACTGGGCAGGAAAGAGCCTTCCATTAGCAGTGTGGTGTGTGGAGGGAGGGGTGGGAAAAGCCGAGGGCTGTGAGAGATTGAGCTGGAGGCCAGAGGGACAGGTTTCCCTGGGGGCAACTGGGGGCCATGGAAGGGAATAGATCAGGGAGTGGCTTGTGGCAGCTGTCAAGGCATCTTGTCTCCGGAACACCCGAGGCAGTGGATAGAGAAGACCAGGCCAAGGCAGGGACCTAGGTCAGCAGCGGTGGCCTGGGCAGCGGCAATGGTGAGAGTAGTGGTGGTAGGGACGGAAGAAACTGGTGATTTGGGAGATGATTGGGTGGCGGGAGAGAGGCAGGCTCTAGGCAGGGACCTGGAGAACCGAGGCCAGCTCTGGCCCTCAGCCCCCCAAACCTCCCTCTCTGGATGGGGTTTGGGCCTTGCACCCACCCCTGAGATCCTCACTGTCTCAAAGGAAGGTTCTGGGTCCACCCACCCAGTGCGGGAGTAGAAATGCTCCCTCATTGTTCAGGCCTGTATTAACCACTCTCCCTGGGCCAGCTCATGTTGTACAGCATTTATTCACTTAGCAAATCATTGAGCTACTAATGTTCTCGGCACTAGGGACCCGGTGAGGAACTGGACAGACAAGGGCCCAGTTCCCTGGAGCCTGGGGCCACAGGAGGAATACTGGCTGATCAGCCCCCGGGTTCAAATACCTTGCTCCTATACCTGCGGGGAGGGGGTGCCTCATCTCCAGCCTCTGTTCCTCAACCATTCAATAGCTGATATGTAGAACAGAGTGTATTTGTATAAGAATGTGCCGCTGCTGTTGCTATTATTATTACTGTAGTTATAAACAGAAAGCATCCCAGGCACAGGAGGAGGGCACTGTCCCAGCGTGTCCTGCTTCACCCAAAAGACATGTTCATAGGAACCTGTTTGTCAGAGTTGGAAGGGGCCCAGGGATCTTTAAGCGAGGCCCAAGGAGGGTAGCAGAGCCTCTTACTTCTGGGTCCAGCATCATACCTGCTCCTGGCCAGGTATCCCGAGAAGGCTGGCTGTACGTTAACATTTTACAAATGAGCTGTCGGCAAGCTCAGGATTTTAAAAACCTCTGGCCTTTGTCATTTTGCAAGGGTGGCACTCCTCTAACTTTATTCTGTATTAGAACTCTGATGTCTAATATCTCCTTAAAGGGGGTTCCTTCCTATGGCTGTGAGAACAAGCCATGTCTTTATGTGTCGCAAAGAGCAACCCGCTGACATGCAAGGTTTTTTGGTTGTTTTCATTTTACTCTCTGTTGAAAAAAAATGCCATTTTCATTTTTTTTTACAGCTACATACAGCAATTAATAGCAAGTACAGTGCCTCCCTATTGAAAACACAGCTAAATATTACATTAGGATTAAGTCCCATGTGACTTTCAGCTGTCACAGAGCTGACCATTTGGAGATAGTCCTCTGGTCTAAGGGTATATTGGTGGTGGCCAAGTGGGCTGTGGAGTCAGGCCACCTGGGTTCATCTGTGTGACCTTGGATAAGTTGCTTAACCTCTCTGTGCTTTGGTTTGATCATCTGTAAACTGGGAATAATATTAGTACCGACTTCTTAGCATTGCTGTAAAGATCAGAGGAGTTGGTACATGTGAAGTGCTGGGAACAATAGTAGCTGTGCTCGGTAAACGGCAGTTACTGTCATGACGTGAAGTGATCGGGAATCTTGCCAGACATAGGTCTGAATCCTAGGCACCATGAGATGGCATGAGAAGCACCCGCCTAGGTTCTAACTAAGTAGCAGGGGGCTGCCTAGCATCGCATACATAGTAACTTTTAGTCCACGATTAAAAAGAAAAGAAACTGTTTCTTTATGGAGATAAAAACAACTTACAAAGAAAGCCAACAGCAATTGCTGATAATGAAAGTGTGAAGCAGCTTAGAGGATCCACCTGTTCCCTCGCGCTTGTTTCATGGGGAAAACAGTGACAGTTAGGCTCTCTGAGGCTGAGGGCCAGATCCTTGACAATGCCAAGGTCTGTTGTGCAAGCCCAGGGCGCACGCATCCAGACCGTGACTAGCTCAGGTCTGCCAGGAGAGGGAGGCTTCAGGGAGGAGGGGCTGGAGAAGAAATGCAGTTAAAAGCACATACTGTGTACATAGAGATAGTGTACACTGCCATGTATTAGTCCGAGGAGAAGGAATGTGTACTGGGGGAGGAAGCTGCATGAATAAAGCAGGAGTCAGACCAGGCCAGGTTTCATAGGCCAGCAAGCTGATGGGGTTCTCGGAAGGACTTAGGCAGTGGTACAGGGGAGACCTTTTGTAAAGGATTTTGGGCTTGATGTATAATCTGGTGGCCAGCAGGAGCATTATGGCCATGGCTAGCCTCTGTGATGCCAATTAGAAAAAACAGTGTCTCCTCTGAGGATACCAGTGAGAAAAAGTCACCTCTTTTTGGAAGAATACAAAGATGCTCTTCCTCTGTTTTTTACCAGTCATCTTTTATTGGGTGTTAATTCTCAGTTAGGATATGAAAGGATTCAGGGCAGCTGGGTAAAGGTCAGGAATGAGGAGTGTGCCCTTCACACCGGGCCCTCTTCAGTGATACTTGCGTGGCCGCTCGTGTTTGAACTCCTTTTAAGAACAGCAGTAGTTGAAAAGCATGTAAGCTGCCAGCACCATAGAAAGCCCAGCGAAGCTCCCTTTCTTCACACTGACATATTATTGTAATACTGGTAGTAACCTCTTTGAAATGCTCCAGCAATGCCTTTAGGGGTAAAATCCTGCATCAGTATCCAGCTTGGCAACTCCCCTATTTTGACATCCAGGAGCTTCTCTTCCTTCAGTGGTATGACTGATGCCATTTTGGATTCCTGGGTCTCTCTTCCTCCACTTTAGATGCAGTCGTGCACCAGGGCACACAGCTTGGCCAGCAGAGCTTGGGCTGGATTTTAGCCCTCACTGGGCCAGGTGCGCTTATGCAGTGAACAACCTGTACAACTGTACATGGTGCTCCTGAAAGCCACGGTAGGCCCTTGATCAAGACAGGGCCAAAAGAGGGCAGAATTGGCAGGGCCAAGGTGTGTCTGCCCACAGGGGCCCCACGGTTGCCCCTCTTACATTTGGTCCCAGAGATGAGGGCTGGGATGCTCCTTGCCCGTGGCTACCCTGTGCTATGCCTCCCTCACTGTCTGTGTTTTCCTCTCTGGCTGGGCGCGGGGCGGCCCCTAGGTGTCCAGCCACATACAGGTTCTAGCTCGGAAGAAGGTGCGGGAGTACCAGGTTGGCATCAAGGTACGTTGGGCGCCTGACTGGGGCCTCCAGCCCTTCCTCCGCCTCTCACTCACGGCGCCTCTACCACTTTCTCTGCACGGCTCAGGCCTCTGCCTTGGCTGGCTCTCTGGCCCCACTGTGCCTCTTTTCTGGCTGAAACTCTGTTCTTGCCTCTCCTGTTCTTTCTGTTCTTTTTCTCTTTCTCTCTCTCTCTCTCTACAGGTCTCTAGCCACTTGCAGGTTCTAGCCAGGCGGAAATCTCGGGAGATTCAGTCCAAGTTGAAGGTATGCCCTGCCACTTGGCCTGGCCCTGCCCAGGCCTGATGCTGCTCTCTGACCCCAGCCCGGGACAGGGAAGGGGCTGAGGAGCTATGGGGGGCAGCAGGGGGGTCTCAGAAAGACAAGCGGCAGAAGCAGCCCATTTGCCACTTCAGGCTACACAGAGCCAGAGTCCCTGGAGAGTAAGCAGGAACCCAAGGGGACAGCAAGCCCTACAGCGAGGGAGAGGAAGACCACCTGGGGGCCACTAAGGCCCACCTCTCTTCTTCTCCATTTTCCTTTTCTCCTTCCTCCTAACTGCTGCTTGCTAATTGCATGGGGACTCCAGGTGGGCAGGGAGGAGACACTGGTGGGGACTGGCGGGCATGGCCATTCCTTGTCTTGGACGCTCAATCCTGACTGCTCTGTGGCTGAGGATCTCAGAGCCTTGGGTTCATGGCCCTGACCCAGGTCAAGGCCCCTGTAGGCTGCATCTTCTTCTCCCTGCCCACAAATGCCCAGCAGACTGGGCCTCCCGCCCCAGTCCCCACGCCTATAGCACAGTACACGTGGACAGACCCAAGGGGCCCCAGCTTGGTCCACCATCTAGATCTCCAGCCCCTCTGCCCTCATCCTAACCTTTGCAGGGCACCCCCAGCTGGCACGCACTCCCTCTAGGTGGCAGTGGGGCTGGGGGAGGGTCCACAGCTACCTCTGAGCTTCCCTGCACTCCTCAGGAACTGAGAGCCAGGTGGGCATTGAGAGAAGGAGGATGAAATGGCATGTCCCTCCACCCCATCTGGCCCTCCTCTGTGTCTCTTCTAATCCATTCTCCTTCTCTTCCACAGGCCATGAACCTGGTGAGTAGCATTGCCCCTCCCCGGGGGGTGGGGGGCAATGGAGGGGAGAGCACCGAATATAGGATTTTCAAATTATGGATTGTGAAATCAATGTAATAGGCTTGCAAACAGCATTTTTAAAAAAATGCATTATAGGGACTTCCCTGGTGGTCCAGTGGTAAAGAATCTGCCTTACAATGCAGGGGACGTGGGTTCCATCCATGGTCAGGGAACTAAGATCCCACGTGCCGCGGGGCAACTAAGCCCACGCGCCACAACTACTGAGCTCGCACGCCTCAACTAGAGAGCCCGTGTGCCGCAAATTACAGAGCCCACACGCTCTGGAGCCCGCACATCACAACTACAGAGCACACACACTCTGGAGCCCATGCACCACAACCAAAGAAGAGAAAACCCGCGCACCACAACTAGAGAGAAGCCTGTGCACCGCAACTAAAGACCTGACACGGCCAAAAATAAATAAATAATAAATCTTTTTAAAAATGGATTATAGTTCTCAAACTTTCGCATGCATCAGAATCACCTGGAGGACTTATGAAGTCAGATTTCTCAGCCTCACCCTCAGAGTTTCAGATTCAGTAGGTCTGGGCTAGGGCCTGAGAATTTGATTTCTAACAAGCTTCCATGTGATGCTGGTGCTGCTGGTCCGTGGACCATACTTTGAGAACCACTGATGAAATAGAAAATATGAGAGTGCGTGACACACAAAATAAGCAAAATAAGGAGAACTGTTTTGGCTTATACTGGGTTATGGAGTAAAATAATTTCTTATTGTGGATTGTGATCAGAGGGGTGATGTACACTTAGGAGACAGGGCTTCGGGGGCGGCCCCTGAGGCAAGCCCCTGTCTTGTCTCTGGCCTGGCCTGGGCCTCACAAGGCTCCTCCCGTCCTCAGGACCAAGTCTCCAAGGACAAAGCCCTCCAGAGCATGGCGTCCATGTCCTCTGCCCAGATTGTCTCAGCCAGCGTCCTACAGAACAAGTTCAGCCCACCCTCCCCTCTGCCCCAGGCCGTCTTCTCCACTTCCTCTCGGGTACAGGGGTCCTGGGAAGTGGGACTGGGGTGAGGGAGTGCCTTTAGGGTGGGCCGGGGTGGGGGTCCTGGATACTGAGGGACCCTGGGCTTCTTCCCATCTCTGCAGTTCTGGAGCAGCCCCCCTCTCCTGGGACAGCAGCCTGGACCCTCTCAGGAGTGAGTATGGTGGCATTTCCTTCCCACACCCTCTTTCCCCTGGCAGCCATGCTGGACTTACCCTCCCATCTGCATTCCAGCAGCAGCTGAGCAAAGTCTTCGTTCAAAAATAGAGGGTTGGAGAGCGCCAGTTAAGAGATCTAATGCATCTGTCTGTTCATTCATGTGTTTGTTCATTCATCAACCAGTTGTCATCCACCTTACAATTATTTTTCACTCAGTTAATCTCTGAGTCAGTCTTTCATTCAACAAGTCAGGTAGTCAAGTATTCTCAGCTCCTTCAACTCTAAGATGACTTTCTTCCTAAGACACGCCCTCAGTTTAATGAACAGCTCTGCAGGGTGGGTTTGAAATGCTGCATTAAATGTGCACATCAGTTTCGAGATGCAGCCAGACTTCATAAAGTTAAAACGCGAAGAAAACAAAAAGCTTGCAAGTTAGCTGGTCAGCATGTATTTCTGGGCCTCCACAGGAAGGCCTGGTGGCTTCCTATGTGGGGTCCCAGATGAGACCCATGTGACTGGGCCAGGCGGAAGGTGGGGAAGGGGGTGACCCTCTAACCAGCCCATGCTCCTGTCTGCAGCATCAAGCCCTTTGCACAGCCAGCCTACCCCGTCCAGCCACCCCTGCCGCCAACGCTCAGCAGTAAGTTCCCTGCACAAGGCAGCCACCACCTCTCCCTCCCTCAGCAGCTGCACCTCTGCTCAGAAGAGCTGGGGCCAGACTTGTGTGTGTGTGTGTGTGCGCGCGCGCGCGTGTATGTGCGTGCGTGTGCACGCACGTGTGTACGCGCACAGGCTGGGAGGAGGAGTGGCTGGCATCTGTAGGGGAATGGGACAGGCCAGGAATAGCCCCCTTACCTTTTACAATGTTGCTTCCACAACTCTGCTACAAGTACACACCACCAAAGGTGTCACATTGATATGTGTATGTATATATAATTCCTTCAAGGGAAATACGCTGAAATCTTCAGAGTTTTACTTTCGCTAGGAGTTAGGATTCTGGGTAATTTTTTTTTTCTGGGTAAGTTTTATTTTTACGTTTTTCACTTGTCTATATTTTCTGTTTGGACACACATTAATGGTGACATGAGGGAAAATCCACTGATGTACACTACTAGGGCCACCACACACGGTGCTGCAGTCTGTGTACTGCACAAGGACACCTGGCAGGGGAGTCAAAATCCAGCCCGTGTTCCCGTCCAAAAGGGGCACCATTCTCCAGCTCACACACAGGCTCTGTGCGGGGGTGGGGGGCGGCTCTGTGTGTAGCCGCACACCCCCCCACGCAGACGAGGGTCTGTCTTGTCCTCCCAGGTTATGAGCCCCTGGCCCCGCTCCCCTCAGCTGCTGCCTCTGTACCTGTGTGGCAGGACCGCACCATCGCCTCCTCCCGGCTGCGGCTCCTCGAATATTCCGCCTTCATGGAGGTGCAGCGCGACCCTGACACGGTAATGTAGCGGGTGGGGCAGGGTCTGTGCGGTCCAGGGCCACAGCTCAGGGTCACGGGGTTGGGACGCCATAGGGCAGGTCTGTTCCCTTGCAGCCCCCCGCTCCCCCTGGGCCTCTCGAGCTCTCCTGACCCTGTACTGGGCCCTCCCCACAGTACAGCAAACACCTGTTTGTGCACATCGGCCAGACGAACCCCGCCTTCTCAGACCCGCCCCTGGAGGCAGTGGATGTGCGTCAGATCTACGACAAGTTTCCCGAGAAGAAGGGTGGCCTGAAGGAGCTCTATGAGAAGGGGCCCCCTAACGCCTTCTTCCTCGTCAAGTTCTGGGTGAGCTGCCCTGGTTCCTCTCTGCTCCCAAGGGTCCCCCCAGATGTGCGATGCACCCAGGCCTACCCTACCGACCCCCTCTCCCCGGGCCTGTGGGCACTGTGCGGGCTATGTATGCCCCCAGCCCCAGGGCGGGACGCCTCCCTGGGCCTCGGACAGCAACTTAGGCCGCCCCGCCCCCTCCTCCAGGCCGACCTCAACAGCACCATCCAGGAGGGCCCGGGCGCCTTCTATGGGGTCAGCTCCCAGTACAGCTCAGCCGACAGCATGACCATCAGCGTCTCCACCAAGGTGTGCTCCTTTGGCAAGCAGGTGGTGGAGAAGGTGGAGGTGAGTGGGGGCCCAGGGGGTGGGGGAGGGGCTGGGGGCGGGCCAGCCGAGCGATGCCTGACCCCGGCTCCCGCAGACCGAGTACGCCAGGCTGGAGAATGGGCGCTTTGTGTACCGCATCCACCGCTCGCCCATGTGCGAGTACATGATCAACTTCATCCACAAGCTCAAGCACCTGCCCGAAAAGTATATGATGAACAGCGTCCTGGAGAACTTCACCATCCTGCAGGTGTGGAGGCGGCGGGGGGAGAGGGCGGCGTGGGGGTCATGGGAGCACCCCAGGCACAGGGGCCTCGAAGCAGGGGTGGCCAGACCCATTCCTCAGAGGAGGAGACCGAGCCCCAGGAAGGAGAAGGCTCTGCTCAGCCCGCATGCCCCATGGCCCTGTGCCGCCTGACCTCCCGCATCTTCCTACCCGGCCCCCAGGTGGTCACGAGCCGGGACTCCCAGGAGACCTTGCTCGTCATTGCTTTCGTCTTTGAAGTCTCCACCAGCGAGCACGGGGCCCAGCACCACGTCTACAAACTCGTCAAAGACTAGGGTGCCCTCCGCCCCCACCACCACAATCCAGGACGAGCATCTTCTCCACACACCTGCCTGGCACCCCTAGGGGTCCAGGATTGAGGACTCATCCACCTGCCAGGCCTCAGGCCCAGGACCCAGGAGGCCTCCCCATCTACCCTGCACACACACTCCCTGCCACTGTTCTGCGCTTTAACTGAGGGAGAAGAGAGGAGGGCTCAGCGGCGGGGCAGCCTGGCAGTGACGCTGACCACCGTACCCAGCTCTGCCCAGCCTCGAAAGACTGGGAGGACACCTTCAAGCCCAGGCACACGTGGCCGCTGGCCCCTCACAGGACTGTGACGGGCGGGTGAGGGAAGAATGGAGACTAAGGGAACTGGAGTGCAGAGGCCCCAGAGGGGAGTGTCGAGTTGGGGTCAAGTTGAGAAGAAGAGAGAGGAGCCCACACTTTCTGTGCGCCTGCTGTGTGCCAGGCCTCGTGCAGGCCCCCAAGTGCCTTGTGCCATCCTCAGACCCTGCAGGGCAAGCGTGGGGCTCGCTATCCCAGTGGAGGGACCCGTGGGAGGGGTGGGCCGAGTTGGAGCCCTCCCCCGGCACTGTCTGTCCCTAGAGCCCAGGTTTATGCTACCTCCCTGGAGTGGGGGCTGGCCACGGGGGCAGGCTGGAGGGTCTGCACTGAGGGGCCAGCCGGCTGGATTGGGGGCCCGAACAGACCACCTCCTTCCAGAGCACGGGGGGCTCCTGTGCGGCCCTCAGAGCTGCCTGATCCAGGTCCGGTCCCGAGCCACCCAGCAGCCTCCCGATGGGTGAAGGCTTCCAGGGGCAGGCCCAGGCCTGAAGCAGGCTGGAGGGTCAGGTGGGAGGATGGAGCCCCAGCCCCTGGGCAGGCCACTGGCCCAGGGACAAGGGGTGGCGGAAAAGTTTGGCATTTTTCTCTTGCCTAAGACTTGCGTCTGGTGGTGAACCCTCGGGGGGCACCTGTCCCTTCTGTTTTCCCCACCTCAGTCTCTCTGGCCTGGAGCAGCAGCTCCCCACACCCCGTTCTGGGATTGAAGGTTAACCCTTCCCCGGCAGCCCCTTCTCAACACCCGGGCTCCTTGGCCCCCAGCCCCGTCCTCCCGCTGCCTGTGGGTATTTATGAGTTTCGTATGAAGTACTGTGCCCCTTCTTCCCCCCGCCCGGCCGCCCCTGAGCTTCCTGAAGGTCCTCACAGTTTGCATATCGCTCAGGCCACCTCCAAACCCAACCTAGGTTTTATAATGTATATTATATATTTGTTGTGTATTTTTTAAATCCAGCTGTGATGGGTTATATCATAAATGTGGCGCAAGGCTGGCGCAGGGGCCCTCAAGGCCCAGCTCCTGCTTAAAAAAAAAAAAATTAAAGTTATTTGTTTGTGGGTTAGTCGTGTGACCAGTTGTGTGCCATACCTCTGGGTTTGGACAGCTTCGGGTGGGCACTCTTCGTGGGTCAGGTCCTGGTGTGTCACCCCCCTCCACCCCATCTCTGCTGGGGGGCCCCAAGCACTACCCACACTCAAAATAGATAGGATTTGGAAATTCCCTGGTGGTCCAGTGGTTAGGATTCCACGCTTTCACTGCCAAGGGCCCGGGTTGGATGCCTGGTCGGGGAATTAAGATCTCGTAAGCCGAGAAGCACAGCCAAAGAAAAAGAAAATAGGATTCAGGGGTCTTGTGAAAGTTTTGCCAACTCCAACCTTTCTCCCACCCGTCCTGCTGTGAGTTGAGCACTGAAGTGTGGCCAGCACTGGCCTGAGCCTTATGTTGCCTTGTCTCTTTAAATGAAGTGACTTGCCCCAGGTGACTTCAATACTGAGATGGGCCCACTGTTAAATCCCCACAGTCCACAGTGGCTACTACTGGTTCTCACCGCCCCATCCTCACTCCACACACGAGGAAAGAGCCTCAAGGAGGTGAGTGCTCCCGAAGTGGATGGCTGCTAGCGGGGGCGGGGGAAGGGGAAGCTGGACTCCAACCTGCCCGTCTGCCTGGGAAAACCTCAGTGTCCTCAGTGGACATGGGTTGTTTATCAGAAATTCAAATTTAACTGGGCATCCTGTATTTTCATTTGCTGAATCTGGCAGCCCTACTCTAGAATCTCATCTTCTAGATCATTCTGGTCCAGCCTCCAATTTTGCAGATGAGGAAACAGAAGAGGTTAAATGCTCTTCTCACTCAGCTGTCAGTGGTAACACCAGGATTTGAACCTGGTCTTCTGACTTTAAGCCCAGGCACTTGGTAAACTATTAAAATAATCAGGCGGCCTTTTGTCTTGGTCCACTGCACTGGAGGGACCCAAGACTGCTGCTTGCAGGATGGGGAGTGTGCCTGGAGCCCCAACCAGGTGGGAGGGTTTCCTGGAGATAGAAATGGTTTATGAAAGACCCACCATGTGCTATGCCTAGGGCTGGATGCAAAATCCAGTCTCTACTAATAGGTGATTGTATGTGTTGGGTGCTTGAATCATCATCACGTGGGTTGCCCTCATGCTCCGGGAGTAAACAGCCTGCAGGTGATTTCTATTAGAATACTGTAGGTCTCAGGCAGAAATATCAAGAGGTGAAATATGGCTGGCCTCCTCACTGGCCACCCCCCACCCCCATATACGAATGTAACAGATACAGGGGCACAGGGGTGGGTGATAACTACATAGTTTTGAGGTCTCAAAATAGGAAAGGAACCAGGATAAAAAGGTGGGTCTTGTGAGCCCAACGCCCAGGGCTCTCTCCTGGAAGTGGCTCTCCCCGACCAGGGTTCTGTGGAAAGCTGTAAGAAAAGGCCAAGAAAGCAGGGGCCCAAAGAAGAGGCCGGTAGTTCTTTCCTGCCCCTCTTGTTTCTGATGTCCCTAGGGAAGATGGAGGTGGGCCATCATTTTGCCGATTCCACGGTCAAAGCCTGAGCAATCCTGGAGTTTCAAGGGGGCTCTTTATTTCCTTCTAGTACAAATGCTGGAGAACCGGGGCTCCCCAGATATCTGAACCCTGAATTCTAACTCAGATGCACACTAGGCTTTAGTCTAAAGCCTAAAGTCATCCTAGAGGCTGGGGTTTAAGACAGCTCAACCCTCATTTAGAATCAAATCAGTCTGCCACCACACGTGTTCTCCGTTCGCTTTGCTTTCCCATTCTGCCTCCTCCTTTTTCCTTTCGTCTCTATCATGGTGCCACGGGCCTCTGGAGCGCAGACACCACGGCTCTAAACAGCTTCTGGGCAGGCCAGCAGAAGGTGGTGAGTCATATTGGTTTAATATAGAGTTAGTTTTTAAGTACTCCTACCCCAATACGTAAAGCATAGATTTATAAAGTGGAGTGGGTTTAATTTTTAAATTAAGGTGATGTGAATCAATAATCCAGTAAGACTCAAGTTCCCAAGTATTTCTAAAACATTCCCATAGTTTCCAAAACTATTTTTAAGGATTTCAATCCTTGGCTCTTTTCCAACAGGAGGGCGTGACTGATTCTGAAGGCACCTTGTTCTCCCCACTCATCACCATTAATGAGACAGATGTCCTTGGGATGGCCTCCATTCAGTCTGTCCTAAACCCAACCAAGGCAGACAAGCAGGGACTTGTGTGCCCGCTCTGGTACACACGTGTATGCAACTATACCTAACTGCCATTTTACAACTGCTGTTTAACCGAGTACTAAGTGCCTGGCACTGTGCAAAGCACGTCATGCTTTTAGTAGGTACCATCATCAGCTGCACTTTCAGGTGAGTTTTCTGGAAGTTAAGAGGCTGGCTCAGCAGCCTCCCACGGCTCCTGAGTGGCAGAGCTGGGATTCACTCTGGCACTGGGGGGGGCCTCAGCCCACAACCACCTGGCTGGTCTTCTTCCACCCAAGAAATTGTATGCGGTGTCATGGGAACCTCCTCTGTGAAACCCTTGCTCCACCGTGACGCTGCTCATTGATAGCACAGCTGCTGGTGCAAACAATTGTCTTCCTGGCTTCTAGAAGTGGTTTGCTTTTATCTCACAGGCCCTGTGATCATTATGGCTCTCAGGGTTGGCCACCAAAGGTGCACTGGGGCCCACCTTAGCAAGCACGTGAGACCTGCTTGTTTGCCTTCACCTAATGTTCTCACGTCTTTTCTCTTGCTGTACTCAGCTTTGTAAAAGACAGGGTATAAAATGTACTCATACTTGTCAATTACTTTTTATATTCCTCTAGTCATCAAATCACAAGTTTTCCTGCCTTGAGCTGTTGCCTTTCTCTGATTACAAAAATCACACAACTTCAGAAAATCCCCTCAATCACCTAACTCCCAGCTTTGAATGTGGTCAACATTAGTATGTAAGCTTCCAATCACTAACTAGGCATGAAGTTTTTTCCTTTCAGTAAAATTGGATCCTAACTAGTTTCACAGCCAGCTTTTTCCCCTCCTTACCTATTGGGAACATTGTTCAACAAGCCTAGGTATTTCATCACTCCTGTGGTTGTATTACCAGAGGAGCAAGTTAGGTCTATCACATTGAGAACCAAAATTCTCTGCTCATCACAAGATTAGCTATTTTACCTGCAGTTGTAACTTGAAAGCTAAAATGACAAATCTTTTGGTGCATACCTTGTGCTCTTCACTGTTCAAATACAGATAAAGCTTGTTTTGAGAAGGTACAGCATTTTTATTTATGCTTTGATTAGCCTTTCAGCTCTAGTTCCTTTATTGACCAAAGTTAAATGAGGCAGATTAAAGTCAAAGGTCAGGGACTTCCCTGGTGGTCCAGTGGCTAAGACTCTGCACTCCCAATGCAGGGGGCCCGGCTTGGATCCCTGGTCAGGCAACTAGATCCCTCATACCACAACTAAGAGTTCACGCCACAACTAAAGATCCACCATACAGCAACTAAGACCCGGCGCAGCCAAATAAAGTTTTTTTTTTTTGCAGTACGCAGGCCTCTCACTGCTGTGGCCTCTCCCAATGCAGAGCACAGGTTCCGGATGCGCAGGCTCACTGGCCATGGCTCACGGGCCCAGCCGCTCCGCGGCACGTGGGATCCTCCCGGACCAGGGCACAAACCCGTGTCCCCTACATCGGCAGGCGGACTCCCAACCACTGCGCCACCAGGGAAGCCCCAAATAAAATATTTTTTAAAATAAAGTCAAAGATTAAATCACAGGTATTTCCCACCACACCAGAGCCACCTTTCCTGTGCTGGGTGCTGGAGGCAAGAACAGCAACAGGAAGTTCCTCAGGCCAGGGAGGGGGCCTAGAAGTTTCCACAGGCAGATTCCACCCATTTGCCAAACTCCCCTAGACAACAGGGTCCCTAGATCAGAGTATTATCAGGTCTTCTATTTTTTCTTCCTAAATCTTACCTAGTGAATCACTACCCCCAAACATAAGGGTACTCAATTTGTGGGTCAAGAAAGCAAATACTAGACCAGTTTCTCAGGGTATGTGGACTACTCTAATCAGAAGCATCTATGAAGCCAAAGCCAATCCCAGGCTCACCAAACCCCAATCTCCATTTGTAACTACTTGGGGATTCCTGCAGACCAAGACCCCAAATGATTTCAAGGGATCAAAAAGCCCTCCAAACAAAAAGCCCACATTAAGAACTGCTGGCATACAGGCCATAGGTTAAGCATGCTGCCAAGGAAAGGCCAAGTCAGTAACCTCAATGTGAAGATTCTAACCGCCCCTTTCCACTAGTGACAGGCAGCAGCAGTACAGGCTGGGGTAATGGCCCCGATCTGCTCTTCTCAGGGTTATTTGAAAAACTTCAGCCCTGATTAGCAGCCCTATTAGTATCCAGGAGATCTTAATAAGACTCCGTTTCTGAGGGCAGAAAGAATGCCCTGCCTTGTCTGCAGTAAATGACTACCCATCAATGGCTCATCAGTGCAGTGCTGTGGCATGCAAGGTCAGCTCACAAAGCACCGCCCCCCCTTCCCAAAGCCACAGGAGACAGTGGTAATGGTGGGAGTATGGTTTATTAAGCTGTGCCTTAGTACAGGCGCTGGGGCTTGCCCATGGTGCTCTTAATGTACAAAGCCCGAACGTTCTGCCAATTTTTCTTGAGCAACGACACCAGGAAGTTGACAGCTAAGTGGATGTTGTACACAAGCTCATCATCTGTCATTTTCACGTGGCCAACAGCCACTGCCAGACACAGCACCTGTGGGGAGAGGAAGGTCAAATCAGGTTGGTGGCTAGATTCAAGAGGATGTGGAGAGTGGGTCTACAAGCCAGGTGGCCCATCCCTATGACCTCCAGTGACCTAATGAGCAGTGCTCTGGCCCCAGACCAAGACCAGAGTTATTTGAAAAGCTTCAATCCTGTTAGGTGACTGTCACAAGTCCTAAGTATCCACAGAAATGCAAACCAGAGCTCCCACTTGGAGAACGTGGGTCAACTTCACCACTGTTCAACCTATGCAACCGGCTAGACCTCCTCACCTTCTTCATCTGGAACTTGATTGTGGACTTCACTTCATCAACTTTGGCCACCATGTTCTCATTGTGGGTCAGCAAGGAAGGGAACTTGCCGGCTTTATTCAGGCCTGGGCCCAGGATTCGTGGGATCTGCTTGATCAGAGACTCTGAAGCCAAAAAGGCATCATACTTCTTGGCTGGTAAAGAGGGGGAGCCGTTAGGACCTGGCCCCTGAAGACACCTCTAAACAGGGCTATGAGACAACCGCAGAAGTGGCCTCTAACCAGCACTCTACCCCTTGCCCAGCTACGACTTTTTTTTTTGCGGTACACGGGCCTCTCACTGTTGTGGCCTATCCCGTTGCGGAGCGCAGGCTCCGACGCGCAGGCTCAGCGGCCATGGCTCACGGGCCCAGCCACTCCGCGGCATGTGGGATCCTCCCAGACCGCGGCACGAATCTGCATCGGCAGGCGGACTCTCAACCACTGCGCCACCAGGGAAGCCCAGCTACCGAGTCTTTTTAATCCTCTCCCCATTCCAGTATTATCTCCATCCTCTGGACTTTTACTGGCCTAACATTCACATGAAACCCGGTAGCAGAAGTCCAGGCTGACCCACAACCCATCTTGCAATGGAAAATGCTCACGCTAGTTAAGACTGCCTGGTTTCAAATCCTGCCTTTTTAGCTGCACAACTGGGGAACCTGTTTATCTGTAAAATGCTCAAATCACATAGCCTGAAGGTTAAAATGAAATATGGGAGCTTTAAGTAGAAATTTCAATTCAGAATGTACCAACACCTGACCTGTCAATGTGACAGTTCTCACTTGCATAGAAAAGAACTACTGCCTGGCCTTCTTCCCTTATTAAACCCAATCCTCAAAGCAAAATACAATTTTCACGTAGCTAGAAAATACCAATCAAGTTAACCAACCACAGCAGATCCTTTCTGTCCTGACTACCCCATCATCACTTTAAAATCCAAGTGGCAGAAATACTCCTGTTCTACCACTCCAGTGAGAACTGCCTCCACCCTAACCCACATACTAAACCACACCATGGTGGGTGCGTGGGCGGGGAAGAACCACACCAGGCACACTCACCCAGCTTCTTGACCAGTTTCTTATTCTTGTTGAGTTTCTTCAGGGCCTCGATGTCCATGTGGGGGATGTCCACAGCCTTGGCCTCATCACAATGCTGCTGGTCCCCCAGAACACACACGGAAAACTTGGGGCGGGGAGTGGACTTAAGCCTGCATTTTGGGGGACAGTATAGGTCACACCCAGCCCTGGGTCCCAAGGGCAGGTGAAGGGGTCTGGGACCGCTGCAGCACTGAGCCTTACCCAGAGCGTCCGCATTCACCAACAGCTAGTCTGGCTTCTCAAACTAGCCGGCGGGCTCAGCCAAGGCCTCCCCACGCCTCCCCTCTTGTTTTAAGACCCAGGGTGGGGGTCCGTCCAGCCACGCCTGCCCGGAGCAGGGGGTCTGCACTACCCGAGCACTTCAGTGCCTCACGTGCCTGGCCGCCTCGGGCTCAACAGGAGCCTGAAGGGAGGAGACAGGCATGGGGACACTGAGGGCTGGGTGGGATTAGAACGGTGCCAACCTGACGGTGCCCGAGAAGCGTTTGTCCTTCTGAGGGTCATAGTTCTTCAGGCTTATCTGAAGCTCCACCGTCTCCAAAAACCTTTAAAAAGGCGTAACAAAGTTAACGGACCGCCCGCGGCTTCCCAAAGCAGCCCTCCGCGGAAGTCCGCGCTTACTTCCGGCGCTTGCGCTGGTTCCCGTGCAGGACTTCCCGCACCGCCTCGTAGAGAGTGTCTCGGGAGACTTTGCTGCTGCAAGAAGGAAGCAAGACGAGCACTCAGGACCAGCAAGCAGTGGACCAATCCGTTGGGGTGTCAGAAGGCTCAGGCTCGGGGATGGTCCACGGAATACTCGCCGGGAATTCCGGACGCCAAGTGGGGCAATCTGGACCAGATGCAAAACCGGGGGAGGAGGGGCCCTACTGGTGGCCGGCCTTGGCATGCGAACTCCAACGCCAGGCCTGTAGGCCGAAGCCTGGCAAAAATGCCCCACGGCAAAGCATAGGCAAGGACCCCCGATTCCGCCCGTAGTGTCTCCCTCCCCAGAGGGGCGCCCGGAGGCGCGGATGAGTGCGGATAGCACTCTAAGCGCCACTAACCTCATAGTTCCTGGCGCCGCGGTAACCGGAAAAGAGACCACCTCCGTTCGCGCATGCGCTCAAATAGGACCTGGTTATCGCGAGAGATGCCTTGTTCCCGCGGCTTCCCCCTTGAGAGCAGTCGGGTCGCTCAGTGCCGGGGGTGGGGCGGCGCGGCAGAGGCGTGTTGCACCGCTATACCTGCGCAACCACCGGTGGTGGTCCCGGGCGCCCGTTGCCACCAGCAGCTGCCCCAGGCCCTTAGGGAAGAGGCTGAGCCCAGGGCGGTGAGCTGCAGTAGTCACACTCCTGGGCGCCGCCCCGTGCCGGCCGCTGAGCGCGTGCAGTTCCGACATGTTTGTCCCTTAAGCCTCCATGCTTCCTCCTGACTTTAGCACCTGCTTCACTTCTCAAAAGCAGGCTTTGCTCCTGACCTGTCTCCCTCATCATCTTGTTCTAACGGGGGCTCACGGCTTCTGAGGAAGTTGTGGGAAGGGAAATGTCGAGTTCTCTTCCCGGCGCCTCAGAGCCTGCGGTGGGGAGGAGCGGGTAAGGTTCTGTGATGAACTTTCACCTGATAGTTGACTCAGTAACATCTACAGGTTGTGGCTTTTTGTTTGTTTGCTTGTTTTTTAAATATTTACTTTGGCTGCGCTGGATCTTTGTTATGGCATGTTTAGTTGCAGCATGTGTGATCTTATTTGCGGCATGCGAACTCAGTTGCAGCATGCATGTGAGATCTAGTTCCCTGCCCAGGGATCGAACCCGGGCCCTCTGCATTCGGAGCGCTGAGTCTTTCCCACTGGACCACCAAGGAAGTCCCCAGGTTAAGTGTTTACTATGAACAAGGTGCCTAGCTAAGTGCTGTGGGAATATAGTTGTAGAACACACAAGCCCACAGTATTGCACACCCTTTCTGCCTTTCCTGTCCAATAAGCCTCATCCTGTTCTCTGCTCACAGTAATCCCAGGAGCCCTTCAGATCCCTCCTCAAAAGTCATCATCTGCCCAAAAGTCTTCCCCAACTCCAGGCTGAGTCACTCTCACCCTCAAGCCCCCTTCCCCAGTGCAGGATGCACAGCCCACGTACTCAACAGACAGCTCTGATAGGGCTGGGGTGGGTGGTATCATACATGATCTGGCCCACAGAACTCTACCACCTTCCCCGCACCAAACATTTCCCTTGGAAAAAGATGCCCCTGTCACTGAGCAGGGTGGGGGTGGCATGGTATGTGTTAGTTTTCAGCAAACACCCAGAGTTAGTAGGAAGGCAGGCACTGCTTCTAATAAGACATTACTGAACTTTCTGCTTTTTATGAAATACCACTGATCAATTATTATGCAAGTCAGAAACAACACAGAGGATCATAACATACACTTGCGCACAAGAGATTTGTGCTAGCTTTGACCCTATTGAGGCCTATCTTAATTCCTATTTTATTTATTATTATTATATTTTGGCCACATCTCACGGCATGCGGAGCTCCCCCAACCAGGGATCCAACCCTCATCCCCTGCAATGGAAGTGAGGAGTCTTAACCGCTGGACCTATCTTAAAGTGTCTGTCCCCACAGCCTGAGGTAGAAATGACAAGGAGGCAGCCCAGGCTCAGCAGCTCTTGGTAATACAACTCACCCAGCCCCTTAGCCCCAGACCCTTCCTGCTGGCTGGGTGGCCCAGATGGCTTCTCTGCAGCCTGGAGCAGGGAGACAGTTGACCCCTGGGATGGCCAGGCTCAGCCCTGACCCCCAGGCAAGGGGCAGGGTGAGGTGCTCAGGGCAGAAGTGTCCTTCGGGAATCTGACGAGGGAGGTCCGGGAGGGTGGTCCCTTGGTGGATGGTCAGGGGGCCAGATGTCTCAGGGCAGCCTGCAGGGACTTCCTCAGGAAAGTGGTATTGAGCTCCAGAACTGCCACCAGGCCCAGCCTCTGGGGCTCACTGATCTGGAGAGAAGGAAGAATCATGTCTGGACTCTAGCAGCTGATCCCTCCCCTCTCCCCTCTGCCCCTGGGCTCTGTTTAGTTAGAAGAGAGAAATCCAGGACACAAGGACAATAGGAGGAGATGACTCCCTGAGCAATCTATCCTCATTATCTCACCATGGTTAAGCAAGGTGTTTGGATTCAGGTAGACCTGGGGTCAAACACTAACTGCACAACGTACTATGTCAGCCATATTAAGAATAGTTGACAATTATTAGGTGCTTATTATGTGGCAGCACTTTATATGCATGACTTCATTTAATCCTCACAATCCTCCCATTTTACAGATGAGGAAACTGAGGTTCAGAGACACTCCACTGTGGCTGCCACATTCCTTCTGGGCCACTCTTTCTTCCCTGACCTGTTGCTGCAACCTCTGACCCATCTCTGCCCTGTACCTTCACTCTCCAATCCCCATTCCTTGCCAAGGCCAGAGGTTTCTTTATAGAATACAAATCTAATCAGGTCACTCCAGCTTAAGGCCCTGAGATAGCCTCTGATGCCTCATATTGCAGGTCCTTCCAGGATCTACAGAGGGTCTTCAGAGGATCCAGGAGCTTCCTGAAATTGTGCATAAGATGTGTATTCATATTTCCATTTTTCTGGGAGGATGTATGCCTTTCACCAAATCATCAAATAGGCCTGTGATCCCAAGAAAAGGGTTAAGAGCCAAGAGAAGACCTGGTCTTCAAGATAAAGTCCAAGCTCCTCACCATAACCTACAGGGCCCTCCATTAGATGCTACCATGACTTGGCAATGTGACCTTGGGCAAACTACTTTAACCTGCATCTCAATTTCCTCACCTATAAAATGGAGCTAATAATAGTATCTTCTCATAGGACTAACACCTGGAATAAACTGGTGAGTTAACATATGCAAAGGGCTTAGAACGATGCCTGGAACATCTCAGGGGCTACAAGTATCAGCCCTCAGTATTTTAGCTCTCTAACTTCATGCCCTACAGCCATCTACTCTTGGGATTTTAGGCCTCAGCTACAATGATGTACCTGCAGATCCCCTGGGATACTGAGTGCTTACACTGTTTCTTTTGCCTGGAATGCCCTTTCCTTCATCTCCGCCCTTGACTACCACTCACCCTTTAAGAGTCTGGAAGCCTGTCCCAACTCCCAACCACAAACAAGGTTTAGTTGCCCCCTTTTCCTCTGTCATCAAATGCCCTGTGCATACCTTTCACCTGGCTCCTACCAGATATTACAATGAGCCATTTATCATCTCTCTCCCCTCTCACTAACTGGGGGAGAGGGTCAAGTCCAGGACAGAAACTGTGATATGGTCACTGTTGATTCCCTAATGCCCCAGATAGCATCTGGCCCACAGCAGTGCTGGCTGGATGAATGAACTCCTAAGCAGTCTCACTCCCCTGTCTTGGGCTTGAACTTGTGGTTTCCCAGGCTAACACTCAGGGTTTTCTCCCTGGCAAACATACACCCTCGTGGCAGGCTCAGAGCAGCAGGAGCAGCCCTCATGACCCTACCAATACTCACATTGGCCTGATACTTGGTTATCACTGTCAGCATGAGCTTGGCATAGGCCATGGACGTGGTGGCTGCTGGCCCCTCTTTACAGAGTTTCTCCATCAACACACTGAACTTCTCAGAGGGCATCTCCACCTGCACACGTTAGGAGATCGGACAGTAGCACAAGAAAGGGCCCTGGATTCAACTCCCAACTCCATCACTTCCTAACCAGGTGACCCTGTGCAGGTCACTTAACTGAGACTCAGTTTCCACATCTATAAAATGGGGCTCATGATGTCAAACTCTGAAGACTGTGAAAAGGATTAAATGAGATTATGCACAGAAAGCCTAGCACACAGGTCTCAGAAAATGGTGGCCACTGTTGCACAGGCTCAGACTAGGAGATGGGGGACAAGGATCCCTCTCCTGGCTTAGTGGTTGAAGATATAAAGGAGTGAGGTCCCAGTGGGGCACTGGCAGTATAATAACAATAGATCTTCATAGTCACAATTTAATAAACACTTATTATGCATTAGGTACCATTCTGAGCACGTTACACCAATTATACCATTGAAACCTCACCCCAGTTTTATGTGGTAGGTGCTATCATCACTCCCCTTTTGCAGATGAGGAAACTGAGGCATAAAGAGGTTAAGTCAACTACCTACGTTATAAACAAATGAGGCAGAATTTTAGGTACTGATATATGGAAAAACTGCTTAAATGTACTGTTAGATGAAAAAAGCAAAGTGCAGAGCCTGAGCTTGGTGTGTTACCATCTATGTAGAAGGCAGGGGAAAAGTAAATTTCACCATGTGTCCTTGTATATAGACAGCATCTCTGGGAGGGTTCTCCTGCCACTAGTAACACTGATTAGCCCTGCAGAGGGGAATCTGGGTGGCTGGGGGAAATTTTTTCACTATATCCTTTTAAGCTTTCAAAATTATGAACATATGAATCTATTACCTATTCAAAAATAAATTAGGCACTGTCCCTTGGCAGTCCAGTGGTTAGGACTCTGCGCTTCCACTTCAGGGGGCACGGGTTCAATCCCTGGTCAGGGAACTAGGATCCCGCATGCCACGCAGTGCGGCCAAAAAATAAATTAATTAAATTAAAAAATAAATTAAATTTACACACACACACATCAAAAAGTCCCTCCCCAAGGCCACACAGCTACTAAGAGGCAGAGCTGGGATTCACCGTGCAGTCAGCTCTCTGCTACCGGCCTTTCAAGCCCCTGGACCCTCCCACCGTCACGGGCACCCTGCCAGAGGGCAGTCATCCTGCTTGCCCCTCCATCACTGAAGGGGTCAGACACCCAGGAGCTGCACACCCAGCCACAGCACTGCAGCGCTTCTTTGTCCACTCTTCCCCAAGGCAGCCTGCTCACCTGCCGCTCCAGGAGTGACTGCAACACCAAGAAAGTCTCTTCCTTCCAGGGCAGCTCCAAGATCTGTCTGCAAGGCACAGGCCCCAGTGAGGAAAGCTCAGCCTCCCACCTGAGGCTGAGTATCTACTGCTCCTACCCCAAGGCAGGGCAAGGCCCTGGGGACAGCCAAGATCTCCAGCCAACAGAGGAAGCAGTCAGAGCCCCCTGATGCTGGCGGCCATCTAGCAGCCACTGCTGCAGAGCCCATACTCAGTGCTGGGAAGGCCACAGCCCAAGACCCCCGGGACCTGACATGAAGGATTTGGCAGTGAGAGGTACAAAGGTCCCCTGGAAAATAACCAGGAGTCGATAGTGCCTCCTGAGTTCGAAAGCGGAGGACAACCCAGGGAAGAGGAGGATGATGATGGGTGAGATGACACACAGGAGGCTTCCTAGAGAAGGCGAGACCTCCCTGCGGAGCCCAGCCCACGGTGAGGTCCACTCCAGCTGCACCTACTGTCCTCAGCTTGTTTGGAAAAGCAGGATGTCACGTGGAAATGATGCGGCTTCTTGGGTGCACAGACTTGGGTTTGATCCCAGGCTTTCGCACTTGCTGGCTGTGTGACCTTTGGCCACCTCCCTCAACCTCTCTGAGCTACAGTTTTTCCATCTCTAAGGCGGCCGCAGCACTTTCCTCACAGGATTGCATGAAGACTAACGAAGTAATAAATCTAAAGCACAGAGAAAGTGCTCAATAACTGGTGGCTGGTAGTATTTTTGCGACTGTCCCTTCTCATATTATACTTAGCATTTCATATTTCACGTTAGTGTCCAATGAGATCTCACCTACTCATTATTTCTACATGTCTGTATCTTGACTCCCCAATTTTGATACCCAAATTTAACACCAATTTAATAACAATATTTGAGCACTCACTAGGTGCCAAATACTGTGCCGAGGCCATTATATGCATTATCACATTTACTATCTAGAAAAACTCTACCGAGTTCATACATGGAAACAGAGGCTCAGAGAGATGGAATAACCTGTTTAAAACTCACACATTTAAATAAAAGTGAAGGTTGAGATCTGCAACCATGTCTGTCTGACTCCAGAGCCAGTGCTCTGAACCACTACGCCATGTTCCAACTACGCCAAGAACTCAAGAGCAGGAGCACCAGCCTCTTCCCATTCCCAGGGGCACCTGGCACAGAAGACTGAAACCCTGGGCTTGGGAAGGCGCATGGGATGGCAGCTTACAGGGGCCCACAGGTGGGAAGGCACAAGCCAGGCTCAGGACAGTGAGAGGGGGCATCGGCTGTGCCACTGCCTGTATTTCAGGCACAGGGCCTGGTACCCAGCCGGCTCCAAATCCAGAATGGCAAGAACAGGTTTAGCCAGAGGGAGGAGGTGCGGGTGGGGCCAGCGTGGAGCTTGTACACTCACCCCAGCATTAGAGCCTGCATGTCCGGCTCCAGGGCCTCGTCCTTTGTAAGGCAACACAGTAACTCTGTTTGAGCTGGACCTGGGTGGGCGACAGCAGAGGGGAAAAGTCTGGGAGAAGCTGGCAGGAGAGAATGGGGCTAGCAGGGAACAAAATGCCTAGCCCTTTACAGGTGGCATCGTCAGGGAAGCAACAGGTATCTTCATTTATTGAAAACTCAGCTCCTGCCAGGGCCACCCGGGGGGTGAAGGGTGCTGGGAACAGACAGGGCAGAGCTACCAGGCCTGGGGCCCATTCCAGAATTACCTGTTCCTGGGGCTTGGAGCACAGGGCCAAGGAGGGCTCTGCAGACGGCATAGGTGTACTTAGTACAGAAGGAGGTCAGAGCAGTTGTGAGCAAGCGGGAGGCTGAGGAAGTCAGGGAGAGAATCTACAGCCAACGGGGAGGAAAATATTCATTTCTTTCTTCTTCCTTCCTATCAGTGTTTATTGAACACGTATTTCAGAGGCTCACACATTACAGTACAGAGAAAAAAGAAGTTCTTTTATCTAGGACTCACATGGATCCACTCATTGGAAAGGACACATAGCTCCCTTCCCCAGCTCCCAAATCCCTGATCCCAAACCCCAAATCCCTTCCACTTCTGTGAGGATCTGGGGCCCAAGAAGGAGGAGTTAGATGCCAGGTGGGTAGATGGCCTAGGGGGCTATGCTCTTCCCTTGCCCCAGGCTCCCCAGACAAGCAGATGCATGCAAGGCTGGGAACCCCCTCTCCCACCCTGCGGAGGGTTCAGACTCTCTCCCTCACTGTCCCTGGCGCTCCATGTGTGTCCCAGCGCACCTACCCGTCCAAGGAAGAGGCTCCTGGTCAGCACAGTAGCATTGCTGAGGCTGAGGTCTGGTGAAAGGGCCAGCAGCCAGGTGCAGAGCTGCAGGAGACCTGTGTCCGAGAGCTGCGGGAGCTGCAGCTGGGCACACACCAGGTCCACCTGCCAAGGAGGAGGGAGGACACCGGGACACTCAGCCTGTCTCTGCTGGGCTGTCTCAATCCAACCGGGCAGCAGAAGGGGCGAGGCCAGGACACTCCAGGGTAAGGTAAGGTGGGGAGAGCTGCCCTACAAGGAGGAACCAAGGGCTAAAAGAAACCTCTGAGGGTCACCCCTGCCCCGAGACCAAAAAACCCAACAAAATCCCCTCCCCAAATTCCTGCATGAGGCAGGGAAACACAAACTTAAATGGAGAGAGGGACCGTGTCCTCAGGGCCAGGCAGTTTTTCTGGACTCACCTGACCAGGACTGCATTCGTGGAGAAGCTGCAGCTCAACTGGTGGGGTGCCCTCCAGCCCTTCCACCCCCTGGGAAGGCAAATCCCATGTTAGGACCTGCAGAGCCCTCAGTGACAAGGCACTGAGGCCACCCCTTCAATTGGCAGAGTGGATGGCTAAGGACCCCAGAAGGTGCTACTAGAGGAGAGGAACTTGCCTGGAGTTAAAACCTGTCTCAGGTTAGACAACATACTTGGACCAAGAAAAGCCTTTGCAGGGACTGTGCTCAGACCTTCATTCCAACCCCCTGACCCAAACGGCCTGTTCCTCACTGCACTGGGGCTTCCCTGGGCACAGCTGGGGTCCAGGCAGGGGGCGGAAGAAGGGTTATGGGTAGCAGAGTAGGGCCAGTCACCTTCCCGAGGGTCTTGAGCAACTGCTGCAGCCTGGGAACTTGTTCCTGCAGAGGAGAGCCCAGTCACTGCCATGTCCCCACCCACGCAGCATGGCCCCCAACCCAGACCCAGACCCCTCTCTGAGCAGGCCCCAGGTCAGTGGGCGCTAGCGGGCAAAGATGATTCAAGAGAGCCAGAACATGAAGCGTAAACCTTGCAAAGTGCTTAAAGAACTCAAACTAGACAAGACCTATGTAAACCCAACTGAACAGACTTGTCTTCTCTGCATCCATCCTAATGGGGGCAGACCCAGGCCTTGGGCTGGGAGGACAGGCTGGACATGCTGGTATGATTCCCCCATTCCCATAAGATGGGTGGCAGGGGTAGCTCCAGAGCCTTTCCTCTTCCGTGGTACCCTTAACCTCACACTATTGATCATTAGGTCGAGGGCTCCCACCTCCAGTAACTCCCGTCCCCACCCCCTCCTCAGAATCTGTGGAGCAGAAACTACATTCCCTCAACCCCACCTCCTTCCCCTTGCTCCACGGACTACAGTCATCCCAAGTGGGACACAGTATCCCAACGGGCTTTTGCCCTGTGTAAACCCCCCGTTCCTGAAGAATCACTCGAAAGCAGCCTCCTCACCCTAGTACCTGGATAGCTCTGGGCAACTCCAAACTCTCAGGTAGGCCCTTAGCATCCTTTAGACTCTGACCAGCCTCACTGGGCTTAGCCCCCAAAACAGGCTGGTTCTTAATGGATGATGCACCTCCTCCATTGGCCAGGGACTCCAAAGATTCACGTTCAGGTCTGTTTTCCTCATGACTTTCTTCTTCTTCCTTTTCCAAACACCGGAGCCTTTTGGGGGCCCTCTCCCCCTCAGGACTGGCAGGCTCTTCCTCCGGATCCTTTCTGCGCTTCCCAGGCCGCTGGGAGTCCTTGTCCTCCTGTTCTTTCCCTTCAGGATCTGGAGCCTGGGGCAACTTCAACTTCCTGCCCCCTTGGCCCAGCTGCCTACACAGGCCTCGGAGCTGTCTCTGGCACCTTTTAGACAGTGGGGACACTCCCTCAATGGAGATCCCAACACCTAGATCCCTTCGCAGAAATTCCGCAAGGGTCCGGAGCCAGGGATCAGGGTCGGGGCTTGGATCCTGCTGCACAATCTGCAGCACAGGGTGGAGACTGCTTTCAGGCAGCGACGGCCAAACAGCCATCAGTAGGGACATCAGGTTCCTCTGGCATAACGGGGGCAATCGCAGCAGCAGTGGTTTCCTGGGTAGCAGAGGGAGAACAAGCAGTTAAGAGTGTCTTGCTGAAAGGAACATATAGGGCAGACTGGGTAGAGCTAGAGGCTAGATGGCACCGGACAGATGGGGGCGCTGGTGGGCAGTACCTGCGAGTCAGTATGGATGGAGGAGGGAACAGCATGGAAGTCATTCAACAAGTGAGCATCTATTCTACACTACACTAGGCCCTGCTCTTCGACATCTCCTATTTCAGCTCAAAAATTCACGTTGAAACCTACCCTATAATAGATCCATGCTTGTTTTATGTAAAAAAGAAAAAGAAGCCCTTTCCCAAACTTTACGTAAAAATAATACTCCAGAATACTGAGCAATGCTTAGCCTGCAGCCCTGTGCTCCCCTTGGCAGTCCCCTGGAACTCACAGGGTCACATCTGTCCAGCTCTGATGTTCCTTTCACTGAACTGAGTTCCTGAGAGGCAGAAGCAGTGTCTCTTTCCTCTGTGTCCCAGTACCCGGCACAACACCAGCCTAAAGCAGGCACTTGGTGCACATTTATTGACTGAATTAAATCTCTGAGAGTAAGTGTTCACAGATCAGCAAGACTGCTGTGGACAGAGCAAAGCAGCCATCTGTAACGTGACAAAGGCACGAATGCAGATGCTATGTGACCTGAGGCTTGCTGGAGTGGCAAGCAGGTCATGAATGCATCTAGCCCACCACCCATCACGCCTCTGCACCTCTGTATACATGACTTTGCGGGGCTGTTTGTCATCACACACAGAGGCACTTGGGATATATGAGAGAGGAACGAAACCTTTCATTTTTTTGTGGAGAAAAAACACTAAATGAGAGAGAAAACTAGAGTAAAAGTTAAAAAGATTGTCAATTTGTGGTGGAGGATACTGGGAGTAGAGAAGTGGGGAAGAGCCTACTCCAAGGACTTTTACCTTTTTTGTGCATGGACTCCCTTATCAGAATAAGAGGGTTAAATGCATAAAATACATAGGATTACAAAAGAAAACAATTATACTGCAGTACAGTTCTATCCAGGGACCGCAGGTTAAGTTCCATTCCCCTTACTCTGTCCAGAAAGAGCCAGACCATTGCGTAAACATTTCTAGAGCGTCCAATTTGCAGATTCAGAAAATTCTCGACCATTCTCTTGAAAGAAATTCAAGATGGAGTGTGGGAAGAAAATAATAGAACTTCTATTTCTATTTATCTAAAACACAAAAAATTAAGTATTACAAATATTTAAAATATGGATTGGCCCTCCATATTCCAGTGTCCAGCCCAATTCTTAGGGAGGGAATTCAAGGAGAGTGGGAGGCCTGCTCTTCAGCCCCCTAGAGGCTGAAGGTGGCACCTCACTCCGTTACTTTCTGTATTTTACTTAACTAGATAGTTAAGTGCATCTATGGACGCTGTATTATCTTTCTTAACAAAACGAACCCTCACAAAATGGACACATGGCTTACAAGGATGTCAGAAAAGAAACTGACTACCAGTAAGGGAAGCACAACCTAATTTAAAAATGGCAGAGCTGACATTTCTGCTCCTAGCCACATAAAGAGGGGGGAAAAAGTTAAAAGTCACCCAAAAGACTAGAAATTATCAAGAACACCATCCTTAAGGTAAGAGATCTTGCCCGAAACTGTGTATTATGCTTTGAAAAATTGATAATATAAACCCAGCATGATCCGATGTTTATTGTCATTTACCATGTTTTAAATTTCTGTTTATGGGGACTTCCCTGGTGGCGCAGTGGTAAGGAGTCCGCCTGCCAATGCAGGGGACACGGGTTCCATTCCTGGTCGAGGAAGATCCCACATGCCGCAGAGCAACTAAGCCCATGTGCCACAACTCCTGAGCCTGCATGCCACAACTAATGAAGCCTGCGCGCCTAGAGCCCGTGCTCCGCAACGAGAAGCCACCGCAATGGGAAGCCCGCGCACTGCAATGAAGAGTAGCCCCTGGGCAGAAGACTTAAATAGGCATTTCTCCAAAGAAGATATACAGACTGCCAACAAACACATGAAAGAATGCTCAACATCATTAATCATTAGAGAAATGCAAATCAAAACTACAATGAGATATCATCTCACACCAGTCAGAATGGCCATCATCAAGAAATCTAGAAACAATAAATGCTGGAGAGGGTGTGGAGAAAAGGGAACACTCTTGCACTGCTGGTGGGAATGTGAATTGGTACAGCCACTATGGAGAACAGTATGGAGGTTCCTTAAAAAACTAAAAATAGAACTACCATATGATCCAGCAATCCCACTACTAGGCATATACCCTGAGAAAACCATAATTCAAAAAGAGACATGTACCAAAATGTTCATTGCAGCTCTATTCACAATAGCCCGGAGCTGGAAACAACCTAAGTGTCCATCATCGGATGAATGGATAAAGAAGATGTGGCACATATATACAATGGAATATTACTCAGCCATAAAAAGAAACGAAACTGAGCTATTTGTAATGAGGTGGATAGACCTAGAGTCTGTCATACAGAGTGAAGTAAGTCAGAAAGAGAAAGACAAATACCGTATACTAACACATATATATGGAATATAAGAAAAAAAAATGTCATGAAGAACCTAGGGGTAAAACGCGAATAAAGACACAGACCTACTTGAGAATGGACTTGAGGATATGGGGAGGGGGAAGGGTAAGCTGTGACAAAGCGAAAGAGAGGCATGGACATATATACACTACCAAACGTAGGGTAGATAGATAGTGGGAAGCAGCCGCAGAGCACAGGGAGATCAGCTCGGTGCTTTGTGACTGCCTGGAGGGGAGGGATGGGGAGGGTGGGAGGGAGGGAGATGCATGAGGGAGGGGATGTGGGAACAGATGTATATGTATGACTGATTCACTTTGTTATAAAGCAGAAACTAATAAAAATAAATAAATTAAAAAAAAAAAAAAGAGTAGCCCCTGCTCTCCGCAACTAGAGAAAGCCCGCGTGCAGCAACGAAGACCCAACACAGTCATAAATAAATAAATATAAATAAAATTTTTAAAAATTTCTATTTATGTATACTTGACAATGTACGTATTTTAATACACGTGTACTCTTGATCTATACTGGAGGTAAGAGATGGAAGTGTGTGATTAAAATTAATTAGAATCCACTGACATAATTATTCATTTACACCCAACCGAGGGCAGGTGTCTTCCGTCTAGGTAGGCAGCACTGCACCCAGTACCTACGCCATGAGGGTCTGCCGGAGGCCCCTCCTCACAGGGCGCGCGGAGGGACACGCTCTCGGGGCAAGTATTTCACCTCTCTGTGCCTCGATCTTCTCATATAGAGAAGTGGGTAGCGCCAGCCCCTGCCTCACACCACCGTGGAGGATGACGGGCAGCAGCACCCCGAGCTACGCCAGCGGCCGCCGCGACCAGCAGGGCAGGAGGAACGCGGGCGGACGACTTACAGCACCAGGCGACAGTCCGGGCCCTCCACGACTGGCTCCTCCCGGCACAGCGCCTCGAAGACGCGGTCCCAGCCGAAGGGCTCCCCGCCGCGGCCGCTCAGAGCCCGCAGCAACCCCAAGCCGCGCCGCGCCCCGTCGGGCCCCGCCTGCAGCGCCTGCAGCAGGAGGCGGGCGGGGGCCTCTAGGTGCGCCCAGGGCGCCGGCTCCGCGCCCTCGGCCTGAGCGGGTGCCGCCTCCGGGTCCTCCATGCCCGGGGCCAGGGAGCCGCGCCCTGGTTTCGGGTCTCAGCTCCGGGGCCTGGGGAAAGGGAAGCGGACGACAGCGCCGGCCCTGACGCTGAGGCCGGCCCCTTCCCGCGCGCGCCACATTCCCTCCTCAGCGTTCGGGGAGGCTCTCGGACTCGCACCCGGCCAGCGCGCGAGACGATCTGTCAGAAAGGAAAGGAACGGGGAAGTGCGGCCGGGGCTGGGCGCAAGGGCACGCCGGAAGGGGCATGGAGGATAGGAGTAGGGAGGTGGGGCGAAGGCCGAGTGCAGATCTACTGACGAGGCGGGACCAGAGTGGGGGCGGTGCCACAAGGAAATAGGTTAGTGGGCGGGGTCATGCAAGAGATAGAGTGGGGCGGGGCTTGATGGAGGAGCGCGTCCTCTGCGGCTGACCCTAACCTCCCTTCCTCCAGCAATCGCTGAAGTAAGTGAGGGGGCGGGCGTACAGAATGGATATCAGGGATCCTGCTGGTTGTACTTCAGGATCCAAGCATCATTTAATTTTAGCTGACGCCCATGTTGCTTATAGATCATGGACTTTGCCATAGGATTTGATCATAATTTACCATAACGTCACCTCTTCCACAGGCCATCAACTGCCATCATTCGGGTTTCAGTCCTCTCCAGAAACGTTTGATCTACTAATATACCCAAGAATGGAGTCGCAGTAAAACCTAATGCCATCTATATGGCCAAAGGCATTCCTGTAAACTTCCTCCCTAAGATCAAGAAGTGGCCTTGCTCTGGTGGTTTATAAGGGACCAAGAGTGCCTCCACCTCCCAGGGTTTTGGTTTAAGGAAATCTGCTGGAGGAGGCAGGCTTCCAGCGAAGGGAGGGACCATAGCAGAGGATAGGAATAAAGGCAGAGGGGAGAAGAGCCCCACAGCACCCCATAAACCCTCCTTTGGGTGTCAGCTTGTATTTCCATCCTCCCAGCTTCTGCTGCCATGCACACATCCACTCAATCAATAAATCTTTACTGAGCACCTAGTGCTCAGGATGCAGGGAACAAAATAAAGACCTTTGCCCTCATTGTTGCTGACCCTCAATTGAGGAGAGACAGACAACTAAGTAAGTAAACAATAGAATGTTTGTTTGTGATAAGTGCTTTCAAGGATATAGCAGGGAAGGGAGATAGTGTGAGGTAGTTTTAAATAGGTGGTCAGGCAAGAGTGCACTTGCTGGGGAGTAACAGCAGAGGTAACCAGACCAGATCTTGTGAGGCCTTGACATCATAGAGAGAATTTGTCTTTCACCCTGAATAGTATGGGAAGCCATAGGCATATTTTGAACTGGATCTGATTTCCATTGGAGCCAAATTTTTTATTTTTTCCAAAATGATTTCAAGGGAGGGACTTCCCTGGTGGTCCAGTGGTTAAGAATCCGTCTCGCAATGCAGGGGATGCCGGTTTGATCCCTGGCTGGGGAACTAAGATCCCACATGCCACAGGACAACTAAGCCCGTGTGCCAGAACTACTGAGCCCACGCACCACAACTAGAGAGCCCGTGTACTGCAACTACAGAGCCCATGAGCTCTGGAGGCCATGCACCACAACTAGAGAGAAGCCCACACACTGCAAGGAAGAGCCTGTGCATCGCAACAGAAGATCCCGCATGCCGCAACTAAGACCTGATACAGCCAAAATATAAAATAAATAAAAAATTTTAAAAATGATTTTAAGAGAGCTATTGGAAAAGACTACAGAGTATTTCTTAAATCAGTGGTCCCCCAAATTTTTGTCACCAGGGACCGGTTTCGTGGAGGACAATTTTTCCATGGATGGGGGTGGGGGTGGGGTGGATGGCCTGGGGATGACTCAAGCACATTACATTTATTGTGCACTTTATTTCTATTATTATTACACTGTAATATATAATGAAACAATGATACAACTCACCATGATGCAGAATCAGTGGGAGCCCTGAGCTTGTTTTCCTGCAACTAGATGGTCCCATCTGGGGGTGATGGGAAACAGTGACACCCGAAGTGTGTTGCTTATGTCCAGTCTACTCCATAAGATGCAGCTTCATCGTCACTTGCCACTCACTGATAGAGTTTTGATATGAGTCTACAAGCAACTGATCTATTATTGTCTCTGTGCAGTCCAACC
This sequence comes from Mesoplodon densirostris, assembly GCF_025265405.1. Lineage (NCBI taxonomy): Eukaryota > Metazoa > Chordata > Mammalia > Artiodactyla > Ziphiidae > Mesoplodon > Mesoplodon densirostris. The sequence continues at coordinate 39,065,861 of NC_082670.1, forward strand.
TCTCTGCTAATGATGATCTGTATTTGCAGCTGCTCCCCAGCGCTAGCATCACTGCCTCAGCTCCACCTCAGATCATCAGGCATTAGATTCTCACAAGGAGCGCGCAACCTAGATCCCTCGCATGTGCAGTTCACAGTAGGGTTCGAGCTCCTATGAGAATATAATGCCACCGTTGATCTGACAGGAGGTGGAGCTCAGGCGGTAATGTGAGTGATGGGGAGCGGCTGTAAACACAGATGAAGCTTCGCTCACTGCTCACCTCCTGCTCTGCGGCCTGGTTCCTAACAGGCCACGGACTGGTATCGGTCCGTGGCCCAGGGGTTGGGGACCTGTGTCTTAGATAGTGTCTGCTTTGCAAAGGGCAAAATAGTAGGAAATAAGTTTTTTCCAGGAACCTCTATCTCAGTTTATCAGTTCTAACTTCATAGGAGATGTTTTTGGTCTTCAAATGACCAAATGATGTTGGGGGCAAAGGGGTGGAGGCCCTGATAAGTAGTGGGCAGGGCCAAGAATGCTAAACAGCCTTCAATGCCCTGCCCATCCTCAACTGCCAGCCTTATGGTGGTGGCTCTGGTTCATGCCCACCAAAGTCTGCATTCTAGCCAATGGGAAGGAGAATAGGGAGAAAACTTCCAAGTGTGGTTCTTGAACCACACTTGGAATCCACAAGGATTCCAAGGGGGAATCCTTGAGACCCTTTCATGGGATCTCTGACATTACTATTTTTATAATACCTACATTATTTGCCCTTTCTGTTCTCATTCTCTTATGAGCATAAAGTAAAGTTTTCCAAAGGTTAAGTGACAGGTGATATTGCAACAGATTAAATGCAGAAGAAACCCTTGGTGGGGGTAGGGGTGAGGGTGCACCTGGGCTATAAGCAGACACTCTTCAGACACCAGCAGTGATGGCTTAGGTGCACTTTATTGGTTTTCTTTCAGAATCCTTCTAGAAAAGAGTAAAGTTAAAAACCAAGTCCCTGGCAAGAGGGTGAGAACCCTCCCTCTTTCCTGAGAGCCATCCCCCCCCCATGTTCCCCAGCTGTGTCACTGCTGCAGTTCATGGGGGTGGGGCACTTGCTACTTTCATCCCCCACCAAGCTCCAAAGGGAAAAGACCTACCACCTGGCAACCCCTGCCCCTCAGCCCCATCCCCCCACACGTTGATCCTGGTTACAGGAGGTAGTGGTAAGAACTGTTGGGGTCCAGGAGGAGTTCTGAACCCCAGAAGGCCATGGTCAGGGCATAGTCCATGAAGAACACTTCCTCCTCTGGCTCGGTGCCCCCTAGGAACGCTGTTTTGCCCACCACCTGAGAGTAGAAAAAGAAATCAGTGAAAACCCCTCAGCTTCGACCCCAGTTGTACGTGGTACAGGGGAATCAAGGCTGACACATAAGATTAGGCAGGTTGTACATGGCACAAAGGTACCACATCTAAGCAGCCACCATTAATGTCATAGACATCATACATAGGTTTTACATTTATCACAGACACTTATTATAAACCATGGACAGCAGCCTCCCCGACCCCTTATCCCTGCTGTTACCACCTCACTCACAGAGGCCAGCTGCATACTCCCGGGCCAGGGAAGATCAGAAGTCGGGGCCTTATCTGGGAGCTGGTGCAGGTAAATGCAGTCCGACTTGAAGGGGCAGCGGCCATTCCCCCGCATGAAGAACCGGCATCGAATCTGGCTATGAGAGGGCAGAAGGAAAAAAGACCATCACCTTCAAGCCCCGTTGCCCCAGGAACAAGGGGCACTCAAGGCCGACATGTAATGTTGGGTAGGTTATACACAGCACAAAGGCACCGCATCTATCCTGGCACCTCTAGGGTCACATAGACAAGTGTAGATGTTATATTTATTACAATTATTTCCCAGCAGATGGCAGTAAAGTGTCTTAAGTGGTACCTTTCTCTTAATTCCCACAAAGTCTATTTGGGACAGCAGTGACCCTGGGAATCTCCTTTCCTTCTTTGAACTAAGTTTCAGTAATACCACCAAAGGAGGAGGGAGAGCAGATAACCCTACAATGTGTAACCAGGTTAGAACAATGCCCTCTTCTGAGGGGTGGTCTTATGATTTGGTAACTGCTAGCTAATGAAATTGATTAAGAAGTTTCCCACTTCTGAGATTTCATATTTCATTCTGTGAAAGGTCAGATACAGGAAGGGTTTGCGGGCACCCTGTGATCTGCTTAAGTAGGAACAGCTTTTTCTTGCACAGAAAGATGGACGAGAGGGAGAAAAAGATAAAGCGCGTATTTATAGCCTTTTTCCTTTTTCCTGCATCATCACCTCTCTGCTTGACTCCAACGCAGTTGAGTCTTTCCCACTTCCTGCAGTCCCAGCGTGAATGGAGGATCCCGCTGACCACCAAGCGGGAAGCCTGGGAATCCCTCTAAAATGACTGTCCCTCTTCCTCTTCCTACCATTTGACCAAACCTAGCATCAGGAACCCCTCCATCCAGAGAGCATCCAAAACCACCCCACTCAACCTGACCAGATTCTCCATCAGCCTCCCTCACCCAGCTCTCACATGACAGTACCACTCCTGTGGCCGTCCATCTGGAAACATTAATCATCTTACAGTTTCCTTCCAACCTCATGGTCAATTGGCTACCCAGGTATGGCCCTTCTTCCTCTCAAGTCAATATCCTCCCCATGGTTCCTTCTAGTCCATGCTAGGAGTCAGAATGCCTGGGTTCAAGCCCACTTCCTTACTTAAGCCCCATAGACCTTGCCTCACTTTCTCCTTCTACAGCGTGATAACAGTAAGAGCCTCTACTTCCATGGTGGCTTGTGGGATCTTAGTTCCCCAACCAGGGATAGAACCTGGGGCCCCGTCAGTGAGCATGCCGAGTCCTAACCACTGGACTGATGAGAACTTCCTCTGCTTGCCTGCTTTAAAAAAAAAAAATCAGAACTAAAAGCCAAGCAGGGCTTCCCATCATGCTAAGAGAACCAGAGTTTCCCTGCGTGGATCCTGAGCCAGGCTAGAAGAGAAACTAGGCCTTGACTGTCTCAGTCACTCACTATCATTCACTGGGCTTTCTGAAATAGTGGAAATAGTTCACACCTTCACCTGCCGTCTTGGTCACTCTGCACTTCCAGGATTTGGGGGATGCCATGCTGGGAACCACAGCTGAGAGGGTATGGATCAAGGACTGCTTCCCTTCTTTCCTAACCTGAGTCATGTTCCCCCTGCCAGGCTCACCTGGTCCGAGCCTTGAAGTTCCTGATGAGTTGTTCCTTCTTAGGTCCCTTGCTCACCCAGAATTTGCAGGGGATGATGTAGCTGGAAGGGACACGGCACTGGGGACAGGCCCTGCGAGGTGGGATGGGGTGGGAGGTGGGAGAGGAGTAGTCACAAGCCCATCGGCCTGTCTCTGAGCCCACCCCTCTGTGGGACCTTTCCCTCCCTCCCTGCTGGCCCCTCCATGACACTGACTTGATGACACCCAGCGGGAAGTCCCCTCGGCTCTTCCGCCAGGTACGCAGGCAGCCCAGGCAGTGGGGGTGGCTGCAGTTGGGCAGGATGCCAAAAATCCGCTCGGCCTCTGGCTTGTCCCACACTTTGTCCATGCAGATGCCACACACGATGTCCCGACTGTCCTGCACCCTCTGCAGCCATGGGCAGGGTCAGAGCACATCCTCCCTTCAGCCCCCACCCTGCCTACACACACACACACACACACACACACACACACACACTCTCTGCCACCCCAAATACAGCCCCAGGGAACACAGAGCCCTCCTCCAGCAGGTATGGGCATCCCAGAGGTCCAACATGGCATCCTCTTCCCCTCCCTTTCCACTACCTGTTGCACCTCAAGGTCCAGGCTCTGAAGTGGGGCCAGGAGCTCCTGGACAGGGTCTGACATAGGCCGAGACTTCGGGAAGTAGCTGTGGCTACCATCAGCAGCTGTTGGGGAAAACTGGATCCATTCATTCATTTACTCATTCATGTGGTATCGCCTAAGCATCTGCTGCATGCAAGGCCTTAAGGGTGTGTAAAGTTCTGTCCACCAGTAGTTCAGAGTCTAGTCAGGATTGTGTCTCTAACACAACTGTTTAGACCTGTGCTATTCAATACGATAGCCACCTGCCACATGTGGCTATCAAGCACCTGGAATGGAGCTAGTCTGAATTCAGATGTGTCATAAGTGTGAAATACACATGGGATTTTGAAGGTGAATACCAAAAAGTCTCTAAAATATTTCATTATTAACTTTTTATATTAATTACATATTGAAACAATATTGGATATGTAATTTTTGATATATTGGGTTAAATATTAAAATTAATTTCACCTGTTTCTTTTTCCTTTTTTTAAAATGAGGCTGCTAGAAAATTTTTAATTACATGCGTGAATTGTAAAATGGTGCAACCACTTTGGAAAACAGTTTGGTGGTTCCCTCAAAATATTAAACATAGGGTTAACATATGATCCAGTAATTCCACTCCTAGGTATATACCCAAAGAAATGAAAATATACATCCGCACAAAAATTTGTACATAAGTGCTCATAGCAACATTATTCATAATAGCCAAAAAGCAAAAGCAACCCAAGTATCCATCAACTGGTGAATGAATAAAACAAAATGTGGTATATATCCATACACTGGGATATTATTTGGCCATAAAAGGAAATGAAGTACTTCTATATGCTACAACATGAATAAACCTAGAAAATATTATACTAAATAAAAGAAGCCAGACACAAAAAGGCCATATATTGTATGATTCCATTTATATGAAATGTCCAGAATAGGCAAATCCATAGAGACAGAAAATAGATTAGTGGTTACCAATGGCTGGGAAGGGTTGTGGATGGAGAGTGATTGCTAATGGGCTTCTTTTTGGGGTAATGAAAATCTTCTAGAATTAAATAGTGCTACTAATAAGAACCTATTGTATAGCACAGGGAACTCTACTCAGTACTCTGTAACTATCTATATGGGAAAAGAATCTAAAAGAGCGTGGATATATGTATCTGTATAACTGATTCACTTTGCTGTACAACAGAAACTAACACAACATTGCAAACCAACTATACTCCAATAAAAATTAATTTTAAAAAACAGTGCTAATGTTTGTACAACTCTGAATATACTGTATTACATTGAATCGTACACTTTAAATTGGTGAATATTTTGGTTTGTGAATTATATCTCAATAAAGCTTATACAAAAAATTCCATATGTTATATGGAATCTAAAAAAAAGTGGTTCTTAAGAACCTAGGGGCAGGACAGGAATGAAGATGCAGACATAGATAATGGACTTGAGGACACAGGGAGGGGGAAGGGTAAGCTGGGACAAAGTGAGAGAGTGGCATGGACATATATACACTACCAAATGTAAAACAGATAGCTAGTGGGAAGCAGCCACATAGCACAGGGAGATCAGCTCGGTGCTTTGTGTCCGACTACAGGGGTGGGATAGGGAGGGTGGGAGGGAGATGCAAGAGGGAGGAGGTATGGGGATATATGTTTATATATAGCTGATTCACTTTGTTATACAGCAGAAACTAACACACCATTGTAAAGCAATTATACTCCAATAAAGATGTTAAGAAAAAAATTCCATATGTAACATATTTCTGTTGGACAGCACTGAATTAGAGCAAAAATTTAAAAAATAACTACTAACATCTAGTGTTTACTCTGTGCCAGGTACTGTGCTATGCACATCACATATATGAACTCATCAAGACCCTGTGAGTAGGTGCTATTATCAGTGCCCTTTAGCAGATGAGGCAGTTGAGACTCAGAGAGGTTAAGTGACTTGTTCAAGGTCACACAGTTCCTAAGTGGTGGAGCCAGCATTTGAAACTAGGTGGTTTGACTCCACAGGCACCATGGTATTCTGCTTCTAGAACACAGAGAGCAACAGAGCCAGAGGAAATTTCCCCTCTGGCTGGGAATCTTGAGGAGGGAGTGGGTGGAAGGAAATATAAACCTTGCTCAGAGACAGAGCAGGAACCCTGGTCTCAGATCTCACTTGTGCCCACCTGCAGTACCCGATGACTCACATGCTAGGGACAGGGACTTCCAGGAGCTGCCACCAATGTCCTCAGCCTTGCTGAACAACTCCTCCAGGCCAGGCTCCATGCCCTGGTAGGTCCCGGCCCAACCCCATCCGACAGTCACAGAGGGCAGGTAGGAGGGCTCGGAGCCCCTGCGGGTCAGTCCCTGCGGGGGGCCTGACAGGGTGATGTGTGGCTCCGAATGGCGGCGGCCCCACTCAAGGTGGTGGAGAGGCTGCAGGTGCCGGTAGCTGTCGTGAGGAAGAGAAGGGTAAGGAGAAAGGGATAGCTCCTCCAGGGCTCAGAGCTAGCTCAGCCTAGTACTTGGAGCTGAGGGCAGAGGGGCTCTGGGAAGATGCATGGTCCATGAAGAATGATTCCTCCCTCCCACGTCTCCCAGCCCGCTTCCCACTCGAGGAGAAGAGGCGCTTACCTGCATCCATCTCCGTGGAAGCAGAAGCCTCGCTGGAAATATCTGCAGACCTGGGATGCCTTCCGGTCCTGAGTGAAGCAGCGGCTGGACCCGCAGTGACAGGCCCCTCGGTCAAAGTTCCTAAGAGATCATCTGAGTCATGCCCAGCCCCATTTTAGTTCCTGCCTTTGTGATCCTTCTAGAAAGAGGCTGTGTGACATGAGGACTCAGGCTCCAGGCTTGGTCCTGTGTTCAAATCCTGACTCCGCTTGATAACCCTGGGTGGTAATTCAATTTCCCTAAAGCTTGGTTTCCTCCCCCTTAAACATGAGGGTAACAATGCCTCCTGTTACCTCAGGGTTGTCGTGAAGGTTTTTTTAGATTTTGCACAATGCACACAGCAGGTGCTCAGTAAATCATAGTGATTCCTATTACTTTCTCCAAGCACAGAGTCTCGTGGGCTCTGGATTCAGAATTCTGGGTTCAGATTCTGGAACCAGGGCCTGCTCTATGGGCACAGACCTGTGTAGTCATGCAGGGGCCCCACGCTTGCTTCAATGTTTTGCCATTGCTGTCTTGAAATTATTAAATTTTTGAACAAGAGACCCTGATTTTCTTTTTGTGCTGGGTCCCACAAATTATATAGCCAGTTCTGCCTGGTACCACTGCTTCTTGGTGGTATGAGCTTGGACAAACTTTCCATGCCTCAGTTTCTTCATTTGTAAGTTATCAGTACTTAATTTATGGGATGATGTAAAACGTAAATGAGATATTGTATGTAAAGTATAGTTATCCCTTGGTATCCGTGCGAGGTTGGTTCCAGAACCTCCATGGACACCAAAATCCATGGATGCTCAAGTCCCTTATATAAAATGGCATAGGGACTTCCCTGATGGTCCAGTGGTTAAGACACCATGCTTCCACTGTAGGGGGCACAGGTTCAATCTCTGGTCGGAGAACTAAGATCCCGAATGCCACGTGGCCCAGCCAAGAAATTGAAAAAATAAAAATAAATAAAAATTAAAAAAAAATAAAATGGCATAGTATTTGCATATAACCTATGCATATGCTCCTGTATACTTTAAATTATCTCTAGATCACTTATAACACTTAATACAATGTAAATACTATGTAAATATTTGCTGGTACACAGCAAATTCAAGTTTTGTTTTTTGGAACTTTCTGGGATTTTTTTCCCAAATATTTTCGATCTGCAGTTGGTTTAATCCATGGATACGGAACCCACAGATACACATGGCCAACTATACCTGGCACATAGCAAGCCCGCAATAAATATTAGCTGTTCTTATCACTCTGCTGTCATCATTATCATCATCATCGTCACCACTACTACAGGGACATTTGAGGGTCAGCCTGTGAGGTGGGAAGGGTGGGAGGAGGCCAAATTGAGCCAACATTTATTGAGAATCTACTATGTGTCCAGGCCTGAGCCAGGGCTCTGGGGACCTCTGCTCTTGTCGTGTGCTTCCTTGCCAGGTGTGGAAATAAGCCCACATGTGAAGCGGCCAGGGCAGCAGGGACCGGGGACAGAGGCCAGACTCTTGTCCCAAGAAAACACAGACTGCCAGCTGATGCTGGGGGTCTGCCACAGAGTGGCCCCCACCATTCTCCAGAGAATGTCCAAGAGAGGCCCTGGCAGAGAAGCAGGTGGAGGAAGGGCAGGATGGGTGACAGGCACCCAGTCTTGCTGGTGAAGGTACCAGATCGTCGGGCACATGGTCCTATTACAATGACTATTATTATATTATTACATAATATAATACTTATAATAACTGTAGTTGTTATCATGTTGTTATTTTTATGGAAGCTGTTGTGAGGGCCAGGAAGGTAATATAAGATCACTAAACGGTAACTTTTGATTTTAATTCAGACCACTATGTCATTTTTGGTTTAATTCAGAAGAAATTCAAAGAATTGATTGCCCCTGATATAACAAATAACCTTTCATCTCCATTTGCTTATTTATGTGAACAAGATTTCTCAGTGCTTCCATTCATAAATATTAAAAATAGAAATTGATGTTGATAACACAACATTGTAAATCAATTATACCCCAATAAAAAATTTTAAAAATAAAATTGAATGACAACCGCCCCCCCCAAAAAAGAAAGAAAATGATGTTGAATCCTGTCTTATTCTAGCAATAAGTAATGTTTATCCATGGATACATGAGCTTTTTTTGGTGGGGGGGGAGCAACAATCTCATCTAAATTTTGTAATGAAAATTTTGTTATTTAGTAATTAACTGTTAAAGTGTGTAGGGAGTTCCCTGGCAATCTAGTGTTTGGGACTCAGCACTTTCACTGCCAGGGCCTGGGTTCGATCCCTGGTGAGGGAAATAAGATCCTGCAAGCCTATGGCATGGCCAAAAAAAAAAAAAAAGTGTGTAATTTACTTCTTTTGATCAGTTGAGTACTACTAATAACTAAATCTAGGAAAAAGTCATATTTCTGTTTCACAAATATTTTTGTTGCAGGAACAGATAATATCGTGAAGACTTCTGAGAAGAAAAATATTTGTATTGGTAAAATTCTGTGGGAGAAGTAGAATAGGCATTCAAGGAGAAAAGGAGTTATGTAAAACTGTAAAGAGCCTGCTTTCATATACTTTTAAATGGATGACAGTATATGTTAAATCTCTCTGGTATTTAGATGCCACTGGATGCATGAAAAGAATAATGTACTTAATCAAATCCACCCTGCTCACCTGCCATTGCTGCTCAGCTGCCCACACAGCAAGTTCATTGGCAGGTCCCAAAGCAAGCAGCCCGAAACACCTTCGACTGAAATTCTGCACAGAGCTACAGCCGGCCCCAGCCCAGTACCCCATGGTGACTTTCAATCATTCTCACTGCCTGGCTTGGAAAAATTGAGAGACTCCTGCAGGAAGATTGAGGGCAAGTTCTTGTGGGCTGAGAGCTTTGAACACATCCCTCAAAATCTTGCCTGAAGTGCCAGTCTTGGAGAAGAAAGATTCAGAAACGGTAAAAAGCATTTGATTTCGTGATGTAACTACTCTAAAAACATCTTTTAAAACTCTCTTTTGGAATTAAAAAAGAATAATTGTATTATTTTAAAGTGGGACTATTTAGAATACATTAGAAATTTAACCTTTGCAACAATTTACGTTATGATGAATACCATTAGATAACTTGGAGTGTGGAGGGGACACATGTTTTTTCAAATTTCTTTTAGGTTTATAGAAGATGCCTGGCCTGGTATGTTTCTGCTCCCAATTATAACATGAAGAGTAGATAGGAAGAGGCTGCAGTGGGGGAGGGACCAGATCAGTGGTGACAGCCAAAGTTAGGGAGGATAGAAGGTGGATGGAGGTTGGGGTGAGGGGCGAGGTGGAAATGACAGTCACTGGAGAAAGGGTGGGTGACCTGAGAGGAGGAGCCTCTCACCCCCTAGGGGAGGAGCCAGTGGCCCTCAAAGGAAGGGCTTGAAAGCCTGCTGTCCCCAGTCCCCAAAGCTTTGCTTTCCCTAAAGACCACCAATGAAGCTGACCTCCAGGACTGCCTAAGAGGCCACCATACTAGCTCCTTCACAGCTGAGAGATCCAGCAACAGAGCTCTCCCAGCATGTCCAGAGGTGCTCTTAGACCATCAGACGAGCCACAGCAACAGGAGCTAGGGGCTTTGTGATCAAATTGATTTGAGAAACTCCTCCTTCTATATTTTTTTAGAGGTATGTTGTATATTGCTTACCGTACATGAACATATTAAATGCTCTGATAAGTCCTGCCCTTCACCCACACAGCCTTAACATACCAATAAAACACATTTTGTTTGGGGTACTGGCAAATTAGTTCATTTAATCCTCAAAACAAGCCTTAAAAGTCAGGAGTCATCTTTTGTTTTCAAACTCTGAGGCTCAGAGAGGTCAAGTAACTGGCCTGGGACTCGGAACAAGAGTTAGGACTATAACCCAGGTGTCCTCACTCAGCACAATACTTCTCTAGTTAACCAAGATTGACTTGTCAGGGGTAAGGGCTGCTGGATTTGGGGAATTTCTTAAGCCAAATTCTGAGGCCAAGGGTTGGGGACAGAACAGCCAGAAGTCACCAGTAATCCAGGCCTGGGGAGGCAGCAAAAGCAGCTGGGTGGCTGGGAGGCCAGAGAAGGGGACCCCTGAGCAGTGATCAGGGCTGGCCTGTTGGGTGAACACAGGGTGTGCAGAGGAGAAGAGCAGGGATGAGGATAGTGGGGCTGGGTACAGTGAGGGGGAGGTGGAACCTGCCAAACGAGCCCCCTGACCAAGATTCTTAAAACTTGAGGGCCAAACTTAGTCTAGCATGCCACCTTCCTTCTTGAGCTTTGGGCAGGACCAGGAACAACCGAAAATCTCCTTTAGTAAATGTCCATCTTCTTTTTTTTGCCTTCCTCTTGCTGCCAGATTGCCTTTCTTCCCAGCTTGGGAAAACCATTTCACACTGAGACCCTAAGGTCTACAATGATCCTTCCTTTACCCAATATTCAGTTCTCTCTGGGGAACTCATCTCTTCCATCTGTTGGCAAAATGAATCTGCGCTAAGGTATGAATGCCTGATGGAAGGCCTAGGGAGCTAGCATACCCAAAAGAATGACTCTCTAATGGTGTAATGTTCAACCTGAAGTGTTTCCATTCACACACTTATGAACACCTGGCACCAGGCTACATACTGGGGCTACAAAGATGACCAGGGGACCAGATCCCACTGCAGGGAGCTGTATAGTATTTCTGGGCAGAGAAACATTTGTTGAGTGGAAGAGAAAAAAGGCAAGTGGGGAATCTCCACCCTAAATGGTCAGACCCTGAGCTAGCCGTGACTTATCCCCTCTCTGGCCTCAGTCTCCTCCTCTGAACTGTGAGGGGTGAGAGTCTCCAGACCCTTCCAGCGTTGGGGTGGGGGCTAGGAAGCCCCTTTTCCCACCTGATGCACCCCAAATTCTTAAAGACTGAGCTTTCAGTGGACAGACAGAACCCCAAAGAATTTTCTCCCACTTCCTCTGTGTTCTCCCAAAACCCAGGCCCCTACCTGTGTGGTCGCTGGGAGCGGGGCCTGCTCTCTCCACCTCGGCTGCTGCCATCCGGCTCCGCAGGGTCCATCCCAGCTGTGACCCCTAATGAGAATCAGGCAGGGCTGCTCTGGTGCTCCTTTATCCCTCTCTCTCCGGGCAGGGCCAAAGGGAGGAGGGGCTGCGCAGGCAGGCCCACCCCTCCCCATGGCCCCCGGCCTGCAGGAGGAGGGATGGACGGTGAAGCAGGATGGCTGGAAGGCTAGGAGGCTGGGGGCTCCAAATGCCCTGTCCAGGCTACAGGATGTGGGTGGGGTGGGGCATGAAGGCCTTAAGGGATCCCTAGATGACTACTGGAGGAAACTGGGGGGATGGTTTAAGGACTTTAAGGGCCTCAGCAAGGGCCACCATTAAGAGGTGGCCAGGAGGGGGCTTGTCTGAGGCTCTGTCTAATGAGGAAGCTCCAGATTAGATGAGAGCAAATCAGCCAGTCAGAGCCTCTCCTGGGCAGTATAAATGGCTGTTGGATTTGTAGCTTGCACTGTGGAGAACAATTGGACTGGGCCCATTGACGATGGGGAGTGAGGAGAAGGGGAAGAGCCCTTCCAGCTCTGACTATTCCTAACACCCCCTCAATTCCTATCTTAATCCTCCAAAGCCCATGTACTCTCCACTAGACTGCAGTGACCCATGTGGGAGGTAAGCTGGGAAATTTAAAAAGACAAAATAAGAGGAATTCACTTAAAAGTTAAAGGAGAGATTTTTAAATTGAATTTAATCAACTTCCTATATTTATCAGTAAATTGAGACACTAGTTTGGGAAATGAATTGTCTTGGACATCTTTGTTATTTTCTTAACTTTTGCTGGATCAAAATTATTTTTTATTTATTTTTAAAATTTATTTTATTTATTTTATTTTTGGCTGTGTTGGGTCTTCGTTGCTGCACGCGGGCTTTCTCTAGTTGCGGCGAGCAGGGGCTTCTCTTGTTGCAGAGCTCGGGCTCTAGGTGTGTGGGCTTCAGTAGTTGTGGCACAGGGGCTCAGTACTTGTGGCTTGCGGGCTCTGGAGCACAGGCTCAGTAGTTGTGGCACACGGGCTTAGTTGCTCCGCAGCATGTGGGATCTTCCCAGACCAAGGCTCGAACCCACGTCCCCTGCAGGTGGATTCTTAACCACTGCGCCACCAGGGAAGCCCTGGATCAAAATTATTTAAAAAAATTTTTATAGATGCTGCCAATTAGCCCTCTGTGGTGGCTGTGCCAGATTATACTCTCACCAACAGTATGAGAGTGCCTGTGTCTGCACACCCTTGCCAACACAATATAATCAAACTTGTTAGTACTTGTTAATTTGTTATGTAAAACAACAGTATCTCATTGTAGTTTTATTTAATTTTTTTGGCTGTGGCATGTGAGATCTTAGTTCCCCGACCAGGGATCAAACCCGCACCCCCTGCAGTGGAAGCATGGAGTCTTAATCACTGGACCGTCAGGAAGTCCCTTGTAGGTTTTTTTTTTTTTTTTTTTTTTGGCTGCGTTGGGTCTTCATTGCTGTGCGTGGGCTTTCTCTAATTGCGGCGAGCGGGGGCTATGCTTCATTGCGGTGCACGGGCTTCTTATTGCAGTGGCTTCTTTTGTTGCAGAGCATGGGCTTTAGCCGTGTGGGCTTCAGTAGCTGCAGCACTGGGGCTCAGTAGTTGTGGCAGTTGTACCTCGTGGGCTCTAGAGCACAGACTCAGTAGTTGTGGCGCACGGGTTTCGTTGCTCCACAGCATGTGGGATCTTCCCGGACCAGAGCTCGAACCTGTGTCTCCTGCATTGGCAGGCAGATTATTAACCACTGAGCCACCAGGGAAGTCCCCCCTCATTGTAGTTTTAATTTACATTTCTCTTACTATGAGATTAAGCATCTCTCCATATGCTTTAGAGGCATTTCTTTTCCTGTTCATATCCTTTGCCCATTTGGGTTGTTGACATTTTACTCATTGATTGGTAGGTGCTCTTTACATATTAAGGAAATTAGCCGTTCTCTTATTATGTCACATATTTTTTTAACATGGTTGATTTAAATTTTTTTGTGTTCCCCCCACTGGAAGAAATTTTTTTTAGTGTGATGTAGTAAGATCTTTTATCTCTCTATTTTATAGACTCTAAGTTTTGTGTATACTGCATGAAACTTAGAAATTTCTGTGTGTACAAGATATTTTCGAAAGGTCTATCCACTTCAAGATTATATATAATTTTCCCCATGTGTTTCTTCTAGGTTGTTTTTTCCCTCCCCAACTCTTCTAGTTTTTTTTTTCTTAAACATTGTATAAATATATCAAATTTATACATTTTCCTGTTGATGGACATTTTTATTGTTTCTAAGTTTTTGCTCTTGCTGTAAAGAACATGTGTATGAGTCAGTGCAATTTGGAGGCTTTCACTCTAGGGTACTGTGTCAGGCTGCCTTCTCCAGGAAATAGATTTAGAGGTTTACTTGCAGGACACTCACTGGGGAGTGCTCCTGAGAACAACACCTGTAAGAAATTGTAGGAAGCAGGATTGGGTAGAGAGAGAACTTAAACTGCAATGTACCTAGGACAGAAGCCCCAGTTCTGGAGCTGGACGATTCTTCACGTTGTTTCAAATTGGGGCAAGGAGCCTTGGCTTGTCCCCACATGTTGGCTATAGCCTGCCCCTGAGGAGGGGGTGTGCTTATCCTGGGCAAGGTGGCCCCCTCACTGCCGGCAATTTCCTGAGAGGAACTCAGCTGTGAGCCCAGCTGCCACGGACCTCAGTGCCCAGGTTCTGAGGGGTGGAACCTGGGTGAGGCCTCACAGCTTCCACAGGCGCATTTTAACTTCACAAGATTTTGCCAAATTGTTTTTCAAGTTGATTTTATCAACTTCTGCTCCCTTCTGCAGTATATGAGAATTTGTATTGTTATTCTTCCTTTCCACATTTTCTATCTTGGTTTTCCTATGTTATTTTGAGGATAATTTCTACAGATCTTTTCTGAGGGGTAAAAATGATCTCTTTGGCTGTGTCTGTTTTTTAACTCATTTTTTTTCTGGAAGTTCCAGGCATTTCTTTTAAAATGTTTGTCTTTTTTTTTTTCCTTAAAAAGCAAACTGTTTCTTTCATATGATTTTCATATCTTTATATTTTTAATTAAATATAAAACTTATTTATCTCCTATATGATAATCAACAGCTATACTTTTTGATGTCCTGGGGCTCTAATTTCACTCATTATTCTATTTATTTTCATGCAGGCTGTCTCTTCATGTTTGTAATTTTGTGGGAGTTCTGTACGGCCTGTGTCTGTCCTCCAGAAAGGTTTTGCATCTGCTTCTTCCAGGCTCCTCAGGCACATTATCAGCCTGGGACCCCATTTCTTCCTTTAATAATAAAACTTTTTAAGTTTCAGAAGTTTTACAGAGTTATCACAAAGACCGTATCTTTTAATTCTCTTAAGGTTGCTTTCTTCTTTTTTAGTCTAAATTTTTTTTTTTTTTTTTTTTTTTTTTTTTTTTTGCGGTATGCGGGCCTCTCACTGTTGTGGCCTCCCCCGTTGCGGAGCACAGGCTCCGGACGCACAGGCTCCGGACGCGCAGGCTCAGCGGCCATGGCTCACGGGCCCAGCCGCTCCGCGGCATATGGGATCCTCCCAGACCGGGGCACGAACCCGTATCCCCTGCATCGGCAGGCGGACTCTCAACCACTTGCGCCACCAGGGAGGCCCTAGTCTAAATTTTTGATTCATTTGTCTGTGGAGATGGCACCACTGTAAGTAAAGGAGAAAACTGGGGTGTCAGCTAAGGAGAGGAAAGCCCTGATGTCTCGTGGGGGTAAAACTGTGCAAGTCCCAGGGACTTCCCTGGTGGTCCAGTGGTTAAGATGCCACGCTTCCACTCCAGGGGGAATGGGTTCGATCCCTGGTTGGGGAACTAAGATCCCGCGTGGCGTGGCAAAAAAACCCCAAAAACCTGTGCAAGTCCTACATACCACTCAAGGCCCAGGGGGACTTGCTTCCTCCCAGGCCCTTCTTAGCCCCTCCCAGATGCCCTCACCCCCAAACCTGGTTTGTGCCATGGTTCCACACACCCTTCTCAGAGGGTGTGTATCCTTTCTCCCCCTCCCACCCCAAATGCTCCCTCCGGGTGGGATGGCATCTTCTCAGTTCTCCACAAACCTTGCTGACTGAGGAGTGGTGAACAGAGCAAGAGGTGAGGGGGAACGATGGGCAGCCCCACAAGCTAGAACCGACCCCGCCACCTGGGCCAGCACCCCACAGTCTCATTTGCCTGACCAAGTCTCCCCCTCTGTGCACTGGATGTGGAAGAGGGGGAGGGGTCTCATCAGCCCCCAGGAAAAACACTGTAAGCTGAGTTAGCTTAAATCAACTCTTAAATATTTAATTCCCATTTATTTAAAGTTCCATCAGTCTGTATACACTATTTATATTAAAAACACAGGAAGCTGGGGCTCCTAGCAAAAATATACATTTCAATTTTGGAGATTGTTCAGACACTGAGAAGAGCTGTATCCTCAGTACCAGACCTGGGGAGGGGGATGAGGATGGGGTGCATGGCGGGGGAGGGGAGGGGAGGGGAGAATCTTGCCAGTAGAGAGTGATCCTCAGGCATGGAAAGGCCCCTCGGAAAGGAAGACCAGACAGGACCCAGGAAGCCTGGGCTCTAACCCCACATGTCCCGCCACCTTTCTCAGAGATGCCAGCCAGCCCCTCACCCCTCCAGACCTGTTTCCTCCCTGGAGAAGCAGGCTGGGTAGGCTCTCTGTCCTCTGCTCAGATGGCGGCGCTCCAAGCTGTGCTTCTGCCAACGGGGACGAGGGGGAGGAGCGGGGGCTAGCAAGGTCCCTGGTCACCAGAGGCAGTACAGGAAGAGTTCCAGGTGACCAGCTGGGCCAAATACAAGGAAAAGGGGAGGGCAGCAGAGTTGTTGGGACAGACGGGTGTCACAAACGAGCAGGATCAGTTTATCCCCGGTACCTCCCCTGCAAGTAGGTGCTGGGCTGGGTCCACAGGACCCCGTGCCCACCAAGGGATCTGGCCTAGCCTCGGGAACAGGGGCACAGCTCTGCCCGTCCACCTGCAGGCCCTTCTGGGCACTTGCCTGCCTCAGGGAGGGGAGGGTGAGGGGTGTGGAACCTGCAGGTAAAGTGATTTCAGTGCTTGTGGTGTGTGGGCTGGAGGGAGTGTGTGTGGGGCGTGAGCTTCAGCTGGGCTGGAGCCACTGCCAGTGTCTCCCGGAGGCCAGAGAAAGGAGGGGCGCGTGTGAGGCCAGGCCCTGACGCTGCAGGAGACAGGGGAGCGCGGTGTCGACACCCGTAGGCAGGACTTGGTGGCTGCTGCAGAGGGGCAGACAGAGTGGGGTGCTGATGGGGGACCCGCCCCAGGCCTGGGCTCAGAGGCAAGTCTCCGGCTCGCCATCTCCCCTACCTCCCTCTGCCTCTCTTTAAGCTCGCTCGTCAGCGGGGGTGTAGGGACCCCCACCCGGAGGAAACCCCACCTCTATCCAGGCTGGGCGTGTGTCCCCCAGCGGCCAGCGCGGGGGGCCATCAGTGACACTGGCCTGCAAGACCGGTGAAAAGAAGGGAAGGGCGGCGGCGTCAGCGGGGCTGAGGTCTGCGCTGCCTGTTGGGAGCCAAGCCGCAGCCCGGGCCGGGCCGCCTGCTGCGGGAGGCGTCCTCCGCCAGGGACCCAGTGACCAGGGGCCGCTCTGCACTCAGCCCTGGCCCTGCTTACCTTCCCTGGGAAGCCAGGCCCAGAGAGCTTAGTGTTTCTTTGGATGGCTCGAGTCCTTTGCTGTGAAGACTGAAGATGGCAGAAGGGGACTGTTGGTGCAGAGGGCAGGCCCGGCCCCTCCTGCTGGGGGTGGGGGCGGGTGGGGTGGGGTGGGGAAGCAGAGGTGCTGTTCTGCGCTGCTGGTGAAATAACACAAACTGCCTCACAGGAAGAGGAAGAGGGACAGACACGGAGATGGGGAGAGAGAAGGGAGGGCGAGAAAGGAAGGAAGAAAATGAACAAAGAAATGAGAGAAGACAGAGGAGCTGAGAAGGGAGGGAGTCGGGGAAGGGAGAGGGAGGCGGGCCGCCTGTGTGTGATTCCCCCTTGGCCACCAGGCCCAGTGCTCAGCAGCTGGTCAACAGAGAAGCCCTCAGTACATGTCCTTGTAGATCTCCTGGAGCAGGGGGTGCAGCGAGGTCTCGGTCTCTGTCTTCTTGATCCGCTGCATCATCTGGGCGTGCTCGGTGACCAGCTGCCGCAGGTCAGCCATCTTCTGCAGCAGCTTGGGGAAGAGGTACTGGGCGTCAGGGTGGTTGGCCTGCAGGTGGAACTCAAGGGCGCGCAGGATGGTGTCCTGGATGGCCTCCACCTGTGACACGTTCATGAGGCCTGGCCGATCTGTGGGGACAGAGGGCAGAGATGTGGGAGGCAGCAGGCACACACGGGGTCTCAGGAGGGCAGGGCGGCTCCCCTAACCCCAGCGGTGTGGGCAACTTGGCCCTGGGAAAAGTGGGCCTCCCTGCCTGGACTCAAACCCCTTCTCTACCACAGACTAGCAATTGAGGCTACGGGCAGGTCCCTCAGCCTCTCTGGACCTCAGTTTCCTCATCTGCAAAATGGGGATAACAGAAGTGCCTCTGGCATAGAGTCGTTATGAGGATTAAAGAGTTATAATCTAGGAAAAGGAACTGGAACAGTGCCTGGCATGAAGCAAGCCATATGCCACTGTCAGCATGAGTCTTACTATATTTATTGTGTTGGAATTTGAAAAATGCAGGTAAAACACAGAAAATTTCTCCACTATCAGAAATAACCCCCATCAACATGTTGGTATATTTCCTTTCAGTCTTTTTTCTATCTCATCTCCATCTATACTAGATGGAGCTGGTCCTGCACACACAGTTAGGACCTTACATGTTCCACTGCCAACATCACATGGACCCTTCCTCATGTTGTCAGAGCTTAGGCTCGGCCCCTGCAGTGAGGGCCCAGCCCCCAGGAGGGCTGGCTGTGCGGGGGCCGACCCACTGCCCCTCCCTCACTTACCTCCGCACAGAATAATAGCCGCGATGAAGAGAGCCAGGTCACTGTCATCAAGTTCCAGGGCATTGAACTTGACAGCAAACTCGAACTTGGGCTCGATGATGTCACTGAAGGGCTTTCGGAGGCTGCGCAGGAACTCACGGGTGACAAAACCAGTGCCGTTGGCTACCAGAAGCCCATCCTTATTGACGATGGAGGCCAGCATGGCAAAGATGGCCTCGTGCACACCATACTTGAGAAGGGTCACCTGGTCATTGAGGAAGAGGTCGCTGAAGCTGGGGATGCTCTTGGCGAACTCGGTGAGCTCACGCACGGTCTCCACCGTGGTGCACTGGCAGCGGTAGAAGACGTGCACGCTGATCTCCTTGTAGGGGGGCAGACCGTTCACCAGCTGCTTCCACACCAGGCCCTTCTCTGCCTGCCACAGTGTCTCGATGTCGTGGATCACAAAGGGCTGAAAACCAGGCCCCATTAGAGGCCAGGCCTCGGGGGACCCCCGCCCATGTGTGCCCCGTACCCCTTGCCTGTACCATGAAGTGAGGGGAGGGAGGAGGCCTGGTTCTCCCAGGAGTCAGGCAGGTAGCAGCAGGGCCCAGAGCCCGGGATGCTGCCAGGCTGAGCAGTGACACTCACCGCCGTGTGGCTGGCCTTGCCGGTGAGGATGCCACGGGCCTTCTTTTTGGTCATGTTGAAGTTTTTCAGGTAGGCACTGTAGATGTGCTTGGAGAAGGCCCTCAGGTCAGCCACCTGGGGGTTGTGCTGACTCCCCTCGTTTGCCGTCAGCCCTGCCACCAGTTTCCTCTTCTCAGCCTCTGGCATCCGGCCAAAGCGGATGGCTGCACGGGGAAGGGGGACAGTCATGGAGGAGCCTGGGCAGGGGCCAGCACCTCTAAGGTACACAAGCCAAAGACGGAGACACACTTTTTGAGCGCAAGGCCCTAAGAAGCTCTAGAGCCAGCAAGTTGGAATGTTGGGGAACCCCTCCAGAATATAAGCTCCGGAGGGGCAGGGCTTCTGTCTGTCTTGTTCACGGCGCCCAGCAGGTTCTATCTCCCGGGAGTGCCGGCCTCCAGGAAACTCCAGCCTGGCTCCTGGCAGCTGACACCCATGGTCACTCCCTGGCTCCTGCCTGCCCTCAACAACCAAGAAAACCCGAGGGGATTCTGGGCCTTGGCAGTGGCTTTTCACATCCTGTCAGGTCATCCAAGACAGGTTTAAGGTTCTGGGAGTGGTGTTTCCAACACTACTGGAGTTAGGGTCAATTCCCAGGTCCCTTCTGGGCCAGAGAGGGTGAGGCTCAGGTGCAGACAGGTGGCAACCGCCCCCGGCCTGGGAAGCATGGCGGGTCCTGGGCAGTCTGGGGAGGCAGGCCTCAGCAAGGTCAAAGCTGACCCGCGTACTGACTGTTCCTGGGCTCTCGGAAGCCTGGTTTCAGGTTGGCTCACCGTTGTGCGACATGCCCAGTGCCAGGCATTTCTGGAAGCGGCAGTACTGGCACTTGTTGCGGCTCTTCTTCTGGATCTTGCAGACCCGCCCGCACTTCTCGTATTCCAGCTTCATGCGGACTGTTCGACGGAAGAAGCCCTGAGGGACGGCGCACAGGTGAGGAAGAGGAAAGCCACGAGGAAGGGAGAAAGGGTAAAACCCTGCCTGCTGGGTTGTGCCAGGGGGCTTGATTACGCATCGAGATGTAACAATTCCTGAACTTTGGAAGTAATGGGGGGGGAAATATTATTGGAGGAGAGAGGGAGAAAGAAAGTAAACAACTTTAAAACTTTTGAAAATAACTGAAATAATATAACATATTTATTTTAAGTGCTTCTTTGTTAGTTTGGTGACACAAAACTGTACTGTGGCTAACTTGATTTATTCGTAAATGCAACCTGGTTCTGCATCTTTTCTAGGTAGTCGTTTAATAAAATAATATGTGAAATTTCGATGGGTGTGCAGTTAGGAGGAAGAATCCAAAAGCAAAACCAGAAAAAGAGATATAACGTTTCCTTTTTTTAATCAAAGCGCTCCCTCGGGCTTTGAGGCGCAGGAAACCCTGACCTTGGGGAGATGGCTCAAGCCCAAGACCCTCATCCTGTCCTACATGTCTTCTCGTGTCAGGTCCCCAGGGGGCGCCAGCAGCCCAAAGAGCCCAGGTGAGTGGCTGGGTCGGCACCAACGGTACCCAGCAGGGCAGGCCCAGCGAGGGAACCCCTCCTCTACAACAGGACCCAGAGCTAAGCCTGGAACGGGCCCAAGGGCCTGGCTGCCTCCCAGGCAGGAATTCCACACTGGGTATGGTCAGGACCTTGCCAGGCAGCAGGGAAAGCCTTCCTGGCAGGGCAACTCACTATGTGATCACAGCCCCGATGGGCAGCCACCCCTCCACTGCCCGTACCTTGCACCCCTCGCACGCGTGAACACCGTAGTGGAAGCCTGATGCCTTGTCCCCGCACACCCGGCACTCCATGTTGAGGCTGCCACACGAGGTCCCATCGCAGCCCATCTGCAGCTGGTCCAGCAGCGAGGGTGGAGAGCAGCTCCGGGAGAGGTCTGCAGACACACAACACAGGGAGAGGTCAGCAGACACACAACACAGGAGCGGCTTTGTGTTCTGCCAGGCCTGGGGGCCTGGGGAGGTGACCAGAGCCCACAGGGCAGCCCAGGTGGCAGGGCAGGAATCACAGTCTTGGCTCAGCCACTTAAGGGCTATGTGACCTCTGGGAGTCAACCTTTCTGAGGATCAGCCTCTACATCTAGAATGTGGGGTCAATGACAGCTTCTCTGGGTGGAGGGCGAAAGTGTCCAAAGCATTTCCCCCAGGCCCGACACCCAGCAAGTGTTCCAGAAAGGCAGCTTACTATCTGGGCTGAGTCAGACCTGCCTGGGCTGAGCTCACTGCTGGCGGGGAGAGGGCATGCGGGGGATGGTTGTGTTTTGGGAGGAGGGGAGCAAGAGGGAAGAAGCAGAGAGATTCTCTTTAGACTGTCCTTAGGAAGTGGCTCCCTGGCTTAAGAGACTCCACTGTGTGGGCCCACAGGGGATTGTGTGAAATGTGTTTTGTGGAGGCTACAGAAGCGCAGGCCTCTGCAGAGCTCAGCCCCCGCCCCAGAAATCTGATTCCTGCACGGACTCCTGAGATGCTGCAAAGGCTCTCTCAAGAAGCTCAAAGTCATTCCCACGAAACTTCTTGCTAGAGCAGAAAAAGCAGAAATCTCAGTCACTATGACCGGGCGGTGGACTGAACTTCCTCGAGTGTTTTCCTGTTAAATGAACAGACGTCTGAACCCCGTGTTGAGTGTCGGCAAGGAAAGCAGTTGGCCACAGGCGACTTCAGGGTATTTGTGCCATCAGGTGACTTAGTAAGAATGGCTGCGGGGTCTCTCCTGAATCTCTCCCCTGGACGCTCAGAAATGAGCCCTTCCCTGGGAAAGGGGGCCTGACTGGGCCCGTCTCTGCCCCCAGCCCAGTGCCCCTGTGTGACCCCACGGGCCGCCTGCCCTGCCTCTGCCAGACTGGCCTGCCAACCTGCTTTTCTCTGCTTTCTTCCTGATGACTGAGCAACCTCCTCAGGGGCAGGGGCCAAATCCCCAGACCAGAGGAGCAGTGGCTTAGAGCAGACAGCTCCACAGGGAGACCCAAGCCATGGCGGTCAGTCCAGACTTAAGGTTTTCCAGGCCTGCCTTCCACCCTCTCTACAGTATGGTCACTGCACAAGAGCCTGACTCCCCACGATGGAGCTACCCCCAGACCAAAGCGTACTTCACTCCCCGACACCTTCCTCCCAGCTCTCCCGGTGTCCCCTGGGGTCCTAGGAGTGACAGCAGGAAAGCCTCCAGCCACAACCCACCCCACCAGCAGGAAGGAGCGCGAGCACCAGACCCCCGGGCTGGGTAGGGTAGGGGTGACACAGTCCCTGCTTCCTGAAACAGCCTGGCCTGTCACACAGCCTTAGCTCTCAACTTCAGTCACTCCAATGGGTGTAACCGCGCCCGCCTCAGCCCGAGGACTGGGAGAGCGGGCGCCCTTGGCTCCTGCGCATGCGCTGCGGGGAGCCGACAGCCTGTGGGGGTGGGGGTGCGGGTGCGGGTCGGGCCGAGCCCTTCTGGTCTTCTCCGGAGCCTTTGTGTTCACTCAGCATTGGCCGCCCCGCACCAGGACATAAGGGCCTCGGGGCAGGGACTCTGTCCACCAGGGCGCTGCTGCTGGACGCGGGGCAGGCGCTCAGCGACTCTGGACTAAGTGGTCCTCAGGCTGCCTGGGTGTCCTGGCCTCAGCGCCCGGGGGGATGGAGGGGCCGCGCAGGACCCGCAGCTCCTGCCGGCGTTATAGCGGGGGCAATGGGATTCACATTACCGTCTGCTGGGAGAAAACGAGATAACATGTAAAACCGCTCTGTAGAGACCTGCGCAGATGCCGAGCAGGGAGGGTTTCCGGCACTTCCTCCCTCGATCTGTGTGGTCTGTGTGCATGTTTGGTTTCTGGCACTTCTTGTAAGCGGTGTTGTTTATGTGGTTTGCACGTCTGTCTCCTCTGCTAGACTCGGCACGTCTCTACTCACGTTCCCTTTGGATCTCAAAAGCCACCTCCTCCACTGAGTCTGGTCCACAGTGACCTATCATCTCAGTCTGTTCCCACCTCTTGGTGGTGCCTTCCTCGTCCCCCTTGTGGCCCTGGAGGCCTGGCAGGTGTCTGGTCACTTGGTTGCTGTTGGTACGGCACATGGCAATGCCACACCCTACCTTTTCATTCCACAGACATTTGATGAGCACCTGCTGTGTGCAGAGCAGGAGTCAGACCCTGCCCTCAACCAGCTGAGGTAAGAACACTAGGACACAAGGTAGCGAGTGGCAAGGCCAGCGGCGGGGCAGGCAGCGTGGTGCAGGACTGGGCGTGAAGTGGTCAGGGAAGGTGACTGCTCCCCTCTCTGGGCTCAAAGGTCAGGGCTTCGATGACCCCCAAGTTGGCTTCCGGGTGCTCAGAAGCAGCCCTCCTAGGGGGTGAGAATGGCCTCAGGAGCCACACAGCCTGAGTTCAGGTCGGGGGTCCGAGGCTCACAACCCAGCTCTGCCCTCTGGGCCTGTCTCCTCCTCTGCAAATGGAGGTGACAGGAGCATGTGTCTCAGAGTCACCGTGAGGAACAGAGGAGTTAACAGAGGAAGCTCCCAGACCTTGGAAGTGCTGTGGAAATAGCAGCTTCAGTTAGGATGAGGCTTCCTAGGATCAGAAAGCTGCAGTTCTGCAGCTCCCAAGCATGTGCCCACACAGGCAGGGGCCGTGCCTCTTCCCTCCTCTGGCTGCTTGTTCTTCTTCCCCATGGCTTCACAGAAACCCAAGGTGGGGGAGGAGGGTCCTCTGCTTATGAGGCCCGGAGAGCCCCGAACAAGACCTAGCCTCCTCTCACTTCTGGCCTGCCGCCGCCGCCCCTGCTCACCCTGGAAGAAGCCAAAGTGCCCAAGCCCCATGGACCATCGAGGCAGCCAGGGCTCTGGATTGTAGGGAGAGGCCCAGGGTGAGTGTCCCGGGGGGGCCCCAGTCAGGAAGAGTGGCAAACTGGACTGGGGGGGGAAGAGACCCAGGGCAGCGTGGGGGCCCTGGGCGTGTCCTGCCCCCCAGGTGGTGGATGGGTATAGGTAGTCCGGGAAGCCTGGGGCGGAAGGGTGATGGGACAAGGGCCCCACCCCACCCCCGCCTATTTGAGGGGAATAAGAGAACTCGAATAACTGACACACGAGGTAGAAAGAGGCAGGGGAGATGAGGGGCTGGGGCGGGTGGAGTGTATGTATCCTACAGGGGTAGGTTTTGTTGTGGGGTACATGTGTATTGGGGTATCCCATCACTTCGTGGTGAGTTTTCCAAAGATAAAGGTTCTTTTTCTTCCTTGTTGACCACCTGGCTTAAGACTTTATCCTCCAATCACCATCACATCCTACCCAAGTCATGATGGCAGAATGCTCCCCATTCAAGGGACCAGCTTCTGAAGGTCCCCCCACCCCATGACCTCTTAGCAGGAGACTGGGCTTCCGAGAGGCCCTCCCTCCCACTGGGAGCCCCTGCCTCAGGGATCCTCTGCCTCAGGGACCCCCAGGCATGCTGGATGGAAGACACCCTGGGCTCGCCCTCTGAGGGCTGTCTGCCGGCAAAGCCACTCTCCTGGGCCAGCCCAGGGCAGTCCTCTCACCTGGCCTCCTCCTCTGCTCTCAGGAGATGCCCTTGCTCACCTGATGGCCATCATCTGGGCCCTGAGCCCCACCTCTGAACTTCTGCCCCAGCCACACCCTACCTGCCTGGCCTCCCAAACCCCTCCTGAGGGCCTGCCTCTAACAGTCCTGGGAGGGAAGGGGAAAGAACCAGCGTTTATCAGGCCCCTACTAAGTGCCGAACGTGTTAGTGTCTTTATGCTCATTAGTATCATTTCAAATCATCTTGGAAGACAGTAACTGCCACCATTTAAAGGTGAGGAAACTGAGGCTCGGGAAGTTAAGGAATCTGTCCGAGATTACCTGTCCAATACATGGTGGGACTGGGATTTGACCCTAAATCTGAGTCCCGGCAAGGGCTGTGTGTTTGAAGCAATAACACCTCTTTTTTAGTGCATGCCTACTGTGTTCCAGGCCCTCTACTGGACGCTTTACACCATTAGCCTCACGTGACCCATAAAACAACCCTTCAGGCAGGTCTTCTTAACACCTGTTTCATAGGTGAGGAAACAGGCTCAGAAGGCTAAGTGACACGCTGAGAGTGGCTCTGATGGCTAATTTTTGTTTGTCTGTTTGTTTTTTTGTTGTGCTTTTTTTTTTGCGGTATGCGGGCCTCTCACTGTTGTGGCCTCTCCCGTTGTGGAGCACAGGCTCTGGACGCGCAGGCTCAGCGGCCATGGCTCACGGGCCCAGCTGCTCTGCAGCATGTAGGATCTTCCCGGACTGGGGCACGAACCCGTGTCCCCTGCATCGGCAGGCGGACTCTCAACCACTGCGCCACCGGGGAAGCCCTCTGATGGCTAATTTTATGTCACCTTGGCCAGGCCAAGTACCCATGGAATCCAGCTTTTGGTCAAACACCAGTCTACCTGTTACTGTGAAGGTATTTTTTAGGTGTGATTGAAATTTAAATCATGAGTCTCCACAATGTGAGCAGAACCCAGCCAGTCAGTTGAAGGCCTGAAGAAAATAAGACCAAGGCCTCCCCAAGGAAGAAGGAATTCTGCCTCCAGGCTGCCTCAGACTTGAGCTACATTATCAACAACCCCAGGTCTCCAGCTTGCTGGCCTGCCTGCAGAATTTCGAGTTGCCAACCCTCACAATTATATGAGCCAATTCCTTAAAATAAACCTCGCTCTCTCTCTCTACACACACACACACACACACACACACGCACACACACGCACCTCCTCTTGTTTCTGTTTCTCTAGAGAACCCTGACTAACAGTGGCAGCATGAGAATTATCACCCAGAACCATCCAACCCCTAGGGCTGAGCTCTTACCCACTGCACTCTGTGACTTTCCGTATATGTGTGTGTTCGTGTGTGTACATGTGTTCATTACTACTAATCAACAGTTCGTGATTATGAGATGCGTCACTGCCAAGGATAACACTATGCCATTATTCGAATGTTTGGACTCAGCATAAGCACTACCCCTGTCACGCAGAGAGTGAAGTATCAGTTGCACCATCTCTGATTACAAGTTCAGCAAACAGACGCTATTGACCTTATTCACGTCATTAGTGTAGTCGAGAGTTCTCCTGTATATCTAGTCTCCATCACTGGAGATAGGCTGTTGTCATAGCTGTGAGGGTGGCCCAGCGGGAACAGCCCTGTCTATTTACTTTGCTGGCAGAGCCCCAAAGGCAAACAGCTTCTGAAGTCAGGGCCAATTCTGTAGGACTCTGGGGCTGGGTTACCAAGCAGCCTCCTTACTTCTGTTGGCCTGGACTGTGGGCTCCTCAGGGCAGGCACTCAGCCTTGCCCTTCACTGGATGGCTGACCCCTGCTGGACACCCACCAAGCACTTGCTGACTGAGAGGAGGCATCACGGCCAAGAGGAAGGACACTTTATCTTCCTCAGCCCTGTGCTGAGACCCCTGACTTCTTTCTTGGGTGTGACTGGGACCTTCATCACTGAAGCAAGAGAGGAAGAGGGTGGGAGTGGGAGGTGAACGCTGGCTCAGCTGCCCCTGCCCAGCCGGGGGACCCGGCCACGCGAGCTTCCTCTTTGCTGAGCGCTAACGATGAGGCCTGTCCTGTCCGCCTCCTGGGTGGGGGGAGGGGCTTGGCAGGTGCTGAGCCTGGTACAGAGATGCACAGGGTCAGCGCAGAACCTCTGGAGGGTCAGGAGGAAAGCAAACTGTGCAGCCTTCCTGCTGTTTCAGGGCTTGAGACTGTGCCTCATCCTCATGGGTCCCTGAGGGGACTCCAGAGGCCAAAGTCATAGACTCACGGGGTGGGGCAGGGAGCCAGCACGTGCTGACCAGTGCCTGTGGTGTGTCACATGCCACCACTGACTCCTCACCCAGCCGGCCCTTGAGATGGGCAGGATGCAGCTTTTTTTTGGGGGCCGCACCACGCAGCTTGTGGAATCTTCCCCGACCAGGGATTGAACCTGGGCCACCCCAGTGAAAGCCTGGAATCCTAACCACTAGACTACCAGGGAAGTCCCAGGATGCAGCCTTAAAAGGCAAAGAGCCTGAGATTGGAGAGGTAAGGGCACTGGCAAGGACCACAGTCCACAGGGGCAGATCTGGGATTCTAGCCCTGGGTTGTGTGATCCCCAACACAAGAAGCTCTATCTTCAGGGCCCCTCACCGGCTGGCTTTTTTTTTTTTTTTTTTTTTTTTAAGAAAACAACAACAACTAATTTATTTTACCCTTTTAAAGAAAGTAATGCATTTTCTTTTTAAGTTATGAGAAGGGCTTCCCTGGTGGCGCAGTGGTTGAGAGTCTGCCTGCTGATGCAGGGGACGCGGGTTCGTGCCCCGGTCCGGGAGGATCCTGCATGCCGCCCGTGAGCCATGGCCGCTGAGCCTGTGCGTCCAGAGCCTGTGCTCCGTGGCGGGAGGGGCCACAACAGTGAGAGGCCTGCGTACCGCAAAAAAAAAAAAAAAGAGTAAGTTATGAGAATACTGCAGGCTTGGTGAGAAAAACACATAAGGGCACACAGGCAGCATCTGACAAATCCCCTCCACCCACAATCCTACTCCTCAGAGTAGCCTCACTAGCTATTTGAGTGTCCTCTTCCAGTGCCTTCTAAGATATATAAGGATTTTTTTTTTTTTTAAAGAAGATGTTGGGGGTAGGAGTTCATTAATTAATTTATTTATTTTTGCTGTGTTGGGTCTTCGTTTCTGTGCAAGGGCTTTCTCTAGTTGCGGCGAGCAGGGGCCACTCTTCATCGCAGTGCACAGGCCTCTCACTATCGCGGCCTCTCTTGTTGCGGAGCACAGACTCCAGACACGCAGGCTCAGTAGTTGTGGCTCACGGGCCCAGTTGCTCCGCGGCATGTGGGACCCTCCCAGACCAGGGCTCAAACCCGTGTCCCCTGCATTAGCAGCCAGACTCTCAACCACTGCGCCACCAGGGAAGCCCTATAAGGAATTTTAAACAATGGGATCCCCAAGTTGTCAGGAACTTACTTCCCTGTCAGTATACAGAGACCTAATGACTGCAGAGCATCCCACCATATGGCTCTACCACAGTTTATATAACCAATTCCCCACACATGGGCACTTTCTAATTTTCTGCTATTATGAGCACTGCTCTTGTAGATAAGTGTGGAAATCTCTGTGCTCGCTGAGCAAGTATTTACACTGGATACATTCCTAAAAGAGGAACTGCAGGGCCAAAGGAATGCACACTAAGTAGTAATGGCCTGCACTGCCCAGCTGCCCCTACCACCCTCGGGGACTACTGCAGGGCCACGTCCTCACTGTCTGGCTAACCCAGGCCTCGTTGCCAATCTGACAGGCTAAATGACATCTCATCTGAAGATTCCTTCTTTGACTATTGAGTAGACTGAAAAATGTTTCATGTTTTCTGGCCATTTGTATTTGTCCTACCCTGAATTACCCGCTTCTGTTTTTCTGGTGGGGGGCGTGTCTTGTAGAATTTTACATACTCTGGCTTTCACCTGATGATTAGGTTAAACAGCCCCCTCCATTTCAATTACTGAACGAGTAAGTCTTTCTACTGCCAATTCATCCATTTACTGATAAACGGAATCTATTAAACACAACATCATACACAGCACTGTGAGACTGGCTGGGTAACTTCTGCCCCAGACGTCTCCCCACGTGCCCTAAATCCCACCAGTACAGCTCCCCGAGACACCATCACCATGCCCACCTCGCCCGCTTCTGCACAAGCTACCACACTCTGGTCTGCATGCAAACAGCCTATCATTTGGGGATATGGTCCCCACAGCGTGTGTAGGAAACCCCAGGACAGGACACCACACCGCAGGTACTTCTACGTGCCTGGGCCAGCCATGGGGGCAGTGTGGGCTAGGGTAGGCAGTGAGGCCACCAACCCCAGGGCCCTCTCTTCCTCTTCCACTCTCCCTTGGTGTCCTCAGTGACAACTCTTGCTCATTCTTAGCTCCCAGTATCTCCCCTCTGCCTCCTAAGCCTCTCCACTTGTCTCAAGTTCAGGACAGTGTGTGCAGGTCCTGTGTGCAGGTCAGCCATTCATTCCTCTCTCCTGAGAAAGGTTGGGTCTGCAAAGCCATCAGCCAACCGACAGGGAGTAGGCTACCCTGGGGGATAGGGGATGCCTTCTCTCAAGGCCTGAAATCACACTGGGCCTACTCTGGTCGTTCCAGGGTGTCTGGTGGGATCAGAGGGACTGGATGGTGGCTCTCCCCTCACCCTACCCCACCGTGTGCCCTGAAGAGGAAGAACCTCTGCAAAATCCCGGGACTCTGCTTTGTAGGTTCAAAGCAGCAAGCAAGGCCCAAGGATTCAGGCCTCTCTTAGGTGCAGGCTCAAGCAGGAGCCTGTCCCACCCCAAGAGCCCCCACCCTGGCTTAACTCCTGACATCACCTGCCTCCTTCTCCCCATGCAGACACAGGGAGCCAGAACGCATCTCTGTGGGGCAGGCCTGCTCGGCTGCTCTGAATCACCACCTGTGGTCAGGATCCCCTTCAGCTGAAGCCAGCAGCAAAATCAGGCTGCCCCTCCCGGCAGCACATCCTCTACTGACGCTGAGGACCCTCTGAGGGAAGGGAGCGAGGACCAGCCGAATGTGCTGGCACTCAGGTAGAGGGAGCACGGAAGGGGCGGCGGCAGCAGCAGGGAGAGCCAGGGGCTGAGGGGGGGGTGCAGCGTCTGGGTGCCCTTGAAGGTGGACATAACATGATGATGATGATGATGAAGATGAGGACACCACAGTACAAGGTACCAGAGGAAAACGTCTACACTGCTGCTGGCAGTAGATAAAGGGGAACCAACAAGTTAGACAAGAGAAGCTAAAATCTGTCTGGCTACACAAAAGTATTAATTCCAGTCGTTCTCACTAAGTGCTTAGCATCTGCCTAATTACAATGCACCTTGATGATGTGTAATTAGTACCAGATTGAGTTGTGTGTTCTGACTGATCCTAACAATCACAGGTACAGATGATCTTTCTGGCATGTTGTTGATGCACATTTGTCCCAGATCCCTTGTGGTAAGAGAGGTGGAATAATAATGAGGACGACGTGCATTACACAGGCTAACTCATTCCATTCTCACAAAAGCCTGTCCCCTATAATCCCTGTCTGTTTTACAGGAAGAAGGGGTGCAACTTGCCCAAAATCCTGCAGTTGATGAGCAACAGAGCAGGGGTGTGACCCTGGGCTGTCTGGCTTCAGTCCTTAACCACCCCATGATGATGCTGTTAGCAGAGGGCCAGGCTCCCTGTCCCCCAAACCCCATCTGTGCCCCCTCTGCCCCATGTCCCCTGCCTGCTTCCCCTTACCTGTATAGCTGCTGGAAGGAAGTGAGTGCCCTGGTCCCCCATTGAGTTCTGGGGCTCCTTCTGCCTTTGCCACTTCCTTTTTCTCCTCCTCTTCCCGGACCTCAGGGGCTTCCTCCGGTGGCTGCTCCATGGCTGATTTCCCCTCGGCACCACGCCTGCAGGCCCGGTCATAGCTCTGGCATCTTCTGGGTCTGAACACAGATGGACCTCTACAGGGCAGTTCCTGTCAGCCTGGGCAAAGGAGAAGACAGGGAGAGGTTGGGGAGGCAGGGAAGAGGACGAGAGGGTGATGGAGTGGGGCAGGACCGAGGGCCGCCATCTGGGGGGACTGGAGGGGCGCTTCTGCCGCTCCTGCCCCAGCAGAGCAGGAGCGACTCATCCCTGCAGTGCGAACCTCTAATCCTGCCATCACAGGTCACTGCCCCTCCACCCTTTGCCCACCTGGCTCTTGTGGCAGGTTTGTGGGGTTCAGAGCAGCTTCCGTTAGCCAGATGGGGTGACACACCCCTGTGCCACCTTTCCCCGCATCCTGCTCTTTGAGCCTCCTGAACCTACAGGAGCCACATGAGAATGACTGGAGGGGCTTTTTCAAATTTTCCAGTCCTCTTGGAGGTCCTGATATGCATCAGATCTCCCAACCCCCATCCTGTCCCCACCAGCACCCAGGCCCAAGAATCATCGCTCTCCTAAGCCACCTTTCTTCAAGGGAGTGGATCCTACCCTTCCTGTGTTTGGGTGTGGGGAAAAGGCACGAGCCCCTGCCACGCTAGGCTCACAGCTGACAGCAGATCTGCAACCAGACGCTCAAGGCAGAGCTGTCAGGCAAGGGGCGATGCACTCTGTCCTGGAATCTGGGTTACTCGGTGGTGACCCCCGTGTCTACATCACCCAGGAGGGGGCAGTTCCAACCCTCAGCAAGTAAAATACTGTCCACAGATGCCGCAGTCAGAGGGGGTAAGGCTACGGGTGCTGTGGGAGGGAGTCCTCCCGGCAGGGAACACCTCTCAAGAATACGGCCTGAGGGGCTTCCCTGGTGGTGCAGTGGTTAGGAGTCCGCCTGCCGATGCAGGGGACACGGGTTCGTGCCCCGGTCCGGGAAGATCCCACATGCCACGGAGTGGCTGGGCCTGTGAGCCATGGCCGCTGAGCCTGCACGTCCGGAGCCTGTGCTCCACAATGGGAGAGGCCACAACAGTGAGAGGCCCGCGTACAGCAAAAAAAAAAGACTACGGCCTGAGCAAAGACATCGAGGCAGCACAGTGAGGAGTGGTGAGGGACCCTGTTGGCTGAGGCGTGGGGTGCTGTAGGAGAGGATTTGAAGGGAGGGCTGGGAAGGTGGGTTTCATCCAGGCGTGAGCACTTCAAATGCCCTGACGTAGGGAGTGTAACTGGACTCTGTCCTGTGGTGCTGCAGGCCTGGAAGATTAACAGCAGAAAAGACCTGCTTTAGGGAAATGCAAGCCTCTGTGGGACTTTATCTTGGATGCTCCACAGGCAGCTCAAACTCAACCTATCCAAACAGGAGCCACCATCTGGCCCTAAGCCCACCCTTCTCTTCCTCTGGTAATCTCTACTTTAGTGACCCAAATGCCCAACTACCCACCTATCAAAGCCAGAAGGTGGGAATCATTTGACACTCCAGTCCTCTCTCTTCCTCCTCTAGGCCTGCACACTTGGCTATACTGGAATCACTGGGGAGTTGTTTTTTTTTCTTTTTTGGAGGTTTGAACTTGAGTAAGACATTTATAAAAACCTAGGCAGAGGCAGTGTCCTCCCCAGCCCAGGTGCCACTAGGCACAGCACAAGAGACTACAAATGCAGCAGGGGAAGGTGGACACTCAGGGTGTGGGAGTGTAGGCACCCCCACTTCTGGCTCAGGGATTTGGGGAGTAAACAAAACCTACTTGGAGAAGAATTGGGGAAGAAAACCAGCAATTGCCTTCTGCACGGGTGGGGACAGGGAAGGAGGCAGGGACAGGGGCAGGAGCATTTCATATCACTAACCTAACTTGGGAAACTGCAAGGGACCATCTTCGACTAGCCTTAAGAGGAAGACCAGATGGATGATGGGAGAATCCACAGGAGGGAGAGGAGGAGAGGGAATGTGGCTAGGGGGCAACAACCCCTTCCTTTCTGGGCACAGGAAGGCAGCCAGGGCACCAGGTCCAGGCAGTGACCTCACAAGGACAGCACAGTTTTTGCAGCTTAGAGATCACCCACCTGCCCCCACCCAGCTACTCATTCTGCTCGCTCGCTGGTGTAGGGCCACTCTCCGGCCCCGAGGGAGTGGATGGCTCTGCGGCCTGGGGCGCTGCCTCTTCTGTGTCTCCTCCCTTGAGGCAGCACTAGCCTCTGCCCCTTTGGCCTGGGGCTCCTGGCTCTCAGGGGTGGCGGTAGCCTTCCCTTCCGGGGCAGTGCCTTCCTCGCTGCAGGCACCGATCTCCACTGGGGAGTTTTTAAAAATATGGATGCCTGGGCTCCTCCTCAGGGATTCTCATTTGATTGGTTTGGGAAGCAGCTTGGGCATCAGGATTTTTTAAAATTAATATTTATTTATTTATTTCGCTGCATCGGGACTTATTTGTGGCACATGGGATCTTTTGTTGTGGCGTGTGGGCTTCTCTCTAGTTGTGGCACGTGGGCTCTAGAGTGTGCAGGCTTAGTTGCTCCGCAGCATGTGGGATTTTAGTTCCCCGACCAGGGATCGAACCCGTGTCCCCTGCATTGGAAGGCGTATTCCTAACCACTGGACCAACAGGGACGTCCTGGGCATCAGGATTTTTATTTTTAATTCCCTTGGTGACTGTAACGTGCAGCTAAGCTTGAGAACCGCTGTGCCACAGCAAAGCAACTTCCAGCTGATGGTAAATCGTTCCCTCTTAATCATTCCTTTCCACAAGGCCTTCATTTTCCCTTGTTTGGATTGACACAATGACCTCTTAATTGGTATCCTAAAGGCAGTTTGGAAATTCAGTGCTACAGTCTAAGAGCTGGGGAGTTGGGGATCTGGAGATTTGTCGGGGGTGGGGGGGAGGGTCTTCACTGACGTGACAGGAGCAAGAAGGAAATCATTTCACCAAAGGAAAGTGACACGTCAAGGGAGGACAGAGGAAGAGGCACCAGAGCAGACAGTGAGGCAGTGGCCAGAGACAGGAGAGACTCGGGACAGCCGGATGTCTCAGAGACAAGGGAAGGGCTGTTTTTTTGGGTGGAGTGGGCGGTCAACCATCTCAAATGCTGCAGAGTTCAAGGGTGATAAACTGACACATGGCCACTGAATCTGGTGACTGTGAGGTCATCTTTGACCTTGTTATACAAATTTCAACCAAGTGGTGGGGATGGAAACCTGAGCTCTGAAGAATAAGTGGCAGCAAGTAAGCTGGGACAATGAATAGAGACTAATTTTTTAATGAATATGTCACAGAAAGGAATGTACAAGAGGATGTAGCTTGAAAAAGTAGCAAAGCCAGGAAAAATTTTTTTGGAATAGCGGAGGCTCAAGTAAGCAGTGGCTAGAGGAGAGGTCTTCAGAGAAAGACAGTCTGAAGATTCAAGGGGGAAGTTGGGGCAGGATGATTGATGGAAGAGGAATAATTCAAGGGCACAGGATGAGGAAAATACAAAGTATCACAGCAGTGTGTATGGGGGTGGTGGTGGCGGCGGTGTGCTAAAGCTCATAGGGAGTGACTTCACTCTTGTTAGTTAACTTAAGTAGGAGGAATGGTGGTCTACTGAGAGTAAAAGATGAGACTTGAAGAAAGCAAAGAGGCTGAGTAGAGGTAGTCTGGCAAACATGATAGGGAATTAGCTGAAGAGAAATAAAAAGAATTATATAGTAGGGCTATGGTAATTAAAACAGTGTGGTACTGGCACGTGAATAGATAATCATTGAAAGAGAATACACAAAGTCCATAAACAGATACAAATACATATGGGACTTAAATGTTATAAAAATGGCACTCCAAATCAAAAAGAAAAGATGGATTCTTCAATAAATAGTATTGGGACAAGTGAGTAACCATCTGGGTCCCTACCTTACATCTATACCAAGACAAGGTCCAAATAAATCAAAGGTTTTAAAGTTAAAACAAAAATACATGAATTATAAAAAGTGTTGAAAAGCTAAGTGGGAGAAGAGCTAAGGTAGATACTAAGCCCATAAAGCATAATGGGTAAAAAAAATTAATAAATTTGATTTCATAAAAATACAAACTTACTACAAGGTGAAAAAACCAGCATAAGAGAAAAAAAAAAAAAACCCAGATAATAGACTGGGAAAAGTATTTGCAACTCGTCAGACAAAGGGCTAATTGCCCTAAAATAGTTCCTACAAATTATTAAGTAAAAGACCAGCAATCCAAAAGAAAAACGGGCCCAGGATACAAAAAATATACACCGAAAAGGTATATACACTTAGTTCTTAAACATATGAAAAAACGCTCAACATCATTCATAAAAGAGAAATGCAAATTAAAACAACACTGAAATATACTTTTTACAATCAGATTAAAACAGATGCTAATACTCATGGGGCTTCCCTGGTGGCGCAGTGGTTAAGAATCTGCCTGCCAATGCAAGGGACATGGGTTCGAGCCCTGGCCCAGGAAAATCTCACAAGCCACGGAGCCACTAAGCCCGTGCGCCACAACTATTGAGCCTGAGCTCTAGAGCCCGTAAGCCACAACTACTGAAGCCTGCGTGCCACAACTACTGAAGTCTGTGCGCCTAGAGCCCGTGCTCCGCAACAAGAGAAGCCATGACAATGAGAAGCCCGCGCACTGCAAGGAATAGTAGCCCCCACTCACTGCAACTAGAGAAAGCCCACACGCAGCAACAAAGACCCAACACAGCCAAAATAGATAAATAATTTATTTTAAAAAAAACCCCAAAACAGATGCTAACACTCTGTGGCTAAGCACATTGGGAAACATCATCTCACATGTCCCCATGGAAAGGTAAATTAGCACAACCTCTAAAGAGGGTAATTTGGCTACATCTATCTAAATTACAGGACACATTCCCTTTGATCCAGAGATACCACTTCTAGGTTGTATCTTACAGCTATCCTTCCACTGAAGTACAGTGACATAAAGTATTAGCACAAGGTTACTCATTACAGTATTACTTGACCAGTATGTGTGGGGAACAAGCTAGATGTCCATTAACAGGGGACAGCCATAAACAAGAATGATGATGTTTATGGACTGATTTGGGAGTATCTCTAAGATATGTTAATAAGGGAAGAAAGCAATATGCAGAATGAAGTGAAGAGCTATACTTTGTGCAAAGAAGATACAATGAAGCTGGATTTGATTGTGCATGTGTAAGATAGCGCTGGAAGGCTACTTAAGAACTGGGAATGCTGGTTGCCTCTGGGGAGGGAACTGAGTGTCTGGGTTACTGATGGGACAGAGATTTTTCACTGTACCTGTTATTTTTATTTTATTTAAAAAATTTTTATTGGGGTATAGTTGATTTACAATGTTGTATTAGTACTGTACCTTTTAAATTCTGAACTATAGGCATGCTACCTGTTCTAAAAACAATTTAAATCGGAATAAAATAAAAAAGCAAAACTTACAAACAATAATGTGGAAGATGAGAGGGCGTGATCAGCGTTAAATTGCTCAAGTCCTTTTATTTTTCAGGAGACAACTGGAGATGTTGATAAACTTTACAGTTCAGTCAAATGTACACAGAAAAATTTCAAAGGTAACCACTAAGACACTGTAAATAGAGTGTATAATTTCCAAATTATTGCAGCAGAATGGGAAAACTTGGGAGAAGTCATGTAAAATTCTAGTTTTCGGACTGAGAAAGTCTCACAGACAGAGACATTACAACCAAATGCAACGTAGGGTGGTGGACTGGATCCTGGAACAGAAAGAGGACAGTGGTGGAAAACTGGGAAGTTCCAAGTAAAATCTGCTTAGTTTAGTTAATAGCATTGTACCAGCATTATTTCTTAGTTTTGGTAAGTTTGGTAATCTTTACAATATTTCTGTAACCCTAGACTTTTTCAAAATAGAGTTTTTTTAAAAAGCTTAAAAAAATCTGGCTTTCTGGCTTCTTTTTTGGGGGGAGTGGGGGGACCGCACTGCACAGCTTGTGGGATCTTAGTTCCCCGACCAGGGACTGAACCCACACCCTCCACAGTGAAAGTGTGGAGTCCTAACCACTGGACGCCAAGGGACTTCCCTGGCTTCTCTTGTATTAGGGCAAAACTGGCCTGCATGCCCCTGGCCCCCACTGCTCCCCCCCGCCACCCAGGGGCTAGGCAGTGGCGGTCCCTTTACCTGGAATCGCGCTCTCCACTGGCAGTGTCTTCACTGCTTCCAGCTGTCACTCCTAGGCTGCTTTACTCATTCACGATGCATGAACTGTCCCCATTTGCAGGGATGTGAGTCTGGTTAGCATAAATTGGTTCCTCAAGGATCAATCCCTGATCATCCCTGAGCATTAAACCTGGGAATCACCAGACCCAGAGCAAGGGAAATGCTCAGAGGTGCAGTTCCTGCCACATGGTTCTGACGAGGAACGAGAAGCCACCACCTGGGGCAGTCACTTCCAGCTGCTACCCAATTCCAATTCCCCTTCTTTCTCACTGAGTCCCCATTTTCTCTGGATCAGCCACGTGCCTAGCTACACACTCAATTTCCCAAACTCTCTGGAAGCTACAGTGTTCATGTGATGATTCTGACCAACAATATGTAAACAGAAATCTAGGGATTTCCCTGGTGGTCCAGTGGTTAAGACTTCGCCTTCCAATGCAGGGGGTGCAGGTCTGATCCCTGGTCGGGGCGCTAAGATGCCTTGCGGCCAAAAAAACCCCCCTAAAACATAAAACAGAAGCAGTATTGCAACAAATTCAATAAAGACTTAAAAAAAAAGAAATTTACTAGAAGGTCTTCTGGAAACAGAGGTCAAGAGGGTGGGGCAGAAAGGAGGAAGGAGCCGGGTCACCGCAGCATCACGGAGCTGCTGAACTAACCGTAGAATGCCTGTCTACAGACTACTTATTAGGTGGGAAAAAAAAATTTTTTTTTTTAATTTATTTATTTGGCTGTGCCGGGTCTTAGTTGTGGCATGCAGGATCTTTAGTTGCAGCATGGATGTGGGATCTAGTTCCCTGACCAAGGATTGAACCTGGAATCCCTGCATTGGGAGCACAGAGTCTTAACCACTGGACCATCAGGGGAGTCCCTAGGTGGAAAAACTAAATGCCTATTTCACAAGGCGCTGTTTGCCAGATTTCGGTTTCGTGCAGTTGAACACAATCCTAACTGAAATAGCAGCAGGATAAAAGAGGAGAGTGGGGCTGGGGGGAGGGGGTTGGTGACAGCACTGTAAAGGACCTTGGTGATCACCAAGAGCAGCGTGTGACCGTCGTGGCTCGTATAAAATGCTCTACAAAAATTGGCGATTATCTAAATAACAAGGACCACAGACGCTGATTCCTCATGCTCCACAGGATTGAAAAGCCTGGAAGTGGAGGAGGCAGGGGCAGGTGAGTGGTGAGAGACCCTCAACCAGGCCTGTGGCTGAAGGGGCTACAGGAGGCTTCTGAGGAGCAGCATCAAGAGGATGGGCAGCACGGTGACAGAGGGGGCAGATGATGGGACACCCAGGAGCCAGAAGCACAGTGGTGGCACTGACCACAGGAGTAAGCGGATGAGGCTGATTAGAACAAACTGTTTGGGGATCCGTGTAGCCTGGGTGTCAGTGGACACGGGGAAATCACACAGGCTGTGGTGATGAGAGCCAGGGAGAGAGGGGTGTGAGGACTGCAGGCACACCAGGCAGGTGGAAACAGAGGAGGAAAAACAACACTTCCCTGTCCAGATACTCAACAAAATATTTTCTCACACGTTCCCTCATATCCTCTGACGCTCTGAGTGACCCTGGGAGACGGGACAGAGGTCACTGTTGGGACTGAATCCTGGAGGGAGGGGCAGGAGCTGACTGAGTTCCCACTGCATGGCAGGCTCGGCCCAATCCTCACAAGTCCCCACAAGGCCAGCCCCGTGGGCTCCCCTGGGCAGATGAGGAAAGTGACAAAAAGCCCAGGCCCACCTGGCCTGACAGGCGTCTCTCAGAGAGCACGTGAGAGGATGCAGCAGAGGACCACAGGGTGCAAACACCGCGGGGCCCGAGCCCAGCCCGGCCTCTGAGGAGCTGTGTGCACGGGGCCACCTTACACACCTGACGCTCCTGAGCCTCAGCTTCCCTTCCACATATCAGCTGGTAGAACGTTCTTTCACCACGACCAGAGGAACTCTTCTCAGTTTCTGGGGTGCAAGTGGTGGCCTCCTGAAATCAGATGTGATTCTGGGCCCTGGCTAGAGCTTTGGATTTGGGGCCAGGGTCTCTGGATTCCAGGTGGATGTTCCTTCCCAGCCCGGAGCTGTCCCTTCTGTTTGTGACCTCTTAAGGACAGCAGCTGCAGGGGGAGGGAAGCTGCAGTCTGGTTGCTCTAAAACCCACACACATCCCTTGGGCTGTTGCTTATTTAGATGCAACCCCATGCTGGGGCCCATCCCTGCAGTTTGCCAGAAGCCATCCATTTTCACACAGCCCTGGGTGCTCCATCTACAGCTGAGGTCTGCCCATCTCCCCAGCGCCTGCCCCCACCGCTGGTCTCAGCTTGCCCAGCCAGGAGCCGCTTTATTCGCTAGGCCCTCCCCCACCTCACCGGGCCGGCCCACAGGCTGGGTTTTCACAGGTAGCTGCCACCACGGCCTCCACTCTCCCTGCAGTGCACCCTGTTCCCTTCTTCCTACCTTCAGTCCTGGCACTAAAAATAGCACCTGGCATTAGGTTTAACCTTTATGTGGCTGAGAAACCTTGGTTTTTGCTACTGCCACCCCCCAGCACCGTGCCAGTGCCAGAAACCCTCTGACTGTGTCACAGCTTTGCCCCACTTAAGAGGCTGGTGCTGTCCTCAGGACAAGGGTCCTGCAGCCAGGATGAGAGGGGTGCTGCTCTGCGGCCCTTGCACAGAAAACGGAGTCGCTACCAAAAGAAATTCTTACAAAAACAAATACCTGGGCTACTCTGATTCTGGCATTCACATCACACACATGTGTTGTGTGTATACACGCTCACAAAAGCCTGCCAGACAAGCATCCCACCCTCTTGCCCCTTCTAGGAGCTAAAGTTGGGCAAGGGGCACGACTCTATCCATTTCCCACTGGGCAGGTAGATTTCATGGGCAGAGGTAGTTAGGAGTTTAACCGAAATGACCCAGAGCTCCAGAGAGGCCTGGTCTGGGGCTTGAGCAACCAAGCCACCTGGGGCCCTAATCCTTCCACCAAGTCTAGTCATCCTCGGGAAACAGAGCTTCCCTGACACCCAGCAGCAGGCTGTATGCTCTGAGTGGGGTTACTCTGTGTCAGGCCCCATTCAGCTGTGATGCATCCTGTCAGGCCTCTCCCTGCACCAGAGCCTAAGGTGGGTCACAGCTCCGAGCCTCAGGTCCACCACCTCCATCACAATGGTACCAGCTTCCAATTCTCCAAGGGTTTATAATACACCAAGCTGTGTGTATACTGACACATCTAATCCTCACAAGAGCCCTAAGAGTCGGGTGCTATTACTATCTCCATTTAACTGATGAGGAAACTGTGGCACAGAGAGGGAAAGTAATTGACTCAAGGTCACACAGTAACTGGAGGAGCAGGATTTGAGTCCAGGTAGGTTGGCTCAAGTCTTAATCACTATGCTGTGCCTTGCATGTGGTGCTGGGTAAGACTGGACCAGAAGCTGGTAAGTCCTTGCCCTGTTGGATCTGGAAGCTGCTCTTAGCCTCAGTCTGGAGCCATCATCCCTGAATCCTTTGTCTAGATGCCAAGAACTGCTTCTGTCAAGAACACCCTGGTTAAAGCCCTTCTGAATACTCCCTGCCAGAAAATAACTGCTGTGTGCTGAAGACAGCCATAGGCTCTGGTCCCCGGCTCCCTCCCCAGCTCACCCCACTCGCCTTGTGTGCAGCATCACTCTCTGAGCACAGAGGCTCGCACCAGCCTCAGCCTGGAATGCCATCCCCACCACTAGCTAAGGCCTACTTTCCTTCCAGACCTGCCTGCACCTCCTCCTTTAGGAAGCTCCCCTTGACTAGTCCTATTCTGTTCCTTCCTACTGCAACCCTGACTCAGGCTCTCCAGATCTGCTGTTACCACATCAAACTGCAACGTCTGTTAGCTGGTCTGTTCTCACCATGTTACCAGTTTCCCACACAATGCCCTCTATCTATCTTGCAGAGGTAGGTCCCTGGCACCTCGCACAGTGCCAGGCATTTAATGGGTGCTCAACGTACACTCTCTGAATGAACAAACAGACTAAACACATTAACCTCAGCCACACTGTGTCCAGTTGTAACAGTTGCCCCTATATGAGTTTTCACCTATTACTGTATTACTGCCCTTGAGATGCAGCGAGTACCCCACAGAAGTTCATTCCACAGGCTTGTGTGTCAGGCCTGGGTTCAAACCCCGGCTCTGCCCCCCGTCTCTGTGACTTGGGGGAGACGCTAACCCTTCCGTTTCTCAGCCCTAAAGCTGGCCTACTACCACCTAACCTGAGCGGCTGTCATGCGGATGAGATAACCACACGCAAATGCTTAACAGGGCTGGGTGTAAACACCTAACAAATGGGGCTGTGGCTACTGCTACTGTCATCACTCCTGGCTTGCCTTAGGGGATGACATGGAGCAAGTGATATTCCAGGTCTATTCCAGGGACCTAAACCCAGAATTTCCCAATTCCCTGCCTTACGATCAACGGTGAGAAGGGAGAGCTGACAGGGCGCCCTGCTCTGGGTTTGCGTTTCTTTCAGAGAGATGGGCCCGGACCCTTCTCCACCTCTGCGCCTTCCCCCGCCCCTTGGGACGACCTAGTAGCTGCATTTCCTCCTTCCCTCACTGCAGGGGGATGAGGAGCAGCAGCCTCTGGCTACAGGGCCGAAGAGTGTTTAGGATCAGAGAGGCCATGGGAGTGGGGCCTGGCCAACTCACTCCCAAGCTTCCCTATCAGTCATTAATCCAGTACTGACCCAGTGCCCTGGGTTTCCAGACCAGCAGCTCCACGGTGCTCTCTGCCCCCATTTGTCAATCTCGGTCACCCTACTCCTCTCAGGGCACGTGAGAGGCCTGTGTGGCCTTGGAATGGATTCACCCCCGCAGATGCCCTGAGGCCAACACCCCAGGAATAGCCTGGGAGCTGGTTTTGTGCAGACAGTATGGGAAGCAGAGGAAAGTCTGCCAGGCCCTCCCCCCCGCCACCCATTCTAGAATTCTTCCAATTCCACCAAGAGCCAGCCTGTCAGCCCTGTGGAGTGGAGCTAAGCTACAATAAAAGGAGAAGCCGGCCTCCTTTTATTGTACCTCCTCAGGGAGCTACTGAGAACGTGCCCAGAGAAGAGATCATAGTGGGCAGGAGGGCTCCTCAGCTGGGACCAGCGAGGGGCCTGACGGGCGGCCAGCTTCCGGCCACTGACCCCCACGCAGGTCAATGCGCCGAGCTGCCACGGACTGTCAGCAGCGGAGGACTGAGGAGATACTAAAAGTCTTGTCTTCACAGACAACAGAACCACAGCGATGTCAAAACATGCACATTATGCACAGGAACAAAACCGGAAAGACATGACCCAAACTGTTAATGGTGCTTCCCTCTGAGGGGTGATTCTTATTTTCTTACCTATATTTTTCCGTGTTCTTCAAATTCTTTACAGTGAGCATGGGATGCTTTCATGATGGGGGGGGAAGAGAGGGAGGTATGTTTAAAAGTGTTTTGAAGAAAGAAAACTGAATAATACACTGAAAGATACTGAGGAGGTAAAAGAAGGGCCTGCCCAGAAGCAAGCCGGGCCTCTCCGTGGCAGCCTGAGAGCTGAGGACCCTCCCTGCTCAGAGAAGGCTTTGGAGGTAAGGGCAGGGGTGCCAAGAGGCAGAGGGCCGCAGCCGGGGACCTTTCCAGAACCTTCTCACCCGAGGACCTCAGGAGCTACAGCTGCTGATGCCGCCAGTGCGCTCCGCTCTTCCTCTGGTGCCGGCTGCTGCCAGCTGTTTTCATTCACTCAGTTAACACACATTTGTTAAGCACTCACCATCATGTGCCCAACACAAACACCTAACTGTGAACGATGACCAGGGCGCTGAAAGGCCAACCAACACCGCCACATGAGCCTAGTGTGGCTGGTCGCTGGTCGGGGAGGGGGTCCCGAGGACGTGGTCCCTGACTAAGAGGCAGGCAGGTGGGGGGACAGAGACCCCAAGAAGGGAGGAGGATGGCACAGAACCTCTAAGGGGTAGAAAGAAGGGATGCGCGGATGGCGTGCTGAGAGCACGGGGCGGCCGGTCTGGCTGAGGCTGGAGATCACCTGGGGCCTTGAAGGGCAAGTGAAGGATGTGGCTGTTTATCCGAAGGGCAGCGGAGAGCCTAGGAGGACTATGAAGAGGATGGGCAGGGCGAGAGCAGCATTTGGAAACGAACTGGAGATGATTTCAGCTAGATTCCGAGAGGCCAGGGTGACAGCAAACCCAGCTGGGGTGTTGGCGGGAGCGAGAAGGCCACCTCCCAGGGCCCTGGAGGGCTGGGTCCAGGAAGCAGCCTCCCGTTCCATTCCCGGGAGGATCCGGGCTAAGCAGCCAAGGCATGGGGCCCTTACACAGATTTGAGTGCATCTCCTGTCACCTCACTGGCGTCCTGAGGAGAGGGTCAGGGCAGGATTAGATACTCCAAGATCCCTTCCTGCTCTGACTGGCCTGGGCTCCAGCCTCCCAGCACTGTTCTGGTCTTAGGGATTCCTGGCTGCGATACACACACATCTGGGGAGCAAATGTGGCACCTGGCACTGCTTGGCAGGAGGCCAACTAACACAAACAGCCCCCACATTCCTGGGCCCGACAACTCCATCCAAGCCCCCCAAACTTCCGACACCCAGCTCTCACCGCCAGCACACCAGCCTGTGCCTCAGTGGCCCTGCTGTGTGTGTGGGGTTGTGGTTATGGGGCGTGCACTGGACACCGCTACTCATACCCCCCCCCTTTTTTTTTACATCTTTATTGGTAATTGCTTTACAACGGTGTGTTAGTTTCTGCTTTATAACAAAGTGAATCAGTTATACATATACATATGTCCCTATATCTCTTCCCTCTTGTGTCTCCCTCCCTCCCACCCTCCCTATCAGACTTGGACATGGGCCAGCCCTTTAAAGT
The DNA here is from genome assembly GCF_025265405.1 of Mesoplodon densirostris. Classification (NCBI taxonomy): domain Eukaryota; kingdom Metazoa; phylum Chordata; class Mammalia; order Artiodactyla; family Ziphiidae; genus Mesoplodon; species Mesoplodon densirostris. The sequence continues at coordinate 39,109,538 of NC_082670.1, forward strand.
TCACAAGGCGCCTTCATGTACGTGACCTCACTTAGTGTGTTGAGCACCTACACTGGACTATTTCATCCTAACGCTCCGGTGAGCCTGAGGGAAGCTCTAACTCCTGCTGCCATATGAACAAACTGGGGGAGGGGACAGAGGCTGGTGGCAGGTGAGAGGCAGCGCACCGAGGGGTGGCCAGGCCTAGTGAGGGGGAACAGAACTCGGATCGGCCCAACTCTAATTGGAGGGGAGGAAGGCAGAAATGGGGGTCAGCAGGGCAGAGTGACTTCTGAACCTCCCTGAGGGGAGAGGAGACACAGAAGAGCCCTATAGCTAAGTTCTGTCCAGGAGAAAATGTGACTCCCCAATTTAAGCTTCACCTAAAAGTGATCATGTCCTTTGACCTTGTAATTCCTCTCACAGGAAACTGTTCCAGGCTGTTCAATGCAATGTCATTTACAATAATGAAACCAATTTTTATAACAAAAAATATTTTTAATAATGAAAAAAACCCCAGAAATGACTCAATGCCCAATAATAAAGGAATGGATAATAAATTAGGGCACCCCCAGAAAATGGAGTATTATCCAGCCATTAAAATCATGTTTCCATAGAATATTTAATAACTTGTTAAGTGAAAAATAGCAGAATACAAAACTACAGAGACAGCATGGTTCCCATAAAAATGACTAGAGAGGGACTTCCCCAGTGGCGCAGTGGTTAAGAATCGCCTGCCAATGCAGGGGACATGTGTTCTAGCCCTCCCTGGTCTGGGAAGATCCCATGCGCCACGGAGCAACTAAGCCCGTGCGCCACAACTACTGAGCCTGTGCTCTAGAGCCCGCGAGCCACAACTACTGAGTCCACGTGCCACAACCACTGAAGCCCGCATGCCTAGAGCCCATACTCTGCAACAAGAGAAGCCACCACAGTAAGAAGCCCGCGCACCGCAATGAAGAGCAGCCCCTGCTCGCTGCAACTAGAGAAAAGTCCATGCATAGCAACGAAGACCCAACGCAGCCAAAAAAAAAAAAAAAGGCTAGAGAAAGAATGAAGTTTCCTTGTACGAATAGGGTGGTAGGTGATTTATTATTTTTATGTTGCTCTACTTTTTTTTTTTTTATGTTGCTCTACTTTTAAAACTTTCTGTACTGAACATGTATTATAGTCATGTTACTTGACTCACCAAAGCATGGGATACATTGCTGGATCCTTTCTCCTTTACGTCTTTTCTTCACTTGGCTCCCAGGTTTTCCTCTGACCTCAATGGCTGCTCCTTATCAATCTCTTTTGCTGGTGCCAGTCAGCAATTTTCTTCCCAATCTCTAAAGGTCTCTTTCATTCTCCATCTACGTTCCCTCCCTGCATGATCCTATGCTGGCTCATGGCTCTCAACACCTTCAATATGCTCATGACGCCCCTATTTATTTCTCCATTCCCAGCTTCTCTGAGATCTCCACATGGATGCCCACTGACATCACAAGCTAACACATCCAAAACCAAGCCCTTGACATTTCCCCTAAAGTCTTTCTCATCTCAGTAAGTGGCAACTCCAACCTTCTAGATGATCAGGCCAAAATGTAAGAGTCAGCAAATCTGGTTGCCTCTGCTTGTAATATATACCCAGGATCTAATCACCTCCACTGCTAGGATCCTGGTCCAAGTCAACATCATCTCTTGCCTGGATTATCACAACAGCCTCCTAACTGGCTTCTCTGCTTCTGGCTTCACCCCACTACTCTCCACACAACACTCAGACCGATCCCTTTAAGTCAGATTCTGTTCCTCCTCTGATTACATCCCTCCAGGCGCTTCCTGCCCATCTTTACACTGGCTTGGAGGCCTTCCAGAACTGGTGCCCCTGCCTGCTACCTTCCTCCCAGGATACTAGGCACCCGGCACACAGCCTCCTTTCTGGTCCTGAACGCAACAGGCATAGCCTGCCTCAGGGCCTTTGCAGCTGTACCCGCCAGCTGAAAATGTTCTTTCACCATGGCTTGCTGCCTCACCTCTCAGGGCTTTGCTCAAATGTGACAGTCAACCTGACCACCTGATTTAAAATCACCCCAGCCCACCCTTGGGTACTTCTATTTCTCTTCCCTGCTTCAATTTTCTCTGTAGCTCTTACCACCATCTGGAGAGAGAGAGAGAGAGAAAGAGAGAGAGAATGCGCATGCACATATACACAAATATTTATATACATACATACACACACACATATATGTATGTATGTACCTATACATATGTGTGTGTACTTTTTTACTCATTTGTTAACTGCTTGTCTCTCCCCAAAAGAATATAACTCTACGGGCCAGAGATTTTCATCTGTTACAATCACATTGATCCTCAAATCTTAGAGAGGAGTGACTGGCAGGCAGTAATTGTCCAACAAATCTTGCTGAATAAATGGATAACTTCTTACAGCTGGAAAAAAGCTTTTCGTTCCCAGCCCAGCCTGAAGTAGCCCTGTGGATATCATTTGTCCTCAGGCTTCAGTTTTCACGGGGTATTGGGTATTGAGCCTGCTCTCCAGACCATTCCAGTCAAAAGAGGAGCTTATGAGGATTACGATCAATTGGTAGAAATGGGTGGAGGGGAAAACACACAGTCCAGAAGCAGCTGGCTGACGGGGCCTCCCTGTGGTCTGGGTAGCTCTTTTGCTAATCTGCCAGGTGACCTTGGGGGAGATGGTTCATTCTTCTTGGCTCCACTGTCCCCATTAGGAAGGAGTGTTGGGCGTGTCAACACACTTTGACTCTAAAATCCTCGCACAGGGTAGACCTAGAGAGCACAACCCAATGGAAGGAGGCCCAGGCCATTCACAGGCCTCAGCTCCTCTCAGGGCAGGGATACGGAGGTAGTTAACAAATCCTCAGGAGCCTTTAAAGTGTTTACACTCCAGTCCAGGAGGAAGATAAAACCAGTACCTGCAACCACCTTGGGGAAGGCTGCACACAAACAGGGGAAGGGGAGGAGGGTGGCTGAGTCCTTGGGGAGGAAATGGTCTCTTGCTGGAGGCCTCAGGGAAGGGTCAAGGCCAAGGAGAGCTGGGTTATCCAGAAAGGATCTTAATAGTAAAATATGCTCATTAGAGAAAACACTGAAGGGTTCAGAGAAGAAAATAAAGTCAAGGAATGGGCAGATGACTTTTGTTTACACAGGCTGAGGGGTAGGGTGTTCTAGGTAGGGGGAATGCAGGCTCCTAGGCCCAGGAGATGGGGGTGGAGAGAGACGCAGCAGAGCTGGGTGGCGGGGACCAGAAAAGGCTGGGAAAGCCAGGATGCAGTGCAGGCCAGGAGTTGGCCTGCCTTCAAGGTGGGAGCTCTCAACCACTCCAGGGTCCTGCTTCTCACTTCCATTCCTGAAGCCCTCTAATGCTACAGTCTCCCGTATCCTGGTGAGTGGGCCCTCCGTCAAACTAATTTCCATTCCTGGTCCTGTCCTGTCTGACCTCTGGTCACCAAGTCTCAGCCTGCACCTTCCTCCTCCCCAAAGCCATCTTCTCCAGACGAAGCAAAGCCTCTTCTTACTGCAGCTGTGTCACTGGAAGGTTTCTCGACCCCTCCTCCTCCTTGGTTTATCATGCAGCTCCTGAAACCCCCAATAATCAAGGTGATGACACCTTTGGATAAGGCAATTCAACAAATGATAGCAACTGCCCAGGTCCTGCTGAAATCCAGACCCTAGCATGACTCTTCTCTATCTGGAGGTGAGAAGGTAGTGGGACACAGTGGAGAGAGCACTGGTGCTGGACTACATGACAAGTATACTCCCAGCTCTGTCTTTACTATGCTGTGTACCTCTGGGCAACCTTCTAACCTCTCTGTGGCTCAGTTATCCCATCTGTAAGATGGAACTAATATCCACATGCCTTCCAAATGGAAGCAGCCAAACTCAGAGGAGACATTAAATATGAAAAACATTTGTATTATACAAGTTATATGCCAAAATGTTAATGATAGTTATCCCTTACGGGTAATTTTGATTTCTTCTCTTATTGCTTATCTGGTTTTTCTATAATGAACATGTGCTGTGTTTAGTAAGCAAAATAAAACAAAAAAAAGTTTTAAAAGCATGATACAAACATGAGATATCGTTTTTTTTTTTTTTTTTGCGGTATGCGGGCCTCTCACCGCTGTGGCCTCTCCCGTTGCGGAGCACAGGCTCCGGACGCACAGGCTCAGTGGCCATGGCTCACGGGCCCAGCTGCTCCGCGGCATGTAGGATCTTCCCGGACCGGGGCACGAACCCATGTCCCCTGCATCGGCAGGCGGACTCTCAACCACTGCGCCACCAGGGAAGCCCGAGATATCGTTATTTTAGAGAGTACCAAGATGAAGCAGGAAAGCTGAGGAAGTCTACCTCAAGGCACAACATTCTGGCACGTGCATGTCATGGGATCCTCTGCCGACCCTGCAGGTGGCACAGATGTGGTGCCACAGCAGGATGGCCGGAATACACAGCTGGGAGGAAACAGCGAGTAGTCGAACTGCATGTCTGCCTCACGCCCATTTTACGGGACTGCAACACAGCGCTGACAGACGCCTGCCCAACAACATAAACAACCGTGGAGGGTTTAGAATGGGAAGGAGGGAAGGAGGAGTGTGATGGTGGGGAGATCGATAGTCTTTACACGATTGCAGTTGCTTTTAAAACAAGCATCAATGTCTTCTGTAATGAAGCTGAGTAGAAAAGCCAGGAGTCTCCTTCAAAAACGCCTTGCTTTCTCCCTAACACAAGCTCTGGGCCTCGCTTGAGAGAAATCAGCTCAGGAACTAAGGGTGAGTACTGACAGCAGGAAGCGAGGCGAAGCAAAGCGAAGCTCACCCGGTGGTGGATTCAAAGGCATTTTCAGTACTTGCTTTCTGTTCTCCCTTTCCGTTTCGAGTGCACACCTGTCTGCTTGCTTTCTAAAGTCCCAGATAAGGGCCTAGTTAACAAATATTTGGAAAGCAAGAAGTCTCCCAAAGAGGAAAGGGAGAACCAGAGGTGAGGGGGTGAAAGGCCAAAAAACAAGAGTTATCAAATCTCAGGGAGCCCAGAACAGACTTTTTAAACATTGAAGCACCTTGGAGAGTCAGAAGGTTGGCCCATGCCCTCACCTTCCAATTCTCATAATATTCTGACATCAGCTTCTGGATTTTACACCTGCATGACAGCTTGCAAGAGCTCTGCGGGAGAAAACTGGTCAAAAACCTGCAATCTCACTCCTTAGGACTCAGGAGCCAGGAGGAGGGGTGTGTGGGACGAGATGGAGAAACGCCAAGATTGAATGATTTAGTAATGACAATTGGGGAATTCATTCAGGGAGCGGAAGGCCTCACACGTTCGGTCATGTCAGGTTCCTAGTAAGGGTTCCAGCCTCACCCGGCAGGAGGATAGAAGGGGCTCCCTCAAAAGAATCATGTAAAGCACCGCTGCTGTTCCTTGAGCGCTACAACCAGCGGAGGTGGGGGATCTCTCCCTCCAGGCTTCGCTCTCCAGGGCCCCCTCGGCCCCTGCCTGCCCGGCTGCCGGAGCCCTGGAGGTCCCTCCAAAAGGCAGGGCCCAAGGAGGCCATGGACCAGGGGCAGAAGAACTTCCCAGAACTCCCCGCAGGGCCCACACAGCACAGCCTGCTCTTTGTTGGGCTGCTTTGGCCCAGGTCCTGAATTCGGTCTCTTCCCTCTGGAGGCCTGTGGGGATGAACAATGTAGGGAGAAGCAGCTGGAACTCAGGGAGGCTGACTCTACTGGACTCTCAGCTCTAACAGCAACAGGAAAACATGGCCTTGACAAACCGTGTCTGGATTCAGCTGGAGCCACTGTTTTCCTGAAAACAACTGCTCTGGGGAAGGACACCATGAAAGTGTGAGGACAGACGCTACTCACCGAGCACGCAGGTGCTAGTTGCCTGGGGAGAGGCGCTCACCGGGAAGGTGACAGGCCGGGGGGGCCAGCAAGGGCCGTCCTGGGGAACTCTGGAGCTGCTGCCCGGCCCTTCTCCCTGACTGCCTGCTCCAGAACCTCCGCCCCAATCCTGAGGCTACCAGAGTAAGTACGTGGTGTCTCCCCACCCACAGTGAGCTGCTTGGCAAGGCTCTGCGCACCTTTCCCCCATCAGTACTTCCTGTCCCCCACCCCAGCCCCCAGGCACCCAGGCAGGCTGAGGCACTGCCTTCCCCCATCCCTCCGGACCGTCCTGGGGATTCACGGGCCAATGTGGGGATCCTGGGCAGCAACCCGAACATGGGCCAAGGCCAGTGACCTGAGGCCTGCACCTCCCTCCCTGGACAGGCAGGACCGGACCGGCACCAGCAGCTCACCTCTGTCACACCCGTGCGAAAGCCTTTATTCCAAGGGTGGCGGAGAAGTGCCCAACAGCCCGCTGACCTTCCTACGGAGCCGCCTGCCACGTGCGGAGAGGAGCCCAGGTGGGACAGACACCCCCTCTTCCCTCTCTCCCCACATCCTCCAGGTGCTGGTGTTCTTTTGCTTCTGAGCACTAGTGCCTGGTGCCACCCTAACAGTGACCAGCCACCCCAGACAAGGCGGACTGGGTTGAGGGCAAGGGCGGGGCTTTGGCCCAGCTAGAGCTGAGTCTGAACCCCAGCTCTGCCACTCACTAGCTGAGTGGCCTTGGGCAAATTGCTTCATTTCTCTGAGTGACGATTTGTTTATATGTACAATTGCCCAGCCCAGAGAGATGACATAACTTGTCTACATTCATGGGGAGAGATGGCTGTAGAGCTGGGTTCCCAGTGCCAGTTTCCGGGCTCTCAGGGGTTTTCTGACTACACCAAGATGTTTCTCAATAGCAGGTGCAACTGACAGAGAAATTGTCTGTTTTCCAACATGGCTGTCAGTTACTCCCAAAAGTCAGTGAAAAGTTCCTTCCAAAGTTCTCTGCCTTAAAACAAAAGTAGCCTTCACAGACACCAACCTACCAGGTGACTAAAGTCAGCATCACCTTTACAGGGGCAACTGGCATCATCATGCCTCCTTATGTGAAGTAACAGGAAGCACGCATCACCTCTGCGGGCTCCCATAAGAAACGTTAACCGAAACCCGATCACAAGGAAACCAGAGAACAAATATGGAATGTGGATGATCTAGGACATAAGGTTAAGCAAACGCAACACTGTTAGCGATTGGTGAACCTCAGTAAAGGAAATACGAAAGTTCATTGCACTATTCTGTCAACTTTTCTGTAGCTGTGACCTTTTTTAAAATAAAAAAGAGAGGAAAAAGGCTATTCTGCTTTCAGCTCATCGCATGGCTCTGAGCCAACGAAGACTCAGTTGTGTCATGTTCAATTCTCTCCCCAGTAAGTGTCCGGAATATAAAAATCCAAGCTTCTCAGCATGTCATTCAAGGCTTAGCACCTCAGAGTTTTCCAAGCTCATCTTCCACAAACCTCTACAACCTGAATCATCTTTGTCAGCCAAAGCTGTTTATACGCTGCTTCCAGCCACTGGTTGGAAACCCATCTGTTCAGCCAGCAACTTTCAAGGAGCACCCTCCACGGACCAGGCACCCACCTTGGGTCAAGTGCTAAGGGGGTCCCAGAGATGCTGTGCTGTACAAGACACAGCAGCTGCCCTGGGGAGCTCAGCAGCCAGGAAACCCTATGACGCTCGGCTTTCGTCAAGTCCTGCCTTGTGACATCTCTCGATTAGTATTTCTATGCAAGACTTCCTTCCCAACATTTCTTGGGAAATTTATGTATTACTGAATCCCAAAGCCTGAGAAACATCAATTGAGTATTTGGGAAAAGGTATTATCATCCTCTCGTGAGAATTAAAGCCTAGCAATCAACCTAGGGATGTTACTGGTTCACAGGAATCCACTGCTTCAAGTCAAATCAAGAGCAAGAAACTAACATGCAGAGTTGAAGGTTAAGGCTAACATCTTTGGAAACCAAGATAGGAGTGCATAGGAAAGAAGTGACAAGAATTTAATCAAGTCCTCCTTGAAGCCACTGCCATGTTGTAAGTGTGTATTCTTGGCCCGCTCTGTTGCTAACAGTCATTCTTGCAAATATGTATTAACGTATTTATATACAAAGTATATACAAATTCTCCCAGTGGTATTCTAAGAAATAAGTTTGGAGGCAAAGTAAGTCCTTAAATTGGCAATTCTGACACGTGATTCTGTGTACTACTGTTAACGTTGTTAGGAGATCCACGAGTTAGGTTATTAAAATACTACCCAATAATGTTTACTGCCATTTTCTAGCATTTGACTATTTGCTACAGAAGAAATACAAAGAAATGATGAGTATGTGGAATTCTAGGACACAAAATCAGAGACATCTAAAATGTGAATCAGTAAAAGCAGTCTTGATTAGAAAAAGCAATAGTTAAACCAAAACTGGGGCAAGCAAACTGTTTTCATCACTAAAAAAGGAAATGAGTTTATACAAAATGTAGCATGTACCTCCATGCCCAACCTGAAGATACTTTTGGACACACCCTTAACAAGTCAACCAACATCAATGCAAAATGAAAGAAATTTTTCTACATTCGGAACACTTGTCTATATCATGAAAAATTTTTCTACATTATGACATGTCATGAAACAAAGATCAAGATTATCAGAAAGGGTAATTAATGCTTTGTGTATTATATTTTATTTTGGCCTTGCCGTGCAGCTTGTGGGATCTTAGTTCCCCGACTAGGGATCGAACCCAGGCCCACGGCAGTGAAAGCACCGAGTCTTAACCATTGGACTGCCAGGGAATTCCCATGCTTTGTGTATTTTAAAATTTCATTTTAGACCCACACAAATATAACCAACTGATTCTTAACAAAAGTGAACAGCAATTCAATAGCGAGAACTCAACGAATGGTGATGAAACAACTGAAACAACTCAAATGCAAAAATTAAAAATAGAAAAACCTTGACTTATGTTTTATACCTTTTATAAAAATTAAGCTAAAAATGGATCATCAATCTAAATATAAATTAAAAGACCATAAACTTTTAGAAGAGAACATAGGAGAAAAACTTTGTGACCCTGGGTTAAGTTCTTAGATGTAACATCAAAAGCACAATTCATATTAGAACATTTTTTGATAAACTGGACTTCATCAAAATTAAAGACTTATGCTCCTCAAAAGATACCGTTAAGAGAGTGAAAAGTTAAGCCACCTTCTGGGGTGCTGGAAATGTTTGCAGTTGGGTGATGATTTTGTGGAGTATATAAACATAAGACTAAGACTAGTCTTAAGTAACTAGCCTTAGTTACTTAAGACTAACGCAGACTACACACTCTAACTATGGGTATGTTATACCCCTGTTACAAAGCAAGCAAGAAGATAAATAAATGGCACATCCCCAGATTAAATAAATAAGTAAAATGCAATAGCAAGAAAGTGTGGAACGGGCTATGGAGAAATACAGAAACTTTAGGAGTACACTGCAGGAGGCTTATCTAAGGAAGTGATATAAGCTGAGATTTGAAAGATGAGGGGTGTTAAGGGGGTGAGATGTCCCAGGTGGGAAGAACAGCCTGTGCTGAGGCCCAGAGGCAGAGAGTGCCTGGTGTGCTAGAAAGTTTTGGATGAATAGAGTGTAGAGTTCTGAAGGCATGGGAGACGCGATTTCAGACACTCACCTTCTCTCACTGTGTTGTTTTAGAAGCCCACCAGTGAGTCTCTGCCTTTCTCTGCTCTGATTCTACCCACCCCCTTGCCTCAGAATTAAGTCCACCCTTAGAAACTAGGAAGTCAGGGCTGCCCATGTCCAGGCCCTTTATCTGTCCTTCAGAGAACTGAACGCCCCAGCGAAAAGGACAGCTCACCATTCCCAGACGGGCTCTGCGTTCTCAGCCGACTTGCCTGGCTCTCCTTGGCCTTCCCTGGGAATGCCTTTCCCAACCTGTTGGTCAGGCTGAAAGAAGTGCCATAACACCTACTCCAGAATCATCCCTGCTTCTCCCAAGTTGTAAATATTTCTTCCTCCGAAGTGGCCACCTCTTGTGTGGCCTCCATCACCCAGCTAGCTGTACCCTCACCCTCTTCAAGGGCAGTCTCTGTCTCCCTCCTTTTGGCATCTCCCCTGTGGGACAGTTGTACATAGTCAGTTCCCAAATCAATACCATAAACAAATTTTTTAATTGAATGAGGCTCTGGCTAGAGGGAAGGGGAAGGGTGCCATGGGGGATCATAGCAAAGGCTGCCTGGGAAAGTGTCAAGACTTTGGTGCTTCCAAATTCCCAACAGTTATTAACTTTCAGGATTCGGGAATGAGGAATAGAATTTCCTGGGAATTCCCAAAATTGTAAATTACTCTATAACTTTCATAACACTTTATTTATGAGTTTTTAAAGAAGAATGAGAGATCATAATAAACTGAATTATTTTTCTGTGAAAAAGTTTCAGAGGTTTTACTATAAAAGAAAATAAAAAAATATAATAGTAAATGCATGCATAATTTATTACTCGGAACAATATAATGTGACAGGATTACATACTTTATTAACATGTAAAAATTATCTCTACCTGATATAGATATTTGATAATAGAAAATGTTAACGAAGAAAAACATTAACATAAAATGAAAAAAATAAAAATCATTTAATGATTTAAGGATAGTACCACAAATCTTGAATATTGAAAAGTTATTCTTAAAGTGAAATTAAAATTTTTTATTTTTAAATTTCCAGACACTAAAATTTACCCTTTCTGGTGTGCAGTTCTGTGGGTTTTGGCAAACTCATAGTGATTAACCACTGCCATAATCCAGATAAAGAACTGTGTCATCGGGCTTCCCTAGGGGCGCAGTGGTTGAGAGTCTGCCTGCCGATGCAGGGGACACGGGTTCGTGCCCTGGTCCATGAAGATCCCACATGCTGCAGAGCGGCTGGGCCCATGAGCCATGGCCGCTGGGCCTGCGCGTCTGGAGCCTGTGCTCCACAACGGGAGAGGCCACAACAGTGAGAGGCCCGTGTACCGCAAAAAAAAAACAAAAAAGAAAAAACAAACAAAAAAGAACTGTGCCATCACCCCCTAAAGACAATGACATTCCCTTGTGCCACTCCTCTGTAGTAAATCTGCCCACATCATTTATCATTAACTCCTGGTTTGTTCTCTCTTCCTGTAGTTTTGCCTTTTCCAGGATGTCATACAAATGGAATCATAAGTATATGGCCTTTTGCCCCTTCATTCTAACCCCAGCAAGAGTCCCCCAGAACCTGAGGAAGTGGGAACAGTTGGCAGCTTAGTGGGAGTCTCTGGGATGGGAGCCACGTGTTTGAAGAGCCAAGTTCCAGGCCCATAGACAGTTAGAGACTGGTGGCAGGAGTGCAGCCTGTTCCTGGACACGCCGTGGCACTGCCAGGAGATACTGCTCCAGGAATGGGGTTGTCATTAGGAGGGATGTTTCTGACCAGGCACCTGGCATCAGCTACACTGTGCTGTTCCTGGCAGCTTGTAACAATGTGAACCTTTGCGAGTAGTAAAATCAGGAAGGGGCTTGGATAGCACAACCAAGAGTTTGGGTTTGTTTTTATGGTAGCAGGGACTTTTTGAAGAGTCCTAAGCCTGGAAGTAGATGTGACCAGATTTGTGGTCTGGCTGCAGACTGGGGAGGGGGCAAAGAATGGAAGCGGGGGCCTCTGAGAGACTTTGGAGTAATTCAGATGAGAAAGGAAGGGGGTAGGTCAGGGAGGTGTTTGGCACTTGGATGACAGTACTTGGTTCATTTGGTACTTGGATTATTTGGATCTTGGGGGGACACTGGGGGATGAGGGGACAGCTTCAAGGAGTCTAACTTCAAGAATGAGACCCCAACCCACGATCCACCCAAACATAAGGCAGGAAGGCAACAGCAGAATCCACCACACTGTCACCTGGCTGCAGGAGTTTGTTGGTTGACCCGGAAGGTCCTGTGACTCCTCAAAGTCAAGGGTGAGGCTTCAGAATGGGCAGTCCTGGAGATGAGATGGACAGACAGGCCCCTGCAGACAGGTTGCTGCAGTCTTTCTCCCTATGTCCAGCACATGGTTGTTTCTGGCCCCAGGAAGCCCTGCCTTGTGCTGCATGGAGCCAGGAAGAGAGCAGCTCCTTGGAGGTCCTTGTCCTTCTGCTTTCTCCCTCTAGTTGCTTCTCCCAACCTTGGGTTTGCATAGTTGTCCAGAGGTGGGGAAGCCAGGCCACTCCCAGGCCTAGACCCATTTGGGCCACTTGGTAGGGTGGGTGGTATTGACCAAGTACTGTCAGCCCCATGCCTCACCTGGCCAGGTCTGTGGTGTCCTTGAGGAAGCCCCTCCTTTAGGAAGCAACCAACCCGCACCCCGCCCAGTGGGGTCAGGTGAGTCGGCTGGGCTTCACTTCAGCTTCTCAGCCATAAAATGGGGCCACACCCCTGCCTGACAGGCTAGGGAAAGGGTATGACAATGAATGCTCAGGGCAAACTGTTCCGTACTATACAGAGTATAACAACCACCAGTGAGAAGTTGCCTTTGGCTCTGCAAGGCTCCCCACGACCTCCTCTTGTCCACCAATCTAAGAGGCCCCTTGCCTCCATCACACAGTGCAAGAGCACTGCCACCACCTTCTTGAAGCCCTCTCCTCCAGGCGCTCTGCCCTCTGCTGCTTGCTTTTACTTTACCCACCCCTGAAACCTCCCTTACACCCTCCCTTACCCTTCCCTGGGTTTGTCCTTGGCTGGCTTCCCTTCTCACGGCACAAACCACCCACTGGGGTTTTCGCATACTGCGACTGCATCTTCCATCTCTGTCCTGGGCTGCTCTCCTACTGACGGTCTCAACACCCCACGGAGGCCTCGTAGGGCCTCCTAATGCATCCAAAATGCAATCGGTGATCTTTGTGTCGGGCCTCAGACATCCCTGACCCTTGTGCCCAGCAGAGTGCCTGGCAGGTGGCATGTGCTCAGTTTATGTTTGCGGAGCTGATCACCACGTGCTCCTTTCCTCTCCTGCCACCTTCCACCTGCGACTCCTCCAATGCTCCTTGTGCCATCATTGGGACACCATCTCCTAGTCACACAGGCTGAAACACCGGCACCATCGGGTCCCTCCTCACCACTGACTTTTCAACCATCCACTGTCCCCTTCCCCTGACTCTGCTGCTGTCCTGGCTCAGGCCCTGCCCACCTCTCACCTGGACCTGCCTCTAGACACTCTCTTGCTCCAGTCCAACCTCCCTACTCCTGCTGGTGACATTCCTAAGCCCAGACATGATCTGTCACACCCCTGCCTACAAATCTCTGCAGCTCTCTTGTGCCCAAAGAATAAAATTCCAACTCCTTAAATGCAGCATCCAAGGCCTCCCACATTCTGGCCCCAACCTGTCAGTCCAACCACAGTGGGAAAAAGCAGCGAAAATAACTGACATATACCAAGTGCTTCCCACGTGCCTCTTAATCCTTATAATAATCAGGACTACAATTTGACAGAGGAGGAAACCAAGGACAGGAGGGTTAAGTAACTTGCCCAGGGTCACAGTCCAAACTCATAAGGAGTGTCCTGGGTCAGAACTAACAACCTTTTAATCCTTCAGCCTTCCCTGAAAGATTAAATCTTTAAGGTTGGGATATGCCTTAAAAAAAAACCTCTGCAGCAAGCTCCACGCTGCCTCCCTTACCTCCCAAAGGGCGAGGGGTGGAAGAGGACAGAGGGCAACAGGTGTTTCTGAGATTGAAATCAAAGACAGTGCGGGTTCTATAAATTATTCCTAAAATTCCCTTTTAGTTCCAAGAAGGAATATGAATGTTTAATGGTACAGAAATTTTATAGTAAACAGAAGTTGTATTTTCTTTACATACAATTAACTACAGCATCCTGGGATTCCTGATTAATCAATGTACATAAAATATTCATACCTATTTTACAGGACCTATTTTACAGGAGAAGGATTTTACTACTCTCAAAGGTTCACGTTGTTACAAGCTGCCAGGGACAGCACAGTGTAGCTGATGCCAGGTGCCTGGTCAGAAACATCCCTCCTAATGACAACCCCATTCCTGGAGCAGTATCTCCTGGCAGTGCCACGGCGTGTCCAGGAACAGGCTGCACTCCTGCCACCAGTCTCTAACTGTCTATGGGCCTGGAACTTGGCTCTTCAAACACGTGGCTCCCATCCCAGAGACTCCCACTAAGCTGCCAACTGTTCCCACTTCCTCAGGTTCTGGGGGACTCTTGCTGGGGTTAGAATGAAGGGGCAAAACCACAAAACAACAATGATGGTAACGATAAAAGGGAGAGAGCAGAGGAGAGGGCACAGGAGACCTGAACATCAGAGAAGAACACTGGTGTGATAAATTCCGGAGGCTGCTCGGGTGCCCACTGGCTGGTGGGTGAGGTGTGCTTCCTCATGCTTTCCTCCATTCTGCCCCACTTACCCTTACAAGTACTGTATTTGTTTGCTTATCTATGTCTCCCCTCTGGAATGGGGACTCCTTGACTGGTCTTAAAAACTAGCAGACGGGAGGTGCTAAATTAATGCTGAAATGGTGGCGGACCTTGTAAATTGTTTTTTTTTTTTTCTTTTTTCGCGGTATGCAGGCCTCTCACTCTTGTGGCCTCTCCCGTTGCGGAGCACAGGCTCCGGACATGCAGGCTCAGCGGCCATGGCTCACGGGCCCAGCCGCTCCGCGGCATGTGGGACCTTCCCGGACTGGGGCATGAACCCGCGTCCCCTGCATCAGCAGGCGGACTCCCAACCATTGCACCACCAGGGAAGCCCGCAAACTGTTTATACAATATCTATTCTCTTCTTCTCCCTTAGTTACAAAATCCCAATTTTATTTCAGTTGGCCATGTGTCCATCTAAAAGACTTCTCAGCCCCCCTTGCAGCTATGGGAGGCAAATGAAGGGAAGTGGGAGCTATCAGGTGGGACCTCCAGCAAAGGTCCTTCAGGGGGAGACAGTTAGCATATGTCCTTTTTATCTTCTCCCCACATCTTCCTGGAAACTTGACATGATGGCTGGAGCTCCAGCAGCCATCTTAGACCATATGCAACCCCGGGGTTGGAAGCCATGCACTAAGAATGGCAAAGCAGAGAGACCATACCTAGATTGTCTCCCCCAGATTTCTTTTAAAAACCTAACAGAGAATAAACTTCTAGTGGTTTAAGCCACTGCTATTTCTGGTTTCTGCTTACTGGCTGCCAAATGTAATTCCTAATGAATTAATGAATAACCAATTAAACTTGGTTTTCTTAAATTACTCACTGCTGACTTGCAGTTCAAAGGCCAGTCACCACCTCTAACCTCTGGTCCTTGTAATATAATGATAATTTTCATTAATTATGGACATCAGGAAGATGGAAGGACAAAAGCAATACAAGGAAGAGGTAGTACAAGGTGGAGAAGTAGAGGATGAAGATGATGAGCGATGGCAGCAGGAGAGGAAGCGGGAAAATGAGGGGCAGACAAGAGAGGGGACGTGGGGGGAAGGCAGGGTAGGAAGAGAGGGCAAAGGGTGCTGGAGGAAAGGAAAGGGGAAGATGAGGGGCAGGTGGAAACCATGGAGAGATGACGGGGCAAGAAGGGAAAGGGAATGGAGTTCAAGTGTCCTCTGGCAACAGTCACTATTCAGAGAGCGCTCACTGTGGGCTGGGCACAGTGCCATATTCTGTACCATTCTCTCTAATCCTCATCCTCCTGATGTAAGTATTATCATGCCCATTTTACAAATGAGGATGGGAATTCCCTGGTGGTCCAGTGGTTAAGAATCTGCCTTCCAATGCAGGGGATGCAGATTCGATCCCTGGTCGGGGAACTAAGATCCCACTTGCCGCAGGGCAATTAAGCCCATGCACCACAACTAAAGAGCCCACGTGCTGCAACTACAGAGCCCACACACTCTGGAGCCCACACCACAACTAGAGAAGTCCGCATGCCACAACTAGAGAGAAGCCCGTGCACCGCAAGGAAAGATCCCCTGTGCTGCAACTAAGACCCGACGCAGCCAAAAATAAATAAATAAATAAATAACAAATGAGGTGGGACTTCCCTGGTGGCACAGTGGTTAAGAATCCGCCTGCCAGGGCTTCCCTGGTGGCCCAGTGGTTGAGAGTCCGCCTGCCGATGCAGGGGACACGGGTTCGTGCCCCAGTCCAGGAGGATCCCACGTGCCGCGGAGCGGCTGGGCCAATGAGCCATGGCCGCTGAGCCTGCACGTCCGGAGTCTGTGCTCCACAACTGGAGAGGCCACCGCGGTGAGAGGCCCGCGTACCGCAAAACAAAAAACAAACAAAAAAACAAACAAACAAAAAGAATCCGCCTGCCAATGCAGGGGACATGGACTTGAGCCCTGGTCTGGGAAGATGCCACATGCCGCGGAGCAACTAAGCCTGTGCACCACAACTACTGAGCCTGTGCTCTAGAGCTCACGAGCCCCAACTACTGAGCCTGTGTGCCTACGGCCCATGCTCCACAACAAGAAAAACAACCACAATGAGAAGCCCGCGCACCGCAACGAAGAGAAGCCCTCACTCGCCGCAACTAGAGAAAGTCCACACACAGCAATGAAGACCCAATGCAGCCAAAAATAAATAAATAAATAAATTAATTAATTAAAAATTGAGGTAACTGTGGCTCTGACATATTAAATAACCTCCCCTGAGTCACAGAAAATGGAAGAGGCAGAAGACTTCTTTGAAGTAGCCTTGGGGTGTGTGTGGCGGGGGACACATCATCCTCCCTTCTCTCTTTATCCTGCTGCCTGGAATGTGGGTGTGACAGCTGGATCCATGGCAGCCATTTTGGACAATAAGAACAACAGCCACACCCTAAGAATGACAAAGCAGGGAACTGGAAGGAACTTGGGTCCTTTACAACCTAGTGGAGCTTCCACAAGTGCCTGAGACTAAAGATCACCTAAGCCACTTGGAGTCCCCATCCATAAATCCATCCATAACTGTTTCAGATCTCACTTTGCTCAATTTTCCTCTGATCTTCAATAGCAGATTCCAAAACCCACTCCCAGAGAGCCTGATTTAGCAATCACTCTTCTAGAAAAATGGCATCAGACTAGAAAAGGCAAAGAAATGATCCAAGAGCCCATGGGAAAAATCTCGATGCCTCAAAAGCAGCAAGCTGGTGATCTGCCCCTAGAAGACGAGACCTTGGAGATCAGCAAGTGACACTGTAAACTTGTCATTATTTAAAGACATGGAGGAGAGGAGTGCTTTTTTCCCCCACTTATTTATTTTTTTAAATTAATTAATTTATTTATTTATGGCTGTATTGGGTCTTCGTTGCTGCGCACGGGCTTTCTCTAGTTGTGGCGAGTGGGGCTACTCTTTGTTGTGGTGCGTGGGCTTCTCACTGTGGTGGCTTCTCTTGTTGGGGAACACGGGCTCTAGGTGCGTGGGCTTCAGTAGTTGTGGCTCACGGGCTCTAGAGTGCACACTCAGTAGTTGTGGTGCGTGGGCTTAGTTGTTCTGCAGCATGTGGGATCTTCCCAGAACTGGACTCAAACCCATGTCCCCTGCATTGGCAGGCGGATTCTTAACCACTGCACCACCAGAGAAGTCCAGGAGGATTTCTTAAAGACACACTTGGAGCCATCCTCAGTAACAAAAAAAGGTGGTCCTAATAATCTCGGACCAGTCTTTAACGGTGCTCGCAAACCATCCAAGAAAAAAGATAAACCGATGGTCAAACCTCAGAAAAAGAAGAGCTCCTTTTGAGCAAAAGCACCAGGCTGTCGAAGGGGCACATCTGCACACAGCAGCATCACACGAAATTACTGTCTTGGGCAACAGGCTGCAGCTTCCCGTGCGCTAGGAATGCTCTCCAACTAGACGGCAAGCTCTCCTCTCTGAGGAGAGGGACTGTGGCATTACTATTTTGGTATCTTCAGCAGTAGCACCCAGCACAGTAGTGAACACCCAGAGTCGTCAGGAAAGAACTGTTGGGAACCGTGTGTACTGGCTCAAGCTGTCCGCCACCCCAGGCCCTGTGCCCACCTCTGAGTTGAAATGAGTTGAAATGAAATCCCAGCCAAGGGGACTGAGAGTCAGTGCTGTCACTGTTCGCCACTCCCACCAGACTACTGTCTGACGGACACCCTCTGGGGATCTTCAAAGATCAACTTCCCTTCTCCTCTGAGACTATTCCTGTGATAGAATCCCAAGAGTCCAGAGAATTCAGGTAGAGCTGAGGAGGGATGGCACAGGCCGTTTAGCTCTGCCCAGGCCTATCCAATGTGCCTCTTTTGGCTGCTGAAATCTCAGTGGGGCAGAAACCTTAACTGCACAGGCGTGGGCGTGGGGTGACACTTAGCTCTGAACAGCTGGCTACTGAACTTTCACACCCTGGTCTCCTCTGAGGCCCCCGGCATGTAGAATCATCTACTCTGATAGCAACTGTCCCTTTCAGAAATGCAGCCTTAATCTCAAATTATAGGTTCTCAGGGTCCACTAGGGATTATAATTAGTTTGTATTCCTCTGCCTGGCACTCAGAGAAGCTGAGTTTGGGGATGGAAAGTGGGACATGCATTCTTAAGGCCGGTAACTACTTTAATTTGCAGGCTTTAGTGGCTTTTTCTGGCCACTGGCTTGCTTTAAGTCTCTGGCACCCTCACCTAGACTGAGAATTGCTATCTTGTGTCCCAGCCACATTTCCATCAACTTGGCACAAAACGTGCCAAAAAAAAATCTTTCCTGCTCTCTTTCCCTGCATCTGGGTCTCATACCACTCCCAAGCCCTTGCCCCTACTCAACCAGAGAAATTCAATGCAATTCAACTCAACAGGCCACACTGAGCAGCCACCAAGTGACAGGGAGAATGCCAGGAGCTTCAAGCACTAAGAAAAGCAAGGCCCTGTTCTCAGGGGTCCCGGCATCTGGGAAGGAAAGGAAACGTAAACAAGTGATAATTACTATAGAAAGAGACACCAAGCACAGAAAGAGCAAAAGCCATTCTGTCGAGAGGAATTAAGGAAGGCAGTCAAGGGCACTTCCTGGGAGGAATAAGCATGTGCAAAGCCTGAGGGTGTGGCCTCCTGGAGACAGCAGCCACGGACAGAACTAACAGGGATTAGGTTTACTATACGCCAGATGCTGCCACTTTACAGAGGAGAAAACTGAGGCACAGAGAGGATAAGTACCTTGTCCAAGATCACAAGTTATGAAAGGATGAAGACAGGTTCCAAACCGAACAGCTGGACTCTAAAACTTGAACTTTTAAACATTACAGTTTGTGGTGTACAAATAGTTCAGTTTGCTGAAGTGTAAAATTTAAAAGCTAAGTTTACGCAGGAGAGGTAGATGGGGGCTGGATCGCAAAGGGCTGCATACACTATGCTAAGGATTTGGACTTGAACTTTCAGCAATATAATGGACTGAATTAATGTGAAAGAGCTTCCCCTTCCCACTATGGTCACAGTCATAGAAATACTAGATAAGATAAATGATATCCTTAAACATACAGCCAAATTTGAAAGAAAAATACCCCATGTGCCAGAAATGACAAGAAAAAGGGAAACATGAACAATAAGTGGGACTGACACCAGAATGACCTGTGGACTTTTGAACCCACACATGAAGTAGTTATAATGTCTGGCTGTGGCTTTGAGCCCAGATATCAACATGAGAACCTCAAAGGGCTGCCCAGTACAGGAAAGCAATAAGGAGCTGGCCATTTCTCCAAGGCACTGTGGAAGGGTGAAAGTCACCCATAAGAAACTCAACTACTAAGCTAGCCCGACCCACGGATACGAATCTGATTTTACACTACGAGAGTGGTGAAGGGGTGCCAAACTGAGAAATGAACATAAAAACTGAGCCAGGACCTTTAACCCTATGGCCCCACCAGATGCAAACTGTTCTTAGGGATACTTTCACACCCCAGGACACAAAAGTTGCCCATGACAGTCCTTCCTGAAGATGAGCTCACAACCCAAAGTTACAAACCACAAGGAAATAAACCACCAAGAGGGACAGCATCAGACACAAAAAGGGAGGAAGCATCCCAAGAATCAGGAATAATAAAATAATTTGAAAGGGCTAACAAAATGAGAAGATTTAGATGGTTAAAGAGGTAAAGCAGCACAGAAAAAACATATAAGAGATCTGGACGGTAGAACGGTCAACAGGTGTCTAAGAGGAATTCCGGGAGGCTAGAGTACAAAAAATGGGAGGGAACCAAAGAGAATGACTGAGAATTTCCCAAAATTTAAAAAAGAATTAAATATAAGATGTTAATATTAGGAAGCGCTGGGTAAAGGTGTACAGAAACTCTCTAAATCTAAATTTATCTAAAATTATTCCAAAATAGAAAAAAAAAGTTTAAGTGAGTCTCTCGATAGAAGTAGCACACCAAATCCTGAGGAAGAAAAAGAAAAACAAGTCCACTGTCTAAACAAAAGTATATAGAGATAAAGAGAGAAATGCATTAAATGCAAGTAAAAAGAATACAGATGTTCACTATATTATTTTCATGTTTTCTCCAAAGTAAAAAGATGGGGGGTAAGAAGAGAAAATGTAGGAGTAAGAACAGAAATAAGGTGTATAATTTTCAGACCAGTAACGAGAATAAAGAAAACTCAATCAATCTAACAGAAGGCAGGAAAGGAGAAAAACAGGCAAAAAAAAGGAAAGCATATGGAAAGGACTCAAAAACATAATATATTTAAGTCAAACCCAAAAACGTAAATAAATTAAACTCATTTAAGACAGATTTTCAGATCTGACTTAAAATTTTAAGTCCAGCCACGTTCTGTTGATGAAAGAAACTCCTAAAACGTGATGACACAGAAAGGCTGAAAATATGAGGCAAATAACAACCACAAGCTGGGGAAGCACTAGTGTCATCAGACTTTAAGACAAAAAGCAGTAAAGATATTAAGGAAGAAGACTTGACAAGATCTGGTGACTGATTACAAGAGCCATGAAGGGTGCCCAGGAGGTGACCAGGGGGGTGGGGATGCTCCCATTAAGGTGGGGACTGTGGGAAGAGCAGGTCTGGCAGAGAAGGGGCAGGAGCCCCCAGACGCTCACACTCAGGCAGGGGAAAGAGGAAGAGGAACCAGGGCAGCAAAGGCACAGTCAGAGAGGAAGGAAGAAAAGAGATGTTTCATCTCCCAGAGGGCAGGGCCAATCTCCTGCTGCTGCATCTTTCCAGAGTCTAATAAGGTACTAGGCACAAAGCAGGCACTTGGTAATAATAGTAATAGGAATAATAAAACAAACAAGTATGTGAGGGCCCAAACACAAGAGATCTCTGAGATGCAAGGAAAGAAGTTACGGCATCTGTAACGCTTGTGATCTCCACAGTGACAAGAGGCAGCATCTTCTTGAGAGGGATGGGGGCGAGTGGAAGAAGGCTTGGACCAACTCCAAGGAGAATGGGACACGAAAACCATGAGAGATGAATAAGAGGATAACCAGCCAGCTGTTGTTGGAGAGCCTTAACTGACTCCACACGGGGATACAGCTCTGCTACCTAAAAGCTCTGCCTTGGCCATCCAGCTCTTCCTTCAAATCCCAAGTGTACAATCCACAGACTTATCCAAAAAACAGGCAGACGCCACAACTCATCTTTGGAGAAAAGAACTGCTGTAAAACCAGAGCCAAGAGGCTGCCACCATGACCTGGGGAGACCTACACCACGTCCCTGGCCACTGTCTTGGGCAGGTCCTCCCAGACAGGAACTGTGTGGACAGGAGCAGGGACTGTGGCCAGTGGTGACTCAGGCAGCGTTTACCAGCTGCGTGGGTGCCCACCACCTCCAGAGGGTTGGGCTGATCGCGTCGGGCTTCCTGGAAGCGTTTCTTCACTTCTACTTCTGAAGACATGCAACCTCCAGAGTGACATCTCTCTTGATGACGTCAGAAGGCATGTAAATCAGCAGCTGGAACCAACGTCTTCTTTTTTAAAAAATTTATTTATTTTATTTTTGGCTGCATTGTGTCTTTGTTGCTCTGTGCAGGCTTTCTCTAGTTGTGGCGAGCGGGGGCTCCTCTTTGTTGTGGTGCGCAGGCTTCTCATTGCGGTGGCCTCTCTTGTTGCGGAGCACGGGCTCTAGGTGTGCGGGCTTCAGTAATTGTGGCATGCGGGCTCAGTAGTTGTGGCTCGTGGGCTCTAGAGCGCAGGCTCAGTAGTTGTGGCGTACGGGCTTAGTTGCTCTGCAGCATGTGGGATCTTCCCGGACCAGGGCTCGAACCCGTGTCCCCCATATTGGCAGGCGGATTCTTAACCACTGCGCCACCAGGGAAGCCCGAACCAACGTCTTCTTACACACACTTGACCAACCCAACTGTACTCACTCCCCAACACCTCCACACGTGACAGGGCAAGTGGCCAGAGAATGCCACGTGGCCTAAGGGAGACAGGAAATGATGCAATACCACGGGGCCACAGTGAGGACTGAGGAGGTCAGAGCTCCCAGACCGTCTCACCCAACACGCAGGACTCTGGTGGCCCAAGTAAAGGGAAATGTGAGCATCGACTCCAAACTAACTGGTGCCCAGGTCAGAGTGTTACATTTCAGAAGACCACAGGACTTCCTTTATACGTTAACTCAGATTCAAGGGAACAGGGAGTCAGAAACTCTCACATACTGCTGAGACAGGGTAAATTAGTGTAACTTCCTGGAATTTGGCAAAATTTATCAGTATGCTTACATTTTGATTCATTCAAAATTACACACATAAACACACACACACACTCTCTCTCTCTCTCTCTCTCTCGCTCTCTCTCTCACTCTCGCTCTTGCTCTCTCTTTTAAAACCAAATATGGCGACTTCCCTGGTGGTGCAGTGGTTAAGAATCCACCTGCCAATGCAGGGGACATGGGTTTGATCCCTGGTCTGGGAAGATCCCACATGCCATGCAGCAACTAAGCCCATGAGCCACAACTACTGAGCCCGTGAGCCACAACTACTGAAGCCCACGCGCCTAGAGCCCGTGCTCCGCAACAAGAGAAGCCACCGCAATGAGAAGCCCGCGCACCGCAACGAAGAGTAGCCCCCGCTCGCCACAACTAGAGAAAGTCCGCACGAAGCAATGAAGACCCAACGCAGCTAAAAATAAATAAAATAAATTTTTTTTAAAATGCAAAAGAGCATCCTTTGGGCAGATGCAGTAAGAAAACTTGAGGCTTTCAGGAGTCATTTCCTGGTTGTGAGGTGTGAGGCCCTCAGGACAGTCATTCTCAGGCCCCACTTGAACTCTGATCAGTGACTTCAAAGGCACCTTTCTGAGAAGTCGGTGGTTCTCCAACCAGGCTGCCCCCTCAGGTCAATGGGGAGCTTTAAAATGCAGATTCCTGGAGTTCATTCTTGGAAATTCTAATTTGAGAGGCCTGAGACAAGGCCCAGGAAACTATCTTTCTTCCAAAATTCCCTGGCGAATCTGCCAGCTGAGTCTTGCCTGGGAATCACTGGACTAGACACCACCTGGGACAACTTGCAGTGGGGCCCGTCTGCACATCTGGCTGCAGCACTGCAGGGATCCCACAGGCCAGCACTAAGTGCAGAAGGGGAAACTCAGTGGGGAAATTCCAGGCGTGTTCGGCAATCTGTGCCAAAGAGCCTGGGGGACAGCCAGCAGATCCCCCAGACAAAGCCAATTTTGGAAGGTTCTCTCAGGCATGGTGATCTTGGAGGCTAACCTGTGAGAAAGAGGTGACTAGTGCAACTTCTGCTCTGGGAGGCCAAAATAAAAATTAGTTCCCTTCAACAACACACGTGAGCCAGCAAGCTCTACAGGCCCCAAGGAGCTGGAAGCAGAAAGGAATGCAGGGTGGCGTGACAGAAAGAGCCCTGGGTCTGAGTCACACAGCTGTGAGTTCGAATCCCTGCTCTCCATCACTGGCCCTTAGTGGGTTAAAGATGGCTGCCCTTGCTACTCCTCCCTCCTTGAATCAAGGCTGGTCCAGGGACTGCTCTGACCAGCAGAATGTGGCAGAGGCCCCATTCAGACTGCTGAGGGAACACGAAAACCCAGTGTTCAAACAAAGAACCTCCTCACACAACCCTCTGACCAAGAAGCTCCCGCTTTTAGAGCCCTTTTTGGCCAAAAGCACATCTTCATACACCAAGTCTGGGAACTATTTACGATCCCCTATAATTGGGAAGGACCCTGCCAACAAGCACCCAGTGTTCCAGGATGACTCACCTTCCCCCACCACAGCAGTGACCCACTGGCCTCTCTTCTTCCTGTTACAGTGTTATCTTTGTCCTGGACACCTAGGTTCAAAAAATCAACCTCTCAGACTCTTCCGTCTCCCTTCAGCATCCAGGGAAGGGCCAAAGCTTTGTCTCCACAGTCATCCCCACTTTTCCACTCACCCTGCCACCCAAAGGCACGGTCCTAAAGGCCAGGCAGACCTGAGTGCCACTTTGCAACTTACTAGTTGTGCACCATATGCGAGTTTCTTTTTTTTTATTTTTTTTTATTTTTTATTTTATTTATTTATTTATTTTTTTTAACGGGCCTCTCACTGTTGTGGCCTCCCCCGTTGCGGAGCACAGGCTCCGGACGCGCAGGCTCCGGACGCGCAGGCTCAGCGGCCATGGCTCACGGGCCCAGCCGCTCCGCGGCATATGGGATCCTCCCAGACCGGGGCACGAACCCGTATCCCCTGCATCGGCAGGCGGACTCTCAACCACTTGCGCCACCAGGGAGGCCCCATATGCGAGTTTCTTAACCTCTCGGAGGCTTAGTTTTCTCAGCTGCAAACAATATACATCAGTAATACCTTCTTCTTGTGGTCGTTTCTAAGACAGAAGAGTTGAGAAAACACAGCCAAAGTACACGGTACAGAGAAGGTGCTCCATGCGTAGCAAGTGTTACTAAAGGCCAGAAGCTTTTCACTTCGGTTAATACAGACCTCGCCTAATCTAAGTCTCTGCCTGTGTATCACTCTCCATTTTGACCTGGCTGGTATAATCCTAGCAGATTAACTGTCCTAGCTAACGCCTATCACGTTATCCTCCTGCTCAAAGGCCTTCCATGGCTCCCATGTTCTCACATCAGTCCCAACCTCCCAGCCAAGCATGTAAGATTACCTACATTAATGGCTCCACCCCACTTCCAGCCGGCTCCAAGTCAATCCCATCCTCACTGCAACTTGATATTGGAGGCAGCCTTCTAAAACGGCTCACAAAACACCTGCCTCCTAATATTCAGGCCCTTGTGTAACTGCCTCCTGACCCACAGACACTGCCAGATCATAAATGTTGTTTTACGCCCCTAAGTTTTGGGGTAATTTGTTATGAAGCAATAGATAAACAATACTCTTGATTTCCCCAATCACATCTGAGCTGCTGCTCTTTTACTCACACTTGTGCTTCCTACACCATCTCAGCCTGCTGCAATTCTGCCCAGCCTGCGAGGCCCACCCCAGATGCCAAATGCTCACCCTTGAGCCTTTCTTAAGGCTCCATTAACCAGCCTCCTCTGAAGGCCTTTACCTCCTTCCCTCCCGGCAGTTTTCCCACACACTTCTCCACCACGGCATCTGTCGCATTGCATCCTTATCAATCTGTTTGTTATATCTGTGTGCAAAATGATACATGTGAAGGTTATTCACTCAGCAAAAGACTGGAAATCACCTGTACGCCCATCAATAAATAGGGGGGTGGCACACACATAAAAGAGAGGAGGGAGCAGTGAAAAAGAATGAGGAAGCTCCAGGCGCACTGGATGCCAGACGGACAAGACACACTACGAGAAGCGAGAGGCAGACCAGTGAGCACAGCAGATAGTCATCTGCCTGGAAAGTAATAATGTCATAACAGAAAAGAGGTACATGCTCATAAAAGAGAGTGGCTAAGGGGGCTGGGCGGCTGAGAGATGGGGGAGGGAAAGAGGGAATACCTCTTAATTTTGTAGCACATCAAGAATTCTCAATTCAAAAATAAGCAGCTCCGGGCTTCCCTGCTGGCGCAGTGGTTGAGAGTCCGCCTGCCGACGCAGGGGACACGGGTTCGTGCCCCGGTCTGGGAAGATCCCACATGCCGCGGAGCGGCTGGGCCCGTGAGCCATGGCCGCTGAGCCTGCGCGTCCGGAGCCTGTGCTCCGCAATGGGAGAGGCCACAACAGTGAGAGGCCCGTGTACCGCAAAAAAAAAAAAAAAAGCAGCTCCTAAGGAAAAGCTTTCCTCCTAAGATCAGGAACAAGACAAGGATGTCCACTTTCACCACTTCTATTCAATGCTGTACTGGAGATTCTAGCCAGGGCAATTAGGTGAGAAAAAGAAATAAAAGTTATCTGATTGGAAAGGAAAAAGTAAAACTATCTCCATTAGCAGAAGTCATGGTCTTATACACAGAAAATCCTAAGAAATCCACTAAAAAAAAACTATTAGAACTAATAAATAAGTTCAGCAAGGTTGAAGTATATAAGATGAATATATAAAATTTAATCATATTTCTACACACTAGCGATGAAGCAATAAGTCCAAAAGTCCAAAGTCTGTCTAATAAGAGTCCTAGAAGCAGAGAATAGAGACAATGAAGGAAAACAAAGAGAAGACTTCCTGGAGATTCCAAGACTTGTCTTTAGCAATTAAGGGCTCCGCAGAAATTAAGGAAAGAAGACAAATATCTAGATATATCCTGGTGATATATCTGAACTCCAAGAATAAAGAATATTCTTGCATCTTTCAGAGAAGAAAAACCAGATTACTTACAAAGGACTTAGATTCCAACTAATTTCATTATTCATATTGAAACATGGAACAGTAACCTCAAAATTCTGATTCTGTATTCAACCGAGCTATCAATCAAGAAGGAGGGCGTGGGTAGCTTTGTACACTGCTTGTGGGAATGTAAAATGGTGCAGCCACTATGGAAAACAGTACGGTGGTTCCTTAAAAAATTAAAAACAGAATTATCATACAACCCAGCAATTCTACTTCTGGGTATGTATCCAAAAGAACTAAACAAGGGGATGTGAACAGATATTTGTACATCCATGTTTATAGCAGTACATTCACAAAAGCCAAAAGGGGAAAGCAACAGACGAATGAATCAACAGATGAATGGATTAACAAGATGTGGAAAAAGGAACTAAATTCTGACACATGCTACAACATGGGTGAACCCTGAAGACATTATAAGTGACATAAGCGAGTCACAAAAGGACAAATACTGTATGATTCCACTCCTATGATGGATTTAGAGTAGTCAAATTCATAGAGACAGAAGGTAGAATGGTGGTTGCCAGAAGCCTGGGGGGTGGTGGGGAATGGAGAATTATTAATAGGGTACAGAATTTCTTTTTTTTCCCTTTTTTTTGTGATTTCAATATTTATTATAATATAGAAATCAAGACAGTGTGGTGTTGGCAAAGAACAGATACATATATCAATGTAACAATGTAAGAAGTCCTGAAATAGACCAATACTAACACAGTCAACAGTTCTTTTGAGAAAGAAGCAAAGTCAATTCAATGGACAAAATAGTCTTTTCGACAAATGGTGCCTGGAACTATATATATACACATACACACACACACACACACACACACACACACACATATACATACATATATGTATACATATATACATATAAAAGCCTAGACCTTATGCAAAAGTTAACTTAAAATGTAACATAAACTTAAATATAAAACAGGAGAAAATCACCATCTCCTGGGGTGAGGTGACGAGATTTTAAATATAATGTCAAGAGCACAATCCATGAAAATAATTTGATGAACTAGACTTTACTAAATTAAAAAAACTTCTGCTCTGTAAAAGGCTCAGTTAAGAGAATGAAAAGGTAAGCCACAGACTGGGAGAAACATCTGCAAAATACGTATCTGACTAAGGATTTATATCAAAAATACACAAAAAATATTTAAAACTGAACAACAATAAAATATATAAGCCACTTGAAAAATGAGCGTAAGATCTGAACAGACCGAAGATTTACGTATGCCAAATAATCATACGAGAAAATGCTCAACATCGCTTGTCATCAGGGAACTGCAAACCAAGACAACAGCAAGATACTACTAAACATATATTTAGAATGTCTAAAACACAAAACATTAACAGCCAAATGCTGGTGAGATGTGGAACAACAGGAACTCTTACTCCTTTCTGGTAAAAATGCAGATGATACAGCCACTTAGGAAGACAGCCTGTCAGTTTCTTACAAAATTAAAAATCGTCTTATCATATGATCCACAGTCATGTGTCTATCTAGGTTTACCTAGACTTGAAAACTTATGTCCAGATAAAAACCTTCTTGTGAATGTTCATTGCAGCTCCATTCACAACGGCCCAAAACAGGAAGCAACCAAGATATCCTTAAGAGGTAAATGGATACACAAAATGTGGCACATACCCACAAAAGAATATTGTTCAGTTATTTTTTTAAAATGAGCTGTCAGCCATGAAGAGACATGGAAGAATCTTAAATGCATATCGCTGTTAAGGAATTTCGTCCGCAAAGGCTACACATTGTATGATTCCAATTATATGACATTCTGAAAAAGGCAAAACTAGAAAGGGGGGGTGGGGGGGTGTTGAATAATTGAAGCACAAGGGAATTTTTAAGGTAATGGAACTAAATGTATGAAACTATAACCCTGAACCCATGGCATTATGCCTTTTTTAAACCCCATTTAAATGTACAACACAAAGAGTAAACCTTAATGTATAATTTTTTCTAAATGGCCCTATGGGAATCCCAGGATTAAAGATAGAATATGATAAAAGAATCAACTGTGTACAACAAATATATTGAACCACTTCACTGAAGTAGTTAAAGGTATAAGGAACTGACCTAAGTAACTTTATTTTTTTTTTGATATTTTTAAAAAATCTTTGTTGGAGTATAATTGCTTTACCATGGTGTGTTAGTTTCTGCTGTGTAATAAAGTGAATCAGCTGTATGTATACATATATCCCTATATCCCCTCCCTCTTGCATCTCCCTCCCACCCTCCCTATCCCACCCCTCTAGGTGGTCACAAAGCACCAAGCTGACCTTCCTGTGCTATGTGGCTGCTTCCCATTAGCTATCTACTTTACATTTGGTAGAGTATATATGTCAATGCCACTCTCTCACTTCGTCCCTGCTTACCCTTCCCCCTCCCTGTGTCCTCAAGTCCATTCTCTACATCTGCGTCTTTATTCCTGTCCTGCCCCTAGGTTCTTCAGAACCAATTTTTTTTTTAGATTCCATATATATGCGTTAGCATACGGTATTTGTTTTTCTCTTTCTGACTTACTTCACTCTGTATGACAGACTCTAGGTCCATCCACCTCACTACAAATAACTCAATTTCGTTTCTTTTTAAGGCTGAGTAATACTCCGTTGTATATATGTGCCACATCTTCTTCATCCATTCATCTGTTGATGGACACTTAGGTTGCTTCTATGTCCCTGCCACCGTAAATAGTGCTGCAATGAACACTGTGGTACATGACTCTTTCTGAATTATGGTTTTCTCAGGGTATATGCCCAGTAGTGGGGTTGCTGGGTCATATGGTAGTTCTATTTTTAGATTTTTAAGGAACCTCTACACTGTTCTCCATAGTGGCCACATCAATTTACATTCCCACCAACAATGCAAGAGGGTTCCCTTTTCTCCACATCCTCTCTGGCTTTTATTGTTTGCAGATTTTTTGATGATGGCCATTCTGACCGGTGTGAGGTGTGACACCTCATTGTAGTTTTGATTTGCGATTTGCATCTCTCCAATGATCAGTGATGTCGAGCATCCCCTCATGTGTTTGCTGGCAATCTGTATATCTTCTTTGGAGAAATGTCTATCCAGGTCCCCTGCCCATCTTTGTTTGTTTTTTTGATATTGAGCTGCATGAGCTGCTTGTATATTTTGGAGACCAATCCCCTGCCAGTTGCTTCGTTTGCAAATATTTTCTCCCATTCTGAGGGCTGTCCTCTCGTCTTGTTTATGGTTTCCTTTGCTGTGCAAAAGCTTTTAAGTTTCATTAGGTCCCATTTGTTTATTTTTGTTTTTATTTCCATTTCTCTAGGAGGTGGGTCAAAAAGGATCTTGCTGTGATTCATGTCATACAGTGTTCTGCCTATGCTTTCCTCTAAGAGTTTTATAGTGTCTGGCCTTACATTTAGGTCTTTAATCCATTTCCAGTTTATGTTTGGGTATGGTGTTAGCGAGTGTGTTATTTCATTCTTTTGCATATAGCTGTCCAATTTTCCCAGCACCACTTACTGAAGAGGCTGTCCTTCCTCCATTGTATATTCTTGCCTCCTTTATCAAAGATAAATTTCCATACAAATTCTGAAATTTTTTGTTCTAGTTCTGTGAAAAATGCCATTGGTGGTTTGATAGGGATTGCATTGAATCTGTAGATTGCTTTGGGTAGTATAGTCATTTTCACAATGTTGATTCTTCCAATCCAAGAACATGGTAATATGTCTCCATTTGTATCATCTTAAAAATATGGAACGCTTCATGGATTTGCATGTCATCCTTCCGCAGGGGTCATGCTAATCTTCTCTGTATCATTCCAATTTTAGTGTATGTGCTGCTGAAGCAAGCATGGGTACGGTTTCATTTTTGCAAGATGGTCTTTTTTTTTTTTCTCTTCCTTTTTTGGCTGCGCCACATGGCTTGCAGGATCTTAGTTCCCCAACCAGGGACTGAACCCGGGCCCCTGGCATTGAAAGCACAGAGTCCTAACCACTGGACCACCAGGGAGTTCCCAGTTTTGCAAGATGAAAAAACATTCTGGAGATGGATGTGGTGATGGCTGTACAACAATGTGAGGGTACTTAATGCCACTGAAATGTACATTTAAAAAATGGTTAAAATGGCAAATTTTATGTTATATGTTTTATAATTAAAAATAAATAAATAGCCAATAAATATAATAAACAAACAAACAAACAAACAATAAGTGAGCGAGGGCATGATGCAGGCACTTTGGAAAACAGTTTGGTAGTTCCTCAAAATATTAAACAGAAAGTTACCATGACCCTGCAATTCTACTCCTATGTATAATCCCAAAAGAACTTAAAGCATATGTCTACACAAAAGTCTGTAAATAAGTGTCCATAGAAGCCAAAAAAATGGAAACAACCCAAATGATACAAAGGAATATTATTCAGCCATAAAAAGGAATGAAATACCACTACATGTTACAGCATGGATGAACCTTGAAAACATTATGTTAAGTGAAAGAAGCCAGATACAAAAGACCACATATTGTATGATTCCATTTATAGGAAATGTCCAAAATAGGGAAACCCACAGAGAAGGATAGTAGATTAGTGGTTGCCAGGGAATCAATGAGGGGAAGATGGTATTAGGACTAAGTACTAATAGGTACAGGGTTTCTTTGGGGGTGATGGAAATGTTATGGAATTAGATAGTGGCAATGATCGTACAACACAGTACATCTACCAAAAACCACTAAAGTGTATACTTTAAAGTGGTGAATTTTACATTATGGGAAGTATATCTCAATTTTACAATACTACAGAAATATGCGGAGTATAAAATAAAAGAGATTGATCACGTTCTGCCTCGTGGCTCGGTGACTCAGAACCTTGGCCCTGTCCATGCCCTCCTGCCCTGCAAGACTGCCTGTCCTGGCCTCCACCTCTGTGTGCCCTGCACTCTGGCTGCTCACAAGCCCTTCATCTCCCCCTTGACTCTCCACTTTCTGCCTCTTGGGCAAGGCCTGCTCCTGCCTCACTGGACCCACGCCTCTCCTGGTGGGTTCCCACCACCTACTCAGACCTACCCAAGACTGTCGGGAGGCTGAGACACCAGACCGTGGAGTCACCCCAGAGGAGCTGCCCAGTGACCAGGACTGCGGTTACAAGTGTGTGTCAGCTGAGGGATACGGTTTCATATAGGAACTTAATTATAGCTCAGGAGTGGAGGAAGGGAGAGGAGAGGTGCAGGCTTCGAGGGGCCCCACAGGAAGCTACCCTGCTCTGCAGTCCAGCGGGTGGCTGCCGGGTCTCACCAGGACTGGGATCCACAGGAAAACAAGTATGATCCACTGAAGAACACACAGCTTATGGAAATCATCCTGTTCATAAGCATGAATTCCTGACCCCGCCATGAAACACCAGCCTGCGTGCAGACCAGAGTAGCCCAGAAAAAAGCTGAGATGCCAAGTTTCACTCATCCTCAGGGCTCAGAGGCCTTCTCCTCACCTACGGCCAGAGACCCCATTTTATTCGGTAAGAAGTAAAGGGGAGGCATCGCTTGTTCCTCCCAGACCACCCCAGCTTCCAATTTCTCCCTGGCTCTGAGCTGTTTTTCTAGAATGGAATCTAAGCTGCCAATTCTGACGATGCTGGGAACATCTTCCCCATGCCTGACTACATGCTCAGATCCCTACCTACTGGCCAGGGAGGGGCCATGGAGCAGCTGCTGGCACAGAGGTGTCAGTAGGGCATGGTGGCCGAGTCTGCCAGACCTGTCAAACCACCTGGCCTGGCCATGGCCAGGTAGGGAAAGCAGACCAGCAGAGGTTCATGGAAAGAGCAGGGCCTGGGTGGAGGAGTGTCTTGTCAAGACACAATTTCTTGTCCCCTATTTCCGGCCTACATCCGGGCCCCTTATATAATCTCCAGGCCTCCTCCTGGTCATCTTGGTCGCTGTCTCTGCAAGAAGCCCCCACAGCCACCTGCTATCCCCCCCAAACCTAACACCCAGTTTCTTCTCACTGCTTCAAGACAGAGCCAGGGACCTGGGCCCTCCTCTTGGTCACTCTTCCCAAGACTGCACCCCAGCTTAGGCACGACCTTTCCCGTCTCCACTCTGTGTACCTTTTTTTCTGAGCTCCTGAGAGGTTTGTCTCTAAAAGCCATGAAAAGAAACCTTCAGACTGGAGGCAGTATCCTTTCCTGGGTTTGTATGGAAGGAAAAAAAAGGCAGAGGGGTGGGTAGGGAGAGCAGATGGAAGACAGGTAGCGAGAAACATGGATGAGGAGAGGCACACACACACTTCACGCACCTCTCTACCGTCCACACTTTAAGCAACTACACCAAGAAATAACCAGATGGCTCTTCCCAAATGCCTCCCTTTGGGCAAAATGCCTTTCTTTGCTCACTCACAAAAGGCAAGGAAGGTCAGAGAGTAAACAGAGACATAATGAAACCACCTGAAAAATGGGAAAGGCAGGTCACAAAACTAAAAAACATATCATTTTTGAAAGAAAAAAGAATAGGTATACACAGTCATAGTAAAATCTAAAAGAACACAGTCCTTGGCTTGTGAGATCGTTATCCACATTCTTCACCCAAAAATAATAATCAATTAATTGACAGATAAATGAATGAATGAACACAGCTCAAAATTTATAGCAGTCGCTTATAGATGGCACTGATTACGTATGATTTTTTGTTGTTGTTTTTGGCCATGCCATGTAGCTTGCAGGATCTCAGTTTCCCGACCAGGGATTGAGCCCACACCATGGCAGTGAAAGCGCCGAGTCCTAACCACTGCTGCCAGGGAATTCCCTATGTATGACTTTTTTTTTTTTTTTTTTTTGCGGTACGCGGGCCTCTCACTGTTGTGGCCTCTCCCGTTGCGGAGCACAGGCTCCGGACGTGCAGGCTCAGCAGCCATGGCTCACGGGCCCAGCCACTCCGCGGCATGTGGGATCTTCCCAGACCGGAGCACGAACCCGTGTCCCCTGCATCAGCAGGCGGACTCTCAACCACTGCGCCACCAGGGAAGCCCCCTATGTATGACTTTTAAAATTTATTTTTTTAATTGAAGTATAGTTGATTTACAATATTATACTAGTTTCATGTGTACAGCACAGTGATTCAGTATTTTTACAGATTATATTTCATTATAATTTATTACAAGATAATGGCTATAATTCCCCATGCTATACAATATACCCTTGTTGCTTATCTATTTTATACACAGTAGTTTGTATCTTTTAGTCCCATACCCCTGATTTGTCCTTCCTTCCTCCCTTTGGTAACTACAAATTTGTCTTCTATATCTGTGAGTCTGTTTCTGTTCTGCATATACATTCATTTGTATTATTTTTCAGATTCCAAACATAAGTTATATCCCACAGTATCTGTCTTTCTCTGTCTGACTTATTTCACGAAGCATAAGATTCTCTAGGTCCATCCACATTGCTCCAAATCGAAGAATTTCATTCTTTTTTATGGCTGAGTAATATTCCATTGTAAATGTATACCATTCTTCTTAATCCATTTGTCTGCTGATGGGCACTTCCATGTTTTGGCTATTGTAAACAATGCTGCTATGAATATTGAGGTGCATGTATCTTTTTGAATTAGTGCTTTTGTCTTTTCTGGATATATTCCCAGGAGTGGAATTGCTGGATCATGTGGTAGTTCTATTTTTAGTTTTTTGAGGAACCTCCATACTGTTTCCACAGTGGCTGTTCCAATTTACACTCCCGCCAACAGTGTAGGAAGATTCCCTTTTCTCCACCTCCTCTCCAACATTTGTTATTTGTAGACTTTTTAATGATAGCCATTCTGACAGGCGTGAGGTGACATCTCATTGTAGTTTGATTTGCATTTCTCTAATAATCAGCGATGTTGAGTATCTTCTCATGTGCCTGTTAGCCATCTGTATGTCTTCTTTAGAAAAATGTCTATTCAGGTCTTCTGCCCATTTTTTGATTGGGTTGTTTTTTGATATTGAGGTGTATGTGCTGTTTATATATTCTGGGTATTAACCCTTGTCAGTCATATCATTTGCAAATATTTTCTCCCATTCCATAGGTTATATTTTCGTTTTGTTGATGGCTTCCTCTGCTGTTTAATTAGGCCCTGTTTGTTTATTCTTGCTTTTATTATTATTATTACTTTTTGCCTTAGGAGACTATTCCAAAAACATACTGGTATGATTGATGTCAAAGTGTATTCTGCCTATGTTCTCTTCTATAAGTTTTATGATTTCAGGTCTTACATTTAGGTCTTTAAACCATTTTGAGTTTATTTTTGTATATGGTGTGAGTGAATGTTCTAATCTCATTGTTTTACATGTGGCTGTCCGGTTTTCCCAACACTACTTGTTGAAGAGATTGTCTTTGCTCCACTGTACATTCTTGCCTCCTTTGTCGTGGATTAATTGACCTCAGGTGCTTGGACGTATGACTTATTTTCTTCTCAGTGCTTATCTGTATTTTCCAATTGTCTATAATGAATAACTATTATTTATATAATTAAAACATTTTAAAATAAATTAAAAACCACACACAGGGAAATTCTTGTGCTCAAGTGCCAGATCCACATCCCAGAAAAGAGAGTTTCCCAGATCTCCACAATCCTGGCACAGGGCCCCTGCGCCTATAGCTGGGCGGAGGAGAGGCCCTAACCGCCCCCAGAGCCCAGGCAAGGCCCCCACTGAGATGTCCCTTATGCCTACCTCTTCTGATTCCCAATACCTTCTCTGCACCCCAACTCCTGCCTCCAGTGAGGAAGTGGGAGCAGAAATAAATACAGCTCTCCAAAAATAACCCAGGGATGACAAGGTACAAGAAAGGAGAAAAATGTAATGCCACTGCTGGTTTCAGCACAGTAAGTCCTGCTGGTCTAGGTAGGGCCCGTCTGTACAGGACAGGTGCCAAGAGCCCCAACTCTCCTACTGCCTCTGCTCACAGCCTGAGGATGCCTACTTGCACCCATTCGTACATGCCTGGAAAGCCCAGGCTAAGGGGACATGAGCAGGGAGAGCACAGTCACAGAACTGAGAAGAACAAGGGCTCCAAAGGGCTCAACCCCAGCTCCGTCATTTGTCAGCTGTGTGACTTGAGCAAATTGTTCAACTCTGATCCTATACCTCCTCATCCAATACCCACATCTTGCAGGCTGGTATGAGGGCAAGAGAGCTCCTCCATGGGGTAATGCCTGGCCCAAGGGAGAATCTGAATAAAGGCGATTTCCCTTCCCCCCTTCTCTCCATATGTGCACACCTGGGCCATCTTCTCTTTCTCCTCTTCCTTCACCAGGCTGGAAGCAGGCTGATTAATCACTTGCAGCAGTGATTGTTTTCTGCTCCTACAAGTCCCTCCCACCCTACATGCCTGGCCCACCAGTTGGCTGGTTATTTCTTATGGTTCTAGGGGGTTTGCTCACTGCCTTGGAGCAGATCCAGGGAGCCACTAAGCACAGTCATTCTCAGGGCCTCCTCTGCCCCCTGACCTGGAATGAGGCTCTGCAGGGGGTCCCAAAGCCTGCCAACACTTTGCTTCTGCCCAGTGGCCAACAAGAGACTCCGCTGTGCTTGAAAGCAGGGAGTGTTCTCTGAAGCCAACATTAGTCTGGCCAGTCAAGCAGGTACTTTCGAAGCTGGAAGAATTGGATTTGGCCAGCCACCCATTTGTGGGGAGGCCCTGCTGAATGGAGATCAAAGGAGCGGGCTTCACTCACCTGGGTTCAAATCTTAGCTCTGCCACTTATTAGCTGTGCAGCTTCAGGCAACTTTCCTAACCAGTCTGAGCCTTAGCATTCTCATCTGTGGAAGGGGTACTATGATTCCTACCTCTCAGGGTGTGTGGATTAAACCAAGTGATGCATGTAAAGTGATTAGCACAGTGCATTCAACACATGAGAGCCATATTCTACTCAGCTACTGGTGTCTACTGACTTCTGCTGGGGATGGAAAGGGGATTAGATACAGGTGGGCCCAGCTCCTGAAGAAGCCACAGTCCAATGTCGGAGGCTAGCATGCAGGCAGTAACTCCACCATAAGATACCACGGCAGGTGCCAAGCCAGAGGTGTGAGAAGGGAGCCTTACTAGACCCCCAGTGGAGGAAGCAGGGATAAGGAGGCAATTGAGAAAAACTGCCAAAGCCAAAAATCTCAGTTGTCTCCACTGAGCCTCAACCAAAGGGAGGGGCAACAACTGGGGAAGGGGTCCTAGAGGGAACACGTCAGCTTTCTGACTGTTCCCCATGAAACAACTTCCCAGACGGCTCTGGGGTAGGCTAGTGTCAGGGCCACTCTGTGGGAAGAGGGCCACTTAGGCTGGCCATCTAGCCACCCTTCCTTCCAACAAGTGCTTGGTGAGCCTCTCTGCACAAGGCACTTGCCCCTCAAGGAGCCAGTTTCTAGGGAGAAGAACTTTGATGGTGGCTAATGAACACCCCTCAGGACTGAGGACATGACCGTGCAAGGCAGGCTGCTCCCCTGTGACTCAGCAAGGTCTCTGACTCATAGAGAACATAGGATGGATGGACTGGTTCTTTCTCAAGACGGAAGCAGGAAGCAGAAAGGAAGGCAAGGTTCAGGCTTCAGTCCGCAGAGAGGAAGCAGCACATGGGCAGAAGCCCTGGGAGAGCTGGAACCAGCTCGTGAGAGGTACCCCGTGGTTATCTACATGGTGCCAGGCTGGAGGTAGAAAAGTGAGTCCAAAACACAGGGTCCTGGTAGTGCAGAGGACGAGGCCACCCTAGGCTTGCGGGGGACAGAGGCAGGCCTGGGCCTGAGTGCAGATATGCTACCTGGATCAGGGAATGGGCTAGAAAACAGACAAAATATTTTTCTAAAAGCTGACACACTGCAAGGATTATGAAAGGCAAAATGTAAGTAGGTGCTGTAAATACACTGGGGTCTTAAGAGGCCAAAAAGAGGTCACAGGAATCACACACTATAATAGAATATAAGCAGGGCTAGATTAATACAATATTGATTGGATGCAGTCTGCAGTTTGGGAATTTATTTACCTAGTGATTTTCACTTGGGAGATCGAAATTATTATTGGTCATTTTATTTATTACCAAAGATTTTTCATGTTTTCAATGACAATCTATTTGGTGCCATTATTTAAAACAAGCTCTGGACAGAGTCACCTAGGACTAACTATAAAATCGGAGACACAGGCATGGAGGATTTAATCCATGGAGACAATCTGTACCTGGCCCCTAGATGACAATGAAGCTGACAAAGTGTCATTTTGGAAGCTTGCCAGAGCACCTGAACTGTCATGGGGTCACTATCCAGGGAGAGTGATTTTTTCAAGCTGGACTTACTTGACCTCTTGGAATCTGTTTCTTAGAAATCCCAGCCACACTGTGAGGACCTAGAAGAGGAAGAGTCCTGAGGTTTGGAATGGCCACTCCCAGGAACGAAAGAATCAGTGGCTCAGGGACGTGGGGTGCCTATGAATGCTGGGAGCCTAGGTGACGGCCATAAACGTGCAGTGGCACCGGTTCATGTGCTCCTACTTTCTCGGGCAGCCCCCAGGCACCTGGCTGAGTGTAGGGATGAAGGCAGGCTGTGGTGCTGCTCCGGGCAGGGAAGGGCAGGGAGACGAGGGGGCTGTTAAGAAAGCATTTTAGGTGGGCAACGGTGGGCTCCACACTGGGTAGACGGTGGGCGGAGGCAGCCTCGAGGCCTTGAGATCCTCATGGGGCTGAGGAGGAGGGGGAGGGAAGTGAGGACCCCCAGAAACCACCCCAGAGCTGTCTTTCTAGGCACACAGCTCCACACCTGCACTGACAGTGGAACTGCTTTTATTATGAAAAAAATTTTTTCCCCCTCTTCTAATGTTTTAAGCTGCCTATGTTTATCTGCTGATACCCCATAGGTACCATGTGACAAACATTCTACAGAAAGGAACTGATGAACACAAACATAAACGCAGAAAGGTGGTGAGAGGAGGGAGGGAAGGAGGGAGAGGGGAAGGAAGGAAGGAAGAAAGGAAGCAAGGGAGGGAGGGAAGAAGGAAGGATGGGCCATGTAGAGAGATTTTGCAGTATTTCAGGGTCAATGGCGATCTGGCCCCCAATCATGTTTCTGAGCTCATCTCCCATTCTCTTCCTCCCTCACTGCTCCAGCCACCTGACTTCCTGACTCTTCCTCCAACACACCAGCCATGTTCCTGCCTCAGGGCCTTTGCACTTGCTTTCCCTCTGCCTCTAAGATTCTTCCCACACGTGGCTCACTCTCCTCTTTCAGCTCAAATATAACCTTCTCAGCGAAGCCTTCCTCAAGCCCTCTATTTAAAACTGCCACTGGACTTCCCTGGTGGCGCAGTGGTTAAGAACCCGCCTGCCAATGTAGGGGACACGGGTTCAAGCCGGGTCCAGGAAGATCCTACGTGCCACGGAGCAACTAAGCCCGTGCGCCACAACTACTGAAGTCCGCGCGCCTAGAGCCTGTGAGCCACAAGAGAAGCCACCGCAATGAGAAGCCCGCGCACCGCAACGAAGAGCAGCCCCCACTCACCACAACTAGAGAAAGCCCACGTGCAGCAACGAAGACCCAACACAGCCAAAAGTAAATGAAAATAACTAAATAAAATTTTTTCTAAATAAATAAATAAATAAAACTGCCACGACCTCTTTCCTACTTTATTTTTCCATACAGCATTTCTCACCATCTGACATGCTATTTACTTAATTCTGGCTCCCTCCCCTTTCCCCAGCACAACTACCATGAGAGCAGGAGATCTGTTTATCTGCTTTGTTCACTCCTACATCCCTCGTGCCTAGAACAGAGCCTAGCATGTAGGAGGTACCCAATAAATACCCACTGAATGAATGGAAGGAAGGAGAGTGGAGAGAAAGATGGAATTGGAGTCAGATTTAAGCTAATCCTGGATCCTCAACAATCTGAAAGAAACTATTACCATCTGAGTGAAGGTGTGGGGGAGTTCCATAAGCAAGGAGCAGATGCTATCCGAGGCCTTCTCTTTTGCTCCCAAGAACTCCCGAAAAGGTTCCCCCAGAGAGCATACTGTCTTAAATATTAGTTTGCAGAAAGTCTGGACCTAGAATCTCCAACTGCTATGAAAAGGATGCTCTAAGACTGCCTTAAAATAAGAACAAGGATCAGCAAAGTCACCCCCTGTGCTTGGAGACGGATGACCCCTGTAGTAGTTTCCTGTTGCCACTGTAACAAATTACCACAAACTTAGTGGTTTAAAACAAAACATTTATCCTCTTAGAATTCTGAAGGTGAAAAATCCAAAATTAGTTTCACTGGACCAAAATCAAGGTATTGGCAGGGCAGCACTTCCTCCAGAGGTTCTAGGGGAGCGTTTGTTTCTTTGCCTTTTCCAGCATACAGAGCTGCATTTCTTGCATTCCTTGGCCTCTTCCCCCATCTTCAGAGCCAGCAGACCTTGCTGCAGTAGCCACTCTGCCTTCTTCTGTATCAGATCTCCCTTTGCCTCCCTCTTCAAAGGACAATTGTGATTGCACTTAGGGCCCACTAGGATAATCCAGGATAATCTCCCCACCTCAAGTTCCTTAACTTAGTTGCATCTGCAAAGTCCATTTTGCCATACAAGGCAGCATCCACAGGGCCCAGGGATTATGGCCTGGATATCTTTGGGGGCCATTACCCAGTCCACTACCATGAAAGACAGGCACCAAGAGTTTGGGAGAAACACAGTTCAGACCTCTGGTCCACTGGAAAGAAGAGTCAGATCGGGAGTCTTGGCAAGGTCCTGGGCCAGAGTCTTTCTTTTGCTGTAACTAGGGAGCGGGGAGTTATTTTCATGCAACTGAGCATTTTGGTCCTTGGAGGGCCTCCTTAGAAGAGAAGGGTAGTTTTCTCTTCTCCAACCTGATGTCCCCAGTGGACCACTCAGAAATCCATCCCAGGATGCACATGCTGAGGGTCAAGGGGAACCCAGCAGGATCTCTGGACTGTCCTGAAGGCTTTTAAGGAGGGGAAGCTGCAAAGAAATGGTGTGGGTCAGACGAACAAGCTCGGGTTCAGGGATGGCAGGTAAGCTTTTTCCCATGAGACCTGCCTGGGGTGGAGGGTTCTGAGAACCCATCTGGGTTGCCTGCTTGTTTGGAAAAAAGGATGATCAGTGAGCTCTGGGTTCTGGCAAGTTCAAGGACAGCCTGTCTATGAGGCGAGCGGGCCCGCAGATGACTGTCTGCAGGGCAGCCTGCCTGGCTCCTGCTGGGAGCAGGGAGAGCAAAGCTGGCTTGTACTTCCATCAGAGCGGTGACCAAGAAACTCCACGCCGCTGAGGTCACAATTCTTGGATGAGGGAAGTGCCAAAAGCAGTGACAAGGATCAAAGAGTTACAGCAGATTACAAATGAAAGAAACGAAAATCTGTTTTTAGGTACCTATCAATATAATAATATAGAAATGAACTTAAACATGAGGTCGTTTCCCCATAACACCTGGGAGCCTCTCCCTTCAGGATCCTCCCCATGGGAGAACTCTTTTGAAGCTGCGTGGGATAATTCAGTAATGGTCTCAGGAGAGCTGCTGAGATGACGCCAAGGCCCGGGAGAAGTCAGGCTTTGCAGGTGGGACTTGAAAGAAAAAGAAGGGCAACGCACTGCCTGGAACCCCAGGAACTGTTGAGCAGCAGATGAAGGCTCCCCGTGCTCAGGCTGGGCTTCCAGTGCCATGGCCCGGTGTCAACCAGGGAGGGAACCAGTGCAGGAAGGCACTTCCTCCTGAGCTCAGCACCCCCAGAGCCTCGGCTCCGTGAAACCAGCAATTACCGAGGTGCCTAGATCTCTAAGTCACTACCCCACTCACTGAGCGCTAAGAGTCACACCCAGGTCTGCCCAACACCAACGCAGCTCCTGCGCTTCCCCAGGCATCTTCTCAGACAGAAAGAGTCACAGAGACAAGGCAGGACGATGAGGTGCTAAAACCCGGCAGCCAGGGCCCCGGGAACCGCAGAAGCAGCCAGCCCCACGCTAAGGCTGGAGACCCGCGGAGCGCAGAGGCTTTGTTGGGTCTCAAGCAGCTCCTCCAGCCTCATCCTCCATCACTCTTTTTCCTGTTTTCCCCCTCGATCCCCTTCTTTCCTCCTCTTTATCCCTCTCCCCACCATCCTCTCATTT
Source organism: Mesoplodon densirostris (assembly GCF_025265405.1). NCBI lineage: Eukaryota > Metazoa > Chordata > Mammalia > Artiodactyla > Ziphiidae > Mesoplodon > Mesoplodon densirostris. The sequence continues at coordinate 39,151,204 of NC_082670.1, forward strand.
GTCCCCCTGTTTCTTCTCACTCTTCTCCTCACTTCCTCATGGTCTAAGATACTGAAACTGAAGTGTTTTTGAAACACTGTCAGTGGTGTTACATGAAGCTTTATTTTTCCTACTTTTTTTTTTTTTTTTTTTTTTTTTTGCGGTACGCGGGCCTCTCCTGTTGCGAGGCACAGGCTCCGGACGTGCAGGCCCAGCGGCCATGGCTCATGGGCCCAGCCGCTCTGTGGCATGTGGGATCTTCCCGGACCGGGGCACGAACCCGTGTCCCCTGCATCGGCAGGCGGACTCTCAACCACTGCGCCACCAGGGAAGCCCCCCTACTTTTTATTTGATAAATTATGATTGACTTTTTAATATGTCTTGACAATAAAACCTAAATTTAGTTGCCTTTTAATTTTTGTGAGCCCTTTTATTTTGTGAGCCCTCTGGTGTATCAGCATCCCTAAATAACGCGTGTGTGTGTGCGTGCGTGCGTGCGTGCGTGCGTGCGTGCGCTACTCCACCCATGCTCTGGGTACTTAATCAGTGTGGCTGACAGCTCAAAATCAATTAATTTTAACAGCAACCAGAGGAACTCAGATTATATATGAGGAAGAATTTCCTCATACTTAGACTACTGCAGTAATCTCCTACCTAACCTCTCTACCTTCATTCTTTCTCCACTTAATCCACCTTTTTGCACTATTAACATAATCACTCCTTGCTCTAAAACCATCAATGGCTATCCACTGCCCAAAGAACACAGAGTACAAATTCCCTCACCTGGCATTAAATGGCTTCTATCAACCTACCAGGAATTTCCTAACAGTGGTTTCCAGGAATGGAAATTGTGAGAAAACACTCTTCGCCTGGAAGTATTCATATACAGGCCAGGTTACCTCACATAAGGGATGCTAAAAAGAAGTAGTAGCTGGTCTCCAAGGAGGCCTCTCTCCCTCCCAGTGAACCATGCCTCTTGTTGTTCATACCCTTGTGTAGCCCTCTCCTGAATCTGAGCCGGTCCTATGACCAAGAAAACACAAAGTGACATTGTGTGACTTCCAAGATTAGGTCATAAGAAACCTTGCTATTTATGCCTGGATCTCTCAACACATTCACTCTTGGGATATTTCTGCTCAGAACAGCTGCCATGCTGTGAGAGGCACAAGGCACACGGAGAGGCCCCATGTAGGCACCCTAGTCAACAGCCAGCATCAGTGCCAGCCATGTGAGGGAGCCAGTGTGAACAACCAGCCCAGCTGAGCCTTCAGATGACTCCTGCCCTGGCCTCTACTTGACTATAGCAACATGAGACCCCAAGTGAGAACTGCCCAGCTGAGCCCAGTCAACCCACAGAATCATGAAAAATAATAAAGTGCCAATTCCACTTAATAATGTTCTAGATGAGCCAATAAAAACTAACTTTATTAAATCATGACCCTTGAGTACATGTCTTTTATTTTTATTTTATTTATTTATTTTTTTCAGGCCACGCCACACAGCATGTGGGATCTTAGTTTTCCAACCAGGGATTGAACCTGTGCCCCCTGCAGTGGAAGCCCAGAGTCTTAACCACTGGACCACCAGGGAAGTCCCTGGAGTACATGTCTTTTAAATATCCTATGTAACAAAACAGGAGTTCCATGATTGTTTCAAGAAAAAGCAATTGTGCAATTGTTTGAGTTGCAAGCTAAACTAGCCATTTTTTTCATGAAACACCATTTTTACTTGAAAGAAAAGAATAATAGACAAATAAATTATGATTATTTAGATTGGGTATTTGACAAACTTTCTCTTGAAAATGAATGAAGTGAGACTGTCACTTCAAGAAAAGAAACTGACAGTATGTTACCAACAATAAAAATCAAGCTTTCAAGAGAAAATTCAAATTATGGAAAACCTGTATCCACCACTGTGAGCTTCACAGCTTCCCAATACTTGAAGGCTTTTCTGAGATCAGTGGTCTTAATATGATTTACTGACATTGTAAAATGAAGCATGTCAACATTTAGATCTATATAACTCAGTAAACCAATTATTTCTCAATGACCAATTCAAAGTAAAAGATCCATTCAAAGTGCAAGATGGGCCAATGGATTATATGTCGCAAAGTATGAAAAGTTTTTTGATAAGATTTCAGACTCCACATTCCAACTAACCTTTAAGAAACTACCACTCATCCAGTTTTGGTATAGTAACAAAGAAAAATATCCACAATTATCTGCAAAAGCTATTAAAATATCCCTCTCCTTCTCAATTACGTATCTGTGTGCAGCCAGATTTTCTTCATATCCTTCAGCTAAAACAATGTACTTAAAGAGACTGAACACAGAAACAGTTATGAGGGGACTTCCCTGGTGGCACAGTGATTAAGAATCCGCCTGCCAATGCAGGGGACACAGGTTCATTCCCTGGTCTGGGAAGATTTCACATGCCACAGAGCAACTAAGCCCGTGCACCACAACTACTGAGCCTGCGCTCTAGAGCCTGCGAGCCACAACTACTGAGCCTGCACCACAACTACTGAAGCCCGCGTGCCTACAGCCCGTGCTCTGCAACAAGAGAAGCCACCGCATTGAGAAGCCCGCACACTGCAACAAAGAGTAGCCCCTGCTCACTGGAACCAGCGAAAGCCCGTGTGCAGCAACAAAGACCCAACCTAACCAAAAGGAAATTAATTAATTAATTAATTAAAAAAGAAGAAACAGTTATGAGAATCCAGTTCTCTTCTATTAAACCAGACATTAGCAAAAATGTAAAACAATGTCACTCCTCTCAACATTTTTGTTTTGGAAAATAGCTATTTTTCATTAAAAATGTCATTTATGATAAATGTAATGGATTTATTATTATATCAAATGAATTCATAAATTTGTAATTTTTAAAACTGCCTCAGTTTTAATTTCTAATACAGTAAACAAAAGTTCTTGAGGTCCTTAATTTTTTTGTTTAATAGTTTTTTTAAACAAATTTATTTATTTTTGGCTGTGTTGGGTCTTCGTTGCTGCACGCAGGCTTTCTCTACTTGCGGAGAGCGGGGGCTACTCTTTGTTGCGGTGCGTAGGCTTCTCATTGAGGTGGCTTCTCTTGTTGCAGAACATGGGCTCTAGGCGTGTGGGCTCAGTAGTTGTGGCTCTCGGGCTCTAGAGCACAGGCTCAGTAGTTGTGGCGCACCTGCTTTGTTGCTCCATGGCATGTGGCATCTTCCCGGACCAGGGCTTGAACCCGTGTCCCCTGCATTGGCAGGCGGATGCTTAACCACTGTGCCTCCAGGGAAGCCCCCTTAACAGTTTTTAAGAGCATAAAGTTGACTTCAAAATAAACCAGGCTTTCTTTCAAGGTGGCCAATCTGACACCCAGTTTCTTCAGGAACAAAGCCAGTCCTCAGGGATGACTTGCTCCTATAAATGAGTATCCTTGTACAGCTCCATGTTTTTAGTACCCACTGAGTCTCTAATGTCTAAAAAATCTTTCTGTGCATATATCTTCTCTCACCAACTACGTTCCACTCACTTGGGCCATGGGGACAGCCAAGGACTACATCTGAAACCATCTGTCACAGCACCTGGCCCACAAAAGTGCCTCAGATGGGAAAGACTAAGATGACAACACCAGTTTTTTGAGATTAACACTGAAAAAATCTGATAAAGCTATAGCCTCATCTTTGCCAGTGGAAACTAAGGAAGAAAACTTCTAGCTGGGGCTGGGAGCTCAAAGCTAAGGGATGAACAGGACAACCGACCCTGGACATGGACAATAGGTGCCACTGTGGCTAGCTGCTGCTCAAACAAACGACAAAGTGAATCGAGTCAATGCAGCAGCTTTCCCTGCTCAGGGAAAACTCCTGCAACTTCTCTCTCATCTCCTCTCAGAGAACCTCAGAAGCCTCCCAAACCCTCCTTCTTCCGCCTTCACATTTCCTTCAGAGGAAAGAACTTGGTATGGGTTTCAGAACAGGAGTGGCCCCCGCCTCAGGCCTTCCTGCAAGATCCACAAACAACCTGACCCCCACAGACTGACAGACACATGGGCTCAGCACCCTGTTTGGCAACAGGAAAACTCACGGGGTGTTAAAGGCAGAGAAAGGGAAGTGAAGTCCATAAACAGCTAGTAGAATCACTGAGCTTCAGAGACTAAAACAAATCAGAGAGGGGCCCACGTTTCCCCTGGCCCCCAGCAGGGACCCCACCATGGCCTGGCTTCCCAGATAGTTGGGACAACGAACATCAAATTCCCTGGAGCTCCCCTTCTGAGAGTTTACAAAACCTGCCAGGCATCCTGAGAGCAAACAGGGAAACAGCAATGCAAAGCACAGAGCATTGTTCTGACTCTCGTGAGGACCCGGTATCCCAGCAGAGATGGAAGAAACAATTCCGTGTATCATGCCCAGCTCTCTCTCATACATGCCAGCAAACTACAGACCCATGAGACAGGGACAGAATCTGGTTTTTCACTGTCATCATTTTCCAAGTGCCTAGTAATGTACCTGGCACATAGCAGGCAGTCAAAAACGTTTGTTACATAAATGAAAGAAAAAGATGGACACTATCTTTGTGGCCTGGCACCCAAATAATATGGGCAGAGAAGAAAGTTCGTACATTTATTCATTCAACAAATACTTAGCATCTCCTCTGTGCCAGACACTGTCCTAGACACAACAGGAAACAAAATAAGCCCCCGCCCTTATGGAGTCTATGTTTCAGTGGGTGTAAAGGTGAAAATCTTAATGCTCCTCACAAAAAACCCACATAAGCCATAGAATCAATAATTATTTAATAAGTGCCCACTATGTGCAAGTACCAGATGCAGTGACAGGCTCCTGGGATCTGGGACTCAGCGCTAGTGAAACCATTTCATCTTAGATGTGTCCGTCAGTTGTCAGAGGCCCCTGGGTAAGGAAAATGGGATTACCTCTTTGGTGCATCTGTCCTCATCTGTTGGTGAACAGAAGCCACTGCGTGAGTACCACGTGCATACCCCAAAACACCACGCAACGCTGCGGGATAAAAAGAAAGCCAACATCTTTAGCTGAGAGGCACCAGGGGTCAGAAAAGCAGCTCTGATACATTATAATTAAACATCAGGGCTCAGAGAGTGCTCCTAAGGCAAGCTGGCTCCTCCTCTGTCCCTCACCCCCGCCCCCCCCCCAGATGTTGTGATTCTGAGCCTGAGTCAGCAAATATTTCCCAACCCTGGAAGTAGTCTGCTCACTTCCAAGTAAGCAGACACCGGCTTTGATGATTCTATCAGCGTGGGGCAGGAAGAGTTGGCAAGGTGAAGAAGAAGCCGGAGCCCAACACCCCCCCCACAGGTGGCAGCTCCTAAATGCAGACGCCCTGAGTCATGCTTGATTCTTTGACCAAAGCCCGGTGGAGAAGGCACTGGAGTCACACCCTAATCACCAGCCTCTGAGCTGTGAAGGCCAAGAACCATATGCCAAGGAAGAAGACCCACGTATCTGAAACCTGATACAAGGGGCCGTTTCCTCCCTGCCAGGCTCAAGCAAGTGCCTATCCTGACACCACGGAACTCAGCTGCAAGTAGCTCCTCCCTCTGGATCCGAAGGCACAGAGGAGGGCCTGTAGTTTAGCTTCCCAGTCCGCAGGTAACACCCTAGGAGGTGGGCCTCTGTATTTGGTGACCATACAGCTGCAGCAGCTGAAGCCTTTAGAAGCGACAGGGCCAGCCCCTCCTGAGAGAAGCTGCGCCACCCCAGGACATGCCAGGGAGCCACGGGCCCTGAGGACAGCGTGCACAACAGCCAGGACATCTGCATTCTATCCAAAGAAGAGGCCTACCAGCTTCCCAGGCCAGCGCCCAACAATGGCTGTCCTCTCACCAGGCCCTGGGGGATGGGGTCTGAGGGACCACAGGTGAGGCTGGAAGGCTGAGTGAGGGCAATTCTTCCTGAGTGGGTGGGGGCACACACCAAAGAAGGAGGAAAGCAAGGAGAAAGGCAGCCAAACAAACGAGTGGTTCATTAAACTAAGGAGTTAATGGGCTACACCATCTGCAGGATAATGTCAGGGGCCTATCTGCACACCCCTTTGAAAAAGAGAGGCAGGCTGACCCAAGCTCTGCAAACGTCACCGAATGGGCACTTGGTAATTGATGATCATGACTACCCACGCGGAAGATGACGTGGTAGACAAACTGCAAGAAGCTATCTGGCCAGAGCTTCTGGTGCACAAGCTGCTCCCCAAGGACTGGGCCTGACGTCCTCTCAAGCCCTTCTCACCTGCCGCCTCAGTAGAGAGCACTATCAATGGGTAAGCAGACAGAGGAGCAGCAAACGGCTCCAAAGAGTCAGGTAAAGTCCTGGGGAGCCACAGGCTGGACTAAATTACCACCAAATACACAACCCCAACTTCATCAGAATGACCCATTAAAGCCCCAAAGGGATGTTTTCCATTGGAACAAGGAACCCCTTTTAGTCCAGTCTGCCCTACTCCCCCCACCGCCCAAGTGCTGCTTAGGAGGGGGCCCAAAGGGTTAATGGAGAGGGCACTGGCTCAGCCATCCACGACCCTACTGCTTTCACAGAAAAGGGTCTGTGCACAAGAGGGTTCCAAAACTTTAAAGTCTGGTCTGGCTGTTTCAGTTGGCTCTCCACCACAGTTCCCGAAGGCTGCCAATTCTGTGTCCAATTCTGGCTCAAAGACAGAGAGCATGATCCTCAAAAGAGGAGACCTAGAAACCTGGAGCCCGGTAAAACAACAGGCCTTCATTTCTGAACTGAGAGTGGGTCACGCTTTCAGAATCCTCCAAAGTCAGATTGGGCAGAAACATAGGATATGTTATTTCCTGAAGATCTCTCTAGGGGACCAACTCCAAATAAAGGAGCTCAAATTGAACGCATCTGTAAAGAACTTTCAGTCTGGCAAGAAGGTTAAAGATCCAGAAGCACCGTGAAGGTGGTGGGTTCTCTAGCCACAGAGAGGATGATCTCTGTGACTGGAAGCAACTCAAGTTCCTGACACCATCTTCCTAATGCAGCCCCACAACCTGTCCAGGCAGATACTGACTGGCTACGCCTGGGCAAAGGGAACAGGACTTCAGTGTCAGCCTCTCTGTCTTAGAGCCACAGGAAATGAAGCTCCCAAGGAAAACAGAGGGAAAAGAACCTTCAAGAGAACCTGCTCAGTTATCGACATCAGAAGCCCCAGACACATTCAGAGATGCGTGAGGGAAAAATCAGCAGGTGGTTCGAGTCACCAATAACAAAAAGGACAGATACCTGCCAGCCCCAGGGCTATCAGGCTGGCAATGTATTTCAAAACTCAAACAGGAAAAAAAATGTTCTGGAGCCAGTACAGAGGAAAAGGTTGAGGACCACAGGCATTCTCTGGGGCATAGATTCTGGAGACTTCTCTTAGCTCTCTGGGATAGGGCATAGTGTAGAGGGTGGGAATCAGGGCAGAGATAGGCTGAGGTATCATGGTTTAAAGGTGTACAGTATATCCAGAGTGTAAAGCCACAAAGCCCTGTTTCCTGGAAGGGGAAAAGAGTTGGATGAGGCCTCCAGCTACCCCTGGCATACACCCAATTCAGCGGCTGGTCTCTCCTCAAAGGTTCCTGGAAGTCAACAGACCCATAAAGGGGAAGTACTAAAGCTGAGATTGGAAGAATGGTCTACAAATTGGACATCATCCCTGATGCAACACCCCAGTAGATTCTCCCACACAAACATTACCTGCTATTTACCTCAGACATTCAGCGCCTTACTTCAGTCAGGGGCTGAACACCCACACGCCCACTCCACGGGTATCTCAACTGCGGGTCATGGGAAAGCAAAGTAGTGTCTGCAGCTAATGCTTCTCCCAGAAGCAGAGGCAAGGAACTGGGAAGGAAGGGGAGGTGGATGACAGGAATGCAGAGGGCATGACTGATTGGAAAGAAATCAGAGAGTGGAGCAAAAACAGGGCTCCTGGGGGGAACCTGGGTAGGAGGGGCTTAGGTAGACAGGGATTGCAGGCGCGGGCTGAAAAAGCCGGGTAACACCGCGAGGAGGATGATGGGGAGGGGTGATACTGAGAGGGGCCAGGCAACGGGGGAAGGAGAGGACAGGGATGGGAAAAGAGAGAGAAGACACAGGGCAAGGACGGGAGGACGAAGACAGGAGACAAGGATAACGAGGGGGACAGAGAAGATCTCCAAGGAGACCCTGGGTAGAGAGGGCAATGAATGTGGGGACACCAGAGAAGATATGAAAGAAGAGATCAGAGGCAAGGGTGGGTAGTGGGAGAGGACCTAGAGCCTGAGATCGGGCTCTCAGAACACAGAAGTGGGAGGAGACGGAGACACGAGGCCCAAAACGGGGCACAGAGTCTGGGGGTTGGGGGGAGGCCCGTGGTTCGGGCTCAAATATTGATGGACGTCCAAAGGCTGGGGGAGCAGGGGAAGCGGGGCGGGGTGCCAGGAGAGCAACGGACGACCGCGACCCGCCCGGGCCAGAGCGACAGGAAGCGGCAGCCACTCGGTCCGCCGACCCCTGCGACTCTCCCCACTCCACTCCCCGCCGGGCCTTCCGCCCCAGCCGCGTTGCCCGCCTCAGCCCGGGCCCGCTGCTTCCCTCCGCTGCTTGCCTACCCGCTTCCCCGGACCCGGACTGACCTGTCCTGGCTGCCCTCGGCGCCACCGCCGCCGTCCCGCAGGCTCCGTAGAATCCTCCGGCTCCGGCCAAAACTTTTCCCATTAATCCCCAGATCCGCGGCGGCCGCGGCGGCCGCGGCGTCACACGCTGCGCGGCCTGGCCCCGCCCCACCAGAGTGACGTCACCGCGCAGCTCCTCCCCACCCTTCTCTCCACGCCCCCTTCCGCCCCGGCCGCGGCCAGTCACCGCGCCTCCTGGAGTCGCCCCTGATTCTGCCACTCCGCCCACCAGCACGCTGCCCCGGGCCCGCCTGCAGCGCCCTCTGGTGCGGGACGAGGGCGCAGCAGCTCAAGGAGGAGCTGAGGAGGAAGGTCCAGGGCCAGTAAAGCAAGTCTGGCAAGTATTAATCACAAAAGAAAATTTAAAGCTGGAAGGGAACTTAGAGATCATCTCGTACAGTCTCCTCAAACTTCCAGTGAAGAAACAGTCCCAGAAAAGGTGCGTGACTTGCAGTGAGAAGCAATGCTGAGGTTAGAACCTGGATATCCAAATTCCACTGGAGAAGACTGTGCTCCCTGTAATTTTCACAAAAGGGCTTTGCTCCCTCAAGAGGCTTCTGCAACTAGAAATTTATGGTTCTGGATTTCTTACCTACCTTCCTATTTATCTAATAAACTTGCCCACCTAAATGGGGAGCACCCTTCTTACTGTTGTAGAAAATTCTGTTCTCGCTTCTTAACCCAGGTCTTTAGGACCTGGAGGGTCATGTTATCCCAACCTTCAGATATACCATAAAAAGTTACCCAGCAGTTAGGGGGCAGTATGGGAGAAGATGGGTTTGCCATCTGGCAATGAGCAAAACTTGACTCTATAGGTGTATGATCAATGGGTAACTTCCTCCTTTCCATCATCTTTAAAATAAAGATTACCTCTCCCCCTCTCCTTCACTCCTAGATACCTGGATAGTAGAACTACGAGTGCTTTTTTTTTTCTTTCTGCTTCTTTTTTTCTACTTTTTGAAATGAATCTGCAGTACTTTTTTTTTTTTTTTTTTTTTTTGCTGCAGCATGTGGGGATTTTAATTCCCCTACCAGGGACTGTAACCCCTGCAGTGGCAGAGTACTAACCACTGGACCAACAGGGAATTCCCTGCACAGTACTTTTGTAATTCAGATGTCAACCTCCTTGCCTCTGAGATGGAAGAAAGAATGGGTTGTGGAAGTCAAAGCCATCCCTAAGATTTCTGCAAATTTCTCGGGGATTTATATTCTCCTAAATCTCTCCGCCTCCAGGCTCCAGCTTCTGCCAGGCTGTCGCAGTCACACAGTTCAGAAATGTAGAGATGAGACTCAGCCCTTCCTGAGGACTGCCCACACTTCTTCCCACACAAAACACTCATGGGTATAGATGTTATGATGCTCTGGGCCCTGGGGAAGGGTCACGTAATACACTGCAAACAGTTTAAACTCACACAGCTGACATTTTTTTAAAGTCCTTTCTGCACTGGCGGCGTTGAGGTTTTCTGACTGGCTGTTCACTCCTTAGAGCCTGGTCTTTTCCCAAATTACTACCTCTCCTCCTTGCCCCACCATTCTCTCCTCTATCCCATTCCCTCCAGAGAGAAAACAAATCCTTCCCGCTTTCCAGGCACATCGCTTCATTGCTAGAGTTCCTGCCAACACTCATGCCCTAGAGATTTCACTTTCTCCCCCCTAAAAGTCTCATTTCCCCTAATAAAGACAGCTCCTTCCCTAAAAGAAATTCTGGAAGCACTGTTAAAATACTACATTTTTCAGCTCATTTCATTTTCATATTAAAAGGATATATAGGGCTTCCCTGGTGGTGCAGTGGTTGAGAATCTGCCTGCCAATGCAGGGGACACGGGTTCGAGCCCTGGTCTGGGAAGATCCCACATGCCGCGGAGCAACTGGCCCCGTGAGCCACAATTACTGAGCCTGCACGTCTGGAGCCTGTGCTCCGCAAGAAGAGCGGCCGCGACAGTGAGAGGCCCGCGCACCGCGATGAAGAGTGGCCCCGGCTCGCCACAACTAGAGAAAGCCCTCGCACAGAAATGAAGACCCAACACAGCAATCAATCAAATTTTTTAAAAAGCCACTCTTATTAAAAAAAAAGGCTATAGGGCCTCCCTGGTGGCGCAAGTGGTTGAGAGTCCGCCTGCCGATGCAGGGGATACGGGTTCGTGCCCCGGTCTGGGAGGATCCCATATGCCGCGGAGCGGCTGGGCCCGTGAGCCATGGCCGCTGAGCCTGCGCGTCCGGAGCCTGTGCTCCGCAACGGGGGAGGCCACAACAGTGAGAGGCCCGCATACCGCAAAAAAAAAAAAAAAAAAAAAAAAAAAAGGCTATATAAAAATATATACATATATTTTATTTTTATTTATTTATTAATTTTTTTTTTTTGCGGTACGCGGGCCTCTCACTGTTGTGGCCTCTCCCGTTGTGGAGCACAGGCTCCGGACGTGCAGGCTCAGCGGCCATGGCTCACGGGCCTAGCCGCTCCGTGGCATGTGGGATCTTCCCGGACCGGGGCATGAACCCATGCCCACTGCATCGGCTGGCGGACTCCCAACCACTGTGCCACCAGGGAAGCCCTATACATATATTTTAAACTTAAATCAGTTAGTTTCTGTTACTTGAATCTAAAACAGACTAACACAGCTTCCCCAAATCTTCATTTTGACTAGATTTGCCCACAGGCACAGCTCACAGTGGGAAAAGTGGGTCCCTGCCAAGCCTCTGCAACCCTTTTCAGATCAGCCAGAGAGCTCAGCTACCAAAACCTGCTCGGATGCCCAATTACAGTGTAACTGAACAATAACTTACAGTGTGGAATAAGGCTAGACCTGCTTTGAATTAGATCCGGTCTCCTCCACAGCCATTTCAAGCTCCAGCCAGCAGGTGGAGGCCTCCTTAGCTTCCTGAAAACGGCCTCCTCAGCGTTCCTCTTCCTCCCCCTCTCACCTACAGCATGGGCCCGAGAGGCAACTTTCAGCTGGCACCTCTTTGGCCTGGGTAGACACTGGTCTTGAGGAAGAGGTGCCTTGCATATCCTGGCAACAGTTTGCAACAAACCACTTACATTCCAGCCAGTTGCCTGACCTCCCCAACCCTCAGGGGTGACCTAGGGCCACAGTGGCTGTATTTTCCACATGGCCCCCAGAGTTTATAGGTATCTCTGAAGGTATCAGAGATTGGATACACTCTCCTTTGACCAGGATGATTGTAAGGACAAAGGAGTTCTTTTCTAACCCTGGAATTAAAAGACTGCAGGGCTTCCCTGGTGGCACAGTGGTTGAGAGTCCGCCTGCCAATGCAGGGTCCACGGGTTCATGCCCCAGTCCAGGAAGATCCCACATGCCACGGAGCGGCTGGGCCCGTGAGCCATGGCCGCTGAGCCTGCACATCCGGAGCCTGTGCTCCACAACGGGAGAGGCCACAACAGTGAGAGGCCTGCGTACCGCAAAAAAAAAAAAAAAAAAAAAAGACAGCAAAATATCTTCTTCTGCCCCCGATAATGTCCCACCAGACTGACAGCTTCTCATACCAGTCTGATGTGGATTCAGGGTGATCTTCCTTTCACTGTCACACTGCAACCAGCAACACCTCCTGTGTCCCATCATAGAACGTTAAAAAGCCTGGAATGGACCCCATTGACAGATGAGGAAACCAAGACTTAGGAATTGGCTTGCCACCTCAAGTTTAAACACTACCTGGCTTCCAAGAATGTCTCTAATCAGGCCTCATTCTACCTCATAGTTAGTAGTCCTCAAAAATTTTGCCCCACTACCCCTAAAAGAATATATAAGAACTAATGCAGCTCCTTGTACATTTTTAAGGTGACATCTAATATATTTCATATTAGTTTAAAACTTAGTAGTTGCAGAGTATGGATGTAATTTCTACTATTTAATAAACATTAATATTTTAATATAAAACTACTATATTACCCTTTTAAATGTATTGACTAAGACTCAGAACCCATAGCGATTTGATGTTCACCATCATCCATCTTAAAAATGAACAGGGCTTCCCTGGTGGTGCAGTGGTTAAGAATCCGCCTGCCAATACAGGGGACATGGGTGTGAGCCCCGGTCCGGGAAGATCCCACATGCCGCGGAGCAGCTAAGCCCGAGCACCACAACTACTGAGCCTGCGTGCTGCAACTACTGAAGCCCACATGCTTAGAGCCTGTGCTCCGCAACAAGAGAAGACACTGCAATGAGAAGCCCATGAACTGCAACGCAGACTAGCCCCTGCTCGCCGCAACTAGAGAAACCCCATGCACAGCAACGAAGACCCAGTGCAGCCAAAGATAAATAAATAAAAATAAATAAATAAATGTATTAAAAAAATACATGAACAAATAGATAAACCTACTAATAGACCTACTGTATAGCACAGGGAACTATATTCAATATCTTGTAATAACCTATAATGGAAAATAATCTGAAAAAGAATATATATAACTGAATCACTTTGCTGTACACCTGAAAGTAATACAACATTGTAAATTAATTATACTTCAATTTTTAAAATTTTTTTATTTATTTATTGGTCCCAAGGGGGTGGATTTGAGAGTGACCAAGAAAATCCAATCAGTTGGACTTGGAGACTGATTAGATATGGGGCAAGATGGAGAAGGAGTCAAAGGTGAGCATGCAGGTGGAGGATAAAATATTGGCCTTAGCCATGGCAGTAGCCATGGGGATAGAGATGGAGCAGTAGATATGAGAGCATGAAGGAGAGAGAATCTACTGGTTTTAATGATGGGTTTTTCGTGAGGGGGATGGCAGAGAGGGAGCAAGTCATCCTAGATTACCAGATCTCTGTCTTAGGTAACAAAGTAGGTAAGTCAGACAATATGGGAAGAGAAGCAAGTTTGAAACGCTTTGGGCAAGTTACCTGACTTCTCTGAGCCTCAATTTCCGCACATGTAAAATGAGAATAATAATATCCACCTCTCAGCGTTGCCATGAGAATTAAATAAACTGGGAAATTGCAAGGCATAGAATATACATTCAATAAACACTTTGGGGTGATACCAATAATAGTGCTTGCTCACGTGCTGAACACTTTAATCCTCAGAACAACCCTGTAAGGTAGGTACTATACTATCCCTATTTTGCCAACATGGGAACTGAAGCACAGAGAGGTGAAGAAACTTGACCAAAGTCACCCAGTTGGAAAGTGGCAGAGTGTACTTTCCTAGCCACTGCATTATACCTTACTCTTTCTGGGACATATAACTGGACTTGAGGGGAGAAGAGAGAAAATGGTAGAAGAGACAGACTATAGACCTGATGCATAATTTATCCCAAGAGCTGATTTTATTTGGAAATGTGCCTCCACAACTTGGTGGCAGTCTGGGGGCAGATGGCCCCTGGCTTGCTTGTTGACTCTCTTTCCCAGCCTAGGGCACAGAGTCCTTGGGGTTAAGGCACAGGGTCAAGTTCTCAAGGATCAACATCCCTGACAGCCTCAGTGGTCTGGGGCCTGGGGCTGGTGCAAAAAAATGAACCAGGTTCCATTCTGGACTGTTTCATGGTTGGAGGGCCTGGGCCCTTGGCACCAGGACTGTAGCTCCTTCTTCTGCAGGGGCTGGTGTCACCCACAGGCCAGCTGTGGCCAGGTCCTAGTAGGCATGAGGTTGGGGGAAAGAGGCTAGCAGAGGTTAGTTTTCTGGTGCTGGGTCCACTTTATCTTCCTGAGGGGCGGAAGCTGAGACGGGCGCCTCTTCCCCACAATTGAGGGACTTCTGCTGCTCACTGCTGCTGGGTGAGGGGGTCTTGTTGTCGTGGGATCCCCAGTGAGTCAGGCGTTTTAGGGAGGAGTCACGGCGGACAAGTAGAGGGGCCTGGAAGCCTGTGAAGGAGCTGCTGGTGGTGGGACGCTTGTCTAGCAGAAAAAAGGCAGGTATGAGGAAGAAGCAAGGTGCATGTAAAGGGGAGAAGTTGAGGGGCCTTGCCTCAGCCCTTGGGGGAGAGGAGAACCCGCTGACCTGCAGTCCTGTGCTGGCTCTGTAGATCTGGGGGTATCCCTTCCACCCTCCCTTCTCCCTCCCCACTCCAGGGAAAGCTCCAGGGTCTAACCCTTCTCACCTCCAGGTTCAATTGGATGCATGAGCCGGTTCATCTGGACATTCCAGTGTTTCACGTTCGTGCTGGCCTGGCGCAACTTCCGTTGTGCAGCCTGTGGGGGCAGGACCAGGGAGGAGTGGGTCAGAGCCACCCTCCAAGACAGAGAGTCTTGACCTTTTCAGGTTCACACGCCCCTTAGGATCTGACAAAGGCTATTGATCATCTTCCCAGAAAAACTCATGTATGTTCATAAAGAGTTATGTATATGAACAGAGTTGGCATCCAATTTCAGGGGACTCATGGGCCCTCAAAGGGTCAGAAATAACCATAGTTTCCACTTATTAAGCAGCTAAGGTGTACTAATATCTTATGTAACTTCCAGAGCAGAAGTTAACAGCAAACAAATTCAAAAGAGGTTAAGTGCCTTGCCCAGGGACATACACGGAGCTCTGAACCACTGCATTACACCACCTTCCCAAGACCTAATGCAAAAACCTCTGCTCCAGTGTTCACCCAGCCATTAGCAGTGGTTGTGGGGTGGGGAATCATAGAGGAACTTTCCCTTTCTTTGATACTTATTTCTATGTTTGAATTTTTTACAATGACCATGTAGGCCAACAAAGCAAAATAAAATAATCAATATTAATAAAAACAAAACTTCAAAAGTTTTGAAAAAAAGTGTTCTATGGAGATTCAGGCTCCAAAGAGTGGAGCCAAAGTACAGGGATAGCAAAGTAGGGGCTGGAAGAGTAGGAGGAAAAATTTTTGCCCAGATTAATAACAATGATAAAAGTCATAGCTAAGGTTTCTTCAGTGCTTACTACATACTTAATTTCACGTGTTATCTCATTTAATCTTCATAGTAATGCTATTACCAGTCCCCTTTCTCAGATAAGGGACTTGGAACTCAGAGAGGTTAGGCAACTTGTCAGAGGTCACACAGCCAGGCAATGATGGAGCCTGAGGGATAGAGCTTGAGGGGAGATTCCAGAGCCTGTGCATTAAGGAGGGGAGATTCCAGAGCCTGTGCGTTAAGGCGCTCACCCTCGTTCACCTGGCAGCCTCCAACCTGCTCCACCCCAGGCCTCACCTCCACGTCCTCGTCAGCTCTCTGCCGGTTCTGTCGCACCTCCTCCAACTGCTGCTGGGCCTGCTGCAGGGAGCGGCTCTGCAGGGCCATCTCCTGCTGCAGTTCCTGCTTCTCCTGCTGCGCCCGCTCAATATAGCGCTCCTGTTCCTCCTTCAGCTGCAGCAGCTGCTTCAATTTCTCCTCCTCCTCCTCCAGCAGTCTGCCAGGCATCCACTGTGTCACCTCCAGAGCCAAGGCACCTCGCAGGTGCTCGGCAAGTGGGGTGGGGTGGGGGGGGGCGGGGGCGGGAAGTCAGGGAGGGGAAGCAGAAGGGGCCCCTCAGTTCTACCTGGTCTGGGCTAGGCGCACGGCCTCCTCATCTTGCCGAGCTTTCACCTCCAGTTGCAGGGCCTCCTGAAGCCTCTGCTGCATCTCCTCCAGCTCCTCGATGCGCTGCCGCTGCCGGGCAGCCTCCTCCTTCTTCAGCTCCATCTCAGCCTGCATGGAGGCCCTTGCCTGCTCGGGAAATGGAGCCAGGTCAATGGGGGCATGGGGGAGAGAGGCAGCAAGTATGCTGCTCCTTTCCCCAGGGCTTTGCTAGGCCAGCCCAAATACTTATCTCTGGGTCAGGGTCTGGGGAGTTCCTTCAGGTCAGTGTTTCCTGATCTGATCCCCTCTGCAAGCCTGACTAACTCAGATAATGATCAGTGAACTACATGGGGGAAAGGGGCTCAAGTCATCCCCTTTTTAGCACCAGCCTTAATAGTTATTGTTATACATTATAATATAACGTTTTATAATTATAATTAGGGTAGTGCTTGGAAGGGAATGACAATAATTATAATTGTTATAACAATTATAACTCAGAGTGTTTCCTTAGTTGATCTTCCTTTCCATACCTCTATAAGCCAAGTTCTATTGCCATCAACATGTCACAGGTAACTGAGGCACAGAAAGGCTGAGTAACTTGCCTGGGATCACAGGGTTCCTAAGAGGCAGAGCTGGGATTGAATCCACAGTGTCTGACTCCAGATCTAGATCTCTTAAATCCTAAATCTAATTGCCTCTACACGCTTAGTCCGCCTCCACATTCATCCTGCCTTCCTCCCATCCTGCATTCCCCAAACTGGTTTCATTATAAACTCAGATCAAGTCTAGTCCAACCTAGTCCAGCCTTGGTCCAAACTCATGCCCAATCACACCGTCTTTAGCAGCTCCTCTGTCCAGGTCCCGCCCCCAGCCAAGGTTTCTGAGCCAGGTCCCACTCCACACCTAGCACTCAGGTCCGACCCTCCCATTTCGTAGGCTCAGGCCCCGTCCCCTACCGTCTCTCCTCTCAAGCCATCCCTCGGCCAGGTTCCTTATCCCACAGGCCCTGTTCCTGGCATAGTCCCCGTCCCATACCCATCCTTCAAGCCCACAGGCTCTGTCCCCAAAAATCCCTCAAGACAAGCCCCGCCTCCACTTGCATCCCTCAATGCGTGGCTCCGCTCTCGACCAAGGCTCCGCCCCAGGCCCCGCCCCCAGTGCTCAGCTCCCAGGCCTGACCGCACCACACCCCTCAGCCCACTGCCTCCTGCGCTGTGCGGCCCCACCTGCTCAGCCTCGCGCAGTTGGCCCTCGAGCGCCAGTTGCAGCTCGCGGTGCTGGCTGCGGCGCCGCTCCTCCTCCTCCTGCAGCAGGCGCTCGGCCTGCCGCTGCGCCTCCTGCAGCAGCTCCAGCTCCTGCAGCTTCCGCTCCTTCTCCTCCTGTAGCTGCTGCAGCCGCAGCACCTCCTCCTCCTTGGCCGCCCGGCGCCGCTCCCGCTGCTCCCGCTGCTCGCGCCGCTTCTGCTTCAGGTCCTTGTGCAGCGACATCTTCCCCTCGGCCTGCAGCCGGATCGCCGTCTGGATGGCTGCGGAGGGAGCGGGAGGGGCTGGCCGGGGGCAGGGCAGCCTCGAGGCGACCCATCGCCAGAAAGGGGCCTTAGGAGTTGCCCGTGTCCAGTGCCCAGCCTCCCGCTGGGCAAAGTGCTGTCACCCCCTTTTCACAGGTGAGGCGACTGAGGGCCAACCAGGTCCAGGCCACCTAGCGAGCACTCACCAGCCGTCCATTCCTGGCGCTGGCGCGTGTCTGAGGCGCTCATCTCGTATGTGCGGGAGGCAGTCTTCACACAGAACATGCAGCGCTTCCCTTCTCGGTCGGGCATCACCTGGGAGAAGGTGGACGGCCCCAGACAGGCTGGCTTCACTGCAGTCAGGGCCACACCTGCCCCAGGGGTGCTGCAGCTCCAGCCGCTACCCACGCTGGCTGACCATCCTCCCCAGGCACCCCTCCCACTCTGACAGGAGCCTGCGTGGCTCGGTTTGAAGGTTAGTTATGGGGATACTTGTGTGCCCACAGCTCTGTATCCTTTGCTCTTTGAAGGTGGGACTGTTCTCTTGGTATCTCTCCATGGGGCCTAGCACAGAGGGATCACTCAGTGTTTATGCAGATCACGCTGGAACATCTCCCATGACAGGGTCCTCACAATCGAGACCATTCATTTCCACAAAGCCCTGCCTGTTGAGAAAGTTCTCCATTCATTCATTCCACAGATATTTTGTAGTGTCTACTGAGTGCCACTCATTGCTCTGGGCATTTGGGATACTGAGATGTGCCTAAGAGACCCAATCCCTGCCTTCCCTAAGCTTACCTTCTAGTGGAAAATAATAGCTACCACCTACTGAGCTTCATGTGCTCTAGAGTCTGTACCAGGCATGGATTATTAGCTTCACTTTACAGAGAAAGAAACTGAGGCTCTAAGAGGTCCAGGAACTTGCCCAATTCACACTGCCTATTAGTGGTGGAGCTGGATTTCTGCCTAGATCTGTGCTGTTTCCACAATGACAGCTGTTTCCCTATGTGACAAAAATGGACAGAGCCTAGGATGACTATAATAATAACATTTTTAATGTAAAATAACAAGTGTTGGTGAGACATTGGAACTTTCATACACTGCTGGTAAGAATGGAAGATGGTGCAGCCACTGTAGAAAAGTCTGGCTGTTCCTCAAAAATTAAACATAGAATTAATGTATGGTTCAACAACTCTACTCCTAGGTATGTACCCTGAGAAAAAATATATATCTACCCAGAAACTTGTACCTGGATGTTCATAATAGCATTATTCACAATAGCAAAAAGATGGAAACAACCGAATAGCCATCAAAGAATGGATAAACAAAATGTGGTACATCCTTACAATGGAATATTATTCAGCCATAAAAAGGAATGAAGTCCTGATTCATGCCACAACATGCTTGAGAACATTATGCTAAGTGAAAGAAGCCAGACATAAAAGGACAAATATTATATGATTCCACTTATATGAGGCACCTAGAACAGGCAAATTCATGGAGATAGAAAGCAGAATAGAGGTTACCAGGGGCTGAAGGGAAGGGTGGATGAGTTATTGCTTAATGGGTACAGAGTTTCTGTTTGGGATGATAAAAAAAGTTTTGGAAATAGATAATTGGGATGGTTACATGTGAATGTACTTAATGCTACTGAATTGTAGCACAAAATGGTTAAAATGGCAAATTTCATGTTATGTATATTTTTTCACTACAGTTTTTTAAATTGTTGTTTGAAGCCTCTAAAATAATGGACAGAGTCAAGGGAGGGAAAGGGATGGGAAGGGAGAAAGAATAGGGAGGTATAGAGCTGCCAAAGGAAATGGAATTTGGGTGAAGGGGAAAGAACTTCAAAGAGGATTTTTAGAAAATTTTGCTGGGTAGAGTGAGACATAAGCCATCTCCTCTGAAATCTTTAGCAAAGTCCACATTATTCACCAAAGACTTTAGTATTTGATTTGCAGTTTGTTTTTTTTTTTAAAGTGCTGACATATGGAATCTAAAAAAGACAAACAAATGAACAAACATAACAAAACATAAACAGAGTTATAGATACAGAGAACAAACAGGTATGTTTGCCAGAGGGTAGGGGGCGTAGTGAGAGGAAGGAAAAAGTTGAGGAAGATTAAGAGGTACAAATTTCCAGTTGCAAAATAAGTGAGTCATGGGTGTGTAATGAATAGTGTGGGGAACATAGTCAATAACTATGATTACATAGTTAACTTTGTATGGTGACCTATCATAACTAGACCTATTGTGGAGGTCAGATTGAAATATATAGAAATACCGAACCATTACGTTGTGTAACAGGAACTAACATAGTATTGTAGGTCAATTATACTTCAAAAACAAACAAATCCATAGAAAAAGAGATCAGATTTGTGGTTACCAGAGGTGGGAAGGGAGGTTGTTGTGGGGATGGAGGGAAGGTAATTGGATGAAGGTCATCAAAAGGTACAAACTTCCAGGGCTTCCCTGGTGGCACAGTGGTTAAGAATCTTCCTGCCAATGCAGGGGACACGGGTTTGAGCCCTGGTCCGGGAAGATCCCACATGCCGCGGAGCAACTAAGCTCATGTGCCACAACTACTGAGCCTGCGCTCTAGAGCCTGCGAGCCACACTACTGAGCCCGTGTGCCACAACTACTGAAGTCCACACGCCCTAGAGCCCGTGCTCCACAACAAGAGAAGCCACTGCAATGAGAAGCCTGTGCACCACAACGAAGAGTAGCCCCCGCTCGCCGCAATTAGAAAAAGCCCGCGCACAGCGATGAAGACCCAACGCAGCCAAAAAATAAATAAACTAAATTTAAAAAAAGAAAAAAGGTACAAACTTCCAGATATAAGATATAAGTACTAGGGATGTAACGTACAACATGATAAATTAACACTGCTGTATGTTATATGGGAAAGTTGCTGAGAGAGTAAATCCTAAGAGTTCTCATCACAAGATAATTTTTTTCTATTTAATTTTGTATCTATATGAGATGAGAGATGTTCACTAAACTTATGTGCTTATCACTTTATGATGTATGTAAGTCAAATCATTATGCTGTACACCTTAAGCTTATACAGTGCTGTATGTCAATTATATCTCCATAAAACTGGAAGAAAAAATAAAGTGTGTTACTTTTCTAAAAGAAAAAAAAAAATTGCTGCCATGGCTGAGAATAGCCTTGAGGTACCCAGGTATGCAACTGACCCTTGAACAATGCAGGGGTTAGGGGTGCCAAACCTCTGCCTAGTCAAAAATCCACATATAACTTTAAAGTCAGCCCTCAGTATCCTGGTTCCACATCTGCGAATTCAACCAACTGCTGATGGCACTGTACTCCTGAATGTATTTATTAAAAAAACTTCACATATAAGTTCCAACTTGTGTTGTTCAAGGGTCAGCCGTATTTGGGTTGCACTCATCTAAGCGGGAATTTGTCACTGTGGCTTTTCCCGTTTACCCTCGTCCTGACCCCCTTGCCTTCACACTGCACTGGAGCCCCCCCTGAGCCTTGAGATGTGCTCTACCCCCTCAACTGTCCCCCTCACCTCCACGCAGCACTGCGCATCCAGCAGGATTGTACCCCTTTTCTCCTTGCACTCTTCACTCCCGAAATAGCAGAGGCAGCTGGGCTGCAGCTGGAACCAGCGTTCTGCCCAGTTCCTCCTCAGGTGCCCTCGCTTCCACAGGTAGCCCTGCCAGCCAGAGCAAAGTCAGAGGCATCACTGCCCACCCCGACCTTCACCCTCCTCGGGGTCCTCCCCTAGTTCCCAGCCTGGCCTGACCTGCTTCAGGACGTCTTGGATGAGTTCCTGGTAGACCTCGTGGATGGCCATGCTGAGGGTGTCTCGCCCCACGCCTCGCAGACAGCGGCCTGAGTTGAAGAGCTCCAGGAACTGCCAGACGCTGAGCCCGCTGGTGCTCTGGGCTGCCTGGGCCTCCTGGGCCAGCAGCTCCTCCAGCTCACCCAAGCCCACCTCCAAGCTCATGCTGCTGAGCACCTTCTTCAGCAGGTATTCCACCTGGAAGGGGGGAGGGAAGGCTTGGTGGCTGCAGCAGGCTGTGGGGCTGATGCGAACACCAGGGGGCGCTCCCACCAGGCGCCCGGAGCCTGGGCAGAAGTGACCAGGGACAGGAGGGGTGGGTAGGGTAAGAGGACAAAACAACTAAATGCTGGAGGACACCTGAGTAGAGATTTAGGAGGGGATCCTGGAGCCCCAACTTCAATTCAGGCATCCCCTCCCCGAGCTCCTGTCCCACTCCTTCCTGCCTTGAATTAAGGGCAGGGTGAGGTGGGAGCTGAGGGGGCCAGGGGCCAGGCCGAGACAGCAAGTCATAGAAAATGTCAACAGGGGAACCAGGGCCCTCTCATCCAATATCCTCACTTTGCAGATGACAAAACTGAGGATCAAAGGGGGAAGTGGGGCTTCCCTGGTGGCGCAGTGGTTGAGAGTCTGCCTGCCAATGCAGGGGACACGGTTTCGAGCCCTGGTCTGGGAGGATCCCACATGCTGCGGAGCAACTAGGCCCGTGAGCCACAACTACTGAGCCTGCGCGTCTGGAGCCTGTGCTCCGCAACAAGAGAGGCCACGGTAGTGAGAGGCCCGCGCAAGGCGATGAAGAGTGGCCCCCGCTTGCCGCAACTGGAGAAAGCCCTCGCACAGAAACGAAGACCCAACACAGCCATAAATAAATAAATAAATAAATAAATAAATAATGATAATAAAAAATAAAGGAATTCCTTTCAAAAAAGGGGGGGGGGAGGTGACTTGTTCTGAATCATACAGCAAGTTGGTAGCAGCCAGAACTCAATTCAGATCCGCATCCCATGAATCCTTATTCCAAGCCCCAAGCCCCAACCTTAGGGATCCTTCCCCTATGGGAGGGCAAGGGGATTGGAGGTGGAGTAAGCAGAGCAGGGACAGGAAACCTGTTACACAGGAACAGGAAGTGGTGGTTGGGGTAACTCCTGCTGCAGTTTGTTCACACTGTGTGTTGATCACAGTAGCAAGCAGCTTTCTGACCTCTGAGAGGCCACCTCGTCCTGACTGGCAGGAGTCTGACAAAGATGCCCAGCCAGCCAGGTGTCTGTATAGATAGACACATGTCCCTCGACTGCCCCAGCAGCTTCTTGGGAAACTCTCTCCAGGACTTTCACTCTGGGGGCTACTGGGTCTCTGCTGGGAGTGGGGCGGGGCACCCCCCACTCTTCCCACAAACAGAGGCAAGGGCACGAATCTGAGCACAGTTAGATGTGCCAGGACTTCTTGTAAATATGGTGGCTCTCTCCCCCACGTACCTTACTCTAAAGACCTAAATTCGCCCTGGTATCTTCGCAACCACCAAAAGGGCTAAAGGGTCAGGAGAAGGCTGAACGGACAGGGGAGAGGGGAGGGGGAGTAGAGGGAGGGTGCAGGGTGACTGGAAAAGCGGGGGGGGGGGGGGCATCTGCCCTGGCTTCACCCATGAGTTAAGGAGGTAGAGGCTGGATTCTAGGCCTCTACTCCCAGGATGCCTTCTCTGGGGCCCTGAGCTGAGTCTGCCCTGGCTCTCCCCTATATTGTAGAAGATAGGAAGAGAAAATCTGAAACCAGGGGCAGACTTGGTTGCCCACTTGGAGTAACTGGAGAGATGTCCCAGGAAGGTCTCTATTCCCCTAATAATAGCATCCTTCTCAGATTGCCACAGTGCCTAAAATCCTGCCATTTGATTTTAAGTGTTCTCATTTTTATTATTATTATTTTTTTTAATGTTCTCATTTTTAAATGCCCAGTAATGTATCAGGTGTTCAAACCTCTGTGTAAATAGAATTTGCAGATCATTTTCCTACTGTGAGGGCTAGCAGAGCCTTGAAGGAAGTGTAGTTTTTGACCTCCTGGGAGAAGGCATAATTGCTCTGATATGGACACTTATAAGCATCTGGAGACAGATGGGTGTGAACAGGTCCCAGGGTGGGGAGATAAAGAAGAAAGGGGATGTGGGAAAGTACGGAGGCAATTTGGCCTCCTTCATGGTTCTGCTAAGGTCTGTCCCCAAGTGATAAAGTCCCTGGGGCTTACCTCATCAGGAACCATGATCAGAGGGTACTTGTCCTCAGACAGGAAGTTGAAGAGGCACCAGAGGCGGAAGGCATCCTGATTGGAGAGCATGCTGTTCCCGTTGCTATCCACCCGATAGTTCTTCTTGGCCGTGAGGGTCCAGCACAGCTCATCAAAGTGCTCCTTAACGAAAGCCCCCTCCTCCACCTGCCACCAGGCCGGCAAGTCAGCTGAGAAGGCTGCCCCGTCCCTGCTCTACCACCCAACTAGGCTCCAGCTGGCTTCTTAGGGTCATCTATTCCCCTGCTCCCCGCCCTGCCATGTTGGGGCTCTAACCTGAGGAGTCCCTGAGCTGATGATCAGGTAACTAGCTGACCAACCAGCCTGACCCCAGCCCCCAGCCCTGCTACTGCCACAACTCCCTCACAACCACTGCCCCCAAGTCCCCTGCACACAGAGAAACTCAGGTCCCTCAGCCCAGGGAGAAAGAAGGGGAAGCCCAGGAGAGAATGGACAGTCAAGGAGAACCTGAGAAGACAGCGACAGCTGGGAGAAGCAGGGGGGACAGCACTTGGGGGAAACTGGAGAGCCTTTTGTAAAAGTTACAGCTGGAAGCTAGGCAGGGATGGGGTGCAAGGTCGTGGGAAAGGTGGAGGCTAGGATAGAGCGGAGGAAGCTGGAGAGTGAGTTAAGGGGAGCCAGGAGGGGGCAAGTGGCTGGGCGGTGAAGGATGGAGATGGGAGAGCAGGGATGGACAGAGGGGACAGAAATGGGGTTCATAGGGGGAGGAGTTGGGATGGCAATGTATTAGGGTGCTGCTCAGGTTGGGAAGTGGAGAGAGGTTAGAGGGGCCCCACCTTGTCCAGGATGTATTTGTTGAGGTAGGGCATGTACCCCTGGCTGGACACAGGGCCATCGTCATCATCTCGGAAGTGCTCCTCCAGGGCCACAGGGTCGTGAGGGATGTGCAGGACGGTGTACAGGTTGTGGGACAGCACCTGAGACAGAGGGCAGTTTGCCTTCCTGAACGCCAACCAACACTGGGCCAAAGGGCGGCTCCCACCTCCCCACTTGTCCCCACCCCCATCCTGGCTGAGTCTTCTGCATACATGATTCAATTCAATCATAACTAAAGCTTCTGTATATATAGACACAATGGAATGTTATTCAGTCGTTAAAAAAGGAATGAAATCTTGCCATTTGCGACAACAACGGATGGACCTTGAGGGCATTATGCTAAGTGAAATAAGTCTGATAGAGAAAGACAAATACCACACGATCTCACTTATATGTAGAATTTTTTAAAAAGGGAAAAAAAGGTGTTCACAGATACAGAGAACAGACTGTTTATTGCAAGAGGTGTGGAGTGGGGAGGTGAAATGTGTGAGGGTGCTCAAAAGGTACAAACTCTGGGTAAGTCATGAGGGGACTTCCCTGGTGGTCCAGTGGTTAGGACTCTGAGCTCCCAATGAAGGGGGAACGGGTTCGATCCCTGGTCAGGGAACTAGATCCCACATGCTGCAAGTAAAAGAGCCCACGTGCTGCAACTAAAAGAGCCCGTGTGCCGCAACTAAAGATCCTGCATGCCACGACGAAAATCCCGCGTGCAGCAACTAAGACCCGGCGCAGCTAAATAAATAAATACAATAAATAAATATTTTTTTAAAAGTCCTGGGGAGATATAATATATAGCATGGTAACTATAATTAACAATATCGTATTGCATATTTGAAAGTAACTAAGAGAGTAGGTCTTAAAAATTCTCATCACAAGAAAAAGAATTTTGTGTAACCACGTATGGTGACAGCTGTTAACGAGACTCACTGTGGTGATCATTTCACAGTATGTATATAAATATAGGATCATTATGTTGTAAACCTGAAATTAAAATGTACATTATACCTCAATAAAATCCAAAAAACTAGAACATGTACACTTGCTATGCACCAAGCACTGTGCTCAGCACTTTATATATACTTCACTTAATCCACATAACAAGTGTTTATATCCTCATTTCACAGATGAAAAAAACCCCTAGGCTCTGAGACATTAAGTAACTCACCCAAGGGCACAGGGCTGGCAGAGCTGGGATTCAAACCAAGGCAGCCATGCTCTTTGCCACTTCGTCAGGCAGGTATGTGCCCTTTCTGCAGACAAGGACACCGAGGCTCAACCGACTCAATCACTTGCCCGAGGACCCACACTGAGCAAGAGCCTAGGATTCAAATCCAGCTCTGCAGATCCCAAAGCTCAAGGGCAGAAGCCTGACATCTACCATCAAAGACTCAGGCTGCAGTGTGCCTAGAGTCCAGTGTGTCTGCTCCAGGAAGGGCGTGTGCAGTTCCAGTCACTGCCCTTCTAAAGATGGAAAGGAGCTGGAGAGGGAGCAAAGGAGAGGCACGAAAAATGGTCTGTGGGATGTGGAGGACAAGGCTAAAAGGGATGGCGGCCATGACAGTACAGAGGGAAAATGGGTTGGTTAACAAACCCATGATATTAGAACAAGGAGATCAGGAAAAAAAATAAAATTGTCTTGGGGTAATTCTGTTGTAGCACTTATCACAGACAGCGTGAATGATTAAAAATTGTCACCTACTATGTGCCAGCCACTGTATGAGGTGCTTTCTATACCCCACATCTAATCTCTGCAACCGTGATATGTAGATATTATTATCTCTGTTTTTCAGATGAAGATGCTGAGGCTTGGAGAGGTTAAGAGTAAGTGGCAGAGTTGAGGTTGCAACTGGTTTGTTCCCGGCTCTGAAGGCTGCTTCCCCATTAAAACATTGACCCTGGGGCTTCCCTGGAGGCACAGTGGTTAAGAATCCACCTGCCAATGCAGGGGACACGGGTTCGAGCCCTGGTCCAGGAAGAGCCCACATGCCGTGGAGCAACTAAGCCCATGCGCCACAACTACTGAGCCTGTGCTCTAGAGCCCACGAGCCACAACTACTGAAGCTCGCACACCTAGAGCCCATGCTCCACAACAAGAGAAGCCACCGCAATGCAACGCCCGCGCACTGCAACAAAGAGTAGCCCCTGCTCGCCACAACTACAGAAAGCCTGCGCGCAGCAATGAAGACCCAATGCAGCCAAAAATAAATAAATAAATTTATAACAACAACAAAAATATATATATATATATATTGACCCTGAGCCTCATTCCCCAACTATATAGTGAACTCTGGAGGCAAGGTCTAGGTTCATCTTTATGTCTCACAGCACCTATGTCTTCTTCTGCACACCAAAGGCAGTCAATAAATGCTGTATTTAAGGGCTGCTTCCATCACCAGCAGTCCACCTTGGAATCAGCTCCTCTGAGGCAGAAGCTGGCAACATCCTAGAGATGGCGTGTATACCAAGCCTTCATTTCTTTATTCTCTTTTGTGAGAGGAGGGGTAGAAGGGTTTGAGACTTCTTCCCAATGTTCTCCTGGGCCTCAGGTTCAACTCAGCAAAGTGGGAAGTTGGGGGGCCAGCAAGGGGATTGGTGTTTCTCTTTTCCCTCCTTTCCCTCTGGACAGCCATCTCTGATCCCCACCCCAACCCTCATTCCCATGATCTTCAAATTATCTCATGTGCCATCTTTGGTTTTGCCTACTCTTGTTCTAAAGGACATCTGAAGTTTCTTCCTGATGAACTCTACCCCCCTCCCTTATTTTGGTAATGGAGCCTTGATTTTCCTTTGAGAAGTAACTCTCCCCCATTTTCAATATCTGTGGTATTGGCCATTTGCACCCCTACCCCACCTGGCTGCAGGGGTGGGCACATTGGAGTCATGGTGTTTGGTTCAAGGATGAACATGACCAAATCTAGGCCAATGAGAATCAGCCCTGGGATTTTTGCTTCCTCTAGTGGAGAAGAGGTATACTCTTTCCCATGGGTATACATGGAAAGAGTTAAGCTGTTAGAAGATAGATGTAGCTGACATTTTTGTCCCTGTGTGGGAAGTACTTGCTTAAGAATAAAGCTATCAGTGAAAAAAAGCAGAGTCAAGGTATAAAGAGTCATCATTTGAGGACCTAGATCCAGTCATGCCTGAAGCCAATACTATGCTTGGAGTTTTGTTGGTTATGTGAGCCAATCTATAACATCTCCTTTAAGTAATTTTGAGTTTGGTTTCTACCACCTATATGCAGAGCAGACATGATTAATACATCTGTGGTCATAGGATACCAATCCACACTCTAAGAGGTGCCACCACTTCATGCTTAGCACTTAAAATCCAGGGTGACCAACACAAGAGAAATACCCACTTCTGAAGAGATAGGTGTTATTCTAAGAGTTTCACATATTTCTACCTGTTGCCTCCTGGCCTCTTTTCAAATTACCCATGTCTTTATCTTTCTTCAAGCCTCCTAAAGCACCTCTTTGAGGAAGCTTCCTGCATAGCCCAGCCAAATGGCTACACTCCAGTGAAGCGTGCAGGGGGATATGGAAGGCCAGGAACCTTCACTTTCTAGTTATGAGGCCTTGGATAAACTCCTTCACCCCCTGAGCCTCAGTATCATTGTCAGTAAAACAGGGGATAATACCCACCACGTACAGGGGCCATGAGGATGGAGTGAGATATTATAGAGAGAGTGAGAGAGTTAGCTCTGTACAGAACAAATATAAGTTCCCTTCTCATATAGAAAGTGCAATTTCTTACCTAACAAATTAGCAAAGATGCAAAAGACTGATACTATCAAGTATTGAGGAGATTGTGGAGAAATGGGGATTCAAATGCCCCACTGTTGAGATGTGAATTGGTAGTGTTTCTGGAGGGCAAGACTGTATCAAACATAAAATTGGGCATGACCGCAGCATTTTTAATCATCTAACCTATAGATGCTCAAGAGAACAGTTACCTGTACAAGAATGCTCACTGAAGCATAGTTTAGAATAAAAGGCATTGGGAACTTCCCTGGCAGTCCAGTGGTTGGGGCTCTGCGCTTCCACTATGGGGGGCACAGGCTGATTCCTGGTCCCGGAACTAAGATCTCGCAAGCTGCGGCATGGTGGAAGGAAGGAAGGAAGGAAGGAAGGGAGGAAGAAAGAAAGGAAGAAAGAAAGGAAGAAAGGAAGGAAGAAAGGAAGGAAGGAAGGGAGGGAGGGAGGAAAGGAGGCAGTGAAGAAAGGAAGAAAGGAAGAGAGGAAGGAAGGAAGGGAGGGAGGGAGGAAGAAAGGAAGAAAGAAAGGAAGAAAGGAAGAGAGAAAGAAACGAAGGAAGGAAGGAAAGAAGAAAGGAAGGAAGGTAGGAAGGAAGAAAGAAAGGAAGGAAGGAAGAAAGAAAGAAAGAAAGAAAGAAAGAAAGGGAGAATAAATGAGGCACTGGAGACAGCCCAAGGCTCCTTCAAGAGGGGACAGGTGGGCTTCCCTGGTGGCGCAGTGGTTGAGAGTCTTCCTGGCGATGCAGGGGACACGGGTTCATGCCCCGGTCCGGGAAGATCCCGCATGCCGTGGAGCGGCTGGGCCCGTGAGCCATGGCCACTGAGCCTGTGCGTCCGGAGCCTGTGCTCCGCAGCGGGAGAGGCCACAACAGTGAGAGGCCCACGTACCACAAAAAAAAAAAAAAAAAAAGAGGGGACAGGTACACCAAGTCACGGACCTGTGTGTGGTTGAAAATTTTACTTCTGCCACATGTATACTTATGGGCAACTGGTTTAACTTCTCCAAGACCTTAGTCTCCTCCTCTTTGAGGAAAATAAGGCACCTGCTCCACAGGGTGTTTTAGAACGAAGAGCTTAGCACAGCACCGGGTACATAGTGCAATAATAGAAATTGCTTAATAAAAGTTGTGAGCTATTTTTATTATTATATTTGTATGAACAGACATGGTAAGATATGCATACTATACTGGCAGGTGGAAGATATGCATACTATACTGGCAGGTGGAAAAAAGCAAGCTGTAGAATGAAATATTTGTAAAATAATATGAGTGCAAAGATTATGCTGAACCATATTAAACTGCTATGTTAGTAAGTCAAACATCAGCAGTTTCATATAGTTCAACCTAATAAGTTTATTTGTACATAGAAAAAATTTAGAAGACTCAGCAAACTGTTAACAGCTATCACTCTACCACTCTTCCCCAGGGAGGGGAGGAAATTTCACCTTCTTTAACACTATTTTTGTCTTTCGATTTTTTTAACCAGTAAAACATATTTTACTTTTCTAGTAAATTTCAACTTCTTTAAAATTATATTCTTCTGAACCAGGAGCATATATTGTTTTCATGACAAAAAATTTTAAACTATAGAGATAAAAAACAAAGGGTGCCATTAACCCCTGTTGTTAATGTACCCTGCTATTAAGTTGCTCTGTAATAATGTTCTTTTGCTGTTCCCTGTTGGTGTGAGCATTTCTGGGTGTTCTACATTCCTTGAGGGCAGCAAGGACTCTAATGTCAACCCTGACTCCAGAGCTCAACACAATGTCCCCCACATTGTGTTAATCAATGTTTTTGACTAACTCCCCAAGTCTAACTTAAATGCTGCAGTGGTTTCCCAAGGTTCTCAGAGTAAAATCTCAGAATCTCTCCAGAGATTTTACTCTGTACCTTCTCTGACCTCATCCCTCTTGCTCACTTCTCTCCTGCCCCTCTGGCCCCTTTGACATTCCTCAAACACACCAGGCACACTCTTGCCTCAGGGCCTTGGCGCTTGACATTCCTTCAACCTGAAACATTCTTCGCCCAGGTCACGGCATGGTCCACACCCTCTCCTCCTTCTGATCTTTACTTAGATGTCACCTTCTCAGGGAGGGCTTCTCTGACCACCTTATTTAAATCTGTAATCCTATCCCCTCTACCCCCCACACAGTAATGATAGGGGTATCTTCTGCTTTATTTTCCTCCATGTCATGTATCACACACTTTTACTTATTTTGTTTATCATCTGTGTTCTCTTGACTAGAACGTTAGCAACACAAGTGTGCGGTTTTTTGTCTGTTTTATTCACTGCTGTATCACTGGATCTGGCATATAATGGATACTCAGTAAATATCTACTGAATGAACCTAAGTGCTTCAAGGGGAGAATTAGGAAAAATACAAAAGTCAGATAGACTGAATCTCTCTGAGCACATGAACCTTGCTGGGGCTCAGTTTTCATATTTCTAAAAATGGAGTTCAAGGAGATGATGTACAAATCCCCTCACACCCCAGGATAGAACCTGCCACCCAGCAGCACAGTTATCTGAGCTGTTCCTCTCTTTGGTTCATTGGCCCACGCTGTCCTCTAAGACCTTCCTCACCTGGACATTTTGCCAGGGGAATCTGAGGAGACCAGGGCAGAGAGGCTCCGACCCTGTTAGCCATCAGGTGTCAGGACAAAGAGGAATTAAAGGCTCCAGACACTCAGGGCTCAGGGCCTCTCCCCAGAGAGCTCAGCTGACCTCAGACTGCCAGGCTTCCTGTGCCTGGGTGCGGGTAAGGGCCGGGGGTGGGGAGAGAGTGTGACCAGAGGAAGGTCATGCTGGAAAGGAAATGGCAGGAGTGGAGGCTGGCTTGCGGAACTCACCTGCTGATTTCAATCAATCCTTAGCCCTGGAGGTAGGGCTCTCATTATCCTCCTTTTACAGAGGAGGAAACCAAGGCTCAGAGAGGTGAAGTGTCCTCTTGCTCAAAGTCTGATTCTAAAGCCCTACGCTAGATCTCTGCTACATTGGCTCAGGTTAAGCATCAGAATCACCTGGGGAGCTGGTTGAAACTGAAATCTGCTGGGGCCCGCCCAGACCTACTGACTCAGAGTTTCCAGGGGTGGGGTCCAGGTGTCTGTAGTTTTCACAAGCTGCCATTTGGGCTCCCCCAGAGAGGATTCTCTGTCTTCCCCACCCACCCAAGCAGCCCGACCTCTGGGTTGGCAGCCATTGACCTTTGAGAGGCTTCATTTATTCACTATTTCCTCTGGAGGCATGTGGGGGTGTGGTTCTCCCCTGGGGGCTTGGGAGTTCCCTAAAAGCTCCAGTGCAGCAATGCGATGGGCGCCAGGCCCATGGTCCTGTAGTTCGCAGACTTCAGGAGTAGACGCAGATACAGAGGGTTTGGGAATCCATAAAAGTACCAAGCACTAACTGCAAAAAGAATGACTAATTTCTTTCTCCTAGATGGCCTATCGTCTTTCTTCCTCCCTCCCTCCCCCCTCCCTTCCTTTCCTTCCTTCCCTTCCTTCCCTTCCTCCCTTCCTTTCTCTCCCTCCCTCCCTCCCTCCCTCTCTCTGTCTTTTAGATGGCCTATAGTCTTTAAATGTATCTAGGTGCTAAGTGATTCTTTTTTTTTTTTTTTTTTTTTGCAGTACGTGTCCCCTCAGGCAGACTCTCAACCACTGCGCCACCAGGAAAGCCCTAAGTGATTCTTTTAAAATATATAGATCCTTTTTAAGAGTCATTGAATGTATTTTTCTCAACCAGTGGGGTACTAAAGCAAAACTATCATGAGGGAGTAGCACCAGGAATTTTAAAAGGTGGGAATCTCTGGATTAGCTGTGTGCCTGCTGAGAGCAAGAAGGGGCTTGGAGGGGTTGGCTGTCAGCATCAAAGGAAAGACAGAGGCTCAGAAAAGGGAGAGGAGAGGCTGCATCAAGGATCAACTTCACCTACTTGAGGTGCTATGTTAAAATGTATTTTCCGAGGCTAGTCAGAGAGCTTGGTGATCCCCAGTTCAGCCCTCAGGCTTTACAGATGAGAAACCAGAGGTTCAGAGATGGGCAGTGACTTGCCTAAGGTCACCCTACTGGGGAGCAATATAGGCCTCAGCTTACATGGCTCTGAGTCAAGTGCCCTGCACATCATTGAATCATCCTCCCCTTCCTCCACACTCTAGACTGAGAAGACCAACAGCAGGCAGGGGTCAGGGCAAAGCTTTAGACCCCACTCATCAGATTCCCAGACTGGAGTTTTTATTAACTTCTCCTCTACCGAGGAGAAGGTTGTTGTCCCTCCCCAGAGGAGACACAGCCCGAAGCTCAGAGGCTCTTGGTGTGCAAGAGACCCTCCCTGGGCCCCAGGACTGCCCCGAGTGCCAATGAGAGGCTCAGGAGCCTGGGAGACCTGACAGAGCCAAGTAGGGAAGGCCCTAGTTCACCCTCCCTGCCTTCCCCCTGCTCCTCTCCGTCAAGGGGAAGTGATAAGCCTCCTAGGATCCTCACTGAGACACACTGCTCCAACCACGCGCCCAATCTCAGGCCCCTCACCCCAGCCCTGGCAGTCAGGGAGTGAGGAAGCCGAATTCTTAGCTGATCATCCATGAAGCCTAAAGCCAAAGCTGCTCCCACAGGGAAGATGGTACGGCCATCAGGAAACCCATCATTCTCAAGGCTCCCCTCCCTGCAGCCCTCTGTCAGGAGGGGAACTCACTCCTAAAGCTCTTTAAAGAGGGAGATTCTGAGGACCCTGCCAAAGCTCACAGTCCTGAGAAACTCTGTGTTCAACCTAACTCCGTTCTGGGCAGAAGTGCCATTCTTACTGATCTATTTTTATTTTTCTCAACCCACGTGGACAAAGGCTATTGTACTTTCTATAAGAATTCAGAGAAGAAAACTCATCTCATCTCTCCCCCAAGCCTTCTCTTCTTCAGAGAAAACAATCCTGACTCCTTGGGGTACTTCTCAGAGCACTTGCTCTTCCTCCTCCTTCTGGCCTCAACACGGCTTTGCCCAGGACAGCCGGTGGCAGCCTTTCTACCAACACATCAGGGGAGAAGTGGTGACTGTTGCAGACAGACGTAGCCTGCTCTGGGCTGGTGCAGGTCTCCTGCCTCTTCCCAACTGAGGACGCCAAGGCCAAAGACAGTTTTAGCAAGAACAAGCTAACCCCAAGATCTCTTCCCTTCTCACCAAGTCTTTCAGTGGAAGGAGTGTGCCCTGCAGGTCTGTCTCTCTCATCTGCTTCTTCCTCTGCCTTCTGGCCACTTCTCTATTGCTCTTTTGCCTTTCTGGCATCCCCACCCCCAACACTATCACTATTTCCTCCCATTCCAGTATCTAGCACTATGGGCTTGAGGGAGAATTGCCTTCCTTATCTTCCTCTCCTATGACATGGGCCCTGCCATTTCTGCCCCACCGGCCGCCAGGCCTGAGGCTCCCACTGCTAGCTCAGATTCCCAGAGTGGGCAAGTTTTCTGTCGAGTGGGTTGAAATCTACCATTGATCCTGTGGGACCACAGAGGCTGCTGGCAGTGGGCTCAAGGTGAGCTGCGACGTGGTACAAAGACAGCAGATGGTTCAAGTATGCAAGCTCCCCAGGCGACCTTCCTTGCAAATACTCAACCTGTGGGGGTGGGGAACAGGTATCCACCCAGTAAGAGGCCAAGACAGAGGCTCAAACTAAGAAGGCTTACTGCCTGATTGGCCCAGGAAACGGAGAGCCACGGAGTGCTGTATCTTCCACGTATGAGAGGCTTAGAGAGACTGGAGGTGTCATAGGGCCACAGGTAATGGAGTGGTAGAAAATGGAACCTTGGAGACAACAAACCATGGAGGTTGGGATTGTTCCTAAAAGATATTAAAGGGGCAGAGTGGGAGGTGGATGTAGGACATGGAGTTTCCACAGGATGGATTTTGGATGATCTGCTTTTCCTCTATCTATACTGAAGACCTCACTAGATTACATAATAAGACAATTTAAGTAGAACCTGTCTGTTGGGAGATTCTCTCAGATGATCAAAAGTGGTAGTGGACTCTCCTTCCTGGGGGAGCCAAGAATCATTTACTGGATGCTCACAAGTCTGGCTAAGGGGTCGATTATGGGATAGGACCAGTTTAGGACATCCAAGTTCATCGTGTCCAAGTTCAAAAGTAGGGGGATGGAATAGGGGTGGGGTACAATGCCTAACCTGTCCCATCCGTCTCTCCCAGGTTTCCAGGCACCTCCTAGTTCGATCAATTAGAATGGAGGTTTCCTTGAGACTGCACTCCTCCTCTGTGTGGGGTGGGTGGCAGGGGAGATGCCAGGATACTATGGCCTAGCCTCATGCCAGGCACATAGCTGGTGCTCAGTAAATATTTGCAGAGTGAATGAATGAACCCCTAAGGCAGATCCCAGAGGGCTGAAGCCCACCCTGCTCCTGACTCCCCGCGTTCCCTGGCTCCAATGGCCTAGGGCCTTGTTTCTTCCCCACTAACTAGGGTGAAGGAAGCACTAATGCGGGGCTACAGGAAAGAAGGAGATAAACTTTTCGGCCCCCCCAGGAACTATCTAGGACCAAGCATGAATTTCAGGGCAATCACTGATGGGGCTCTTCCTGGGCTCAGATTCCACACCTTCCCTACTCGAGTTCTC
The DNA here is from genome assembly GCF_025265405.1 of Mesoplodon densirostris. Taxonomy (NCBI): domain Eukaryota; kingdom Metazoa; phylum Chordata; class Mammalia; order Artiodactyla; family Ziphiidae; genus Mesoplodon; species Mesoplodon densirostris. The sequence continues at coordinate 39,186,104 of NC_082670.1, forward strand.
AAGGTCTAAGGTAAGTTTCTCAACCTGGCATGTAGGTGTGAGGGGGGTGGTGAGCCAGGCAGCAGTATAATGGGGTCTTCAGTCCTTGCCCCTTCCTACCCCTGTCCCACCTGGGGGGCAAGGTCCAGAGGAGCTGCTCTCCTGCGAAGGATGACTGAGCTGGCCTGGTTTGGGACTGCGAGAGGCTCTTGAACCCTCTCTCTCAGCTCCAAGAGGAAGTGACTGACAAGTACTAACTAACTGTCTCTCTTCAAAGGCAGGAGGAAGCGGCAGGAAGCAGTAGGGTGTGTGCCCAAGCTTGACTCTGGGGAGACGTGTGCTCATCACACAGAGTCTGGGATGTAGCTTGGCCCGTGGCCCTCAGGACTCCATGATGGGACCTCTACTCTCCCGAGAGTTGGGGGCCAGGGCTCTGGGCAATGCCCCTGCACACACCTCACTGGGGCCTCTGGACAGGGAGCAGCAGCATCCACTAGGCCATGTTGCCCCAGTTCCCCAGCACGGCCCTCCCACCCCTCCTGGGTCCCTGGCTAGCTGGGTGCCCCAGGAGGAGCACAGGGTTCAAGTCTAGCTTCAGGCAGCAGGAGCTGATGAGACGTGTCTGCCAGCCTCCCCTGTGCCCCGGGTGCCCCTCACCTTGAGCTGGGACTTGGAGACCTTGCCGCTCTTCTCCACGTCCAGCGCGGTGAAAGCGTACCAGACGGACTTAAGCAGCTCCTTGCGCAGGGCCATGGCTGAGGCGACCGCCCTGCCCAGGGGCGTCTCTGACACCAAGATCCGGTTTCAGGAAATGCAAACGGCTGCAGAGACCACAGAAGGGCCATGGTGCAGAGCAACAGCTCCACCTGCCTGCTCTCGCGGGCTCCCCACACTGGCAGGACCCAGCCTGTTGCTCTTGCAGTGCACAGCGGCACCACTCCCTGCATGTGAACTGGGGTCCAAGCCCTGGGGAGCTAGAGCCCCAACTCTGATCGGCCTGCTTCGCTGGGTGTGAGGCCCTTTAGAGGCCTCCTCAGCCCCAGAGCCTCCTGGAGCCTTCTGGGCTCCCAGAGGCAGCTTGATGAGGGAAAAGCAAGCCCATCCCGACTTTGGAGTCAGATAAAAGGGGGCAGGTCCTGTACCAATTCCACACTTACCAGGTAGGAGGCTTTGGATCAATAACTTAACCTCCTTGAGCAGTTTCTCATTGGTAAAGCAGGAGAAATACTCACCTCATAGATTGTAAAGAGGTCTGAGAATGGATGTAAAGCACAGAGTAGGCACTGGATAAAGCATTTCTTTTAGGACCATCTAACATTACTGTGGTGGTAGGGCTCCTCCCAAGTGGAAGAAAACAAAAGGCAACAATACAAACTTGGAGGAGGAACTGGGCCAGGGCAACTCCAGGTCAGGAGGACTTGGCACATGATTGGCTGCCTCCCCATCCCCTAGGCTTTGGTTCTAAAAGGCACCCCGAGCATTGCCCACTCTGGGGCCCCACTGGCCCTGACCTAGAGATTCTGAAGCTCATGGGGGTGAGGCTCATGGTGGGGTCCAGCTTCAGGGGTGCCTGGGAGCAGGAGGCTGGCGATTCAGGGCCGTCCACATCAGTGCTTCCGTTTCTTTAGATCCAGTACCTGTGAGGGCTGGGGCATATTCCTGCCACGAACAGTGGTCTTGTATGTTGAAGGAGCCTGCTCAGGCAATCGAGACACCCCTCCCTGGGGGCATGTCCCAGCTCCCCCTGCTTCCAAGGAGCTGGTGGCAAAAGTAAAAGAGCTCGCTAAGCATCCTAGGAGAGGATGTCTGCGTTGGGGAAGAGGGTGGGGCACATCCATGACAATGGAGAGAGGAAAAGAGGCACCTGCAATCCCTGCAATGTTCCCACGCAGGAGGGGTCAAGCCCAAGAGTTCTTTCCATCAAGTCCCTTTCCCTGCATCCCTTCCTTCCCACCAGCGCTGGTCTGGTCCTACCATGTACTTTTCAGTGGGGTCTGACTGTGGCTTTGGAATTCCATGGCCCCAGACACCTAGGTGGGTACCCCCAGAGCTGGGTACCAAAGCTAGGACTTCAGCACCAGGTAGCAGAGGCATCAGAGACCCTGGGTACCTTGGCAAAGGCACCCCCCCTCATGGGGCTTTGCCCGCTTGGAGCAGTGGATTGTGTGCTGTGTGTGGAGGGGCTCTGATGACATAACACAAGGTAAGGTAGAGAAAACAGAGTTCCTCCAGCCCACCCATCTTGAGGCCTGAGACCCGACTGGAGCCTGGGAGCAGTGCTCACACTGGTCTTGCTTGGCTACCGGGAGCCTACTTGCTCAGCTGTGGGCAGGAAGCCACCGGCAGCTCCTCAGGGCTTCTCTCACACCAGGGCTTCCTTCCCCCTGTGCCTCTGGGAGGGCAGGCCCACCAGTCGGGCATAGAGGCTGAGTGAGGTTTGTGCCCGGGATATAGGGCCAAGAGCCTGATTTGACCAGCCCTGCCACCAGGGCCCGAAGCTGAAAGGAGGGAGGAGGAGGGAGGGACCCAGGTGGAAACTTGGAACTTTTATTAAATACTCATTCACCCGTTTGCCACCACCATCCAGAGCAGGAAAAAAAATTATCAAAATGGAATTAAAAAAAATAAAACAAATTACACCCAATCCCCAGTATGTACAAGGTTGCTCCCTGCCTCTCTGCCACAGAGAGGTTGGGGAGCAGCTGGGGGTAGGGGTGGGGCTGGGCACCTTTTCTCCAGCCACAAGCCCCTGAGCAACTCTGACTGCGGTGGCAGAAAGTCCCTGCTGCCAAGTGGCCAGACATCTCGGCTGGCCTTCGGGGAGGTGGTTATTGCTGGGAGGGGCAGTGCTGGGCCCAAGCTGCCCCTACTGGGCTGAAGGGCTGTCTGCCTTCTCCCCTAGTGGGCAGTGACCAGTTGGAGGAGAGGACCTGTCCCAAGAGCAGCCCCAGTTGCCACCTGAGAAGGGGAGTGGACCAAGGGCGGGAAGGTTGTTTTCTAGAGACAGGAGAGGGCGCTCAGGTGATTTTGGGGGGAGGACACCCCAGTGCAGCCTGCTGATCAAGCTTGTCCTCCTTAGCTCCTGAGGATGACACACTCCCCCGATTCCAGCTGCTTGGCCCTTCTCTTGGGCAGGACGCTTGTGCCCTTCAGGCCATTTTCCTGCTGCCTTCTTGCCCTAGAGACCTGTGTGGCCGCCTTCCACGTGTCAACCACAGCCTGGGCCCTTGGAGGCAAGGATGCCTGTACGGCATGGCACCTCTTCCAACATGGTGTGGGACCCAGCCCTCTCGGGCTCAGCAGCCGCTCTCCGAATCTGTGGTCTCCAGGGTCACAGTCCCCTGCTGCATGGCAGCAGTGGCGACGCTGATGGCCTCCTCTAAGGTCTGCTGCTCCTCCAGCTGTGGGGAAGGGGGAGGAGAAGGAAGGAGAGAGTGAGACCCTCCCTCCTAGACTCCAGTGGTAGTATATGAGGCCTACTTTTCTGAATCTCCACCCACCCGGCGCCAAACACCTGAGCACTTAGCAGGGCCCCGAGAAACAGGAAGTTCACTCATAGAATCCTATTAGGCTAGGCGTGGTGAGGAGCTGTGCAACGGTCCAGGGTCAGACAGAACAGTTTGCTCATAGAAGGGGAAGGACTGATTGGAGTAATCATCTACTTCTTTTCCAGATGAAGAAACAGGGACACCAAGAAATGAAGGGTTTAGACCACCAGGGAGACTGCCATCGAAGTTATCCCGAAGGTCAGAAGGGGCTCCCTACCCTGACTCAGTCAAGAAAGAGCCTGAGACAGGTGTGTGGATGCAGGCAGAAAGGGATTTGTCCTCTGAAATGGGCTCTTTTTGAGCCAAATGCTGTCCTCTTCAAGACCTCCATCTAGTTCCCCTTCCCTTCTAGTTCCTTTCTGCGGCCACAGTATCCTACCAGACCTCAACTCACCTGCACCGCAATGTGAGTTCCGTTGGCTGTGGCTAACAGCGCCACCTGTTGATGATGAAGGGATGCTACACTTGAGTCCTCAGCCACCACAGTCCCAGAGGTAATGATTGTGACCTGAAATACAGAAGAATGAGGTTTTCCAACACACCTACATTACTCTCCCAACCCCCAATCCAAAAAACCCCTCCAAGCAAGGTGGCTGGGAACAACCCAGAAGGAAACGAATACAACCATTATGGGTCAGATTAATTAATTAGCTTGGGGCTCAGAGCTAAGTGGGGTTGTATTTTACTTTAATTTACAGCCAACTTAATTTAGGAATTTTGAATCACAGAAGGACAGAGCTGTAAAAGGTCCCAGAGATAATTTAATCCCCTCATTTGAAGATGGACTAAAGTTCATGGAAAAGTAACGTGCCTATGGCAGCAAAGCAAATTAGGGGTAGACTGAGATTTAGGAACTGTCTCTTGACTCCCAGTGCAATGCTTTTCAACAAGAGTTGCCGATGACCCAGAGAAGATGTAGGGAAGACCCTTTATGTGTGGGAATCTTGGTCCTCGTATGAAGGCTTGACTAATTAAGCCTGCACTTTAGGGCTCATCCCACAGAAAGGAAGGACAAGAGAACAAGAAACCCCAAGCAAACCGCCTGGCCATACGGGCTGCGTCTGGGTGCCATCGGCGCTGACCATGGTGACTGTGTGTGTGCCAGATGTAGCAAGGTCATCATCATGACTAGGGATGGTAAGGGTGGTACTGCCGTGCTGGGTCACCATACTGATGGCACTCCCCAGTGCCTGCAGGTCTTCTGGTGACAGGCTGACCTGCCAACAGCAAGGAAGAAGATGAGCTGGGAGTGGAGGGGAGGGCTGTCTGAAAGCCCCCAGGCAGATGAATCTGTTCTCCCAGAGCAGGTTCGCTTATTGGTAAGCTAGAAGATTAGCTTCTTGTCACAGGGTGGAGGGAGTCAGGACAAGCAAGTAAAACAGGCCCTAGGTTGCAAAGAGAGGCTACACTGGAAGAATTCTGCTGACCACATCTATTTATCACCACTTTGCCTCAGGGCTCTGTTCCATGCAATTCAGGGTCTCCACCTAATTTCATCCTCATATCAACCCTGAAAGTCGTAAGTGCACTTGACAGTGAGCGTGCTGACAAACGTCAGGTTATACTGCTGGCTAGAAACGCCAAGTTTCCAGATCCCACACCATGCTCTGGCCCGTATACCGACACGTCTCTCTTGAGAAGGACATCCAAGTGTTTCACTCAGATGAACAGGACGTGTCAGCCTCCAAGTAAAGAGGGAAACTATTAACTGTGCTCCAGGAGTCACAGAGACTGAACTGGAAGCATGAGGAAGAGGTGGGGGCCTGTGTTACAAGATTTGGAACCCTCGGTCTCAGCTCTGAGATCCATAAGGCTAAAAGAGAGAAACTGGGTGGACGTAGGGCTGTTAGAACTTGGAGCTCCCCAGAGAGAGTGGGAGAGGGTACCAGCCAGAGTGGCCCACCCCACCTCTACCCCGAGGGTCTGTACCTGCTGGGCACCATCCTGAGTGATCAGAGCCACCTGGGGGGCCCCATCTTCCTCGGCCACCATAGCCACTTGGGCAGGGATGTCATCACCCTCTTCTTTCACCTCCGACAGGTAAGCAATGCGGGGTCGTTTGGGTAGCGGGTTCTCCTCGGCTGCAGAGGCGGCTGGGAGAGGAGAGCCCAGGCTGACACCTGCCACCAGGTGGTCACGGGGAGGCCCGGCTTGTCCCCACTCTCACCTCCTGCCCACGCCCCTCACCCTCGAGCTGCTGTTGCTCATAAAGGGCCTGCTCGCTCTCCTCCGTGGCCTCCAGCTCGCCATGGGCGCTGCGCTTGTGCATGGCCAGGGTAGAGGTCTGCCGGTAGGTCTTGCCGCAGGTGCTGCAGGTGTAGGGCTTGCAGTGTGTGTGCACCACATGGTGCTTATACAGGCTTGAGTACTCGGTGAAGCGCTTCCCGCAGCCTGGCACCGTGCAAACGTATGGCTTCTCCCCTGGGGACACTGGGCTGTGAGGGGGGTGGGACCTGGGGCTGGCAAAGGGGAAACTAAGGGGATAGGAGTGGGGGACAGGGTTGGTGAAGGGAGAGCCAGAGTGAGGAAGAGGGACTGAGATCTGAGACTCTGAATGGACAGAGTTGGGGAAGGTGGCCAGTGGAAGGCAGAGGGGACGTGAGTGTGGGACCATGGAGCCCAGAGACAAGGTGGAGAGAAAATGGCAGGGGCAAGGCCGAGGCTAGTGAAGGGGCTGGTGGGGGGCGCTGGGGGCTTGTGAACAGAAGAGGCAGGAGATAGAGAGGGGTGACTGATATGTCAGGTACGATGGGAGAGTGAGGGGACATGCATCTGAGAGCTGACACAGAAGGCTGGACAGGGACGTAACACTGGGGAGGGTGAGGATACACAGGAGTCACATGGACAGTGGATGAGGTGAGGAGCTGAAGATGACATTTCCCTCTGCGTTTTCCCCATCACGCCTGACCCTGGGCTTTTTCTGGGAGCTCAGCTGGAGGGGGAGAATTTCGGGTGGGTATAGAGAGGCAGCAGGGAGCTGAGAGGGCCAGCAATGCCCATCAGATTGGACCTAACTGCTGAAGGAGGAACCGCTCACTGCAAGTGAAAGAGTGGTTCTGGGGATATGGCCGAAACCACCGAAACCCCGTGCCCTGCCCACGGACCAGCCTGGAATGATGTTCTGGGCTGCGCGTCAAGAATATGTTTAGGTCAGAAGCCTATGGTAGAGGGGGCTGGGGCCTCAGGGGTGGTCCTTGCATGCGAGCTGGCCCACCTGTGTGGATGCGCACGTGATTCTTGTAGTTGGTGGCACTGGTGAAGCCACGGCCACAGTGGGGCTCGGGGCAGGTGTAGGGCCGCTCGCCCGTGTGGGTGCGCACATGTACCTTGCGGATGTTAGACGTGGTGAAGGAGCGGCCACAGCCCTCAAAGGGGCACCGGAAGGGGCGTTCACCTGTGGAGATGGGCTGTGTGAGGGTGGCTCTGGAAGGGGTCCCATGGAGCAGGGAGCAGGGCGAGCCCTGGGCTCAGAGCCAGGTACCAACGGGGCAGGGCGGGCAGGGCCCAGCCTACCGGTGTGGGTCCGGACGTGCTTCTGCAGGTCTCCGGAGGTCTTGAAGGCCTTGCTGCACAGCTCCTCTGGGCACTTGTATGGCTTCTCACCAGTGTGGGTGCGCACGTGGCTTTTCAGCCCATATCCTGTCCGCGTGTGGGAGGGAGGGAAGGAGGGGTGAGAAGAGCATTGGGTGGGGCCTCATCCTCCACCATCTCTTCTTCCTAATTCAGAGGCTCTCCATCTTCAGGTCTGCTCTGCCAGGCTCCGGACCTCCTCTGGCACAAGAAGCCTGTGTCTGCCTCTATCCCACCCCTGGCTGGGCAGGTAAGAGGGGCCGGAGAAGCCCACTCTGCTCTCTCCTTCCCTCTCCAGGGGCAGCTGGTGCCATTCCAGAACCAGTGTAAGAGGGAACCTAGAGAACCTATGGTTAAAGGGCCCCAATTCAGAGGGAAAATGAAGCCTAGACGGATGCAACCGACCACCCGACACCCCCAGCTGGTGGGTGTCAGGGCTGACGCAGAGGCAGGGCTCTCTGCCAACCTCCAGCTCCTGCTGCCTCTTGCCTCTGTAACAGAGTTTCCTCCAGAGACGGCGCCCTGCATCGGAGCACTCCGACAGCAGTTTCTCCAGGAAGGCAGCCTGGTGCATGGCTTCCTTGAGGGAGTTGCCAGAGCTAATCTAGAACCCTCTCCCCTCAACTGGAAGCAGTCCACCTTGGTCCCTATCCAGGTAGGTTACCTGTGGCAAAGGCCTTTCCACAGCTGGGGAAATCACACCTGTATGGACGGTCACCTGTATGAGCTCTCTCATGTACCTGTGAGGACAAGCAATCATGTAATTCAAAGGGACATGGGTATGAATGGGCAGTTTAGTTCTCGTTAGGGCCCGGAGTATCAGCATTGGCCACCTCCTTTATTTTGCTTCCTCTTCAGCTGAGATGTCCCCTCCAGAGACCCTTCCCTGATTCTCTTCCCTCCTGCATTCTTCATGTGTGTCAAAGCCCTCTGTGCTGACTTTTCTGTACACTCATCTCTTCCTTCCAGGAGGCAATGAGCAACTCGAGGTCAGGGACCAGTTCCAGTCAAAGCGGGAAGGCAGAATTACAGCCTGCTGGGAAGACGGCAAGGCTAAAAGCTCTCTGCGGCAACCTTACCTTTAAGTGATGAGCGGTGGTATAGAGACGCCCACAGCCCTTGTAGCCGCAGCGGAATGCTCTGTCCCCAACCTGCTGTCCTTTGCCATTATGCGGAGCCTGGCTGTCATGCAGAACCTGAGGAAAAAAATCTTGGGGTCCCTATATGTATTCTCCTCAATGAAAGGGAAGAGGTAGGACACAGGACCCAGCTGGCCCCTTAAGACCCAATAAATAGGGTTAAACCTACCAAGGGAGAGAAGTGCAACCTGGGTGACAGATCCAGACAGACGGAACAGACACCGGGGCATGTTGCAGAAGAAATGGGGCTGGCATGTGGAGTCACCACCCAGCTCTGATGGACAGAGGAATGACTAAATGTCATAGGGGCTGTGACAGCTTTGGGAGAAAGGGCATCTCCTAGATGGCTAGGTAAGGTGGGGGAGGAGTGGTCTGAACAGCCACACTTGAGCTGGGTGGTGACTCCACATGCCAGCTGCCCCTTCTTTTGACCACCAACCTGGGAGGCGCAACTCTGGACACGTTTATCCTCTGATGGGAGGAGATCCCTCCCTCCCTGGGGGAAACCTGTGTTTGGAAGGGGCATTAACAAGTGGCTTGCTGTGGGGATGAGCTCACCTGCGTTCACCAGAAGTGAGGTGGTCACAATCAACAAACTGCAGAAGTGCCCAGGGCAGGGGCCCAAAAGTCCCACCAGAAGCCTCAGCTCTAACCACGGTACCCGGCTAACTAACAAGTCGTTCCCTTCCCTTTCTCCTGCGAACACCCTTTTCACACCAGCCTCTGGCTTCGTGGAGCCCTTACTGTTCTTCTGCTTTCCTGGGCAGAGCCCTGCTGGGACTGCCCCTTAGTCTTTGTTTCTGGGACACTATGGCCTTCCAAGGAGCTCCTGAAACAGAACTCCGGAAGTCGTGGTGAGCAGGACACAAAAGAGGGAGACTAAGTCCAAGGCAAGGTCTGTCTAGTCAGCTCCAGGTCAAGGGGTCAAGCAGCTGACAGAGTTTCATGGATACTTAAGCAGCTGGTGGGTGGCAGGAGAGGGTCACAGGTGGCCAGGCCTGCTCGGCAGGCTAACCCGCTCAGGCGTTCGGATTTCACTCCCATGTCCCACTGGCTCTTGAGGTAATCAAGGGAATCAAGGAACTTCAGGGCTGGAAGCGACCTCTGAGATCATCTGGCCCCATCTCATCGTATGAGACAGGAACAAGCTGAGGCCTAGGAGGGGAGTGACTTACCCAAGGTCAGACTAGGTAGAGGCGGAGCCAGCACAGATCTCAGCGCTCACAATTTAAAGCTCAGTTGTCTTTCCAACATCAGTAAGCCTCAAATTAGGCCTCTAAAATACACCTGAAGGAACTGGAGTGGGAGTGGGCATAGCCCAGAGGAGCCTACTGCAAAGTTTTGTGCTTCAATTTGAAAAGACACGAGGATTTCCTTTTCTCTTTTATGTTACAGCCACATTAGTTTTATTATAAAAATAACTCCCCCAATCTTTGGGTAAAACGGGTGTTCCAGGAAGCCCTGCCACATCTACCCTGAGGCGCTGCTGTCCATGGGGAGAGGGAACACCCTGGTTTGGAAAGCTCACAGATCTCTGTACCGGTTCCCCCTACGGGCAGGACCACAGCCCCAGCAGAGAGAGCTTAGACTGACTGATGTTTGGAAAGCCAAGATCCTTTTTCTTTGCAGCTGAGCTACTGTGCAAGCCTTGTGTTCCAAGAATCCCAGCTGCTCTGTTACATCTGCTCTTGTCACTGCCTACTGAGGTTATTTTCCCAAATGACTTAATGAGTCGCAGAGAAGAAATAAATACAAGAACATCTGACCTCGGTGGACTGGAAAACTAATAAAATTCACTGGCAAGGCAAGAGCTTTCTCAGACAGAACAGCCAAAGTGAAGCTGGGCCTAAATTCCCACCGTACGGATATCGCTGTTTCCTACAGCTGCCTTCCCTCTGCACAGACAGCATAAACAAGCCTGAGTGTACACAGCTGTCGGCGGCCCTGGCCAGGCTGTGATGCTTATCCGAGACGATGACGTGTGAGAGATAAGTCGGGGGAGCCAGTGTGGAGGGGCAAAGGGAGTAGCCCCGGCCATGTCCAGGCACAGGACTGCCCTTGTCCTCTAGAAAGGTGGCAGATTTGGCAGGGCCAAGAGAGCTCACCTTGCTGGCGTACTGCTCCAGGGCCACCACTGTGTCCGCGCTGAAGCCCTCATCATCCTCTGTGGCCAGGTCCTCCAAGCCCACCTCTGTCTGCACGGCCAGGATGGTGCTGTCGGATGGCACAGCCACGGGGTGGTGAATGTAGGCAGTGGAGCCATCTTCCAGCTGGACAGCTTCCAGGGCACTGGGGTCATAGCCCTCTGCAGGGAACATGCGGTTAGCCCAGACGCTGCACAAGGGCAAAAGACGCGGCTGGGACCTGGGTTTTAAGGTAGTGAGAGGTACATACACCAAGGAGGGTTTTAACCTCGGGTTTCTCCTGGTCCCTCACTTTGGCGATTCACTCTGGCCGGCCTTCCTTCTGGGGCAGCCTCTCCTAAAGATGAGGTCTCCTATGGAGTACCGGCTGGGAACTCACAAGCTCTGTGAGGACCCAAAGGGACCATCATCTTGGCCTAGATGACCACAAGAACCTCCTAACTGGTGGCCCCTCACCCCCTAGCTCCCTCCAGGCAGCAGAGCATCCAGAGGGATCTCTGCAGGACACAAATGCGATCACGTTACCTGAGGCTCTAAACAGTTCAACCAGGGTCCATCTGTCTCAGGATAAAGACCAAAACCCTTATCCTGAAGCTCCAGTGCTCTGGCCCCGGCCTCTCTATTCAGCTTCATCTCACCGACTCTGCCCTCACCTCCAGGACCTGAGCTCCTAGTGGCTCCTTGGACGTGTCATTCTTTCTCCTCGCCCACCCCCGTTTCCGGACCACACATGCTGTTCCTTTTGTCTGGGGTACTGAACCCTCCCTGCCACTGCTCTTCCCCAGCTAAGCCCACTTCACCCTCCAGCTCTCAGCTCAAGTGTCACTTCCCCAGAGAAGCCTTCCCTGAGCCTGAAACCCGTTTGCAATGATCAGCTCATCATGATGGTTCATTTCAGGCCTAGTTCCCCCCTAGATTCTAGGAGAGTAAGGGCTATGTCCGACTCTGTTCTCTCTTGTATACTCCACACCTAGTACCATGCCTGGCACGCAAGAATTGCTCAAGAAACTACTTGTAGAAGGAATAAACGATTCTTCTTCAATACCTTAAAAGCTTAATTCTTAAAAAAATGATAGTTAAGTTTTTAGTTCTGGTCTCTGATGACATCATTGGGTCCTATTTAAAGCCCTAAGAATTTGTGGCTGTGCTGGAGCCAAGCCACCATCAAGGCCCAGGCTACAGATCCCCATGCTCAGCCTCCCGGGGGGCAGAAACAGCTGTTCCTGTGGTCCACGCCAGGGAAGGCAGGCGAGCCTGCTGATCCAGGTGAGCTTGGAGACCACAGCTCCATGCCTCTGCCCCAGCTCCCAGGGTGCACAACTCCAACCCCCAACCTCTGCCAGTTCTGCTTCCCTTTCTTCTTGCCAGTCATGATAACTGTGACCCCACCTTTGGGTGTGCGGTGTATGTAGGCCATGCTGCCATCTTCCAGCTGCACGGGCTGTCCATCCTCAAAGGAAAGAGGTTCTGTAACGAGAGCAATGCCTGCCTTTCTCTGGAGCTCGGTGTCACCGAGGCGGGTCCTTCAGTGGGGGCTGCCTGGCCTGCCTCATGAGGCAGGGGTGTCTCAAGATGCCCTCACCTTTCTGCACTGTCACTTGGTGAATGTATGCAGTGGTCCCGTCCTCGAGCTGGATCACTTGCCCTTCAAGAAGCTTCTCTCCTGTGGAGGTGGAAATGGAGAGAAGCGGGCCAGGCCCAGAAGAGGGCTGAGGGACACATGCCTGTTTTAGCAGAGGCCTGTTGGAGGCACAGACCGTGTGTCTAAGCACAGGTGACATTCTCGTTACCTCATTCCCTCCCTCCCAGGCCTGTGCCTCAGAGGTACCGGGGGTAGAGACATCCTGCCATGAGGAACCCTATGGCTCCCAGCAGATTCCCTTCCTGTCACTCACAGGAGGAGCAACTTCCTTTATTATTCTACCCACACCTGGCAAAGTGGGGACTTCCAACCTGGCAGTAAGCTGCTGAGATTGAGCTAAATGGCAAACAAAGGATGCCCTGAAATGTGGGAAGGCCCCAGTGCGTCAAAGTTCAGATCTGACTCAAACTAACTAAATCAAAATACATTCCCTTGGGGCTTCCCTGGTGGCGCAGTGGTTGGGAGTCCGCCTGCCGATGCAGGGGACACGGGTTCATGCCCCGGTCCGGGAAGGTCCCACATGCTGCGGAGCGGCTGGGCCTGTGAGCCATGGCCGCTGAGCCTGCGCGTCCGGAGCCTGTGCTCCGCTATGGGAGAGGCCACAACAGTGAGAGGCCCATGTACTGCAAAAAAAAAAAAAAAGAAACATTCCCTTGTCTCCCATCGTGGCAGCATACCAAGACCTAGACCCTCTGATAAGGCAATATAGCTTAGAGGTTAAAAGCAGTGGGCTCTGGAACCAGTCCAGGCCTCCTGGGTTTGAATTTCAGCTCTATCTCTTACTAGCTGTGTGATCTTGGACACCTTATTTAACCTTCCTGTGCCTCAGTTTCCTCTTCTAAGAGCAAAAGGCTCTTAGGTTTAGAATTAGAATTAGATAGGCCTCTCCTTATGTCCAGTGAGTTTGAGAGGGAGAAGGGGTAAAGGAAGTGAGAAAGGGAAGAAGGAAAGGGAGACCGAAGACTTAATGACAAATGCTTTCTTTGTTCCTTTCTTTACAAGTTTCAGGTTTAGGAATTTGAGCTCCTATGATGTGGGAGAAGGACCAGACAGCTACTTCTGGTTCACCTCTGCTGATGTCTCCCACTCAGGAGAGTTCCCAAACTTGTCCCCAAACTGAGTTTTCTTGGGTAACTAACAGTTCTACAACCCAGCCAGAGGCAGGTAAGGTGGAGACAAAGATAAGCAGCAGGAGTGAAAGGCAGTTGAGATGAGGGGAGAGCGACTCCCCCTCTTCCCTCCCGCCCAGCAAGCAGTAAGCTACCCTGCCTTTTAACACTTTAGCTGTCCTGGCAAGGGCACCAGTACATGGGGTTCTGAAAGTATCATCAGAGCTTCTGCTAGCGGAGTGGGTACTGCTTCAAGGCGGGAAACAAGATGTTGAGAAGTTATTTGGGAAAAAATTTCAACCTAGAATTTCCTTTAACAAGCAGAGATGACAATGGGGAGAGGCAGTGGGGAGAAGAGCTGACCGTCAGGGCCCTCGTACCCCACTACAGAGGTGACTGTATGTTCCGGTTTGCCTGGAACGGTGCCAGCACCTTTATTCATAGCACGCTCTTCCACTCTCCAAAGTGTCGGCTTTGAATAACAGGTTTCACGCTTATCCTAATTATAGGTAAGTGTAATAAAATTTTAGGGCTTCCGGCTGGCTAATCTGGGCCCAGGCAGAGCTGCCTGCTGACAGAGATGAAAGTGTCCTGGTCAAGAGCGTCAGAGGAGCTCACCAGCAAGAGAGATGCCTTTCAGGACAGTGAAGTTCTGGTTCCTGAGGGCCAACTCTGCTCTCAGCAGTGTGAAATCTGTTGTGACTGTGTGTGTGCACTCATGTAAGCACACACTACAGCACCATGGAGGAGGCAGAGAACAGAGCCAGGAAGAGTGACAAGAAGAAGATATAAACGGAGAGGTGGGGGAGGAAGAGAGATCCAGACATAAGAAGACAAGATGTAAGAAAAGAGTGTGGCTTTCTCAGGCCAACTGTTGCTACTTGTTTTTTATTCGTTCAGTCAACCATTAATTCATAACAGAAGACTGAGGCATGGGAAATACCTGGGTCCACAGAGTAAACACAGCCCCATCTATAGTTCCTAAGTTCTTCCATCCCACTGAGACTGCTGCAAAGGGGCAAGACCTGTGATGGGAAGTCTGCAAACAGAGGGTTGCAGGCTTCACAAGTATTCTAGAGAAGTTCCATTACCACGAAAATGAACCCAGCCAGACCCATACATCATATGGAAAGAGCTTATTGATGAGTTTAAGGGGCCTCTTGGTCATCGTCAGGAAGCAGATGATTTAAAATGAAATCAACAAACAATTTATCTGTAAGCTTGGGACCTGAAATACATTTTGACAATGTGTTGAAATGAAGGAGGGCAATGTTATAATGACAGTGCAGTCATGTGGATGGCGGTGCTTACAGAGTCCAGAAATGACAAAATAAAGAGTAGGAATGAGGCGGTGTTTGGCTAGTGCTGTCCAAGAAAGACACGCATGCCATCTGGCAAGCCTGAGAATGCTGGCGAGAAAGAAAGAGGCTGTCAGGATGGTGAGTGTCCCTGGCCAGAAGGCCCTGCCCTTCAACAACGCTCTGTTCTGACTCCACGCCCTCCTTGAGAATCTAAATTGCAGGTAAATCTGAATTTCAGATAAACAATGAAGTTTTTTTTAGTACTTGGTGTTATTATGTTACTGTTTTTAATATTTAATCCCATGTTTATGCATGTCTTCCTCATGCAGTATGTGGAACATACTTAAACTACAAAATTATTCGTTGTTTATCTGTAATTAAAATTTAACTAGGGCTTTCCTGGTGGCACAGTGGTTAAGAATCCGCCCACCAATGCAGGGAACATGGGTTTGAGCCCTAGTCCGGGAAGATCCCACATGCCACAGAGCAACTAAGCCCGTGCGCCACAACTACTGAGCCTGCGCTCTAGAGCCGGTGCTCCACAACGAGAAGCCACTGCAATGAGAAGCCCGCACACCACAATGGAGAGTAGCCCCCGCTCGCCACAATCAGAGAAAGCCCGCGCACAGCAACGAAGACCCAACACAGCCAAAAATAAAAATAAATAATTAATTAAATTAAATAAAAAAATTTAACTGTGTGCCCTGTGTTTTTATTTCTGGTCACCCTAGTTGGGTCTAAGGCATGAGATCTATGCCTGGGTGCCCCCTCTGAACCTAGAGGAGTATCTTGTACATGGTAGATGCTCAGAAGATAGTTTGACTGCTTAAACTTGCTTAAGTTAAAATGAACTGCTTCTAGAAAGCACTGAGAAACTGGAAAAGCAGGAAGTCACAACCAGCACTGTGTTCATCCATTCCAGAAATATTTATGAACCACTCACCACATGTAAGGAAACCTGCCTTTCAGAGGTCTTGGCTCCTATAGCTAGGCTAGTCTGATTTTCTAGCCTGCCTACGTGGCATTTCATTTTAAGGAGTTCCCTTTCCATCAATCACCTTGAGAGATTCTCATGCACAGCAGGTTGTGGCAAGCAGGCTGGAAGGCAGGGTGGTCATGAGACTCTGGGACGGGGACAGGGCAGGATTCTGAGGTCCCCGGAAATACCTTTGATAGCTTGCTGGACGTAGGCCGTCGTCCCATCACTGAGGGTCACCGTCTGCAGCCCCAAGCTCTCCATGGCAAACTCCTGCTCGTACACTCAGACATGAAGTTGTATTCTTCCCAGCACTGAGAGCCACAGCTGAGGTGAGAGATTTCCTTTGGCGTCACAAATCTGAGAAAACGGACAGTGTCATATTATGAGCTGCACGGCTTCCTCCTGCCGCAAGGACACACAGGGACAGTGAAGGAGGCCAGCCAAGAAGAAAAAGAGGTGAATTCTTCAAAGTAGAGAACTATGTTGGTTTTTATTAAGAGAGTTCAAAATATACACACTGAAGAATTCTAAAGGTTGAGCATGCAAGAGAAGCATGCCAGCCAAACTGATTGTAAAGTAAGATTTCATTAATCAAAACCCACTTTTAAACTCGCTCCCCTTAGAAGGGAGCCCCGCTGATGGCAGGGGGCCAACCCCACTGCTGCTGGTTCTCTGTGACCATTCTGACATCTCTCCTGTGCTCAGATCTATCCATTCACCAGCCTTGTAAATATCACACAGGCATCACAAACAGCACAAGTCCCCAACAGAACTCACAGTGCTCCCCACCCCAAGAACTGTTCCACTCCCAGTATCCCCTATCCCAGGGGTGGCATGTCCAGCCACACAGCATCCGTGGGGGTCATTCTTTTTTTTTTTTTTTTGGCCACATGGCTTGAGGGATCTTAGTTCCTGGACCAGGGATTGAACCCAGGCCCTGAGACTGAACGCACGGAGTCCTAACCACTGGACCACCAGGGAATTCCCAGTAGGGTCATTCTTGATTCCTCCTTTTTCCTCAGAAGTCTAGGTACACCATCATCTTACATCATACACAAAAATTAACTCAAAATGGATTAAAGAATTGACTGTAAGACCTGAAACCATAAAACTCCTAGAAGAAAACATGGGTGGTAAGCTCCGTGACATCAGTCCTGGCAATGATTTTTTCAGGTATGTCACCAAAGCAAAGGAAACAAAGGCAAAAATAAACAAATGGGACTAAAAAACTAAAAAACTTCTGCACAGCAAAGGAAACAATCAACAAAATGAAAAGGCAACCTATTAAATGGGAGAAAATATTTGCAAATCATGTATCTGATAAGGGGTTAATATGCAAAATATACAAAGAACTCATATAACTCAAGAGCAAAAAGCCAAACCATCCAACTGAAAAATAGGCAGATGACCTGAAAAGACATCTTTCTGAAGAAGACATATAAATGGCCAAAAGGTACATGAAAAGATGTTCAACATCCCTCATCACCAGTGAAATGCAAAAAAAAAAAATGAGATATCACCTCACACCTGTCAGAATGTCTATTACCAAAAAGACAAGAAAAAACGAGTGTTAGCAAGGATGTGGAGAAAAGAGAACCCTTGTGTGCTATTGGTGGGAATGTAAATTGATGTAGCCACTATGGAAAACAGTATGGAGGGTCCTCAAAAAATTAAAAATTTGATCCAGGAATTCCATTTCTGGGTATTTATCCAAAGAAAACAAAAACCTTAACTTGAAAAGATATATGCACCTCCATGTTCATTGCAGCATTATTTACAATAGCCAAGACATGGAAACAACCTAAGTGTCCACTGACAGGTGAATGGATAAGGAAGTTGTCACACTCACACACACTCTCACACACACATACACACACACACACACACACACAGAATGGAATATTATTCAGCCACAAAAAAGAATGGAATCTTACCATTTCGACAACATGGATGTACCTTGAGGAAGGACATTATGCTAAGTGAAATAAGTCAGGCAGAGAAAAAACAAACACTATGATCTCACTTATATGTGGAGTCTTAAAAAAGAAAATCTGGGCTTCCCTGGTGGCACAGTGGTTGGGAGTCCGCCTGCCGATGCAGGGGATACGGGTTCGTGCCCCGGTCCGGGAGGATCCCGCATGCCGCGGAGCGGCTGGGCCCGTGGGCCGTGGCTGCTGGGCCTGCGCGTCCGGAGCCTGTGCTCCGTAGTGGGAGGGGCCACGGCATTGAGAGGCCCGCGTACCGCAAAAAAAAAAAAAAAAGAAAAAAAAAAGAAAATCAATGGACTCATAGATACAGAGATCTGATTGGTAACTGCCAGAGGCAGGGGTTGGGGGTAGGTAAAATGAGTAAAGGGAGTGAAAAGGTACAAACTTCCAATTATAAAATAAGTCCTGGGGGATGTAACGTACGGCGTGATGACTACAGTTATTAATACTATAATGCACATTTGAAAGTTGCTAAGAGAACAAATCTTAAGTTTTATATCACAAGAAAAAAATTCTGGGCTTCCCTGGTGGCGCAGTGGTTGAGAGTCTGCCTGCCAATGCAGGGTACACGGGTTCGTGCCCCGGTCCGGGAATATCCCACATGCCGCGGAGCGGCTAGGCCCGTGAGCCTAGCCTGCGCGTCCGGAGCCTGTGCTCCGCAACGGGAGAGGCCACAACGGTGAGAGGCCCGCGTACAGCAAAATGTTGTATGTCAATTATACCTTACTTTAAAAAATTAAAAGATAGACAAAAAAGTCTAGGTACCTAATTTCAGATGAGTATCACCTTGCACCTCTTGACTAATGTAAGCGCCTCCTAACACATGTACTCAATAAATTGTTGCCTGTTTCCTATTCATTTTGTAATACTGTGTCAGAATGTCTATGTACAGATCTAAATCTACCACTCCCTTGATTAAAACTCTTCAGTGGCTTCCTATCACCCTAAGGATTCATTCTCCTTGCAGGCAAGGCTGGTCCCCTTACAAGTCCCTGCAGCCCTGGCTACTGCCTCTTCCTGGCACTCACAATCCTGGAGTCACCTACTTCAGTACTTATCACTGCCTCTTTAACACATGTTGCCTATACAAGACTTTGGGCTCCAGCCTGGTTCCTGGTTCACTGCAGGCTCTCCACAATTCCTTGTTCAGTGACTTACCAGGTCCCTGTGCTAGGAGAGAAGCGCTGGAGTGTCCCAGTGGCAGCACTTGCTCTGCGTCTGCCGTAGTACAGAGCGTACCAGAGCCTCTGCTCTAGGCTCAGGGGTTAAGATTCTCTTTGCCACCCATCCATAGAATTCTCCTAGACCTGGAGTCTGGACTTCCTGCTTGTTTCTCACTACCTGCCAGCTGATCTTCTCATTCTCAATCAGTGCTGCCCAAACTGTTTTCACATCAGGGCACCCAGAGAGAAGGATATTTGTATGTCACACTTTGGATGCTGCTGCTTGAAGCCAGGAGCAACCAGCTGGGGCTTTGGCAGCCCGAAGGGCTGAGTGGATCAGTATTTTGACATAACTATAGCCCAGTTGTGACACACTGGTTGGGATACTCTACCCTGGACTCGGCATCTCCACTAGAATTATTCATTCATTCTGTCCATAAACACTTACTGAATGGGCTAAGCTCTGGGGATAGCAATACTGCTACCACTAACAGTGAATACTGCTGGAGAGCTAACCATGTACTAGGCATTTACATATAGTAACTCGTTTAATCCCCAAATGGTCCTTTAATTAAATACTATTATTATCCTCATTTTACAGTTGAGGGAGTTGAAGCCCAAGCCGTTAACTTGTTCAAGGTTGCACAGCTAATAAATGGAAGAAGAGGATTTGAATCCAGGCCATCTGGCACCAGAGTGGGCTCTTAAGTAATCTACTCTGCTGCCTAATACAGAGGTTTTTAGCTGGAGTTTATGAACCCTGAAGCCACCTGGTAATACTTTTTTGGTGTGTGAGCTTGTACATTTTTCTAAAGAGGGGAGAGTCCATGACTGTCATCTGAATCTTACAGGGATTAGAGGAGGTAAAGAACCACTGGCCTAGGAATTCCCACATCTGACTCCTCTTCTTTGGTCTATTAGGATCCTGGCAGTGACCCCAATGTTGCCCAGAGTCGTGATAACCCCCACATGGTCTCTATTTCATGAAAGCTCTGGTCCTGGCCTCTTTTCATCTGCTTCAGGACCTTCAACTTTCATTCTCTTGATCAGGGAGAGAAGTTCTTTTGGTAACCTGTTTTCATATAAACAGCATTGTGTCAGAAGAAAGAATACACCTGAGAGACCTAGGTCGGAAAACAAAGCAGACTGTAGGTTAAAAGGGATTACAAAATGGCCTCAGATCTTTATGGCTGGGCCCTGTGACTGCTGAAGCAATGGTTGGTTTGATTTAGTTCATCTGTATTCTATTGAGACTTTCTGAGGAAAATCTGAGGAAAATCTGTGCTCATCTGTGTTAAAAACACGGGCTCTGGTGTCAGCCTTGGTTCTAATCCAGACTTTACTTCTTTGATGCTGTGTACCCTTGAAAAGTAACTGAACCTCTCTGAAACTTAGATGCTACTTCTAAAAAATGAGGAAAATAGTGGCGCCTTCTTCAAACGTTGCTGTAAGGATGAAATGAGGTCACTTATGTCAGCATTTAGCACAGTGATGGCACAAAGGAAGTACTCGAGAAATTCTGGCTCTGAGGAAGAGGATGGAAGAAGAACCTAAAGGGATGTACTTTTGAAGCAATGGGTATTTCTAAAACAGCCAAGAGTACTGGCAACAGCTCGGGACCAGAAGTCTGCAGAAAGGCTTTTAACCTTGATTCTACCTTCTGTGACTGCCTCTTAATCTGTTAAATCAAGTGTTGGTCCAAATGACCCTAAAATCCTTTCCATTGTTCGTGCTAATAACACTTATCAAATATATAGTCCTTAATATGTGTCAGCTGCTGTTCAAAGCACTTAATCTATATTAACTCTTTTAATCTTAAAAATAATGCTATGAGGAAGTAGGCACACTATCCTCATTTTACAGATGAGATGACTGAGGCTTAGAGGTGGAGTAATTTGTCCAAGGTCCCAAAACTAGTTAGTGCTGAAGCCAGGATCAAAGCCAGGCTGGCTGGCCGCAGAGTCCATACCTCTCAGTATCTGGTGCATTTCTTCCTTTTGCTAATCCACTGTGACACAACATCAGCTCTCAAAACGCTTGAATACTGGTTGTTTAGCTTTCGTCTCACCCACTGCAACTTAAAACCAGTTCTTCTCGACCTGACCACATGGAAAGAGGGAATAGCTGGTAGCCACATTTCCCAAAATAACACTTTTTAGACTCAAAGAAAACAAATCTCCACTCTTTTACATGTTCTCATGTCCAGGCTAAATACAGTTTTCCTCCTTAAGCCTCATAATATACACCTTTAAAACAGTCTACTCTTGCTCTCCTACCTTTCCTTGATCTCTGAAGCTGCTTTCCAACAGAGCCTGACGGCAGGTGAGGAGAAGGTGCTTCCTGGCTGCCAGGCATGTACAAGTGTCTAATTGCCATTTTTCTCCCTTTCTTTTGTTAAATGATGAATTTCCTGTGCCAGTACTAAACCAACAACAGTGACACTGGCAGAGCCAAAGAGAGGCTTGTGACTGCCTCAGGATGGCTGGGTCTGGGCAGTTCCCGCCTGTACTTGACATTTCAGATTCATAACTCCCATGGCCCTCTGAGAAAGGGTAGGGGGAAGGGGGGAGCAGGGGCAACTGCTACGTTTTCTCCTTGGAGGGTGTAAGTTATACCAGATCCCTAATGACCTGAGCTGGGTATAGGGGAGAGCCAGTCTGGGGGAAAGAGGGGAGTGGGGAATAAGAACATGACAAAAGGTAGGGATGAAAAGGGAGACTGACACTCCCAGAATTAGCAGCAAGTCCAATTCCTGTTTGCTGCATTTTTAAATGAACTTAACCTACTGTTTGCTCTGATGCAGGAAACAACCCTATGGCTTCATAATATATAAATGTGTTTCCTATTGTAAACATAAATTTTAATTACCAGTGAGATAAGATTTAGAAAAACTTTTTAGACACATAGAATCTTTAGGTCTCTCTATGAAAAGAGATGTGCTTAAATTGCCTCCCCAAAGCAGAAAAATAAGAGAAATGACAGATGGGAAATTAAAGAGTAGCCATGTATTTGTGCTTCTCCACTTTGTCATGGTTTAGATCTAATCTGATCCACACCCAGGCTGGGCTTCACCTTGACTACAGGCACCTGTTCACTAGTCTGTAATTTTCTGCTAACCCGAACTCCCTGATCATTTGGAACAAGGCTTTATGTACTCCGCCTCAGCCAGCCCAGAGGGCAACTGTATTGAGAAGCCAAAAAAGAGAAAAACAGAACATTTGCTTGGAGAGAGAAGAATGTTCAACTTTGAAAAAAAAGTGACAATTTTCACTCAGATAATTCTTCATTTGGAAATATAGAAAACTTCTCAGAGAGGACAAAGTGACATTAGGTTGGGAGGGATGAAGGCTGAGGGAGTCAAGTGGCAAACAAATTAGAACCGGATTTGGAAGAGCTGTAGTAAAATGATTCAGTATTTGTGATTATAGAAGAAGACTTCAATGCGCACACAAAAAGCCTAGTGAAACAGGCTTGGTTCTGTGGGTTTCCAAACACTAAAGAGAAAACAGGAAATTAATAACAGAAACATTTAAAACGTCAGCTAAACACCTCTTTCCAAAAGGCACAATGATGTTAAAAGCCCAAAGTACTTTTTAGTATGGTTCCTATTTGGCTACTACAATTTTATAGGTTTGAATTAGTCACAGAAAAGGGAGTATTTAGGCAAAGTGGATTATTTTCAATTCCAAAAGGGCAATGAAAATGCAAACTCCTTTACTTCAGAATGGCATTCATTTAAACTAAAACAGATAACTTAAAAATCTAATTTTCGGCCAAATGATTAAGTGAATTTTAACACCTTGGTTTGTAAACATTCAACAGAGCAATCATGGGGGAGTTTTAAACCCACCTTTAGTCCATGAAAAGAAAAGTGCAGAATACAGGCAATTTGGAAGGGTTACCCTAAGGATATCACTTTACATCAACAAGCAAACTAATACAGATATGATGAGGTTACATCTCAATTGTTTCTGGAATTCAGCTTGGGATCACTGCTGGCTTGAGAAGGGTTATATGAAAACGAAACATTCCATCAGTATCAGGAGGAACTGGATCATCACGGCTATTTAGACACGTCATGTTATTTAAAACATCATCCTGGGACAAAAAGGTTAAATTTATATGACCAGTTCATCAAAATGGAACAATATCCAGATCTCAACCAGGATAAGAAGGGAGTTTTGGACTTTTGAAGCTTAAGAAAATCAAGTCAGGGCCTCCCTGGTGGCGCAGTGGCTGAGAGTCCGCCTGCCGATGCAGGGGATACGGGTTCGTGCCCCGGTCTGGGAGGATCCCATATGCCGCGGAGCGGCTGGGCCCGTGAGCCATGGCCGCTGGGCCTGCGCATCCGGAGCCTGTGCTCCGCAACGGGAGAGGCCACAACAGTGAGAGGCCCACATAACGCAAAAAGGAAAAAAAAAAAAAAAAAGAAAATCAAGTCAAAAAGAAGAGCTGGCTTAAAAAAAACCCTCGACGGGGGCTTCCCTGGTGGCGCAGTGGTCGAGAGTCCGCCTGCCGATGCAGGGGACGCGGGTTTGTGCCCGGGTCCGGGAGGATCCCACATGCCGCGGAGCGGCCCGTGAGCCATGGCGGCTGAGCCTGCGCGTCCGGAGCCTGTGCTCCGCAACGGGAGGGGCCACAGCAGTGAGAGGCCCGCGTACCGCAAAAAACAAAAAACAAAACAAAACAAAAAACTCGACATTAGGGGAAAATACTAAAGAAATAAAACATAACACATGATATTAAAAACACATATAGGGGCCTCCCTGGTGGCGCAAGTGGTTGAGAGTCCGCCTGCCGATGCAGGGGATACGGGTTCGTGCCCCGGTCTGGGAGGATCCCATATGCCGCGGAGCGGCTGGGCCCGTGAGCCATGGCCGCTGAGCCTGCGCGTCCGGAGCCTGCGCGTCCGGAGCCTGTGCTCCGCAACGGGGGAGGCCACAACAGTGAGAGGCCCGCATACCAAAAAAAAAAAAAAAAAAAAAAACAAACAAACACATATAACTGATAGATAACTAATAAGGACCTACTATATAACACAGGGAACTCTACTCAATACTCTGTAATGACCTACATGGGAAAAGAATCTAAAAAAGAGTGGATATATGTATATGTATAACTGATTCACTTTGCTGTACAGCAGAAACTAATACAATATTGTAAATCAACTATACTCCAATATAAATTTTAAAAACAACACATGTAGGGTTTCCCTGGTGGCGCAGTGGTTGAGAGTCCGCCTGCCGATGCAGGGGACACGGGTTCGTGCCCCGGTCCGGGAAGATCCCACATGCCACGGAGCGGCTAGGACTGTGAGCCATGGCCGCTGAGCCTGCGCGTCCGGAGCCTGTGCTCTGCAACAGGAGACGCCACAACAGTGAGAGGCCCACGCACCGCAAAAAAAACCAAAAAACACAAAACACATGTAACTGAACTGTACACTTAAAAATAGTTAAGATGGCGAATTTTATGTTCTGTGTATTTTACCACAATAAAAAAAAACTAGGTAGAAAAAAAAACCACATGCAGACACTTACAAACCTCCAAGAACATTATCAAATTCCCACTGGACAAATAAGGCTACAATATGAATTCACATAAGCAAAAACCACTAATATTTAAAAAAAAGTTTAGCTAGTAATTAAAGAACAAGAAAGAATAATCATGATGATATTATACTTATCAAATCACCAAAAATCAAAGTAAAAGTATTCACATCCAACAGACAATGAGATATCACTACACACCTATTACAGGAGCCAAAATTCAAAACACTGACAACACCAAATGCTGGTGGGAATGCAAAATGGCACAGCAAAATGGTATTCCGCAAGACAGTTAGGCAGTTTCTTACAAAGCTAAACATATTCTTACCATAAGATCCAGAAATCCTATTCTTAGGTATTTACCCAAATGAGTTGAAAACTTATGTCCACAGAAAAACTTGCACATGGATGTTTATAGCAGCTTTATTCATAATTGCCCCAAACTGGAAGCAATCAAGATGTCTTTCAATAAACAAACTGTGGTACATTCATACTATGGAATATTATTCAGCAATAAAAAGAGCTATTAAGTCACGAAAAGACATGGAGGAACCTTAAAATGCATTTTGCTAAATCAAAGAAGCCAATCTGAAAAGGTTACATACAGTATCATTCCAACTATATGACGTTCTGGAAAAGAAAAAACTATAGAGGCAGTGGAAAGATCAGTGGTTGCCAAGGGTGTAGGGCGAGGGGAGGAGGGATGAACAGGTGGAGCATAGGTCATTTTTAGAGCAGTGAAACTATTCTGCATAAATCTGTAATGGTGGATAACTGACATCATACATTTGTCAAAACCCATAGAATGTACAACACAAAGAGTGAACCATAATTGTAAACTATGGACTTTAATTAATAATAATGCCTCGGGCCTCCCTGGTGGCGCAGTGGTTAAGAGTCCGCCTGCCGATGCAGGGGATACGGGTTCGTGCCCCGGTCTGGGAGGATCCCATATGCCGCGGAGCGGCTGGGCCCGTGAGCCATGGCCGCTGGGCCTGCGCATCCGGAGCCTGTGCTCCGCAACGGGAGAGGCCACAACAGTGAGAGGCCCGCATACCGCAAAAAGAAAAAAAAAAAAAAAAAAAAAAAATAATAATAATAATAATAATAATGCCTCAACATTGGTTTATCAATTGTAGCACATATACTACACCAATGTAAGATGTTAACAGGGGAAACTGGGAACTGGGGGCGGGGGGTTGGGGAAGAAGGGAGTATATGGGAACTCTCTGTACTTTCTGTTCAGTTTTTCTGCAAACCTAAAACTGCTCTAAGAAACAGTCTATTAATTACAAAAAAAAAAAAAAATTGAACCATCAGTGTTGGCAAGGCCAGGAGAGGCGGGCGCAAGCGTGCATTGCTAATGGCACTATAGGGGCTCCAGGTTCTCCAGAGAACAATCTGTCAATGCTTAACCCCACCAGGAAAGGTTCAGGATCTGAGATCTAATCACCTCATCTTCATAATTCATCCCACGAAAAGAATGGACCGAAAAAAAGAGCTACTTGCACAGGATGCTTGTTTACACGTTTCAGACAAGAACCACAAAGACCATCTGGATTAGTGGAGGAAGGTTAACAAATCAACGCTAAGTGAAAGAAGACGAGGCTGAACACTCATCCAGCTCCAACTCGCAGAAACCTGAACTCCAAATGAGAGGAGGGCAGAAGAGGCCAAAATGAAATGAACAGTAGTGCTAAAAGGAGGGGGTATAATCTTAAAAAAAAAAAAAAAAGTCACTGAAATGAAAAGATACCAGCATTGAGCTGACAGGCAGCTCTACAGTGGACACTAAACCCGTCTGCTTGGTTGCCCAGCTCCGCCCTCTGGGAGTTTTCCTTCACTCTCCCCACAGCCTTCCTACGATACTACTGGCATCTCATCCCTCCTTGGTTCTGCAAAGACAGATACCTATTCTTCCTCTAATTTATGCCAATTTAAGTACTGAGGTAGGGAACTTCTTCCTCTAGGATTTTTTCTTCCTTTCTTCTCTTATAACCACCAGAGGTCCAGTTACTCTTTAAAATATGTAATTGCAGTTATCAATCAAAATTACAAATGTACACACCATCTGACCCAGCAACTTCATGTCTAGTCTACAGGTAGACGTACATGTGTGAAAAATGGTACACGTCCAAGGTTATTCATGGCATCCCTGCATGTAATAATAGCAAAAAAATTCCAAACAGCATAAATGTCTATCAATATAGAACTTCCTTATTATGTAGACATAAATAAATGAGGATGTTCCTTACATACTGACATGGAAAGATCTCCAAAATATATTGAATAAAAATTTCAAGGTACAAAACAGTGCCTTTTGTATGCTGCCACTGCCATAAAAAAATCTATGGAAAGACAGTGAAGCAATTACTAACCAAGGTTGCCTGTGGAAGGATAACTGAGTTACGAGCACAGCGATGGAAGGGTGACTTTTTACTGCATATCTTTCACACTTACAAAAAAAATTTTAAGCCCTGTGAATGTGTTATCTATGTAAAATAAAAAAATATATATATAAGAATAAAAGAAGAAAGTCTAAAAGCAAGCTTTGCACTCCTTGTGTTGGCTAGAGGAATATCTATGATTCTCCCCTAACAAGGCATGGCTACTCCAGGGCTGACAGGATTCCATGATGTACCGGTTTGTAGCAAAACCACATCTGAAAACTCAGCTTTCCAATTCATGGATGCCATTCTCAAGTATCAGATGGAAACCTGATCAAGCTGAGCATGAAGCAACAGCAAATCTACACAGGACCTGAGGACGTACTGGCTCCCCAGCCTGGTATGTCCCCAGGCTGGTCAAGAGGGTGGGTCTGGCTGAAGTGGCAGATGAGCAGGGGCTGCTTTTCTCCCTCACTGCTTCTGTGGCTTTGGGCAATACCTCCTAGATTGAAAGGATGATCTTCTCAGACAGAGAGAACTTTGGTCTTAAGTACCCCTGCCACACCCTCTACATCTAAGCCTTGGGTCAGTTCTACAATCTCAAGGAGCTCCCAGTTCCTTGAGCTTTTCTTAACTGCATGGGTCTCATGCTTTATCAGCTATCCCAAAGCAGCAGGGACTTCCAACAAATGAAAAGTTATGCAGTTAGAAACATACCAGGCTAACAAGTTTTATCTGGGCTTCTCTGAGATGAACCATTACAGAAGGCAAGCATTAACCAGGAAGCAGTAGAAGAAGCGCTCCGACTTCCAGCTGGTGTCAGTCTAATACACTGAAGCTTTGAAACATCCCAGGTCTTTCTGAACTATAAGTGAGGAGCCCAAGTAGGCCCTGCACTTCGAGCAGCAAAACAGAGACATAGGATTTGTGAGACCCTCACACGGACACTCACATTTCCGTACTTGATTGATAGCTGCCAGGGCAAGAGGCATCTGAGGTTTTGTCAGTAGCTTAAGGCCACCAGTTAAAGATAATGGCTTCAGGGCTTCCCTGGTGGTGCAGTGGTTAAGAATTTGCCTGCCAATGTAGGGGACACGGGGTTCAAGCCCTGGTCCAGGAAGATCCCGCATGCCATGGAGCAACTAAGCCCATGTGCCACAACTCCTGAGCCTGTGCTCTAGAGCCCCTGAGCCACAATTACTGAAGCCCGCAAGCCACAATTACTGAAGCCTGCGCGCCTAGAGCCCATGCTCCGCAACAAGAGAAGCCACTGCAATAAGAAGCCTGCGCACCACAAGAAAGAGTAGCCCCAGCTCGCCACAACTAGACAAAGCCCACGCGTAGCAACGAAGACCCAACACGGCCAAAAATAATAAATAAATAAAATAAATTTATTTTTTTAAAAAAGATAATGGCTTCAGCTGCACTTGGATTTGTAGCCCAGTTGTTCGTTTTTTTTTTTTTTTTTTACTCACCAGAACAAAATTTTCCCATTCTGTTAAGTGAAAGATACTAGTTACATATCCACTCTAATTTTGTGAGTGACCAGATCATTAAGATGGGCTATATCTCGTATTTTTTAAATTAATTAATTAATTTATTTTGGCCATGCTGCACGGCATACAGGATGTGGGATCTTAGTTCCCCGACCAGGGATTGAACCTGTGCCCCCTACAGTGGAGGTGTGCAGTCCTAACCACTGGACCGCCAGGGAATTCCCTGTATCTTGTATTCTTGTTTAGCTGGTCAGAGACTCTCCTCAAAATATAAGCATCAACATCTAAATGACACAAAGATTAGACATCTGTGCTTCCAGATGCAGTGAAGGGATTACTCTGCCAGGTATTTTTTTTCCTTAAACTCAACTTTTTTGGGGTGAAAACCACACATCCTACTTTCTGTTAAACTGATTCTAATTTAAGTTCCTGGAGAGCATGCATTTCAGCTTAATCAGCACCAAAGAATGTGCCCACAGATACTAAATGAACAATACTACTAGGTCACATAACTAACTGAACTCTTTAGCTCAAATTTGAATCCTAAATCAACCCTACTTACTGTGAATTAGATCTAATTGAGACCAGATTTGAAACCCTTCATCTAGGGACTTCCCTGGCGGTCCAGTTGCTAAGACTCTGTGCTTCTAATTCAGGGGGTGCAGGTTCGATCCCTGGTCGGGGAACTAAGATCCCACCTGCCTCGTAGTGCGGCCAAAAAAAAGAAAGAAACCCTTCATCTGCTACAGAACTATAAGCTCCCTAAGAGAAGTTCCTGGCAGAGGAGTAAATGCTGACTGAAAGAATGAAGGAGGGTGGGGGACTTCCCTGGTGGAGCAGTGGTTAAGACTCCACGCTCCCAATGCAGGTGGCCTGGGTTCGACCCCTGGTCAGGGAAGTAGGTCCCTCATGCATGCTGCAACTAAGAGTTCACCTGCCACAATTAAGGCGCCCACAAGCCGCAACTAAGGAGCCCGCGTGCCGCAACTAAGACTCAGCACAACCAAACAAAAAAAAAAAAAAAAGAAAAAGAACGAAGGAGGGAAGGAACTGAGTCCCACCACCCCAGCTCTTCCTCCAGCCCTAGCTAGGATGCCCACTTTTTCCTCACTTGGATTACCATCTTGCCTCATCTCCGACATCCACGTAGTTTTCTCCCAGACCCAGGTCAAGAACAAGCGTTCCCTGGCCAACACTGCACCAGACCATCAGACTCCAGCCTACTCCCTCTGTACTCAGCAGTGAAGCTACACCAGGAGGCTCGTCTGTAGTGTTCCACGAGGGCACTGATGCATCTCTCTGTCATCGGATCCTCTGAGTCCAGTGCCCAGAACATGGCAGGCACTCACTGGGTATTGCTTTAGCAAAGGAAGGGAGGCCTCTTACCACCAACGCCACTACGCTGTGTAGAGCTCAGCAGTTTACATCATGCTCTCAGATATACGTACAGTTATATTATCTCCCTTGCTCTATGCACTACTTCATCGACTCTCACACAGGAGGAGCTGAGAAGACAACTCATTTCTAGTCTAAAGCTGTCATTTTGCAGATGAAGAAACAGGCCAGAGCTGCCAGAGGAGTCTGAAAGGATCACAGAGCTACCTGGTGGCAGAGCCGGGTCTCCCACCTGAGCCGCTAGTGTTCTTCCCACCATACTCCTTTGTCTCTTGCCCAGTAATAGTGTTCTTTCAGTTCCCAGGAGGGCAGAAATTGACTAGCACGTCTAACAGACTTGTATATCCAGCTGCTTATTTAACATCTTCACGTCCAAAAACATCTCAAACTTGACATATTCAAAAGTGAATTCCTTATCTCCCTTTCCTACAATGTATCCTTCTTCCAGGCTCCCCCATTTCAGTAAATGGGAACTCCATCCTTAAATTGCTCAGGCCAAAAATGAGGGAGCTATCCTCAACTTCTCTATTTCTTTTATATGCCACTTCCAATCCATCAGCAAATCCCGTTGGGTCCTCTTTCAAAACGTATCCAGAATCCAACCACTTCTCACTCTCGCACTGCTTTACTTCGGGTACAAACTACCAACATGTCTTGCCTGGACTATTGCAATAGTTTCCTAATCAGTTTCCTTCCTTCCACTCTTGCCACCTACAACTCATTCTCCACATAGCAGCCACAATGATCCTTTATGTCAGATCATGTCACTTGGGTGCCTAGGACCCTCCAATGGCTCCCATCTCACCCACAATTCACAAAAAATCCAGGGACCTATAAGGCCTAATATGATCTACCACCAATCCACTCCCACCTCCACATCTCTTGCTATGTTTCTCCTCTCCACACTACTGCAGCCATACTGACTGGTGTCCTCATGTTTCTTAAATATACGAGGCATATTCCTGCCTCAGGGTTTTTGCACTTGCTGTTCCCTCTGACTGGAATATAATTCCCTCAGATAAATGCTTGGCTCACCTCTTAACTTCCTTCGGGTCTTTGCTCAAATGTTGCCTTTTCAATAAGAACTTCCTTGACCATCCTACTTAAAATTTAATATCCTGGCTCCTGGTACTCTTTATCTTCCTTCTCTGTTTAATTTTCCCAATATATATTTTACTTGTTTATGGTATGTTTCTGCCTCATCCCAACAGGTGAGCTCCTCAAGTCCTGGAACTTTGTTTTATTCACTGCTCTATCCCCAGGTATGAGAAAAGTACCTGGCCTCCAGAAGATATTCACCAAACATTAGTGGAATGAATGAATGAGTGAATGAATGAATGAACCTCCATACTTTTAGAATCTCCCAGTAATCTGAAGGGTTTAGGCCAGAAGGGGAAGACCCTAGTTGAGCTCTGATCTCTCCCTCACTTCCCCCACTGTCTCTCCCTCTTCTCAGGCCCAGTCCAGCCCATTAACATAAGAAACCACACCTGGGCTGGGAAGCAGGGCAGGACCAAGGCCACAGGTGCTTGTTGCCAGGATGATACATTTCTGCAGTGTGCTAATTTTTGAATTTAGCATCATGATATCTCACAAACAGAAGAGGTCAAAAATAGGTTGGGACTAAATATACTACTTAACCAAGATAATAGTACTGACTCAGTAACAGCAGCTCGTTTGTTTTGAGATATTTTGCAAGGAACAGTGCTAAATTTACACTTGTTCACCTAGCTGTCCTCTTCTTTTTTCTCCAATTTTTTATTATGGATTTCAAACATACATAAAGGTAGAAGGAACAGTATAATGAACTCCACGAACCCATTACCCAACTTCAACAATTACCAACATTTTGCCAATTTGATTTCTTCTCTTCTCTGATTGTCTCTGCAACCTCCGCTAAATATTTCATCTAACTGTTTTCTTGAGAACTGTTCTACATATGACAGACCCTGGCCTTGTTACCACGGTATACTAGCCACTATGTCAACCAATCTCTCTAGTCTAACCAGAAACACAGTAAAAAGAAGCACTTACACCCATTCCCCCACCCAAGCTATGACTAAAAAAGGAAGTGTCTAAATTCCAGAATGTTTAAATCAAGGGACTTGCCCATTATCACGTTTGGAGGGTTTTGGGGAGAAGGGTTGTTGTAGCTACAAAGTAGATGTAGACACTAGCTGTTTTCACTTGTTTGTACCTGATGCAGAATTTCTGAATGAGTTCATTCAATCCAGGAAGTATTCACTGACTACCTGCTAAATATGTGGGACAGGATTAAGATAACAGAAGATAAAGAAAACCCAGCTTCTGTTCTCAAGGAAATCACAGTGGGGGTGGAGGGTGGGTGTTGGGTGAGAAGAGTACCCAAATAACTAAGATCCAAGGCAGAATATGTTCTGTAGCCTAAGAGAGATTAAACAAATCTAAGGCGAAAGTTCCTTTTAAAAAAATCAACCCACAAAATTTGCAGACCCCAAGATTTATGCCTTCCTTAACTCTAAATCTGCCCTCTGCTGAATTTACTGCTATACAGCCAATATGTGTATTATTGGGAATTTGGGAATTCCCAATAATTCCCAAATTTGGGAATTTGGTGACCCACAGAATAGACTTTTGGAAGTGGATCTTTAATGTCACATTTTGCTACTCACCATCCATTCCTTTGGTGGGAGGGGTCTGGAAAGTCCTCCCAGGGCTTGGAAAACAATGGGGCTCACTCGTGTTGACACTCAAAGCATTCTACCCTGAGGGCATATACAGCAAGCGGCTTCATAAACAGCATACAAGAGTGGAAGTGTGTCAAGAAGACATGGCTACATTTATTCAGGATTTCCAAGATCTCTCTTCTTGCTACCTAAAGGACTGTGATCTTGGTGATCTATTTTATCAGACGCTCCCAGAGAAAAGTGTAGTTCTCTGGACAAACCAGGGAAGTGTGGTTGGCCATGCCGTGTGTGAAGGAGAGAGTGGCAGGGAGAGTGGAAGAAGGGGCAGGGCTGGGATGGGAGAAAGGTTTACACCATAATCAGTGCTACCAAGATTGGTGAGGTGAGGATGCAGGTGAGGGTGAGGTGAGGTGAGGTGAGGAAGAAAAATAAGAGTAGGGCAGGAAAAAGGCACTGTGAGAAGGGATAGGGCACAGGAAGGGGGATAAGGTAAAAGATGATTCTGGTTTGAAAAGATCACTGATGAAAATGAGAAAGATGCCATGAGATCACGGAATCTAAGAGGCAGGATCTCACAAGATATTGAAAAGGGTATGAAGAGGAGGGATCTTAGCATGAGAGGGTGTATAGATTTTGAAGGATGGGTTCACATTGGGATGGAAGGGGCTCATTTCACTGAAGCTGAGTGAAGCACTCACTAGATGAAGGGCTAATTTAGATGAAGGTTTTGAGTAACAGGGTGTGGCTGAGGATGGTAGAAGGGAAGCAGCTGGAACACTCATAAGAGATTTCCAACCTCTTATGTATATGAATTCCTGGGGGTAAAGGATTTAACAGGATGAGAGAATTTGGGATAGAGGATTTAAGAGGATGAGAGGATTTGGGATAGAGTGCCACTGGGGTGGGAGACACCTTAGGGTAAGTGGGAGCTCCAAGGACTCATAGGGTGAGAGGATATTTGGACAAAGGGTAAAGAGAGGTATTAAGGTGCAGGGGTCTCAGGACACGTGAGGTCAAAAGTCATGAACAATGGGTTGAGGAAGTCACCAAGCCATGGGGTAAAGGTTAAGAGAAACCTTAGAAGTGATGGGGAAAGTGTTGGTGTTGGGCTTAGAAATTATTAGAAAATAAGGAACAAGGGGCTGAGAGTGACCTGGAAAACTAGGTAGGTTTAGGGGCAAGATAAGCAATGGATCAAATGAGTTTTGAAGACTGTGAGTTCAAATCCCAGCTCTGCTACTCATCTGGGTGAGTTTCAGGTTCTTCATTTGTTTAAAACCAAACCAAAACAAACAAAATATGGGAAATAGTGGTAGATATATTGGGGTTGTGAGGGGAAACAGTTTACACATACAAAGCTTGGCGCACAGTAGGTGCTCAGCAGTAAGTGCCAGTCATTATTAAGGAGATAGCAGGGTAAAAACCAGAGAAGTGAGGAGGCCACAGCAGAGATAAGAGGACAGTGATTCCAAGAGCTCGGAGGGTACCAAGATAATACAAAGTGTGGCCCCTGTGTTCATTATCTGTTGACTCCCTAGCACCCAGGACAGAGTAAGACCCATAAGAACTTCTTGGCTTATACTTAAGGGCTCCCATGGGCTAGGCCTGGTACCAAATGCTTTGAATGCATTATCTCAAGCACTACTATTATCCTACCCTAGTAGAAGTGAAGACTGAGGATAAATGGTGTGCCTAAGGTGCCATACTTTACAGGCCAGAGTCAAACTAGAACCCAGATCTCTTATCACATCAATACCCCAAGCTGAAGCACTCTTATCCTGCTTTGCCAACATGTTAACTGATGAGGCCTGATCAAGGGAAATGAGTACGGACTATTAAGAGTGTAGGGGGGGGCCTCCCTGGTGGCGCAAGTGGTTGAGAGTCCGCCTGCCGATGCAGGGGATACGGGTTCGTGCCCCGGTCTGGGAGGATCCCATATGCCGCGGAGCGGCTGGGCCCGTGAGCCATGGCCGCTGAGCCTGCACGTCCGGAGCCTGCGCGTCCGGAGCCTGTGCTCCGCAACGGGGGAGGCCACAACAGTGAGAGGCCCGCATACCGCAAAAAAAAAAAAAAAAAAAAAAAAAGAGTGTAGGGGGGTTGCAGGAGTGAGGGAATAAGGTTCAAGAAGCAAGTGGACCCTGAGCTGAGATTACAACAGTAAACTTCTAGTTAGGAGTACAGAGTACAAAAATGATTGCAAACAAATATTATCTTGACTGAGAATTGCAGAACGTCACAGCTGGAAAGAAACTCTGAGATCATTTAACCCAAACTTATCATAATACAGATGAGAAACTGAGGTCCAGAGCGAGGAAAGGACTTCTTCCAGGTTCCCAAAGCACAACGGTGGCAGAGCTAGGACTTGAATCTGGGACCACACACTCAATCCAGATTCTCTGATGACTCCAACTATATCTACTTCATATTCATCTCTATATCTTCCTGAGCACTAGCTCGGTGCTAGGGCACTTGTAAGTCATGTGCTGATTAACACTGGGGGGGTTGGAGTGCAGAGAGGGATGTCCGTGGAGGTGATTTTAGGATGAAGGGGCCACATGGAATGAGGATCATGAAGTTACAGGGCAAAAAAGGGATTATCAGATACTGAGGGTTATGTAGAAGATAACTGGGTGGGAAACTATTTTAGTAGGTATGGCTTAGGAGTTACCAGGAAAGGTTTGGGGGGAGTCACCAAGTTTGTGGAGGAACACAGGGTAGAAGTGGAGGGGGTTACCAGACCAGTGGAGTCACTGACGTTTTGGGGGATGTAGGGATCTCGGGTCGTGAGTCACTGGTTTAGAGCTGAGGGTGGTGGGTCCCTGGGCAGTGCTGGGGAAATTCCTGGGTTGGCAGAGTCAATGAATAAGAAGTGAGGATTACCTGGTGAGGTCTTAGGGTCAGTGGGTGCGGTGTGGGGGTCACAGAGGTGGAGGCGGGCGCAGTCACGGGGTGGGGTTTGGAAGTCATGGGGGAGGAGTGGCAGGACGGAATGGAGGGGCAGGGATGGGGGCCGGAACCCGGGGTGGGGGAGGGTCAGGCCGCCGTCCAGCCTCCCGGCCACCGGGCTAGGGCCGGAGGAGGGTGGGCACGCCGGGCTCGGGACCTTGCCGGGGCCCTGCGCCCGCCCGGCCTCCCACCTGGGCACGGTGGACCCACTCCCCGCAGCCACCAACCTGACAGCCCCCGAGGGCGACTCCGCCGACAGACCGCCATGCAACGGGCCCCGCCACCAGCGCCGGCTCCGCAACCCGCCTGCGCCATAGCCCGCCCGCCCGCGCGCAGCTTGCCTCGCGCCATATCCAGGTTCCAGGGCCGCCACACTCTCCTCTCCTCTCGGCGCGCCTCTACCAGGCCCCGGAACCTGTATATAAAATACAGGGCACGCTCCACCCCGCACCCCCAGCCGCTGCGGCCGCCGTCCTACTTATCCCGGTTCCCGGGCCGCTGGAGCCCGGGCAGCCAGGCTCTGAACGGTGCCGGTGAGAGCCCCGCCCCGCCCCCCGACCGGGGTGACGCGCCGCCCGCGAGGCCGAGCGCCCGGGGAGGGCGTGATGACGTCACGACGCCCCGGTCAGGGACTGGGCGCGGCTCGCGAGCCGGTCATCTCTATAGCAATGAGGAGCTTCCACCTGTCCTGCCGAGGGACTCGGTCCACCTGAGGTGGGAGGCGGGAGGAGCCCGAGACCCCGAGTCTCGTCGGCCGCCTGCGGGTGAGAAGGTGCGCTTTTGGAGGCGGGGAGGACCGGAGGGGCAGATGGTGAGGGAGGCCGTTCTCGCGGCCGCCACTCTCCGCACCGGGGCCACGGACCCTCTCTTCGCGGCTCAGAGCCCCCAGGCGTCGTCCTGCGCCTTACGGTCCCGAGGCGCTTTACTGTGCGCAGTCCGCTGGCACTGCCTACGATCTATGAGCCACCCCCTGAAGGAAGCAATTGCGGGTATTACTAGCTCCTTATTGAAAAAGAGGACGTCGAGGAGCCGTGAGGGACTGGCCTCTTTTAGGGAGGGCGCCCTGAGGGTGCTCTTCGGTTCTCTCATTCCCCCGCCAGCCCCACCCGCAGCCTCAAAACCAGCTGCTCCCCCTTGTAGGCTCCTTTCGGGGTGAACAAAGCCAAGCCCTTTTACTGTTTCCCCCTCTCACTAGGGAGGGGCTGTGCTTGGGGAATTTTCAGATACCTAGGGGAAAAGTAAAAGAGAGTGAGCTTTTGGTAAAAAAATTAAAAATAGAGACGTTAGATGAGGAACTGGTAAACGTTGCCTCTTAGGAGAGGAATTGGGGTGACTGGAGGAATGAGGTGAGAAACTTTTCTCCCTCTCTGTGCTTTTAGACTTTAAGTCCTTTCTTTTGTCTCCTCTCTCCCCGGCCCCCAAATTTAACTAAAAAAAATTTTTAAAGGAAGTATGCGAATAAACTGGAAACATTTACAGAGTACTGTGTTTGGGGCCCATGGTAGCTAGAGGTGCCATTGGTGGTTCCTTTCCTCCCTTGTCTAAAGAGCTTAACCACAAAGCCTCCATTTCAATTTTAGACATTCTCTGTTCCGCGTCTTACTGCTTTTGGCACAATTCCAGAGGTGGGACTGGGGCTCCAATTCTCATCAGGTTCTCAGTTTAGGCGGGCAGTAAGTGACAACTGATGGCCCATTCTTTTTCTCTTTTTTTTTGGCCGCGCTGCAGGGCATGGGGGATCCTAGTTCCCTGACCAGGGATAAATCTGCGCCCCCTGCAGTGGAAGTGCAGCGTCTTAGGCACTTGACCGCCAGGGAAGTTCCGATGGCCCATTCTTATGGTTATATATATTATAATTAATCTTTCTACATCTCCAGGTATAGAAATAAACAGCCTGACCTTTAAGGTGCCCTCTTTCTGGTCCTTTTTGGTGGAAGTTTGACAAGTTATTTTACCTAGATACAAAGAGAGAACAAAGTAGCTTGTAGCATAAACTTCTGGTTAGACATAGAGCAGGGACTAGAACTCAGGTTGTCCTAGTTTGTCCCCCCCCCGCACCACCTTTTTCCATAATAAAAAATACATCTGTCCTTTCTTACATTCCTTGAAGATCCTAATTTGACTGGCTAATCACCTCTCCCTTTACACAACAAAAACTCTGGGAAACTAGTGTCTGAATTTGAAGTATTAAGATTCTGATGATGGGTAATTTCAGGTACTCAGGAGAACTGGGGAGGAAGATACTTTGGAGTGGAGGATTGAAGATCATTTCTAGTAACTTCTGTTCTGCCTTTGAACCCCATCCCCACAATATACCGTATAGGCTGGTGGTCTTCAGACATTTTAAAAAATGGACTCCATATAAGAATTTTAAAGAACTATGTACCCCCTTGTTCATTTCTAAGTTGATACCTAAATTTTCCATCATAAATTTAAATACTTGTAGAGGATATAATTTCTGACTTACTGCAAATGTTGACGTTTTAAACTAAAACCATTACATGATTCTTTGCACAGGCTCCGGACGCGCAGGCTCAGCGGCCATGGCTCACAGGCCCAGCCGCTCCGCGGCATGTGGGATCCTCCCGGACCGGGGCACAAACCCGTGTCCCCTGCATCAGCAGGCGGACTCCCAACCACTGTGCCACCAGGGAAGCCCCATCCTTCTTAATTGTATCTAGTGGACTCCAAATACCCTAAATATTTGATGTCTGCCAACATCCATTTAAAAATATATGAACAAGAAATTTTATATGGTTCCCTTTCTTATTGAATTCCTAATTCCATTCATGCCCCTATAGAACTTTATCCTAATTAGTATATTTGTATGCTTTAAAGTCTTTTACTGATCACTATCACCTTCTTTGCAACAAAATTGAGTATATATTTAAGCTTATTGCTTGTGACCATAGCTTTGTTGAAAAATTTCTTACGAATCAAATTGTCATTACGGTTATTACTAGAACACGATTTATTAAGCAACATCACTATATTACACATTTTTATAACTTGTGAAACCTAAAAAGTACAATTTTATTGAAAATGCATCTCAGTGAGAAATATGGTTTTTCTCCTCAATTAGTTCAGGTATTCAAGACTAACATTACCTAATGGTGGAAGGAGATAAGGTGCCACACCAATTCTCTACCTGTTTTTTATTTTTATAGACATAAGCGTTGAGAAACGTTCACATAGTAATTGGGAAAGGAAGAAATTTGTTAAAACGATATCCCTCAAGTCTTTGAACTACTTCTAAATTACATGCCAACAATCACAAAGTGTCCTATTACCAAATACTGTTATCAAGTACTATCAAAAGTCCTCCTTGGGCTTCCCTGGTGGCGCAGTGGTTGAGAGTCCGCCTGCCGATGCAGGGGACACGGGTTCGTGCCCCAGTCCGGGAAGATCCCACATGCCGCAGAGCAGCTAGGCCCGTGAGCCATGGCCGCTGAGCCTGCGCGTCCGGAGCCTGTGCTCCACAACGGGAGAGGCCACAACAGTGAGAGGCCCGCGTACCGCAAAAAAAAAAAAAAAAAAAAAAAGTCCTCCTTTACTTTATTAAAAGCAAAGAATTGGAAACCACTGATCTTGCAAAAGGATTTGTTAGTCATTTGAGTATGTTTCAGTCTTATGAAAATAATTATTAATTATCTGTCACCTTTTCACTCAGAGGCACCTAGTTAATCAGATAACTGATTTTCGTACTTCTTTGCCAACACAATTTTTTTGATAAAATTCTTACATCATTACATGTTTTCAGTATCTTTCTGTTAAAATATTGACATGCAGATTCACTTCCATATGGAAAACACCTGCCATTTGTGGAATTAGCAAAGCCAGTCTTCATTTCACATCAGACTTACTTTCTGTCAGGAAAAGTCTGACTTTATTCTTCAATTTAAATAAGTACATTAAGGGACTTCCCTGATGGTGCAGTGGTTAAGAATCCACCTGCCAGTGCAGGGGACACAGGTTCAAGTCCTGGTCCGGGAAGATCCCACATGCCACAGAGCAACTAAGCCTGCACGCCACAACTACTGAGCCTGCGCGCCTAGAGCCTGTGCTTGGCAACAAGAGAAACCACCACAATGAGAAGCCCGTGCACCGCAATGAAGAGTAGCCCCCACTCGCCGCAGCTAGAGAAAGCCCACGTGCAGCAACGAAGACCCAACGCAGCCAAAAATAAATAAATAAAATTAATTTATTAAAATAATAAACTATATTAATATTTACTTTTAAAGAATATTATAAAAATCACTGGGAAATAAATTATTAACTAGCTTATAAAATAGATTACTAAAGTCAGTCATGATTAAAATTATATAGATCTAATAATATTATAAAAATTGTAAAAACAAGATGGTACTATTTCTCATTGTATAATTTGGAATAATGCCATATAATGTATAGCTGAATACATTAGTTAATTTATTAAGTGAAAAGTAGGGTAGAAGGCATGTTAGTCCCTTGGCAATACCAGTTTCTGCTTGTGTTGAACTCATGTTTGGCTTTTGGGAACAACTAAATAACAGTCGTGTAACAAAAAAAGAGAAAGAACTCCAATAATTTTCTTAG
The DNA here is from genome assembly GCF_025265405.1 of Mesoplodon densirostris. NCBI lineage: Eukaryota > Metazoa > Chordata > Mammalia > Artiodactyla > Ziphiidae > Mesoplodon > Mesoplodon densirostris. The sequence continues at coordinate 39,225,677 of NC_082670.1, forward strand.
ACTTCATGATTAAACTTTTTCTTATGTATTTAATAAAAAAGAAAGTTTTTGTTAGGAAATAATTGTTTGAGCAGCTAACAATTTCATTTTTTGCTAGCAGGAGGTAGAAAATAGGAAACATTTTATAAGATGAAACGAGAAGATTGATTGTAATGGGAATATTTTGTTATGAAGGGAAAAAATGACCCCTTCCTTCTACTCCCCAGGTTTTTACACCCTAGGCCATGCATCAAGATTCAATGCAGGTGAGGGATATGCCTTTCTTTTGTAAAGTAGGACAAGGATTATGGTGATAGAGGAGGTAGAATGGAGAGTGCATGAATATGCTGGCTGGCTCTCAAACAGATGAGTTTTAGGGAAGAATTCTTATGGAAGTTGAGGATCTGGAAATGTATTCCCTTAAAACTCTCCTCAGGGCTTCCCTGGTGGCACAGTGGTTAAGAATCCGCCTGCCAATGCAGGGGACACCGGTTCAAGCCCTGGTCTGGGAAAATCCCACGTGCTGCGGAGCAGCTAAGCCCCTGTGCCACAACTATTGAGCCTGCGCTCTAGAGCCCGTGAGCCACAACTACTGAGCCCATGTGCCACAACTACTGAAGCCTGCACGCCTAGAGCCCGTGCTCCACAACAAGAGAAGCCACCGCAGTGAGAAGCCCACGCACTGCACGAAGAATAGCCACTGCTCGCCGCAACTAGAGAAAGCCTGTGCGCAGCAATGAAGACCCAATGCAGCCAAAAATAAATAAATAAAATAAATAAATTTTTTTAAAAACGTAAAAAAAAAAAAACTCTCCTCAGATTGATTTCCTTGCCCAGGTACCCCCCTTGGAAAGTCTTCATGTACCTCACTTTAAAGACTGCTTGATATAGACAGACCCATACTCCACTGGCCCTGACTCTACATTATTCTGGGACATGATTGCAAGTCCTAGAAAGAAGGAGGAAGACTTGGTGTTTTTGGAATAGAAGAGGGTTAGGAGAGAAGTCAGAGAAGATGGCCCCAAGTTGGTATAGTCACTCACCATGGTCCTGGATGTGGTCCTCAGCTTTGCAGTTCTAGAAATGTGATTTTTGTCAGTCCACACAAAGGTGTTCATATTTTGTCACACTGAATCAAACTCACAGGAAGTTAATGTATGAAATAGAATGCCAGTGAATTAATTTATACTCATAATCACCAAGTTGACTGGATTCCCTCTCCTGCTGGGAAATCTAGGTAGAAAGGTCAGTTGTAATCAGTCTTACATGAGGAGTGCAGATCTTGAGCATGGCTATCGTTATCAAGCTGTGATGGCCTGAGGTGCGATGCCTGGCACGTAACAGGAGCTCAGCAATTGTGGAATAGAATGCACCTGTCTCCTTTATAGATGCTGATGGGGAAGTTCAGGATTCTGGTAGGCCAACCCAACATATTTTTTGATCAGGTAGATTTTTCCTTGTTCCACTTAAATGGCTATATCATGTAGCTACTAAATCCAATAAAATGTCACGTCAGGGAATTATGTAATTACAACAATTAAGTTTTATCTATCATCTCTGAGCCCAGAAATGGATACTGTTCATTTATAAGGGGTTAGAGGTTGCTTTCCCGAGACCTGTATAGTAATGGTGGTAGTGGCTGAATGATCTCTATTTCAGAATTCTGTTTGGTGGCCAAGAATGTACTGCATAAAAAGAACAGCGTTGGTGAATCTCAGTGCTGGTACTTTGCTAGAGATGGGACATCTTTACTAGGGAAGTATCTTAACCACCTGTGGCCTGGCTAGATTTTGGGGACTGTAGTATGATAAGCAACAATACCCCAAATTTCCCCCACTCGGGATAACTCTTGATACTGCTTTTTAAAATAGACAAGCCTTTTCAAATTCTAAAATCATTAGGAATAAGATGGATAAATGAAAAATTGGGGTAGGTCCTATCTGGAAGCAAAGACACTTTGTCTCCTCAGAGCTTTTTTCCAGCTCTAGGGTAAACCATTGAGAGAGGAAAAGATGCCAGGCTGAGAAGTTTCATTTAGTATTTTAATAATAATAATAAAAAAAGACAATACAAAATCCAAACATTTCTTTTTACAAGTTCAGATACATTTTTCCCCCAAGTGCAAAATACTCTATGAACTGCATCATTTATTGTTGTGTAGGAGATGCTTACTATATCGGCAGCAGTGGAAGGTAGATATAAATACAATATTTTGAGATTTCTTTTGCATTAAAAAAAAAAAAAAAGCCTCCCACATGGTAATGGTTATTCTCCGAAACTTAAGTTCAACTCACACAGAAGACTAAAGTTTTTGGTTTGTCCAAACTGTTACAATCTGTGTTGTCTGGATAAGCTGATAAGAGAACTGGGGGTTCTATTCCCTCTTATCGTATATTTTTGTAGAGGGTTCCTAGTCCAAGTAATGGCCCAAGGACAGAGTGTGCTACCTTTGAGACAAGTCAAATTTAAAGGTATTCTTGTGTTGTTGGCTTCCACTGTTCTCTTACAGTGCTTAAGAGAGAAGCCAAGCAGGTTAACATTTTCTGCTTGTGGTCAGTTATACTTTGTCTCCCTTCCTCTAGTTTGAGCCTGTTATATTGAGGTTAAGCAGCAAATACAGAAGTCTGAACGCTCTATAATATTTTCTGACATTTGAGATATGACCCCCTAATCTCCAGAGTCACCTCAAACATGCATATGGAGAAAACTTCTTGGATATGAAAACTTTCATTAGGGCTAAAGACCAGGACTGTACTACTGAACTTTCAGCATTAAATCTGAGCCTCCACCACCTCAAATTAATCCAATCCTGGCAGAGTCAGAGCAGTCACTGCTCCATGTCAACCTCTGGGAATTTGTAGGCCTGGGGCAGGGCAGTTCAAGTCCAGGCTCTGGTCAGTTTTCTCCTGACTTTGTTCTCTAAGGTTTAGGGAATGGGCCTGGCCCAATAATACAGAAAGACAGAGGCAGAGAATAAAAAGAGATTGCCACGTTGCTGAAGACATAAGTGCCTTTCTGATATGCATCACTTGGCGCTTGCAGCCCTTGCAGGAATGGCTTCCCATTCCCAGACTCAGATCAGGGCAGGTTTTGTACTAAGAAAAATGAGGCCTCGCAGTACTGCGGCCCTACGAATACCTCATCCTGCAGAGAGGCCTCTTGGCTAGTTCATGAAGGGTTCCCATTTATACCATCTTCCCACTTCCCTACAGTGGTAAAAACCTCTTTTTCTGTCTGGCCTGTAAAGGCCTAGAGAGTCCCTGAATGTTGACTCCTCAATCCACTAACCCTTAGTTTGATGCCCCTGGGCCAGCTTCCTCTGTAGGTTTAGGAGCAGCTTTGCCTGGATTCTTAACTCCCAACTTGGACGACCTAAATTAAACTTGGTGGACATTAGCAGGTCTTCACCTGATCTCCAAGATCTGTCTTGACATTAGTTAAGAAGCTTGGTGGTCTCTACTTTCCATACTGTGGAAATAATTTGCAAGCCCCGGAAACCATGGAATAAATGGTTAGAGGAAGTGTGTTTATGTGTGTGTATGAGGGTGACAGGAAAGGAATGGAGAGCAAGAAGTCAGACCCTGAAGGCATGAATTGGGAAGCACTCTTGACTGTTTGGCTTTCTGAGAGAGATGCAAAATGGTAGGGAGAGAGGAATCAGAAAGTTACCCTAGCTTCTGGTGGAGAATGAGGATGGTCAAAGTTGATTAAAGCTGTTTTCATGGCATCTTCTGGGAAGTGTAGATACTTCTATTAAATGACCATTTCCCTGCTTGGAAGCAGCCGTTTTGTATCTCTACAGCAGAGCCTTCTTTGACCCAGAGACAAAGGCAGCCAGACACTCTATCCCCAAGGGCCATGGTGTTGGCTAATGGATGTCAGGGGATCTAGTTGTGACATTGGTTACCTACTGCCTAAGGCTGTTTCAGTTGGTGAATGCTACTGATTGGGGGGGTGGGGTCTGGCTCCTTTATTTAGTGTTGAGCCTCCTTGGGGAGCAATAGCCTGAGACAGTCATTAGAAGTGAGCCCTAGGAGTCAACCGTTAGCCTTTGATCGAATAGGGCTACAGCTTTGGGGGAACTAGAAGGAGCAAATGGAAAATAATTTTATAGGCAGCAGTGGATTGAAGGTGGAGTATGTGCAGGATCTGGACTTGGGCATGGACTTGATTCTTCTTCCTTTTGAAAAGCAGTAGTTGAGGAAGCTAGGCTTGAAGTCAGCTCCAAGAGGAAATGGCAAACAGGGGTAGGCAGAATGGCCAACGTCAGGCAAACAACTCCATGCCTGAATAACTGTCCTATTCTTGGCTCCCACAGCCTTGTCTCTGGCCTCAGGGCCCTGAGTCGGCCTATCCCCAGGGGGTTTGTCCTGGTCTTCTTCCATGTGCACATCAGGGGAAAGCTGGATGAAAGCAGGGAAACGATGGAGGTTTTCCCTACTTGGGGTGGAGAATCACTAGCCAATTCCATTGGCCTCTACAGTCTTGAGGTCCATGCTGAATTCATGGAGGCACAGGGATGGTGGGATTGGTTTAGCAAACACAGGTCCCTCTTCTTCCCACTCCATCAAGTCCCCAGAATTACATATCCTACATATCAGGTGCCTCTGCTGGGGGAGTAGAGACAGATCAGATGCTCCAGCACTCAAGGCTCATGAGATTCAAAACCTTTTTTCTTCCACTCCAAACATACACTCTTCTCTCTTAGGCAGCTATAAATAGGGTTGTTCTAATAGAGGAAAAAGAAACAAAAACAAAAAACAAAACCAGAAAACAAAAACCCCTCCCTCTAGTCAACATAGAAAGACTCAAAATGATTGCACTTATTAGCTGTGGACAGGGTGGCAGAAGGCTCGCCAAGTGCACACATTCCTCTTGCTGCCCACGGCCTGGGGCCAGAGGTAGGTGGCTCTGGGCTGGCTGCAGAGCGGGGTCCTCTTTGGTGGGGCCCACAAGCCATCTGGGACTACAAGGGAAAGACAACTCTGGGGGCAAGGCCCAAGCTGGCTTTTGGTCAGCAGCCATGTTTCTTTAAGGACAATACTTAGCAAGGGGAATAGGGCTCCCCCAGGGAGCACTCGGGTGGGAGTGAGGGAATGGCTGGGCCAGGGAAGACAAGTAAGAAAAGGGATTGGTGTTTGAGGCTGGCTTCCAATTGTTCTGTAGTCTAGTCCTTTAGAGGACACATTTTCTTTTTTTTTCGTTTTCTTTTTTTTGCCGATGCTTTAAAACCTGGTTTCTGTCCTGCAGAGATAAAGTCTTTCTCTTGGGGAGCAGCAGCGGCCTATTCAACATGGGAATTCCTGCTGCTCTTCCTCATGCAGCTGGTGTCCACTAGCCAGTGGTGTGGGCCTTTTGTAAGCCCTCATGAACTGGACCCCAGGCAGATGTGAGCAAAGAAGGAGAAGAGCTGTGTAGACAGGAAAGCTGGCTGTGTGGGCATTCCAGGGCTCAAACCACGTGTCTCAGAGGACGAGTGCTGGCATTAAGCCTGTAAGTCAAAGGCTTCTTTGGCAGAACCCTGGGCTGTTAGAATATTCCTGGGGGGCACAGCCAGGGGACATTTTGGCTCCTGTCTAGCAAGGCACAACCTATAACGGCAGAAGCCCCTCTTCCCCCTCCCCCACCAGACCCACTTCCTTCGTGGGCCTCTAGCACCCTTCCAAGCTGATAGGGTCAGGGATGTGAGCTGGTAAAATGGTCAGTGTGGCTGGGGAGGGGAGCAGGATACTGTTCCTTCACCCCTCGGGAGAATAGAGCCAGCACTGAATGGCTTTTCCAGGGAGCATATAGGAAATGAGTAAAGAGAAAGAGCGAGGCAGAAAGAGACAGGGAAAGGAAGCTAGGGGAACGGAAAGGGAGAGTGCTTGGTCTATATGGAGATTTTTTTTTCTCCAAAAAGAGAGATCGGAGAGAGTTCCTCATCCGAGGGTGGGGGCTGCCGGCTCTGAGGGCTAAAGAGTCTGGGGGCTTCAAAACCTGGGTCTTGGGCCTAGCGGCACTATTTATAGGGCCTCAGGAAGCTGGAAACTTTGGAGCGGAGCAGCTTGATGAAGGATTTGGGCAGCATCTCCTTGTGCTTCTCTGTGTACTTGAAGTAGTTCTGGGGGTGGGCCAGCACCTCGAAGAAGGCCTTAATGAGCTTCTTGTCCTGCAGAGGATGGCAGGTAGCAATGTCAGCATCAGTGTCAGTGGTGGGAGAGAGGACCACCAGCCTCCACTCAGCAGCAGCCCCTCTTGATGTCTCATAGGCATATCCAGAAGTGAACTCTGGATTCCCATCCCACCATCTGTTGCTCCTCTGGAATTCTACAACTCAGTCAGTGGCAGCTCCATCCTTCCATTGCTCAGTCCCAGTCCTTGGAGCCATCCTTGACCCCTCTCTCTAGCTCACAACCACAGCAAATCCTGTTGACTCTACCTTTAAAATATATCCAGGGTCAGACCACTTCTCACTGTCTCCAGAGCTACCACCCTGTCCAAGCCAGCATCATCTCTCACTTGGCAATGGCCTCCTAACTGGTCTCCATGCTTCTTCCTACCCTTGTCCTTCTACAGACTGTTCTCCCCCACAGCAGCCAGAATGACTTTTTTTGGTTTTTCATTAGATCACGTCCTTCTTTCCTAAACACTTCTCTGGTTTCTTTTCTTTTTTTTTTTAATTTATCTTTTATATCTTTACTGGAGTATAATTGCTTTACAATGTTGTGTTGGTTTCTGCTGTACAACAAAGTGAATCAGCTATATGTATACCTATATCCCCATATCCCCCCCTCTTGAGTCTGGTTTCTTTTATCACTCAGTAAAGCTGAATCCCTTTCATGGCCCAGAGGCTGAATGCGATCTGTGCCCTGCTGTCTCTCCTCTCTCCCCCTCTTGACTCTTCCTTACTCTGCTGAGCTACACTGGCCTCAAGGTTCTTGAACATGCCACGTGGCTCCCATGTTCCTGCGCTTGGAATGCTCCTCTCCTGATCTTCTAATGGACAGCCTTTTACCGCATTCAGGTCTCTACTCCTCAGAGGCCTTCCCGGATCACCCTGTCTGAAACAGCAACATGATGTGTGGAGAGCCTACTGGGTGCCAAGCACTGTGCATTAGGATTAGGACTCAGCTCTTCTGGCTTCTAGGCTAGTGTTCTTTCCATTGCATCAGCAGATTTTTAAAACAAGGGGTGGAGCTTCCAGCCTCTCATCTCCACTTTAATCAAAATGGTGCCTCTACTTTATGCATTGGAGTTCCACAGCATATTTGATATAAGGATTCAGATGCTCTAAAAATTTTTGAAAAGCATTGCTGACATTATACTCTTCGCAGTCTGCAAGTTCTAGATTTTTGTCAGTCTCATTTTGATAATAATACAAAAATTATTTATCATAAAGATAACATGTTTTTGCATTGAAAATTTATGAAGGATAATACTGTGACTAGGACTATAGTTTCTTTAGTAAGATTTTCTCAAACTGGGATCCACAGACCTAGGTATCCAGACCATCCTTCAATGTTGGAAACATTCCTTTTCCTTTAAAAGAGGTCTATACCGAATTAACTCTGAGAAACACTGTACTAGATATGCTGTTTTTCTGTGGGAACTGAGGAGGGAGTACGGGAAGGCAGGGACTTATGCAAAAGCATCTTTCAAAACCACATTTTCCGTATATTTCTTGGTGGAAGAGGTCAAGGACATTTCATCTCCTCATCCTCCCTTCCTCTTCACCCAGAGTGTAAGACAGTGTGAGTGACACTGCAGTCAGATGGGCTTGGGCTCAAATCCCAGCTTTACCACTGGGCAAGTGCTCTAACTCTCTGTGCCTCCGTTTTCTCATCGGTAAAGTGGGAATGATGAAAGTACCTACTTCATAGAGCTATTGTGTAAATCAAATGAGAATATTCAAGTAAGCACTTAGCATATTGCCTGCACCTTGCTACGTGCTCATTAAACACTGGCCATCATTATTGTTCATATTCACTCACCTTTAAAATCTCCTGGTGGTTTTCAGATGCATAGAGCCGGCCGTCTCGCACAATGTCTTCTACCAGCTGTTCATAGTCCTCTGCAAAGTCAGCGAAGGAGAGGGGGGCTCAGGGGTGGGAACTTCTCCTGCTTCCTTGCTCCCTTCAAGACCCATGAGCCTCCCCTTTCTCACCCACTTCCCTGGCTCTTCTGCCCTTGCTCACCATCATATGTAACATAGGGAATCTGGAAGCCACGGGCACTGTTGGCCTCACTTGTCTTGAAGTTGATCCAGAGCTTCCTGGAGCGGGCTGTGAAGGCGATGGGGCGCTCGTAGGTCTGGCAGGTCTCATAGGTGGTAATGGAGGATGGGGAGGCTGGGAAGGCAAGCAGCGGGTCAGGAGAGAGCAGGGCAAGCTCTCCAAGTCCTCCTAGAGTGAGGAATCATGCTGACAGAGGCCCTCCCTCACGTATGTAGCTCTCCTACCCTCCAGCATACACATATTCTCTCTCAATGCCCTGGACTTGTTCCACAATTCCTCTTTGACATCCAGGCAGTCACACAGTGTAAGAAATTTGACATCTAAGTGAATGGAACAGTAAAAATACTAGAACAGGAAAGTGACACATGTAAGACTATTGGAATTCTACTCCCAAAGCTGGCTTTCTTAACTCTGCTCTCCACCGAACACGTAACATTCATTGCTGTTTTCCTTTGCTCCGAGGCCTCCCTCATCATTGCCCCAATTCTTCCAGCACCAATTTTTTTCTCTCTCTCTCCCTCCCAACCAGATTTGGACTGCCCTTCCCTGGCCCAACTCTGCAGCCACCCACAGTTCTTTCTCATGACGAGGACGTCCCCACACTCGTCCTCAGATGGCAGGAAGATCTC